>NC_090713.1:3071316-3735041 GCF_040954835.1 Lepisosteus oculatus
TAGCACTTTTCTGAGCACTCCACTCCACTCAAAGCGCTTTATAGGTAATGGGGACTCCCCACCACCACCACTGTTCAAGCCCACCTTAATGATGTGACGGCAGTCATAATGCACCAGTACACTCACCACACACCAGCTATCAGTGGGGAGGAGCACAGAGTGATGAAGCCAGTTCATAGATGGGGAGTTTTTGGGGGAGGCAATGATTGGTAAAGGCCAGTGGGAAATTTTAGCCAGGATGCTAGGGTAACACCTTTACTCTTTTTGAGAAATGCCCTGGGATTTTTAATGACCACAGAGAATCAGGACCTCAGTTTAATGTCACCTCCAAAGGACAGTGCCTATTTTTACAGTAAAGTGTCCCTGTCACTACACTGGGGCATTAGGATTCAGGTACTCAACAGGCTCGCACCCACTTAGTTTCAGTAGGTTATCCGTTGTAAGTTGTAGGCTGCTGGCTATTCTTTTATTATACAGATGCATTCTTAAGACTTGAAGCAGTGGAGCTCTGTGCTCTGGGTTTAATTGCAACTCAAGGCAATACTTGAAAAAGTATTCTGACACTCCCACAATTTTTTACATTTTGTTAGTTTAAAGCTTGCAGTCATATCACTTTGAAGTAGTATAAATATTTGTTATACGGTACAAACTACTTACTCCATACATTCAAAACATAAAACAAGAAGAAAGAAGTAAATAATAATAGGAAAGAAAAGGGGAAAATTCCTGATTTCATAAATATTTAAATTCTCTTTTGTTGCAATACAATTAAGTGTGTGTTTTAATATTGCTTCCCTAGATTTCAATAGACACTCCTGTATCTGTGAGATTCCTTGGTCAGGCAGTAACTTTTTGATCAACGACTTAAACAAATCCAGTATCTCAACATTGAAGCTCTATTGGATCTCAGAATAACAGTGTGTTTTGATGGAACAAATCATATAATCAGATATACAGTATGTGCATTGAAAAGGTGTCAATTTCCAGAACACTTAGTAACATTCACAATATTTTTTTCTAGAGAGAGAGGCTTTCTGGATATTCTATCAAGAAGTGATATCAGTGGAGTTTCTGTCTAAACCCCAACTGTACTGTTTCAAACAGTATGCAAAATAAATATACTGTTCAGACACAACCAGCATTTCCACAATTTCTGCACGAAAGACCAGGGTAAAAATCAATTAGTAGTTACTGATCAGGTTTCAACACTGGGATCAATATACTGTAGTCATTCACTTCATGATTAAAATATAAAGTGAAAAATTTCATAGCTAAGGCAATTTAAAAATATATTGAGTTACACTGAACAGACTTCTGACTTTTTTCTTAAACCTGAGATTTCAATTTTAAAATTGTCACTCATTTCAGAGTTGTAGTAAGTGTTTTTTCTTTCCCTGGATTTGGACCACAGTGCCAGATGGAGATCCTTGTGAATGATGCTTGACTTGAACTTGTCTTGTCTGTGGTGCACAGAAGAAGATATTTCCATTTTCAGACCTGTCATAGTCCATTCATTTTGTTTTGATTTGGCCACACTGTTCTGATCACCAACATACCGAAAGAAGAGAAACAAGCAGAACAGGATGTGATTACCTTGGCTAACAAATCAAACTGCAGATTGTACCCAGCTTCCTTAATTTTTGTTCTTTATAATCTTCATATGATTTCCCTGTGCAGTTGTTGTCTGTTGTCGAAGGAGTGAAAGGCCAAGAGTTGTTGCTCAATTTGTTACAGTAGGTGAGTAATTCTGGTTGAAAATTGTTCCATTCATAAAGATTTAAGTTAAGGTCCTGGTTATAGAATAGAAACAGAACAAAAATGATGTGTTTTAACAAAAAGAAGACTGGAAATAGCACAGTTTAAGTAATATGTCAAGTAATGCATTTTAACTGGTGTATCAGGTTATTAAATGTGGTCATCAATCTTATTACCTTAAATACCTTATTACCTCTTTTTAACCTTAAATACTGTTAAACAGTTATCTAAACTATTTAAAAAATGCAATTGGATAAATTACACTTTTGGCATTAAAAGGTCACTTCAAATCTAAAAATGAAGACATTAATTTCAGGCTGTTTGAAGAATTTACATGTAAAGCAGTTATCTGACAGTTACAGTGCTTTTCAAATTAAAACTTCTCTGCTGTCCAAAAATGAAGACGCTTGAGAAAGTAGTTCTTCTGCAATCTTCTGCAATCTGAAAAGAAAGGTTATAAGATGAATCTACATACAGTATAAAATTCCTGTTCCATTCCTGTTCATCTAGTTTCTCAAGACTTTCTATATGCGCTGTTCTCTTGCTTTTGAATCCAGCCTTCAGACATTGACTGCTGCACATTTACTAGTAAGTTCAGTGGCATTACCAATTCCTTCTGGATAGCTGTTGCCTTCTTAGTAGCTTGTCAAATCATTCCCTGCTATTTCAAGCAATCCGGAAACTGGCCTCCATCTCTCGCACAAAAATCTAATAACGATATCCTTCAACAAGCATTCCTCCATCCATAGTTCACTAGTGTTAGAATTCAGAATTTGTTTTCTCAGCTTTTCTCTGTGTTTTTTCCTGTATTATAATTTTGGGTGGTTTGTAGTTCTATTTTTAAGCCAAATCTTACAATGACTGAACACTCAACAAAAACTTTTCAAAACTTTTAATTCTTTGGTACTATTATTCTATACAAAACAATGTCTATAACAAACATTCAGGAGGGATGACATCAGCCATGTTCAATATGTCACTGCTGCTCTAACTCAATCATTTCTGATCTCCTATTTTAAATGTATAAAGTGTATAAAGTGTATGCTCAAGCCGTTTCTCCTGCAAGCTAACTCCACCTTTGCAATGAGATTTTGTGCCAAAATGGATTATATCCATGGTTAAGACAATACATGCTGTATATG
Source organism: Lepisosteus oculatus (assembly GCF_040954835.1). Classification (NCBI taxonomy): domain Eukaryota; kingdom Metazoa; phylum Chordata; class Actinopteri; order Semionotiformes; family Lepisosteidae; genus Lepisosteus; species Lepisosteus oculatus. The sequence goes on from NC_090713.1 coordinate 3,074,214, forward strand.
GAAGCAGCATACAGTACTTGCCATTGGTCTGAAGATTCCTAATGTTTAAGTGTTAAAACTTCTATTTATTTGTAAATATATTATTGTGTTTGTGTCTGTGTTTTATTGTTTTGGTTAGTGTGCGGGGTAGCATAAGAGGAAGTAAGAACCATGACTAAGATCAAAGGTGTCTGATAAAGGAGACCTTCAGTTCAGTACCTGAATAGTCAATAATCTGGGATAACGTACAGTAGGTATCCTGACCGAGGATTTAAAGATAAGAAAAAAAAGGAAAGAAAAAATGTGTATATACATATATTTGTAATGGGTGGTGAAGTGGGGTTATAATAAATAGTTTTTGTGTTTTACTAGACCTTTAAGCTTTATTTGACTCAAGGAGACAGAACTATTGAATGCTGTCTTTTTTGTTTTTTTAATAAATTTTGCTCAGACTCATGACTATGATCGGTTTTTAAACTCCTGACTACTCTGTTCAGAAAAATCAAAGCAGCTTTCCTTTGAAAAAGGTGGACTCAGGGTTTATTGTTGCACTCAGCAGACAAGCTTCCCAGCTACATGGAAGTGATTCTAGCCTACTTGCCCAGGCAAGTTGAGCCAAATCATGCAACGACTGAATACTCTTTCAACACATGTAATTCCTAGGTGTCATTATTCCTCTTTAACTATGAGTTTTAGTACCATTTATGTTCTTCTGTTTAAGTATAAAGGTTTGGAATAAAGTATCTAGTTTCAAAACATGTATATGCATTTTTAGCTTCATAAACTGGGACATCTAAGGAAGAGTGTGAATAGATTTGCAAAACACTGTAGATTAGGACCATCATGGATCTCAGATTAATTGTTTACATGCATACAATCAGAGGCTCCTGACTTTTAAGATGGCATGCTGTTTCCAGTTCTGAGTAAATGTAAAGACTTCAGTCTGGATGACAGTTCATACAGTTTGGAAATCTATTGCCATTTCAAGTGCTTATTAGAATATTATAGAATATTAACAATAATGCTGCTGTATGGTAGTTTTCTATTCACCTGGTAGTCACAGTTTGGGATTTTTTCTGTGCATACATCAGTCTGTTGCACTATGTTTTTAATTACTAACTTTCGAAATCCAGTTATTTTAGTTGTGTGTGAGAGTGTGTCAATGTTGTAGTGCAGTACAATGTGTCAGTGTTGTTAATGTCCAGTACAGTGTGTGAGAGTGTGTCAGTGGTGTTAATGTGCAGTACAGTGCGTGAGAGTGTGTCAGTGCTGTTACTGTGCAGTACAGTGTGTGAGAGTGCATTGTTGTTAATGTGAGAGTTTCTCACTCTCTGTTGTGTGTTGGCAGGTTTTGCTCGTCTGGATCAGATATCTGTCCTTGAGTCCCTCTGCTGATCCTCAGGAGGGGAGCAGCTTCTGAAATGTATCTCTCTTGGAGGTATGAGGATGAAAATGAAGTCATGGTCCCTGAAATTGAGAGGTAGGGTTTGAGGAACTGTCTCTGTCAGAGTGTCTTTCTGGTTTGGTAGCTGTGGGGGTGTGGCTGGGTAAAATAACACACTCCTCTACTGTGTCATAAAGAATGTGTGGAATGCTGTTTATACTGTAATCAAATACAGTTTGTTAACACATATACTCTGTGTGATATTGTGTTCAATGGACAAGATAAAACAAGGGACAGACTGCCCGACACTCTGACGGACGTCCATAGCCTTGGTGATACATGCCACTGATATTGTAGATGTAGGTAAACACTTAACACTGCCATTGCATTAAAAAATATAATTTAATTCTTCTAGGCCATGTGGGGAAACAAAAAAGCAAATGGAATGTTTGGTTACAAAGTTAAAAATAAAGAACTAATTCATGAATGTTCTGTTAAAATTGCATAACACACCAGTGAGGCTGCATTTATAATTCTTTACATTTTTAGTTATAGTTTGGTCATTGCGTATAATTTTTTGGTTACAGGCACAGATTAGGTAATTATGGTACAAGCCTGTGTTCAAAGGAATGTTTAATACTGACATGTGAAAAGACCTTTCTGTTCTCATAAGAGTGATTAAGAGAAGTCTGATTCAAGTTCACAGACACTGGCACAGTCAACCCAGTGAACTGAATCAATATCAGTAGAAATACACAAACTGAGAGACATGAGTAGAAACTACAAAGAATCAATTAGCTATTGCAGTTCAATTAGCTTCTATTTACAAAACGTAGTAAATGCTGAATGGCCTTCTCTTCTGTAGATGACAGAAAATCTGGAACACTTTTTGCACCTGTTGGATTGCAAGATTTTTAGATTCAGGCTGTTTTGAAGACCAAACTACACACACACTATGCTTTGAGTATATTGTGTATTTGTTTGCACAAACTATACTTGAAGTGGACCAGAGAAAGATTTTAATAGTCACCTTAACTGAATACATGATCTGGACCAATGGAAGGTCCAGTAAGAGATGGAGAAGATCCCAGGTAAAATACATTACTGATTCATCGCTTATATCTACAACAGCAGCAGCAATATGATCAATGTGTGACTTCAGCTGAACAGCTCTGACTCTCCAGTAGAAAAGTGACTCCAGACACTCTGAGCTGCTCCAGTCTGGAAACAAGCAGAAACTCCCTGGAGTCCAGGCTCATGTTCACACACTGGGACTGTGTGCTGCCCCCCTCTTTCCTTCAGCTCATGAAGAGGGAAAGGGGATGTGAGGACTGGAGGCGAAGAGAGAGATCAACCCCAGTACCAGCACAGTCACACATGAACATAACAGCAGCAGAGAGACCCTTGAACACTGAGCAAGTGTGACTGAAGGGTGTGACAGTGGGAAGGGATATCCCCCTTATTACCACTAGAGGGCCCTCTAATCTGTTCTCTCTCTACCTAACTACCGTGTGAGAATGTATATCAGCACCACATAAGTTCTTCTTTAGAAACCCTATATTACATTCTCGTGTATTTCCCTGTGTTTGCCATAGAAACACGGCATCAGCTGAAAAGCTACAAGAAGCCCTTTCTCCTCTAAAATGTCTTTAGAGAAACTATACTTGCTTAGAACCCCACTGTTCATTCTGTTTCACATACTGAAATCTTAGCTCAGAGTGACTACACACCAGCTACCTACCTCATCCCATGGTATCGAACTCCTGCCAGTGAAAAGGCAGCCCAGAAATCCACACAGGGGACACACATAGTCACAGTACTTTATCCTAGTGTTCAGGTGTTGAGAGAGGGGGTTAATGGAAAAACAATTTTAGGATCTAAAGCAGAAATCAGAGCCTTAAGAAAGAGAGTTCAACAAACTTTGTCTTATTCACCTTGCAGAACAGGAGAATAACAGTGACAGAATCTGCTGCCTCACCAACAATTCTCAAAATTCAAAAGCAGACACTTATGGAAATGTACAAAAGCAGAAGCTATATCACACTGCAACGCACAATTGACAACCCTCTGAAGCTGGTGTGAGCCTGGTTAGTAACTGGACGGGAGACCTTCTGGGAAAAACTAAGGTTGCTGCTGGAAGAGGTGTTAGTGGGACCAGGCTGTCTATGTGGGTCCTAATACCCCAGTATAGTGATAAGGGACACTACAGATGCAGCCATTCAAAGTGCGCGGTACAGACACGTACCGGAGGTAATTGGCTACGGCCAAAAGTATTACAATATGTATCTTTATAGCAGGTGGTGTACAGCTTTTTAGTATAGATTACACTTTTCTAAAATGTATTTAAAAAATAAAAACGATTACAATCTAATCTTTCCACGTTTGATCCCAAGATCCCAAGAAAAATAAATCTAAACGGGGAGAAAGCTATGCTGAAAGTTTATTAAGATACTTAGAAGATAAAGATATCAATTTATGTTGCATTTGTCTGATTGTGAATAAAAAAACACATATATTTAAACACGCGTTTGCGATTTAAATCAAAACGTGATTTAAATCAATATAAATGCTTATATTGTAACGCAAAGGTGACTATTCATTGTTATTAAAATGACTTAAATTCAATCATGTTGTGATATTTAGAAATAGAAAAGTAAATTAATTGTCCATAATATTGCTATTCTATTTTTTCAAAGAAATGTCGCAGTACATGAATATAATCATATCGTTATTAATTTCTTTAGATACGCGATTCCATATTGTATTAGCAGAAAAGCTTAAAACTACCGCTTTTTTTACACGCTATTTCACATGTTAGTTAAAGACTTCGATGCTTTAAATGTTTAGGGAGAAATGGAATACAGGTGTATTCTTTAAAGTACCAATTCCTGGAATCTGACTGGCTGACACCCTTCTGAAGTGGTTCCATAATATCTGGTATACGGAAAAGAAAGCGTTGATAAAAAAGCCTGGATTCCCATGTATCTCAGAGAGCGAGTGATACAAGTATCTTTTAATACAGTCTTTGCTGTGCTCTTGAGGATCCTTGTGATATTTTGAGCTCTGGTTGAATGATAAGTGTCGCAGTTCAAATAATTTTCGTAGTTAGAAATTATGAAACGCTCTGTTAAAAGCAAGGGAGTTTTTATGTCCGTTGCAGTAAAAGAAAATGCCTGACAAAGTAGGGCTTTGACAGATTCCAAGTGCTTGTACAAATGTGCTAAAGAAATTATACTTTGAGTTTACAGGTTGTACAAAGTCATTCATTATTAATACTATTAGTAATATCTTCGGTAAAGGCTTTGATGCATAAATATTTCTGATAAAGGTAGGTTGTGTACTTTTGTCAAACTGAGCAATCTTGCTTTCATAAAATATACTTTTTAAGGACTGATGATTAACATGCTGTAATACACAGTTTAAATGTAAAAGCTCAAATGCTGTACATGAGAGGTTAAGCTTTATTGGCTCTTCCTGGCGGTTTTACAAGGTGATGCCGGATACTTTCCGGCATGACGTCAAATGACGCGATTAACCCCGTGATACTGCGCGATACTGCGACACGCCCACCGGAGTATACCGCGAAATACCCCACCCATTTTGAATGGCTGCATCTGTATATTGTAAAAGGGCAAATGAGACATAAAACTGAGGTCATGAATCTCTGTGGTCCTTAAAAACCCAAGGGAATTTCTCGAAAAGAGTAGAGGTGTTACCCGGTTGTCCTGGCCAAATTTCCTATTGGCCTGTATCAATCATGGCCTCATAATAATCCCCATCTATGAACTGGCTTCATCACTCTGTTCTCTTCCCCACTGATAGCTGGTGTGTGGTGAGTGAACTGGTGGATGCTTCACATTGGTGGTGGTGGAGAGGAGTTCTCATTACCTGTAAAGCGTTTTAACTGGAGTGTCCAGAAAAGTGCTATGTTCAGTGCCTTGCGAACAATTCACCCCCCTTGGACTTTGTCACATTTTATTGTGTTACAGCATTGAACAATGACGTATTTAACTGAGAATCTTTGCCACTCATGAACACAAAGGACTCTACAATGTCAGAGTGAAAAATTCTTTGTGGCCTCCCTTACTATGTCTCTTCTTGCCCAGACACTCAGTTTTGGAGGATGCCCAGTTGTGGGCAGATTCACAGTCTTTTAAATGATCTTATTACACTGTGCTTTGAGGCATATTCAATGCCTTGGAAATTGTCTTATATCCTTGCCCTGACTGGTATTTTTCAGGAACCTTGTCACAGATCTGCTTGGAATGTTCCTTGATCTTTATGGTGTAGTGTGTTTTTGAAAATGCACTAAGTGGGGAAGCTCCCAGACAGGTGTATTCCTTCTTTAATCATGTGAAACACCTCAACTGCACACAGGTGGACTCCAGTCAAGTAATTATGTGACTTGGAGAAGAGAGTTGGTTATTTCAGAGGTAATTAAGGTGTGACATTATAGAGTACTTTGGTTGATGAGTGGCACAAATGATCAGTTAAATACATCATGGTTCCATGCTGTAACACAATAAAATGTGAAAAAGTCCAAGGGGGGTGAATCCTTTTGCAAGGCACTGTAAGCGTAATGAATTATTATTGTTGTTAACATATCTCAAGAACCCATTCAAGCAGATTTTGTTTTCTACTTCACTGTTTCATTGCCTTTCTCTGTTTTACATGTTTACATGTATTCCACATCAATTTCTCATTATGCAGCCTGATCTTTCCATCTGTGTTTGTGCTGTTCACAGGCTCAAGCTGAACAGACCATCGTCACCAGCGCTCAGCTGTGTGTCCATGAAAAGTGACCAGTCGGAGATGAAAATAATAGAATTCAGAGATGAGGACTTTGCCAATGATCCCAGGTGAGTTTCCTGTCATCCATTGAGTGCTTTGGGTGTATTTGTAAGCTGGTCATGAGATTGTGTGACTGAATCATCTCTCCGTTTTTTTATTTTCTTAATTTTGTGAAATATGTAAGAAGAATAAAGATGTTAAATCTAATAAAATGTTGAGTACAACCTGGAACATTCAATCCCACATCTAAGGGATGAAAGACATACAGATACAGCCACTCAGAATGTGCGTGAATTCACTAGCCAAAGATGATCAACAAGAGGCACTGGTGGTCTGTTAGATGTTAGTGAAAAGATTGCTTCATTTCATCTGTTTTCCTGCTGTGATGTTTAAATCCACTTAATATGGAATTTGTAACTAAAGAGAAATTTAAATCAAATAAACACATTTTCTTTAAAAAAATAAAAACTATAAAAGTACAACATCTAATATAATAAATTATATTAATTTATAAATAAAATAATAGTACACAACAGTATTCTACCTACTACATAAACATTTATGCATCAAAGTCTTTAACTTGGTCACTTAATGTGGTTATTTCAGAAACATTTTGTCATACTTAATCTAACTATATAAATCTTACATACTTCATACACTTATAAAACATTATAATGGTATAAACTTTTTTAAAAATACTTATTGTCATTATTGTAAAAAAAAGTTGTAATAATAAGTCCATGTTACAACCCCATGTGTCTAAGGCTAAAGGGGAGTAGCATTTAGGATGGTTTTGGATGCAGGCAGGTTTCTGGTATGACTGGTATGAATACAGGACACAATAACACACAGTGAAAGGGAACTAGAGTGGTGCCAAAGGAAAGAAAATAACAAGCAAACTGAAGCTGGCTAATAAAGTGAGGGAAAGGTGACCTAACTACCAAAACAAGACACGAAACACTCAGTCTTCAGCGTCTTCAAACCCCTAGCTAAACCTTCACTAACTACCCAAAACCATACAAGACAAAGACCAACTACGTGTGCACAACATACCTGACAACCTAAGCTAACCTTTACACAAAAGTTCACACAAATATACAAGTGAACCACGAATACAAATAAGGGAAACGAGAGTAGACACAAGGAACAGGGTACGAAAGAACACAGAGGTTGATATAGTACGTTTTGGCAAGGCAATGGCGAAATAAAGATAATACAAACAAAAGAAAGTACGAGGAGACGAACACAAACCAACAAAGCCGAAGCTATAAGAAAACACACAAGAGAAACGAACGAAAACAGAAAGACAAAGGTGAAGCAAAACGAAAGCGAAATGAAGCTGAGCCGAGCAGAACCGAAGTCAAGCGAAAAGGCTCCTTCATTCAAGTTAAATACTGAAGACGTTGAGTTTTGATTGGTCGAAAAGCTGATTGATGATGATGTCACAACGGCAAGTTGGATGAATTCATGAACCAATGGGGAGGGAGAACAACCAAAGCCAGGATGTTTGCAACATAACATCAAAACAAAGACAGGGACCACACTGGGACGTAACACTACCACCCATAAAAATAAACATTAAAGCAAGGAAAAAAAAACAATAGGCTATATTCTACCCCCTGCCAAGTCATTCCCTAAAATAAAACTTATGCCTTTAACGGGTAATAAAGGGCGTACCCCAGCTTTAACAAACCCCTTTACTAGGTCTCATTGCAAATGTACACGATGTAAAAGCACTTTCATAAAACCCATTTTGATGCCTTGAACTAATACACCGGAAACCGCAGAAAGACTGATCAGACAAGGTCAGTGCATCCGCAACAGTAAACGACTGGGCTGCATCTGTATCTCTTAGTATTTGAATTGTTCACCCGTTAGCAGACAAAGTCTTCTCCTCGGGCGCAGACATGAAAACATTTTTGTGCGTGAGCACAAACTCATCTGTCAAAACAGCTGCTTGTGACAAGAAAGATACTGTAGAGCTTTTGGGTTAAAATAAGTATCGTAGCGCTTGTCTCCACCGCTGGGGGCTCGAACCCAGGCCACCAGCTTTACTCAACAGGGAACCAGCCAGCTGAGCTAAAAGGAAATCTCCCGTCAGCCCGTCGGCTGAGGTCCCTGCTATTCACAGGGAAGGGCGGTGACGTCACCGCACTGGCAAGCAGGCTCACACAACCTGTAATGTCGGCCCTACAATACTACAATACTTTCTGTTCATTCAAATAGACAACAATGCGTTCAGTTCAATTCCTAAATTCTTCTAAAAGAATTAGCTCGCGCATTGAGTTAAAGTCGCTCACTTTACTCGCTACACACCACCGTTTTTAACTTTTACTTAATTGATGAAATACAGTGCTCTTGGATTTGGTAAGGTCCTTCATAAGTAAAAATTGTTCTTATTATTAAATTATTATTCAGTGATGTTCTGTTAAAATTGTATAATGCATTAAAAAGCATAATTACTTCATCACCTCTTTGTACAATTGGTTGTAAGAGCCTGGAACATCTTTCAAGGAAAACATAGGATGATAACCTTGGATCAATTAGCTACTAACTACCAAACTGGTAATACGGGATGAATGGAAGCTAATGATTGTAGATTAGCTACAGTAATTATACAACACAAATTGCACCTGTAAGAGTATGAAAAAAGCAACTCAGCCATGTCACCCACAGACACTGAGTAGAATAGGGATCAGTAGGGATACACAAAATGAAGGACATCAGTAGAAACTACACAGAGATGCATTTCAAACTGAGGACAGGAGGCTCTTCTTTATACAAAGGGTTGTTGGGTATGAAAAAAGCAACCCAACAATGTGATTGATACTGATACTCTCGTGCCTTAGGATCAGATCCTTGGATCAATTAGCTCCTAACTATCAAACATAGTATAGGCTGAATGGCCTTCTCTAATGACTGTAGATTACAGTAAATCTAGAACACTACTTCCACCTGTTGGATTGCAAGATTTTTACATTCAAGCTGTTTTGAAGACCTACAGTGCCTTGCAAAAGTATTCGGCCCCCTTGAACTTTTCAACCTTTTGCCACATTTCAGGTTTCAAACATAAAGATATAAATTTTTTATTTTATGTGAAGAATCACCAACAAGTGGGACACAATTGTGAAGTGGAACGAAATCTATTGGATTTTTGAAACTTTTTTAACTAATAAAAAAATGAAAAGTGGGGCGTGCAAAATTATTCGGCCCCCTTGCGTTAATACTTTGTAGAGCCACCTTTTGCTGCGATTACAGCTGCAAGTCGCTTGGGGTATGTCTCTATCAGTTTTGCACATCGAGAGACTGAAATTCTTGCCCATTCTTCCTTGCAAAACAGCTCGAGCTCAGTGAGGTTGGATGGAGAGCGTTTGTGAACAGCAGTTTTCAGCTCTTTCCACAGATTCTCGATTGGATTCAGGTCTGGACTTTGACTTGGCCATTCAAACACCTGGATACGTTTATTTGTGAACCATTCCTTTGTAGATTTTGCTGTATGTTTGGGATCATTGTCTTGTTGGAAGATAAATCTCCGTCCCAGTTTCAGGTCTTTTGCAGACTCCAACAGGTTTTCATCCAGAATGGTCCTGTATTTGGCTGCATCCATCTTCCCCTCAATTTTAACCATCTTCCCTGTCCCTGCTGAAGAAAAGCAGGCCCAAACCATGATGCTGCCACCACCATGTTTGACAGTGGGGATGGTGTGTTGAGGGTGATGAGCTGTGTTGCTTTTACGCCAAACATATCGTTTTGCATTGTGGCCAAAAAGTTCGATTTTGGTTTCATCTGACCAGAGCACCTTCTTCCACATGTTTGGGGTGTCTCCCAGGCAACTTTTGGCAAACTTTAGATGAGACTTTTTATGGATATCTTTGAGAAATGGCTTTCTTCTTGCCACTCTTCCATAAAGGCCAGATTTGTGCAGTGTAAGACTGATTGTTGTCCTATGGACAGACTCTCCCACCTCAGCTGTAGTTCTCTGCAGTTCATCCAGAGTGATCATGGGCCTCTTGGCTGCATCTCTGATCAGTCTTCTACTTGTCTGAGCTGAAAGTTTAGAGGGACGGCCAGGTCTTGGTAGATTTGCAGTGGTCTGATACTCCTTCCATTTCAAGATGATCGCTTGCACAGTGCTCCTTGGGATGTTTGAAGCTTGGGAAATCTTTTTGTATCCAAATCCGGCTTTAAACTTCTCCACAACAGTATTACGGACCTGCCTGGTGTGTTCCTTGGTCTTCATGATGCTCTCTGCGCTTTCAACAGAACCTTGAGACTATCACAGAGCAGGTGCATTTATACAGAGACTTGATTACACACAGGTGGATTCTATTTATCACCATCAGTCATTTAGGACAACATTGGATCATTCAGAGATCCTCGCTGAACTTCTGGAGTGAGTTTGCTGCACTGAAAGTAAAGGGGCCGAATAATTTTGCACGCCCCACTTTTCATTTTTTTATTAGTTAAAAAAGTTTCAAAAATCCAATAGATTTCGTTCCACTTCACAATTGTGTCCCACTTGTTGGTGATTCTTCACATAAAATAAAAAAAATTATATCTTTATGTTTGAAGCCTGAAATGTGGCAAAAGGTTGAAAAGTTCAAGGGGGCCGAATACTTTCGCAAGGCACTGTATAGTTTGAAGAACTATAATTTAAGTGGACCAGAGAAAGATTTCAATAGGCAACTTAACTAAATACATGATCTCACCATGGGAAGGTCCAGAATAGTAAGAGATAAGAAGATTCCAGGTAAAAAACATTGCTGATTTATTATTTAGTGATTTCTGCACTGAAAAGAAGCTCAAGCTGTGAAACAATGTGTGACCTGCACTGTCTCCTACTGTGAAATACATGCCCGACAGCACTACATAGTCCCAGTGCTGCAGAGACACAGACTGGTGGACATAAGTGAAGACCAGGAGCCCAAACTGTGTCAGCAGCACCACAGAGCTCTGGAGCTGTTCTGTAAGACTGACCAGACTCTTATCTGTAGTGTTCAGTGCAGGAACACAGGGGCCATGACACCATCTTTATGTCTGAACCAGCACTGACACAGGTAAGAGACTTCATTTACTCAACTGCTAGCTGATATCAGACCTGTACTAAATATTGACACTCTTTACACCAGCTGATTAACAGTGAAACTAGAGATCTGGAGAGACCATTGTGACTGAATTAATACACACATTGTTGAGGGCAACTGGATGTCTGTGTGCTGTTTTATTTCACATGTAAAGTTGAAAAAAGTAGAGACCACAACTCAGTATTTCAGTACAGACAGATTGAGGGATGGTCTCTCATTTGTACTGTATAACTGTTGTCACTATGAATGTTGTCACTGAGTTTCTATAAAATCTTCAGATTTCTTGATTCCTTTGTACTCTGCCAATTTTACCTCTTCCTGAAGTCTCACCCCTCTCTCTGCTCTCTGTGTCCAGGATGTGAGGAGAGCTGTCACTGAACTGACAGAGGAACTTCAGGATTTCTGCACAGCAGAATTGCAGGAGACTGACCAAACAGGTTAGTATGTGAGAGTAAGTGTCTGTTTCTTTGGATTGTCCTTCTCCAGACAGGCACACATACTGTCTCACACATTGAGTTAGAGCAGGAAAGAGCAGGTCAGTGTGTGTGAGAGTGTGAAGGATTTTAATTTACTGTAACCAACAGAAATTGGAATAATTGTGAATTTACTTTGATGATAGTTATCAAACATAATATGTTTGATATTATGTCTCACACATAGGTTATAAATATACAGTATACAATTTATTGATACAATACCGAAATACATTATGTGTAACAAACCAACAAGAGTAAAAGAATATATTTGTGGATCGATCTGCTGTGATACACATTGTTGATCATTTAATCAGGGATTAAAAACAATAAATTACTACAAAATTAAAACATATACACTAATGTACTATTGTCTACCTTGTAGGTTATATCAGTCTCCTATATCATATATCAGATCTCATATATATATCTCATATATAAGATGATTTGTTTGATCCCAGATCCACTACAACTCAGCAAACACCTCAGTTGCTTTCTTGGTTTCAATGAATGTTGACACTAGATGCTGACCACTGTCTCAATCTATTCCTACACACTTCAACAGCCATATCAATACTATACAATGTACTATTCAGTATTTATACACAAAATAAAACACCTGAGTGAATGTATTTGATCATTTACTTTGTGTTTCCCAGACATGACTGCATTATGCGTTACTCACAATTTTCCACATAAAAGCACAAGAAGATACACAGATACATGTGTATGAAAACAGAATGAAACAGAGTAACATGGTGTCCTGTGGTGACTGTGTTATGTGTACTCTACGTTTATAACCCACAGAAGGAGTTCATCACACAAATTGTTCTTTACTTGTCTAAAGTAACTTAACTTAGTTACAGAAGACAACTTTCAGAAACGTTTTTTTTCTATGGAACTTATGGGAGGTTCTTACATAAAGCTAAATCTTACACAACAGAGGGAAAGCTAGTCCTTGTATCAGGTCTCCTCATAGTTTTCTTTGTTCAGGACTAAAAAGTTCAGGACTAAAAAGTTCAGGGGCTCCCAGTGCAACACATTTCTTTTAATTGTCACTTGCTAGAGGTTGTGACAAAGGGATAAATTGATCCATAAATTGGTTCATTTAAATGTGAACCAATTTTAGGTTTAAAACCTAAGGTGACTGTGACAGATTCCCTTTAGATGGTAGCTGAGCACCTGCACACATTAACCGGACACTGGATTTTGACTGGATATTTTGTATTCTAACCCTAATTCAGTCCCTAACTCTTTGCCTTCTTTAACTTTTTTGTACCTTACAAATGAGTAGCAGTGGAAAGAGACCTCAACTTGATTATTTTCATTTTGGCCTATCAGCCTACCCTGTCTTCTTTTTTAACCTGTTTTCTTTATTAACTCCAGTAGTTACCTTCTCCCAAATAGCTCACTCCCTGATGAGACCAAACTGAGGCACCATGTCTGCAGTACACAAATACATGAATAAATCATAATCATAATTAATCAGGTTAATTTTCACAACTTACAAGTTATCAATATTTTCTAAAACAAACTGAGAAAAAGGAACAGACAAAAAGCCTTTTTTCACTTTCATTAGTAAAGGCCTTTCTGATGTACTGTGGGTGCCTTCATCATAAACCAATAATAACAACTATCTCACAAACCTAAATATAACCTAAAAATCAAAAGCTGAGCAAAATATATACAATTAGATGTTGTATGCACTGAATAACAAGTTATGTACCTGCTAAACTGCTGCTAAACCAAACTCATTGTTATGTCAGTACCTTTCTTTAATTCTCTTTTATTACTTCCTTGTATTTCCTGTATGATTTTACATACATGAAATAAATCACTACTTTCTAGGGCAGGCCTCTTCTACGATGAGAACTGTGGTGTCTCATTGGTGCTGTGCTGTTCACCTTGTTCCGTGCTGTACATGGATTTCTGCTGGAATTCCTGTTGAAACTGCTACAGATTTGAGAGCATTTTCATCACCACATCTAACTCCTCTTAGTTTTTCCAGTTTGTTCATCTCTGCCTCCACAGCTGCTTCCAAGTCACTCACATCACAAACACTAAAGTAACCACTTTATTAAAGTAAGTACTGCTGCGTAATGAATAGGACCCCATTCAAATCAAATAAAACAGGATATAACAGTAAGACTTCCTTATTTTAAAGGAACAGGTAACAAAGCACCTCACAACGAAAAAGGCTCCACAGCCAAAACGTTGTGTTCCCTTTCTTTTCTTTTCAGCATGGAATAAACCCATTACCTGTTCCTTTGCAGCCTACAGATGCAGCCATTCAAAATGCGCGGTAAAAACCCGCGGTACGGTAACCTACCCACAAGCCACCGCGGGGCACCGGAGGGTACCGCAGGGCAAGTGATTGGCTGGCCAAAATGACCGACAGGGGCACTCGTGGTGCATTGGTTGGTAGTGCAAAGATTTAATCATTTAATGTCTTTACTGTGCACATTTTAATCCGCTTAGTTTTGAATATTTATATGGATTTTACCACTAAAGGGAAATTTTAGTAGCTGAGCATAAAAAGAAGAGGAGCATAACGCATCTGAAGGTCATAAACGATATTAATTTAAAACATTACTGTATGTATGTAAACTGTACTGTGTATGGCTGGTCTTGGTAGTTTAAAGAAAAAATACACACCAGTCTTCCATTTCTCCCTAAACATTTTAAGCATGAAAGTTTTATGAAACGGTACTCAAATATGCGATTGCTGTATAGAATGAATTTTAATTAAAAAAAATATTTAACACGAACATTAAGCTGTTTACATCTTCCGCCTGAGAACAGTCACCCGTTGCTACCCAACGCAGAATGGTGATTGGCTGACACCATCTGACACCCCTCTGATTGGAGAAAAAAGACGTGCTGGTTTGCTATACCAGGAAGAGGATTTCTTTCGATTCAAAACGTGTATTTTAAAAGTTTAAGAAGTAAAAACCTTACAGCGTACACAGATTTCTAAACTGATCAGGATCGTTATCTTTGTCTTATGCATAATAATGTTCACTGCTCTGTCCAGCAAATTAATAATAAACTTTATTTTATATAGCTTTTTAAACGAATAAGTAATTAGATTGCTCATAAACCTAATCACTTGCTTTTTCTTTTTATTTAGGCTCAGATTTCAACTATAGATCGTATTATTAATAACCATAATAACAACCAACCAACAAAAACAACCATATAAACATAATACCAACCAAAAACATAGATAACAACCACAATACAAAATCAAATAATCAAACCATTTTACACTCGCAAAGTCCTCCAATTATCATAATCCCGCCCCTTATGCAAAACCAAACCTTCCTCCCATCCCAGTTTATCCTGTTTATCATAAACAAAATCCACCTCAATTTTCAACATAAAGCATTACACAAAATCAATACCTCAACACTCCATACTCAACAACGATAATTCACAAACAGCCAGAACATGTAACTACACATTCCCAAACATACCTACTTTCCATAGCCCCGCCCCTTATGCAAAACCAACATCCCTCCCCTGTTCTCTCTCTCCCCTGGCGGTTGTAATTGTTTTTATTTTCAAATAAATTTTAGCAAAGTCATGTATTTTAAAAATCTTAAGATTTTTCTATATATGTCTTTAGTGGTTTCATTAGTGACAAAGGCTAAACTTTCTTGGAAAAATGTCTTTTATGTAAACTATGTTTGCTATTAATTCATTCAGGGCTAAAATATGTTCATTGTCTTCTAATGAAAGAAGGGTTCCTTTCGCCGTAGTCGGGAGCCTAGCCTTTAACTAGTAAGTACTGTATTTACTGGGTTTTTGAGGGGGGTGTCTTTCGCTGGAAATCTCGCCTCCTACTTTGAAAATACCCGTAAAACCGGTTCAATTCGTCACAGCCAGCACTCCTGCGGAGAGTTGGGTTGTACTTGCAGTGTATACAGTACACGCGTTATGCTCTTCGTTAATGTCTGTGAAGTTTTATTTAATCTCTGAGCCATACTGATTCTTCTGGAAGCCAGTTTCCGCCAGGGAGTAAAAAAAAAACACACTATGGTATTCTCTCCAATGCAGTGCAGTTAAAAACATACCTCTGATGCTGCTCCTAAATGAATATCGTTTATGACCATCAGAAGCTTTATGCTCCTTTTCTTTTTTCCAGTGGATTGAACAGGGAGAGGCATTTCATGATGTACTTTTCACTGATGAAACAACAGTGGCTCTGGAACAGTTTTCAACCAAGTCGTTTTATAAAAAGGGGAGATATGTACACGTTACTGAAGCTAAAAGTTTAGCCTTTGTCGCTAATGTAAACACTAAATAAAGACATATAGAAATCCCTACGTTACAGACTGTATATGGCTGGTATTGGTAGTTTAAAGAAAAAATACACACCAGTATTCCACTTTCTCCCTAAACATTTTTAGGATCAGAGTCTTACATGTGGTTATTTCGAAAACGTTTGTACGTGCTCCTTCTTACCATGTTACTGTTTACCGTTACTGACCATATTAAGTTTAAGTGCCTGTGGGCACTTTTCCTGTCCGTGGGGGGTGGACCGT
This sequence comes from Lepisosteus oculatus, assembly GCF_040954835.1. NCBI lineage: Eukaryota > Metazoa > Chordata > Actinopteri > Semionotiformes > Lepisosteidae > Lepisosteus > Lepisosteus oculatus. Next base: position 3,090,472 of record NC_090713.1, read on the forward strand.
CTTTCATTAGAAGGTTAGTCTGTTCTACTCTGAGAATGTAGTGGGGGTGAGAAGTGCCCGCGGTCATTTAATTAGTATTAAAATCTTAGTTATCTTTCTAGTTCACAGGTTTGCATGCATAATTTAATTTTGAAAGCCACTGAGACATCAGGTACTACTGTTGTATTTATGAAAAAGAAACAAAACAAAAAACATACTAACAACTGTGACATCCTACTCCTTAGTTAATACATTTTATTATTCATAAACAGTTAACATTGTTAGCAAAATATTTTTAATTATATTTAACCCTATTTTTTCTTTAGTTTTGTATTTAACTTATTATATGATAGTCAGACTTAATGTATATTAATGTATATTTGAACAATGAAAATATATTTTTACAAGATTTTACATTAAGCACTTAAAATTAATATGGTTAATAATAGTAAACTGTAACATGCTGTAACAAGATCGGTTAAACTCCGAAGAAAATCCTTTCAGAGAAAATGTTTCAGGTGTGAAGAACAAACCTGTTCCCACACACCCTGCCCCCACTACCATTAGAATATACACAAACATTTTAGCGTTTCATTCTGAGCAGAAGACCCTCACACCTGAAGAGTGCTGGCTGTGACGAATTAAACCGGTTTTACAGGTTTCAATCACAGATTGGGACTCAGTAAAGTAACACACAGCGCCACTGGATTTGATAATACTGTACCTAACCAAAATCCGCAATATGGAAACAGAACCTGTGTAATTGTTGATAGATGATGTACTCGTAACATTTTTTCAAGACGAACTACAACATTTAAAAAATGACTTGTATGTACTTGATATCTCTAATCAATCCACGGGTTCCAGCACAAAACGAAACTAAAACGCATACCATTTAGCGCTTCTTATTAGTTGCTCAAAAGTAATTTGACCGTATGAAATGCATAATATAAACCTAGAAACATATACGTGAGCAGTACTTAAGCACTGTAGTATCGGTGTTAAGACATACCTCTCAAATACTGTAAATCAAGTTAAAAATATCTCAAGACCGATTCTGGTCGTAATGAAACCATGTTTCGTGTATGTTTTCTTTTTCATCTTGAAATAACTCATTTCTAAATACCTTTTTCACTGTTAACATCTTGTAGCAACTTTGCGACAAAATATACACTCTGATAGTTCATCCTGCTACCAACATTAAATAAAACAAATCTTAAGATTTCTATATTTATGTCTTTATTTAGTGGTTTCATTCGAAGCTTACAATGTTTAGGGAGAAATGGAAAACTGGTGTGTATTTTTTTCTTTAAAGTACCGAGACCAGCCATATACTGTATGTTTATGTTAAGATTTCCCTTCAGTGGTAAAATTAGATATGAATATTCAATACTTAAACGGGCACAGTTAAGACATTAAATATACATATACATATTGTATACAGTACAGTTTGCATACGGTAATATGTTTATGTTACGCGATTAAAAAATAAATAAATAAAACCAAAAGGTCCAGCACCAGCTGGATTCGAACACACAACCTGCCAGTTGGTAGTCACGCACCTAGACCAGTAGGCTACAAGACAGCTCGCATAAGCAGGCAGGCGAAACAGCCCTCCCGCAGTACACGGATATAATCATACCGTTATTAAATTCTTGAGATACGCGATTCCATATTATATTCCCTTTAAATCAAATTCTAAAAGTATGCTTGTTGACTCCGGTATCACGTTAGTTAAAGACTTCGAAGCTTACAATGTTTAGGGAGGAATGGAATACTGGTGTGTATTTTTTTCTTTTCATGATAGGTGTCGCATTTTAAATCATTTTCGTAGTTAGAAATTATGAAACGCCCTGTTAAAAGCAAGGAAGTTTTTATGCCCGTTGAAGTAAAACAAAATGCCTGACAAAGTATGGCTTGGACAGATTCCAAGTGCTTGTACAAATGTGCTAAAGAAATTATACTTTGAGTATACAGCTTGTCCAAAGTCATCCATTATTAATACTATTAGTAATATCTTCAGTAAAGGCTTTGATGCATAAATATTTCTGATAAAGGTAGGTTGTGTACTTTTGTCCAACTGAGCAATCTTGCTTTCATAAAATATACCAACATTTGAATGACTGATGATTAACATGCTGTAATACACAGTTCAAAATTAAAGGCTCGAATGCTGTACATGAGAGGTTAAGCTCCCCCTGGCGGTTTTACAAGGCGACGCCGGATAGCTAGTCACGTGACACACGTGATACCGCGTGATACCCCGGTGGGCCTGTCGCGGTATGCCGTGAAATACCTCACCCATTTTGAATGGCTGCATCTGTATGCATGCTGACAGAGCTACCTACTTGAACTACTTTCTTATTTTAATTCTCAATATGCACATAATGGAAGTTCCACAAATGAAATCTCAGAGAAGAAAAGAGTTTCCATTTTTTAATTCATTTCTAATGGCAGGTGGCTAAGTATTCTTCCACCTACAGTAACTCAAAGAAATTGACTTTAGGTTACATTTGAGGGAGGGGATCCATATTAATGAAATCCATATTAATTAGCACAGCATGATTAGTGTAGGAAAGCACTAATGGGTCAATTAACATTAAATACTGTACCAACTTAATATTTGTTGTTTTAATATGTTGTAATCCATGTGTAGGATAATAGTGTTATATAGTGTTTGGTTTTTCTGTTCCAGTATCTAATGGTTTCAGTAAATTTAATCACATCACTACAGTGGATAACTATTTAAATATTTTTTTAATAGTGAATTGCTATGTGTATTATAGCGTGTATAGCTATTCTCACAATTCCTCTGTCAACATCTTGAACTAATTCATGCAAGATGGGAAAGAACCAGGAAATAACCTCTCTGTGTAAACTTATGAAAGGGTGGGTCTATGAAGCTGTAAGAGTGCAAGACTTAAAATTAATCAGCAGCTATATCACTCTGCAACTGACAAGTGGCAACCCACTTAAGCCAACCAGGTGTGAGCCTGGCCAGTACCTGGATAGGAGACTGTCACATCATCCAGGTGGGTTCTACACATTGGTGTTGTTTGAGGAGCACATTAACTTTAAATTGCTCAGTGTTCAGAGTGTACAGGAAATCAGTGATATTTACTGTAAATGTGAAGATTATTATTATAAACTACTGAGACACTGACTGAGGACACCTGGGTCCATCTGTTTTGATTGTTTCTCATTATTGCAAACCTATACACCTCAGTATCAAAGGGCACAGGTGACTCTATAAAAAAGTGATCATCATATTACACTGTCAGGATTTCTTCTGAAGTCTCACAGCAGACTGTACCTTTATCACGTGTTCTGTCTGTTTTAGGGTGGATGCAGACACTGAAAGACAAACACAAGGAAGTCTTGAAGAGGAAGTTTGAAGTTGTGTCTGAGGGAATTGCTAAGCCAGGAGAGCAGACCCTCCTTGATGATGTCTATACACATGCATGGAAAACTGAGGGCAACTGTGCTGAGGTCAATCATGGACATGAGGCCAGGCAGGTAGAGACAATCTCCAAAATCACAAAATCAGAGATCCGCTCCATCAAGTGCAGCGATATTTTCAAGCCACTGCCAGGACAGAGTGAATCCATCAGGACTGTACTGATGGCGTAACAAGATGGCGGCGCGCATGGATGCAGCGGCTTCATTAGCTCTCAAACAATGCTGCTTTTTGTTCGTTATTCTTATGTTTTTTATCATGTTATTTACTCAAAACACTGAAGCTTACTCCTCCTACAACTGGAAAACATTACTGGACATCAGAAACAACTGCAGGGATTTCTCCTTTAGTTCACTCGACCTGGATTACATCAGCTCGTCCATCCTCTACACCGCAGACCCGGAAGCCGCGGAGCCACCTGACCGTGACCGCCGGGAGAGGAGACGGCACAAGCGGTGCGAGCGCAAACAGAAACGCGGTAAGAGAGCCGTGCTGTAAATAAGACTAAAAGAACAGCGGAACAGACCACCTATACCCAGCCTGTTCCTCGCTAACGTACGGTCCCTACACAACAAACTAGACGAAATAAAACTCAGGCTCACTACTCGCCAGGAAATATAAGACTGCTGCACTCTTGTGTTTACGGAAACGTGGCTTCACAACAACATACATTCAGCTGGATGATTTTTTAACTCTCTGATCGGACAGAACAGCCGCCTCTGGTAAAAATAAAGGAGGAGGTCTGTGTATTTATGTCAACCAAGCATGGTGCAGAGATACTACAGAAATCGCGATCCACTGCTCACCCGACTTAGAATATTTCATGGTAAAATGCAGACCCTTCTACCTACCTAGGGAATTCACGTTGGTCATTATTACCGCTGTATACATACCTCCTAACGCTAATGCTAAGGAAGCAGTCAAAATGCTATCCAAAGCTTTTAGTAAACAAGAATAAGCACACCCTGATGGTGTTTTTATTATTGCAGGCAATTTTAATCAGGGAAATCTGAAATCAGTTCTGCCTAGCTACAACCAACATGTTGACTGCCCCACCAGGGGAAACAACACACTTGACCTTGTTTATACTAATGTACCCGGTGCTTACAAAGCAGTACCTCACCCCCCTCTTGGACAATCTGACCACATCTCCCTGTTCCTACTCCCAGCCTACAGACGACTTCTCAAAAGCACCAAGGCTCCAGTTATAACTGTAAAAACATGGACCAAAGAGGCAGAATCAATGCTTCATTACTGTTTTGAGTGCACAGACTGGAGTGTGTTCAAAGATGCAGCCTTCCATGGATCCCACACCGATATTGACATGTATGCATCAGCAGTCACTAGCTAAGTCAGCAAATGTGCTGATGATGTGGTGAGCGTTAAAAAGATATGCAAACTCCCGAATCAAAAACCTTGGATGAACACTGAGATCCGCTCCCGTGATGCAGCCTTCAAATCTGGTAATGAGGAAGAACTGAGAGGGGCAAGGAAAAGAATTAAGAGCTGGCATAAAATCTGCCAAGAAACAGTACAAATCCCAGATAGAACACCACTACAACACCAACGCTAACCCACGACGCATGTGGCAAGACATAAATACAATCTCAAGCTACAAGAGCAAAACAAGCCCTGTGATGGCTACTGGCCCCTCTCTTCCAAACAAGCTTAACACCTTCTACGCACGCTTCGAAGCTCAAAACCCTGAACCAACGACCTGGACCACTGACTCCCCTGCTACCCCACCCCCCACACTATCCAAGCTAGATGCGTGGAAATCACTAAGTAGAGTGAACACACCTAAAACTGCTGGACCTGATGGTATCCCTGGCCTGGTACTCAGAACATGTGCCTGGCAGATAGCTGATGTCTGTACCGACATCTTCAACCTGTCTTTGGCCCAGGCCACTGTACCTAGCTGCTTCAAGATGACCACCATCGTGCCAGTACCGAAAAAATCAGCCCCCACATGCTTGAACAACTACTGCCCTATTGCACTCACCCCCATCATAATGAAGTGCTTTGGAAAACTACTTATTCTACACATTAAAGCCAGCATTCCAAAAACACTACATCCTCTCCAGTTTGCCTATCGCACAAACCGCTCCACAGAGGATGCAATCTCTATAGCTTTACACACCACACTAACCCACCTGGATAAAAGGAACACCTATACAAGAATGCTGTTCATTGACTTTAGCTCAGCATTTAACACCATCATAGCCATAAAACTTTCTACCAAACTCAGGGCTCTAGGTTTAGATACAACCCACTGCAGCTGGATCCTAGACTTCCTCACCACCAGCAGACTCCAGACTGTCAGGATTGGCAACCTCACCTCCAACACACTCACCTTTAACACCGGTGCCCCTCAGGGCTGTGTGCTCAGCCCACTGCTTTACTCCCTGTTCACCCACGACTGTATTGCCAATTTCGGCACAAACACCATCATCAAGTATGCTGACAATACCACAGTCTTGGGCCTGATCACTGACAATGATGAGACTGCCTACAGGGAGGAGATAAAACAACTTGCAGACTGGTGCCGAACCAACAACCTATGTTTCAACATCAGCAAAGCCAAAGAGCTGATTGTTGACTTCAGAAGACAAGGAAAAGTTCACTCCCCCATCTACATAGAAGGGTCTGCGGTGGAGATGGTGAATAACTTCAAATTCCTAGGTGTTCACATCTCTAAGGACCTTACATGGACACTGAACACCTCCAGTCTCATCAAGAAGGCACAACAGTGGCTGTACTTCCTGAGAAGGCTGAAGAAAATACACCTACATCCACAGATCCTCACCAACTTCTACAGATATATACGGTGGAGAGCATACTGACCAGCTGCATCACAGTCTGGTATGGCAACTGCACCGCATCCGACCGTAAGGCACTGCAGCGGGTGGTCAAAACTGCCCAACACATCATCGGCAGTGCCTTACCATCCATCCAGGAAATATACAACACCAGGAGTCTGAAAAAAGCCACCAAAATTATGTCTGACCCCACTCACCCCAGTCATAACTTGTTTGTTCCCCTACCATCTGGCAGAAGGTTCCGGTCACTCCAGTCACACACAACTAGACTCCAAAATTACTTCTTCCCCAGAGCTGTCAAGTTCGTGACGCCCCCACTCCCTCCCACCATATTATGATCTCTCCTAATGTCTTCCTGTACCCACAATGACTGTACTCCCACACTACTACACACACATGTAAGCCGAAATTGTACTGTCTCCTCGATAGCCCAGTAAAACTGTACCGGTCGTAATAATATATAATATTTATTAATTAACCATACTATTTTTAACCATTCTATTTTTCCACTGTTCCAAAAATTACCTTGCACTGTTTTTGTCCTGTTATATTTTCTCTGCGAAATTTTGCACAGTGTTGATTACTTGATTACATGTTATTTATGTTATGTTATTACATGTTACTGTTATTGCTATTATGTTACTGTTTATTGTCTTATCTTCTGTCCTATTTATATAATGCACCTGAGTGACTAATGAGAAACACTTTTCATTATACTATGCACCTATGTAAGTTTAATGACAATAAAGTTGAATTGAATTGAATGACGGGAGTGGCTGGCATCGGAAAAACATTCTCTGTGCAGACATTTATCCTTGACTGGGCTACTGGAAAAGACAACCAGGACTTTGACTTTATATTTTTTCTTCCATTCTGTGAAATTAACTTGATCCAAGCAGAAATGAGTTTACAGGACCTAATTCAATGTTTCTGTCCAGAAATAAAATCCCTTGATAAGATTTTGGATTGCTGCAAAATCCTTTTCATTTTTGATGGTGTGGATGAAAGCAGACATCCTTTTAACTTTGAAACAAACCAGATCTGGTCTGATCTGAAAATCATTGGATATGTTGTTAACAAACCTCATCAAGGGAAACTTTCCCATTAACACCTCCATCTGGATTACTTCCAGGCCGGCTGCAGCAGGTTTGATCCCTCCAGAGCTCATCAGCAGGGTGACAGAGGTCCAAAGGTTTGATGACAAGCAGAAGGAAGAGTATATCAGAAAAAATTGTAAGAACAGAACTCTAGCAAACAGAATTATTTCACTTATAAAGACACTGAGGAGTCTTTACATGTTGTGCTATATTCCTGTTTTGTGCTGGATTGTAGTTACTGTTCTGGAGCACACATTGGAAAAGAACAGTGAAGAGAGTCCAAAGACATTGACAGATCTCTATACAAACTTTCTACTTGTGTTACTGACAGCAAGGAAGGGAAAGAGAAGAAAGAAAATATCCTCAAATCAAATCAAGAAGCAATTCTGAAGGTGGGAAACCTGGCGTTTGAAAGTCTGGAGAAAAACATCACTGTGTTCTATGAAAAAGATCTGTGAGAATATGGCATCAATATCAACAACTCTTCTCTTTACTCAGGGGTATGCAAGGATATATTCAAACAAGATTCCGTCTTATTTGAAGAAAAGGTGTACAGCTTTTTACACCTGACAGTCCAGGAATATTTTGCAGCTCTGTATGTTTTTGGATCTTATCACAACAACTATTTTAACCCACTAAAGAAAAAAATATAAGGATTCCACTTTAAAAAGAAAACCGAAGCTCACTTTGAATAAAAATGCTCTGGAAAGAGCCATCCAGAGCAGTAATGGCCACCTTGACTTTTTTGTCCGATTCCTTCTGGGAACTGAAATGGAGAACAACCAGAAGCTTTTGAAGGGATTTCTGTCACACTCACAAGATTACCCCAGTGATATCCAGAAAACAGCAGAACATATCAAGAAACGAATTAAAAAAACTTCCTCTCCTGAAAGATGCATGAACCTTTTCCACTGCCTGAGTGAACTGAAGGACCAGTTTTTACTGGATGAGTTCAATGTGACTCTGGATGCAGTAAAGCATTCAGGACAAAGCCTCTCACCTTCCCAGTGTTCAGCACTCGCCTATTTCTCTCTGCTGTCTGAGAAAGAGATTGATGTTTTTGACATGAGTAAATACGCCACATCAGAGGAGTGTGTATACCTGTGGCAAAGATAACGACAACTCTTTGGGAAGTACCTCACATTTACTTCACACATTGCACATCAAGATAAGATGATGAGTCAAACTGTCCCTGTGAGGGGACGTCTCGTTAGCTGCTCAATGGAGTAGACATGTTCATCCTCTGCTCTAGCACACTTTCATTTTTTACTATTAAAACCCAGAATTATTTGAACAATTCTTGTATTATTATTATTGACTCCACTGTATTTAACAGAATGTCTGAACCTAAAGCTAGATACTCAGAAGCTCCAGCAGAAGGAGACTAACCAAACTGCAGCTTCTGTTTTCTTTGGATGATATAGCTGCAGCTACAATGGCAGCTGTATTGCCTTTTTTATGCTGACATTCAAACCTAAATCCACTCAGTTGTCTGTAAACTTGCAGGGCCAGCATCTTCTCGTCCTGCAACACACAGCCAAAAACACAGTTTATTGTTGTCATGGACAAACTGCTCCTGTAGTTTTAGCTCTAGTTTTTGTATAACCGAGAAGAGCAAATTTGTACTCCTCTTTTCCAAACAAAAAAAAAAAGACAAAGATCTTTTAGACTGCAGTTCTTATCTCCTCTCTGTTGTGATGGTAAGGTATTGACCAAAGTACTGGTGTGAAAGTTGAGGTTGAGGTTGAGGTCCACTCAGTTATTTTGCCATACCAAACAGGATTCCTTAAGGTCTTTATTTTAATCTGAGGCTTTTGTGTCCAAGTCCATGTCCATGGGATGATGTCCAGGTTATTCATAATCTGATTCAGAGAAAGCACTTGACCAGGTGGAGTGACATTATTTATTTGTTTAATCTGGGACTCTGGAAAATTTGAGTTTGGTCCAGACTTTATCTCTTGTATTAGAGTGCTTTATAGCTCTCTTAATGCCTTGATCTGAATTCATCATTTATCCTGCAATTACAGTACGTTTATCTATTCAATGGCACAAGACAGGGTTGCCTTGTCGGCCTTATTTTTAGGTTTGTAGAGGGGGTGAGAGATTGAAGGGTTGGTGAAGAGCAAGATCTAGCTAGAATTCCTGAAGTAAAATTGTGGAAATAAATAATAATAATCTAAAATAATAAACAATTTTGTTTGAAGAGGTCTGTTGTTTTCACAATGAGACGTGAGTCTTTGAGTCAAAGTCTCTTTTTGTTTCCCTTTTCCCATCACGTGTATCTCTGTTTCTCCCTTTTGGATCCTAAAATTTTATAATCATTCTCATTTCACCCGTGGACTCTAAGATGGGTATAGACGTGACGTGTATTATTTCCTAGGTGGGAAAGACTGGTGATTTCTTTTTTTTTATTGTTTCTATAGTGATGTTAAGACATACAATATTCCTCTTTTCACATACTGCACGTCAAAAAAGGAAACAAAAATACAAAACAAAAAAAGAAGGGAGGCATATAGAAAGTCAAGAAACTAGTTGATCATTTTTCTTGTCTGTGGCATCTTTGTTACTGTCCCACTATCAAGAGACTCAAAATGTAGTCCTTCACATTTTGACCATCTTTTTTTAAAAACACATTGCTGATTTCTAATTCTGTGGGTAAATTTCATTCATAGTCTTGATCATACCACGTTTGAACACTAGGTCTAACTTTAGGTAGCAGGTTTAACACTAGGTCTGGCTATAACCAGTTTCTACTGATTTGCGTAATGGATGCTAAATACTATTATAGTTATTAGAATAGAATTAATAAATACAATAATTATTATTATATAAATGTTTAATAATTATTATATAATAATTATTAAGAAATCAAGATATTTCTGCCTCTGAAGGCAGTTTATCTATTGTTTGTTCCTGAATAAAAAGTTTTCAGTTTTGATATAATGAGGAAATCTATTTTTATTTCCTCAAGAAATTCCTTCCACAACTTATTTTCATACCACAGCCATTCAGAATACGCATTAGAACTCATTGCAGCAATAACCTAGGGCTCAGTAATTCTATGTGATCCAATGGCTACAGACAATAAATATTGTAGGTGCTACTTGTGGTACATTAGATAATGTGAAATGTGAAAATACTCATTTGGAAACCCACTTTAAAGGGAATATTAATATGAAAACATGTAATTAAAGGGAAATCTGAGTAAAATAAAAATAAGTGTCTGAACATTATGAACAATATTAATTTATCGATATAACTATACAGTATTTATATACTGTAACTGAAAGTGGTAGTGTATTCCACTTTCTTAGTAAACATAGGCATCCAATTCTTTAACTCATTTACTTGTGGTTATTTTGGAAATGCTTTCACATGTTCATTTTAACTACATTTTGCCGTTGTTATTGTTGTACTAGAAAATGAAACGCTCATAGTTTGAAATGTACAGGGATAAAATGTTTGCCTACCACTTACAGTAGCAGGTCACATGCTTGCTTTCTGGACAATTAACAAGTTTTATTTTTAACAATGACATTTTTTTCTCTAATTATAAAATATATGTATGTTATTTTGATATTTTTATTATTATTTTATATATCACAGTATGTTATATAATATTAACATAATATGAATAAATTAATGACATGAATGAGTTAGCAAACATGAATACTGTCAATGGTGGGAGTAAAAAACTGATCTATTGGTTTACAACAACCCTTAAGCTAAAATTGCAATTGAAGTTTGTCTATGCAGTATATTGTGTACAGTGTATTTTCTTTTAAAAACTAATAACTAAACTTGCTACATATAATATATTTGTATAATAAAAATCTAGAATAATTAAGAAGAATTAATTAAGAGAATAAACAACAAAAAGTAACACCCATGTCTGATAATCTGTGATCTCTCTCCTTCACCTTCTTTCCTCCTTTGTGGACGACAAACTCTGCAGAGTGAGAAATGTGAAAAGATGAGGAGGAGTATGACAAACTAGAGTATAAGTTATAATTTACCTGACCATCATGTTCTTAAGTATGAATATACATTTACAGATTTATACAGTTTAAACCTGAAGAGCAGGATTAGGTACAAATGATTGGAAAAAAAACTGTGTAATCGATGGTAAATGAATGATTACCAGAGCAAAGTAGTATCAAAATGAGCAAGGAAAGTTGTCGAGTTAAAGAATTTCCCTAAAGTAATATCCATAGATATCCAGCCACTCTTGCAGACTGCCTTCATCTATATTCAATTATTTTAATATACATATATATTATTTGTACATATTAATATTTCCCCTTAGCAGGCAGTAGCCACTAGTTCACTGTGCCCGCTAGGGTATTGGAACAGACAGATAGCACACAGGCATTGCTTATATCTTAGGAACTTCAATTCGTACAAAATCCACTGGGCAACTTCCTGACATCTGAATCACATATCTCATTATGTGCTTTTCTTCTTTATTTTCTTACAGCAAATCATTTTGGGATGCCACTTTTAAAGACGCATATAAAATAAACATTTATGACTGGTGAATTAAAGCAAATTAAAATTAATTAAAAACGTCTCATATAATGGTACTTGGGACTAGACTAGGGATTGCCTTATTTTATTTTTCGACTGACATAAAGAAAAAAGTGAAGTTGGAAGAAATATAAAATATAAAGTGGTTAGAAAATGGAAGGGTGGGTGTATGCAAATACAATGTGGAAGACATTATCTTCATATGTTGTTTAACATATGAAACATTTTAAATATAACTGAAGTATGTGTGTGTGAAATGATAGTTTTTACATTTTGATATGGAGATTTGTTTTTTATTAACTGCTTTCATTAAGGCAACTTAATACAATGTACAGTGGTGATTGTAACAAAATGTAATTCAATTTCCTGGTACTTTTCCATGTTTGAAAGTACTCTTTAATGCAGAAAAATGCTCATTCTAAGATTTAAAAAAAAAAAGATGACAGCTTAAATGTTCTTTAAATCAACTGTTTACAATGGACACAATAAGAAACCGATTACTTCTTCAGTTTTTTAAAAACTATTGACACAGCTATGAATTACTATAATATATTCATTTTATTTAAATTTCTTCAATTAAAATGTTATTTATTAAACTTATTTATTCACTTTTATTGCTTTATTAAATAACTTACAGTTCTCCCTGCCGTTTTATTCACGGGACTTACATGACTCTTATCAAAATCACCTTATACCTTGAAGAGGCACTACAGTATATTGATTTAAAATCTGGAAAAGTACTGATGGAGATCTATCTGGATATATTACTTGTATACAATAGGTCGCCTGCACACAGGGACAACTTACATTCTCCTTTTGCTATATAAACTCCTGAAATAGACAGTTCAACACTTAGTGACAATTTCTTCTTATCTTACTTCTTCCTTCTGGATCCCAACATTTTAAGCAGATATTATCATCCTCATCCTTGGGCATTCAAAGACAGGTGCAGACATGATGTTGTATATTATTGGTTAGTTGTGTGTGCTTCTGTCGTTTTGTCTACAGGATGGTGAAATGTGGACTGACATTTCACCATCCTGTGTGAAGATCTGGTCTCTGCTCTTCAGTCTCAGTACTCCACTCTGGAAGAGCTGGATCTGAGTGAGAACAACCTGGGGGATTCAGGAATTAAACTGTTGTCTGCAGCTCTGAGGGATTCCAAATCTAAATTAGAAACATTAAGGTAAGTGAACTGGTGATTTCTATTTTATTGTTTTTTGTTGTTATGGTGAGACACACAACATTCTCTTTTTAACATGCATCACAAAAGAAGAGAGAGAGTAGAGTAGAGTTTATTGTCATATGCACAAGTGCAATTAAATGCTTTGCATGTACTGTATGCATGTATGCTCCTATACAAAGACATCAAGGAAACACCAAAACACCAAAAACAAAAACAGAACAGCGGCAGCAACAACAACAAGTTAAATAACATGCATCTTAAAGAAAAAAAAAACATCAGTGTGAGCCACTGAAAGAGGTAAACTGAAAAGTTGAGGGAAGAAGCTATCTCTGAGTGTAGACGTTTGTGCCTTTATGCTCCTATAACGCTGACCAGAGGGAAAGGAGGAGAAAAGTGAAGATCCATGATGACTGGTGTCCTTAACGATACTTCCAGCCTTCCTAGGGCAGCAAATAGTAAAAATGTCTGAAATAGAGGGGAGCTGTACTCCAGTGATGGACTAGGCTGACCTGACAACCCCCTGTAATGCCTTCCGGTCAGAAAATGGGCTGCTGCCAAACCACTCTGAAATACCACATGTGAGCACACTCTCAATAGCGCACCTGTAAAATGTGGTAAGGACGGTTGAAGACAGTCCAAATGTTTTCAATTGTCTGAGGAAGTAAAGGTGCTGCAGTGCCTTCTTTGTAGCTCCAGTTACATGTTTGGACCATGTTAGGTCATTAGCGATGAAGGTACCCAGGAACTTGAAGCTGCTAACCATCTCAATAGCCACCCCATTGATGTGAACAGGGGTGTGGTCCCCACCATGCTTTCTAAAATCAATAGTCAGCTCTTTGGTTTTGCTAACATTGAGGGAGAGGTCATTGTCAAGGCTCCACTCCACCAGGTTCCTGACCTCATCCCTGTAGGCTGTCTCATCATTAGCAGGGATTTGGCTGTAGGGAAAACCGGTTCAGGGACGCCAAATATGTAATCATAGTGGCTCTCTGAAGGCACCAGTTCTGTAGGGTTTGGGCATTTACTGAGACAATTATTAATTGTAGCAGTAAATCACAAAGTTGATTCTTTTGATGGCTTTAGAATCCAACCATGCGACATAACTCAAACAACGCGCACACACAGGTACTAATACACGAGGATACATTTATTAATACATGGAATATGCATATAAACCTAACAGATCTTATCGAGAGGGTTATCAGAATACAAAAGATATATATTCAGTCAGTTACGAAGAGTTACACATCAAGAGGACATACGTTCAGTATATCGTTCATTAAGACCGTTTCGTAAAGTGAACTTGGTTACACTTCTACATTAGATACTCAAACAAGTACATAACTCTTAGGAATTAAATTGATATCAACTGGTTTGGATAACAATTGAATTGAAGTTGAATACTCATCCAATCTTTGGGGATTCAGATCTCCTGCGGGCACAAAGAAACAGTTGCAGGCTGTTGCTGTCCAATCCGCGCTCTCTGGCTCCGTGCCAGGCTGTGCTGTGCGGCTTGCGACGGTGCGCTGCTGATGCTCATTGTTGGCTTTAACTAGCAAAGTTTGTGCACAGGAGAAAAGATGACTGTGGGTCCCAGCAAGTCAGGAAGAGGACCGGTTCGTTCCTGATGAGGAGCTAGTTCTGAATAGTGATTCAGCTTTCCACAGTTCCGACCTGTTCACGAGGCCTGCTGCTGGTTACTCTCTGGCAACCTCCACTCTAGACTCTTAGAACAAAGGAAAGTTCTGGCACTCGGACACACTGGCCGTTCCGTGGTTGTCCGGGCTGAGTCTCAGGATGGTCAGGAGGCGCGCTGCGAGAATGTCCTGCCCTTGGGAGCCTTCTGCTCCTGGGCCGTCCTGCCCTGGAATTCTCCTTTGAATTCCCTTTAGAATTGTTGAATCTGAATCTGAATCTGAATCTGAATCTGAATCTCTCAGGCTCTCTGTGTTGCCTGTTTTTACCTGGAGGAACTTCAGCTCATTGATTGGCTGAAAGTTCCATGGGCATCAGAGTCCCACGTGGGTTACTCGGCCCTACCAGTCCCTGATTGGTTGATCAAGGTGAGATATGAGTCACTTAGTCCTGACACTTAGTAATGCAGTCCAGATGTCCAACTGGCACTCCCTAGACAGATAGGCGCCAATGGATGACCATTGATCATGATAGCCAGGCTTAGCTAAGTGCATCCCCCTTTGGGAGCTGTCCTTATCAAAAGAAAACATCTTGCATGAATGGTTTCTCTGTGGCTGCACCACAGAGATGAACAGAGAAATGGGGCCTCATTTGGGAAGGCTCAGAACACTTAATTCTTTCTTATTAATAAGCCTCGCCGCTACACGGCCAATGATGGTAGTGTCATCAGCATATTTGTAGATGTAGCTGTGTCTGGCCACACAGTCGTGGGTAAACAAGGAGAACAACAGAGGGGCTAAGCACACAGCCCTGAGGGGCACCTATATTGATGGTCAGTGTAGAAGAAAGTTTTCCATCTACTCTCACAGTCCGTTGTCTTATAATAGACAATAGTAATAATAAACAATAATAATCCACCTGCACAGAGAGGTATTGATGCCCAGATCATAAAGCTTCCCGACTAGTCTGGAAGGAATTATTGTGTTAAATGCGGAGCTGTAATCAATGAAAACCTGTATTTTCTAAGATTTTATATACAGCAGAAAGAATGTGAGTTAAGATTTTGCTAGTTTGGCATAAAAGTATTATGCATTTTATTTGAGGGTCTATCTCTTTCTCTGTTACACTCTAGCTCAAACTGTCAAAACGATTAAATCAGGATCAATAACACTAGTGTGCAACTAATTTGCTGTGAATTTTTAAGTCCAGAATTTGTCAGAGCTCTTCTCTCAGTCTCTTGAGTCACATTGTTACTGTTTGTTCTCTGAGTTCCTTTGTTTTGACCTTGGCTTTGGATTTTTTACCCTCTGGTTTGACCTTGTTATGATAAGAGATAGATAAGATCACTTTATTAGGCATACGCAATTTCTTGCATTAGGAATTTGTCTTTTCACATACCCCCGCTTGCTCTCCATGAGACACACAGGCACACAGATGGGCAGAGAGAAGCTTGGGGTCAGTACGTAGGGTCAACCATTTACAGTTATACAGTGCCCCTGGACCAGTTGGGGTTAAGGGCCTTGCTCATGGGCCCAACAGAGAAGGATTCCTCTGCCATCCGCAGAATTTGAACCAGCGACCTTCCAACCACAGGCGCAGATCCTTAGCCACAGAGCCACCGCTCCGCCCATCCCATGCTTTGCTGGCTGGCCAGGAGGTGTTATGGACCTAAAAGCAAGGACAATAAAGTCCAGCGGAAGGTGGCTGCCTCACAGCATTATCAACTCCACTTTGTAGCCAATGATTCAGAGCAGAAATCAGGACAGGGCCAAGTTGGTCGGCCTACGCTGGACAGACAGGGTGCATGCTGCCAAGACAGTCAACCAGAAAGAACGCCTGGTACTGGGTTGTTTGGACCACACAATCTTCAGGGGGTCTGTTCCAGAGACCAGGCTAGTGCATGCTCTCAGTGTGGATTGAGGAGGTGCACAAGGGACCAGGCCCACCATTGATCGGGACTGGTGTGGTGTAGAGACCAGGCCTTCCTGTCACATTCAGCAGACCGAGTCAGTTCTAGAACATACAGAAACAGACAGTGTTCCCAGTCCAGGTAAGTCAGGAAATCATCACTCTGGACAGAAGAGATGGTAGACCACCAAGGAGAAGCTGAAATCATCACTCTGGACAGAAGAGATGGTAGACCACCAAGGAGAAGCTGACCATAAGACGTATCTTACCTTCATCTAATTCTCACCAAGTTCTAACAGTAACAGAGTGGAAATGTTTCAAAAATAGAGTAGGCCTAATAGCTTGTGATTATGGAATCATAAACTATTAAATTATGTACTTAAATGGATAGTAATGGCCTGATAACACATTGAAAGTGTGTTTTATCAATGTTATTCTCATATTCTCTAGTATTAGTATTATCCAATACTATCACTAATAGTATCACTAGTACTGTATCTAGTATTCTCATAATTCTCTAGTACTTCCATTGCCTCTTCTACAGTTCACAATTCACCCTCTACTATTAACGCTGAGCTCCAGCACCTCGCAGATAGAGCGAGGAAAACAGCCTCTGCTTCCTTCTTTCCCCTTTGTCCCTGTCTATCTTGCACACATCCACTGACAGGATCTGTGTACCTGTGTTGTGACAGTGTAATAAACAGTGGCTCTGTGATCAGTGCTGGTAAATCGTCTGTCACTATGCTGCTCAGCCAGGATTTTTACCTGAGCTACACAGACTTTCTGTCTCTCAATTAAGTCTCTCAATCGCCTCTCCCTCCTGGGCTCCTGGCTCCAGCACTGTGCAGCAGTGACCTCATATTGTCAAGACAGTAATAGAACTGTTTAGTGGCTGCAGTGACAAGTATCAGTGTCCTGTTACTGTGAACATGAATAAAATTAAAAAGGACATATGGGAATAATTTAGTTCTGAGAAAGGTAATGGCATAATGTTATATTTTACTGCTAAGTTTGGTTTTGTAGTGAACATTTAAAATGAAAGATGCAGATGAGCTGTGCAGGGGATTCAGGAGTAAAACTGTTGTCTGCAGCTCTGAAGGTTCCCGACTGTAAATTAACAACACTGTGGTAAGTGAACACTAAGGGATTTCTGTTGTGTTAAAAGAACATTCTCTTTTTCTTCCTTCATGCATAGTTCAGTCTATGTCTCTTCATTAATTACCCTCTTCTCTTGAGTCTATTAGAACTGAGGATTCAACACGGAATTCAACGCAACAAGAAAAATAATGTCTAATCCATCAACTTTCAGGTGTCCCCAGAGTCCTGCAGTAGAACTGGGATTAGGTACCACACCTAATTGTTGTGGGTGTGGGGAATTTTATCTCAGTTGCAGGTGGGGCAAATTTACTCTTCTGCGGGAGTAGGTGGTTAGGTTAAATTATACAGTGCTATTATCTTTTATATCCACATTGGTTTAGTCCTGATAACACATTTTCAATTTGGAAAAGCCACATTGATAACACACAGTAGAAGCCAGGTGACCGACCCTCCCCAGTGCAGACTCAGAGTTCGGGTTAGGGTAGTTGGTTAAGGCTGAGTTAGGACAAGCTGCTTATGAGAGATCTCATCTTAACTGCATTTCCAAGGCTTTATGCAGAGCCCTAGTGTTATTAAGATTAGAAATCTTTAAGTTTAATAATATGCCCTGCTAATATAATGTTAAAGCACCTTGAAGATGGCCCCTCTACAAACAGCACAAGCAATGAAACCCACCACATTCATTGGTGTTGTTTTGTGCCGTAGAAAGTAGCATCTGAGCTGCTTTCATTCCTAAGATATAGCTTCTTACTGTATTTTATAGGGATTCACGTGATTGTCTACAAGGAATTTTACTGTTAGTAACACACTCCGGATAGTTTTCCCACCTATCTGAACCTAGTCCGGATGTTCTTAATGATTATAATAATAATAATAATAATAATTAATAATAATAATAAACTGTATTTTATATAGTGCTTTTAAAGGTGGCTTCTCAAAGTGCTTTACAGAATGACAACAACAATAAATAAAAAGAATACACAAGATAAAACACAATTACACTATATAGAGGAGAGCATGGATGGTGGTACTAAGAAAAGCAGAGGGGTGAAGAATGGAACCAGTTAAGTAAAGGCTTTTCTAAAGAAGAGGGTTTTGAGTCTGGATTTGAAGAAGTTTAGAGAAGGTGACTCTGATATCCTTGGGCAGAGAGTTCCAGAGCTTGGGGGCATAACAGGAGAAGGCCCTGTCACCCATACAATGTAGATGGGCTTGGGGGACAGTAAGGAGACCAGAATTAGAAAAGCAAAGGTTACGAGGTGGGGAGTAGGGCAATAATAATTCAGACAGGTACTGAGGTACCAAGCCATGTAGAGCCTTATAGGTGAGCATGAGGATTTTAAAGTTTACACGGAATTTGACCGGAAGCCATCGCAAGGACTCCAGAATAGGAGTAATGTGATCATTTGCACTAGACCTGGTCAGGATTCTGGCTGCTGAGTTTTGGACATACTGCAGTTTGTTCAATGTAGATTTAGATATCCCAGCGATTTAATTACTGAATATGAAGATGTTCTTATGAAGAAAACAATACCTGCAATTTGCTTTCTCAAATGTCCTGTCTGGGGGAGTGGTGGGTAATGATGTTTTGCATTTGAATAATAGCATTTCTTGTGCGTTTGTTTGAATAGTAAAAATAAATCTGTCTCCAATACCTTAATGTAACCACATTACATTTGTTCTTTTTAAAATAAGTTTTAGCCTTAAATAGAAACATTGGGGGAAAAAACAGATTATTTAAAAAAAAAACTAGTATGTTGTAATACATTGTAGCTGTGCTAGTATTTTTTATAAATGAAAAAATAATCTAGGGAGTTTCTCATCATAACCTTTTCAAATAAATGTGCTGTTCAAAAGATGTTTAAAATTTTAACCTCTTTTGAGCTATATATTTAAAAAGGTTAAAATAAACAAATTGCTGTGTTAAAAGACCAGTGTTATACTAACATTCTTTGCAATGCTAGTACGTAAATATGAAAAATTACCAGGAAATTTGATAATATGTTTTGTTAGTGGCACTGTAGTAATAAGTTGACTTAAGTTGTTCTAACAAATCTGCAAAATAACATTGGAAATGCTTCAATCACAAATACAGAAATCAGTTATATTTGAAAATATTTGGTTGCCTATATACATTTTGAGGAGAATACCTGTAATGGAACATTTTTACAATTATACATCGACCCATCTATCCATTGTTTTAACTCTGCATTTAATACAAGGTCACAGGGGAGCCAGAGGCTGTCCCAGCAATGGGAGCAAGACAGAGTACACCCTGGATGGGACACCAGGGTATCACACAGGCACAAACACACATAGCAAACTTTCCCAGATGCCAATTAACCTACTAGTATGTGTTGGACTGTGGGAGGAAACTGGAGCACCCAAGGTCAGCTCAGTGAAGTTGGTCCTTCAATTGTTTTGGTACCGAACATTTGCCACAGAGTTTTCCTAATGGTAAAGTTCCTAGTAGACAGTCACGTGATTCCCTCAAAAATATAAGGTTCTATACCTCAGGAATGAATGGAGCTTGGACATTATTTCCAATGGCATTAATGGAGCACTAACAAATGAGATCTAACAAATAACAGATGAGAAATCTTTGTGCTGGGAGGGCGCTTCCCAATCTATAAAACAAAGTACCTACTGTAATCACTCTCTCTGAGACACTCACTTATTAAAATCACTTAAAAAATAAATCAAACACAGTCAGAATCTTCTGATAAATATGCAAAAACAGAGTATCTGTACTCTGGGCAGCAGCTCATTCTGGGAAATCTGTTCCAGACCAACATCTCTATGTTGTATCAATCTCACACTCTCCTTCTTTAATTCTGTAGTTTTTCTCAAATAACAGGCCGACATCTTGGCTCAAGACAGCTGTGCTGGGTCTGGGTTTTGAGCCACTGACTGATGTGTGGGAAATGTGACCGTTAAAACAAACTGTTAAAAAGAGAATAGCTGTCTCCATTCAGTTTCTATCCCACCCCTTCACAAACCTTAAATCTAACGGAAGCTGGTCCAGGCTCCCGTGAAGCGTAGTTTAGGACCCTATGCGGACGGTATAATCTGGAAGTAAGTGGAGAAGGACACTTCTCCACTGTGTCACCGGACAGTGATCCGGTGCTTGGGGGGCGTGGCGCAGGCAAACAAGTCCAAACAGTCCAAGGGGGAAATTTGGGGTGCATTCCAAGGTCCAGATGCCGGAAGAACCATCCAAGACAGACAAATTTAAAATCCTGAATGGGATCCAGAACAGGAACAAGAAGTTAAAAGAAACTAACAAGGTCAGGCGCTCCGAGCCCAGATGGCCAGGACGCTGTGATGAAGTCTATGCCGTCGGGTCTCTCCTGGACCTGCTGATAGGCGGGCTTCCGGGCGTCCATCTCCCAGTGCTGAGCGAGGAATAGTGGGAGCACTGGTCTTAAATAATAACAGGCAAAACAGGGGGCAAGTGCACATAATAAACTAAAATACGAAAGGGTCGGAGCGCCCTTAAGAGGAGGGATGACGATCGGGACATTATACAGTAGTTACACTAGTTATAGAGCCTATAGAATATGTTTTATTTTTTTGGTTAAGTTCAGTTTATTTGTCCCATGAACAAGTGCAAATAAAATCCTTATTTGCATGGGTGCTCCAATACAAAATACATTAAGAAAACACCAAAACATAAATAATAGAATAGCAGCAGCAACTGCAACAACATCAAATAACATAAAATATAAGTACGAGCCAGCACTTCCATTAGTACATTTTGTCTGAAAATGTCATCGGACACTTGATGTGTGACAGAAAACACTCTCACAAGATTGAACACAAACAGCATGGTCTTTACAATATATTGACAAATCTACGTTCATGTCTCCAAAAGTGCTAAAATGAGCATACATCTAACTTTGTTTTCTTGGGAGCAGCCATTTTGTCCAAAATATTTGAATTTACACATCAGTGTGATAAATGTTATTGGTGACAGTGATGCAAAGTTTCCAAATAGAAACTCCCACTAAAAATAATGCAGCCAAAAAACCAAACAAATCCTTTTTCTTCCCAAAGAGCTATCTTTGGGGTAGCATGAAAATTAATGAACAGTGTAGCGCAGCTATTATTTTTTTTAATTTCCTCATGGCCTATTAGACTTTTATTCCATGACCTACGTTCAATTACACATCCCATTAACATCCCACTGTGTGTCGTTAATCATGGGCCATAGGTTGCCAAACTCTGGTTTACAGGCTTTTACATAATGCATCACCCCGACGATCTTTTTGACTGTTAAAACTAGATATTTCAATAAGTATCAGCTCAATCAAATGTTTTATATTGTCTCATTAGTAGCTTCATCTTCTTTTTCGTTATGCCTACAATATTGACATACTGTATCAAATTGTGTTTCTCTATTAAGAGCTGAGCGAGGGGGTGAGGGGTAGTCCTGCGGGACTCAAAATATTGCCAGTGGGGTCAGGATTTCTAGGGGGAGCAGCTGGTAATGAGGAATGGAATAATAATTCAACACATGACTTTACACTCATACACATCTTTTCAAAAAAAAATCTGTGGGACAACAATTCTGGTGTCAGAATTATTAAATACACTTTTCACTATATATTTTTTACTACACCTTATACTATAATCAAGTTTGCATTGTTTATCACTTGCCCATAGTACAGTATGTAGAAGATATAAAATATGGATATTAATACAAACACCTGATCTTTTTAACAATAGAAAAGGTCAGTGTTTCACATATTGTACTTATAGTGTCCGTTTCACATAGCGACACACAAAACCCTAAACTTGAACCCCATTCACGTGAAACTTCATCTGCCAGGTGTTTGCCCATTAACGTTAAATAAATAAATCTTTTTGAATTGCATTTGCTGCTTCTAGTGTTTGCTAATCCACCTAATTTTGTTTAATGTAGAAACTTGGTGAGTTTACTAACTATATAAGAAATCTGCTATAAATTAAAATTAAACAGGCATAAATGAAGAAGAGTGGTCCTAATACAGATCCTTTGGTACTCCAATAATTACATCACCTGAGTTTGACTCATAGAATATCTGTACTCATTTTTAATTTTTAACAAATATTCAATTCAAACACACATATCTCTGCATGGACGTGAGAATTAATCTTAATATGGAACTTTATTAAAAGTCTTGTAAAAATGCAAAATCACATATTACATTGTATTCTCTGTGTGTTCATTACTGTTATTTTTTGTTCAAAGAACTAACGGGTTGGTTAAGTAGGACCTACTTTTTCTAAATCCCTGTTGACTATTTTTCATGTACTGTATGTGATCCTCCAATTTAGCGTTACATATAATTGAAGTCAGATTTTAAGTCTATAATTGGTTCACAATTGTCTCCCTTCTTACAGATGGGCAATACTTTGGCATTTCTCCTGTCCCTCACCTTACTGATTGTTGGAAGAGTTGCGTCAATAGCTTTTGAATAACATGTACCCTGTCATAAGATAATATGATTTTAGTACTAATATCAATAGCTATCAACATCACTGTCATGCACAAGTACTTAAATCAATTACAATAATAATAAAATGATGGCTGTCTGCAAAAATTTGATTTCTAAATATATATTAATTGTAGGACTTTTGTTATTAGAGTACATGGAGATGTAAGAACAAACATTGAAGAAGTTTTCCTGAGCAGAATAGGATGGGAGAATTTGTTATCTTTAAAGAGACAGAACAAACTCCTCCAGATGTTTTTCAAACAGCACAATCCCTGAAGCCTCTGAGCAGACTGACTGTCCAGCTGTTGCCTGAAGCTGCAACAAGCTGCCAGGAGTCTTTACATGTCCTGCAGGTCAAGGGGACAGACAGTGGTTCTGGACACAAGTCTACTGGAGATCTTCTGCTGCTCCCAGAATTGAATGAGTGTCTGTGAATGTGGATAGAAAACAGCCATGTGGGACTCTGGAACAGCCGACACGCTGTTTCTCTGGACAGTCTGCTGACTGTAATAAATGGAATGAAAGCTTCTCATTCTAACAGCAGATTGACTTCAGTCATGGCGACAGCAATTAGTCATCTTCCTTTTAATCGATGACTCATTTCTCCTCATGTTCTGTGTCTCATCTCTGCATGGTGTTGTGATATTAAGTGCGAAGAGCTGTGTTTCCATTGTGCTCCAGTATATATAAATACAGGTCCCGCTCTGGCACAGCAGGCTGTTGGTTTGAGTGAAAATTCATTTCTGAGAAATTAAACTTAATTAAACTAATACAAACACATCTCATTGAGTAATTGTCTTTGAGTCGTCTTTGAGTGTCTGGAAATTGAAGTAAATATAAGGCTGGTTCACAGGTCAATAGTCAAGAAATGGACCCCATGCTGGTTCTAAGGTCATGAAAATTCCAAAAGAGAGTCTAGGGATTTCCAAGGCCAGAGTCTAGAGGTGAGCAAAAGTCCAGAACTAGAAGGAAAAATCCAGAAAAAAACAATCAAAGGTGATTCAAAGGTCAAAGACGAGAAACAGGCTAAAGTCCAAAACTAGATGAGGAATCCAGGTAAGTAAACAAAAGACCAGGAGCTGAGAACAACAAACTGAGAAAAAGTAAACCAGGATACAACAAGCAAACAAACCCCAGGAACAAACACAAGAAAAAGGATAAACAGGGAAGCGAACAGTAGCAGGAGAAAAAAAAATTGCGAAAGACAAGGTCTAGAGAATTGGAGAAGTGTAAATAATACTGAGCACTGTTTGAACAATGAGCAGGGCTTAAACAGGCCTGAGGAGGTGAGGCACGGTGAGCGAGGGACACTAGGAAAGCAAGGGTTGGCTATACACGTCTGCTTGGTCTGTGTCTCTGCTGTACAGATGAAGTGGGCATGAGAGGTTAGGGTGCCCTCTGGTGGCCAGATGGTTGAACCATATCAGTAGATAGATGAAACGTATGAGGCTTACAATTAAAAATGTAATAGTCAACGCATTTTAACCCTGATGGTGTTAATGAATGATCTGATTTATAAGCAGATATGATCATGTATATAATACTCTTGCTGGCTTGGTATACATTTTTATCTTCATTTAATTATATATTGTATAAATATTGTATTTTGACCATTTTGATGCCTAGGAGACATAAAAGCACGTTGCTGTTTACCGCCCCAGTTTCTTAATGTTCCAGTAAATTCAAACGATCACATCACTCCAAAACCACACAGTTGTAATTCTAAATTACAACCTTCTTGTATGTAGATTGGATAGATGTGTATATTTGTCTACAGTGCCTTGCGAAAGTATTCGGCCCCCTTGAACTTTTCAACCTTTTGCCACATTTCAGGCTTCAAACATAAAGATATAATTTTTTTATTTTATGTGAAGAATCACCAACAAGTGGGACACAATTGTGAAGTGGAACGAAATCTATTGGATTTTTGAAACTTTTTTAACTAATAAAAAAATGAAAAGTGGGGCGTGCAAAATTATTCGGCCCCCTTGCGTTAATACTTTGTAGAGCCACCTTTTGCTGCGATTACAGCTGCAAGTCGCTTGGGGTATGTCTCTATCAGTTTTGCACATCGAGAGACTGAAATTCTTGCCCATTCTTCCTTGCAAAACAGCTCGAGCTCAGTGAGGTTGGATGGAGAGCGTTTGTGAACAGCAGTTTTCAGCTCTTTCCACAGATTCTCGATTGGATTCAGGTCTGGACTTTGACTTGGCCATTCAAACACCTGGATACGTTTATTTGTGAACCATTCCTTTGTAGATTTTGCTGTATGTTTGGGATCATTGTCTTGTTGGAAGATAAATCTCCGTCCCAGTTTCAGGTCTTTTGCAGACTCCAACAGGTTTTCATCCAGAATGGTCCTGTAATTGGCTGCATCCATCTTCCCCTCAATTTTAACCATCTTCTCTGTCCCTGCTGAAGAAAAGCAGGCCCAAACCATGATGCTGCCACCACCATGTTTGACAGTGGGGATGGTGTGTTGAGGGTGATGAGCTGTGTTGCTTTTACGCCAAACATATCGTTTTGCATTGTGGCCAAAAAGTTCGATTTTGGTTTCATCTGACCAGAGCACCTTCTTCCACATGTTTGGGGTGTCTCCCAGGTGGCTTGTGGCAAACTTTAGACGAGACTTTTTATGGATATCTTTGAGAAATGGCTTTCTTCTTGCCACTCTTCCATAAAGGCCAGATTTGTGCAGTGTAAGACTGATTGTTGTCCTATGGACAGACTCTCCCACCTCAGCTGTAGTTCTCTGCAGTTCATCCAGAGTGATCATGGGCCTCTTGGCTGCATCTCTGATCAGTCTTCTCCTTGTCTGAGCTGAAAGTTTAGAGGGACGGCCAGGTCTTGGTAGATTTGCAGTGGTCTGATACTCCTTCCATTTCAAGATGATCGCTTGCACAGTGCTCCTTGGGATGTTTGAAGCTTGGGAAATCTTTTTGTATCCAAATCCGGCTTTAAACTTCTCCACAACAGTATTACGGACCTGCCTGGTGTGTTCCTTGGTCTTCATGATGCTCTCTGCGCTTTCAACAGAACCTTGAGACTATCACAGAGCAGGTGCATTTATACAGAGACTTGATTACACACAGGTGGATTCTATTTATCACCATCAGTCATTTAGGACAACATTGGATCATTCAGAAATCCTCGCTGAACTTCTGGAGTGAGTTTGCTGCACTGAAAGTAAAGGGGCCGAATAATTTTGCACGCCCCACTTTTCATTTTTTTATTAGTTAAAAAAGTTTCAAAAATCCAATAGATTTCGTTCCACTTCACAATTGTGTCCCACTTGTTGGTGATTCTTCACATAAAATAAAAAATTTATATCTTTATGTTTGAAGCCTGAAATGTGGCAAAAGGTTGAAAAGTTCAAGGGGGCCGAATACTTTCGCAAGGCACTGTATATGGAAGTGTCACTGCAGGTATTTGTTCTGACTGTATAAAGAAGTGTGAAAGTGACATTGAGGATCTGTTTTGAGGGGACAACATGACTCTCACACTCTCTTCTCTGGCCGGGTCCACTGTGGGTTCAGCTGATACTGAAATCTACTCCTGAATCTCTCCAGTCAAAAGGAGCTTCAGAAGAACATCACTGAGGTTACAGATGAGAGGAGCCTATTCAGCCCACCTGGACTGTTTGGTAGTTAGTAGCTAATTGATTCAAGGATTTCAACCAACTGTTTCTAGGGAAAAAGTATCTCTGTTGGAACGTGGCTGGTTAGCTGGATGATGCAATGACAGCCACAGTGCACCCGTACACTCATCACACATCAGCAATCAGCGGGTAGGAGAGCAGAGTAATGAAGCCAATTCACAGATGGGGATTATTAGGAGGAAGGCCAGGAGGAAATAAGCAGGGGTTAACTCTTCTCGAGAAACAAACACCCTGGAATTTTAGAAAACCATGGATAGTGAGGACCTCAACTTCATGTTTCATCCAAAGGATGGAGCCCATTGCTATATGGGGCAGTAGGAGCCAACCAAACCTTAGCTTTCCTAGGAGGTCTCCCATCCAGGTACTGACTTAATAATATCTGGAGTTTAAAACTTGTCTACGTTGCTATGCCTTTTACTTATAGCAAATAAACAAATTTTATTAGTTCATTCAGACAGTAATAAAAACAGATATACCATTTGAGGATCTAGGACTGGAAGAAGGCAGTGTTAATTAAGTCACCACTTTTTGGTTTAGTCATAGTCTTATGAGACTGAGAATGATCCCCAAAGATTTTGCAAATATATTGGTTAGTAGCACTTCTGGACTGGTAAATCAATTTTGGTAGTCCCCAGAAGCAGGACCCACAGTGGAGTTATTATTTTTAATACGTCCTGAAGAGGTATCGATGTCGGAAAATGGCATAATTGTATTTAAAGAGTGTAAGCTACGCAAGCAAGACGTGTGAAGTTTGATCGAGCGATTCTAAGAGTAAATTTTCTGAACTTTGTTGACTTGTCCTTCTTATGTGAATATGATAGTATATTCCTTTTGACAAGGGTGCAAGAACACAAGATAGAATGCAAGTAGTGGAGATTCAGAAAGTTAGCCCTTTAATGATGCATGAGACTAAAAGTGTGGGTGAAGCAAGTGGAACTTGAAAGGCTGACAGGTCGGCGACCACAAAGCAGCATTTGAGAAGGCTGAAGTCCTTGAGTTGCAGGCGGAGTAACGAGTGGGCAAGAGTGCTATGTGACAGTGAAGTCTGAGGTGACAGATGTGGAAGACGTGCCATTCTTGAATAGACAGAAAGTGTTCTGCTGGAGATATCCCTTTGAAAAAGGGTGCAGGATTTATCAATGGAGGAGAGCTGCCAAGATAATGAGGAGTGAGACTGCTGAATTGCCTGGGCTGGCTTTCCCAAAGTACCTGATTCGTAGGGATGAGAAACCTATGTTTTGGGAGAAACAGTAGTGTGAAGTGTTGTCATGAGTTGAGTGTTTCATCCCAATGTTTTAAAGAATGGTAGCTGTATTTTGTGGATACAGTGTGGCTTGGATGAGATGCACAGACGGGTAGACCATAGAAGAATAAGCAAAGCGAAGAGGAAAATTTCTGGTGTGAGAAAATACAGCTCTGGTGCTCCCAGTGATGACCCCATCCTTCAAGATGGATTTACCAACAAATACTACTTACTTGTTAACCCTGCATGCAGATCATGTTGGAACATTTCTGCAGTGAAATATTTTCTGTACAATCTGCACTTATTCACTTGTACTGTACATTGCATTACATTAGTCATTACAGGGACTAGAGAGCAGGAAGGGCCACTTCACATTGCAATTTGCATTAACTTTCGCTCTCGCCCTCCAGAGTTTTGCAACAACATGGTGACCTGCAGTACGGTTCACAAAGATCACGATTGTGTGCTTAATTCTCACACAAATTGTTAATTATGAGCGGAATTTTAATTCTAATTGCAACTTCAAAACAGATGTTTCAGGCAGATTTTTTTCAATTTTGCAAATACATTTTGTGACCAGAGAAGTAGACCCAAGGAGACCTGACTGATTGAGGGCTTGGATGCTCCTGGAGAAAGAGAAAGTGAAAACAGAAAGGTGATAGAATAATTAATAATTAAGGGGAAAAAACAGAACTGGCTGGTGGAGCAGGGAAGGCCCCAGCCTGTCAGCAAGAAACGAAACCAAGAGAAGTGCAACAGTCTGAGAGATGCTGGCTGTCTGCATCTCTGGTGACTGAAGAGAGAGGGTGACACAGCAAAGTGTCAGCCCCAAATTAAACTGCTCATCCAAGCCAGTCGACTGGAATCTGGGACCCTTGGCTCTGGGACTGAACCAGCTACCAAACCCCCAGAAGGAAATGGGGCTGCAAAGATCTGGAAGGCAGCCCTCCAAGTGGCCAGGGGTGCAGGATGACAAACCCACAGGCTGAAGACAGATAAAGGAGTCAGACCAGAGTACAGCTGTACAGGAACAAGTAAAGGTTTATTCCATGCTGGAAAGAGAAGAAAGGATAAACAATGTTTTGGCTGTGAAGCCTTTTTTTGGGTGAGAGTACAGCTGTACTTTGCCCTAGGAGCTTTACTGAGGCGGGGTCTCACTGAACTGGCGAGGCAGGAAACCTCCATACAGTGGTCCAGTCAGAGGGCCCGGGAGCCAGAGATTCAAGGCATAGGCCCTTGGTGATGCCCTCAGAGACCAGGCCAGGTGTGTGCTGTCAGAACAGTTTCCCAGGTTCACTCTCACATGGAGGCACCAGGGTGCAAATGGGATCGGATGCCCAGGTATCCTCTAGACCCTTTCTAGTCGAGAGTCCAACCCCAGCCTAAATTCATTGTCTTACGTCTTCCCTCTTTCCCCAATCCTTCTTTTCTCTGTTGCTGTTGGAGCGCTCGCCTGTAAGATGATACTTGTCTTGTAACTGAAGTGACTGAAAGGAACCAAAGTTCATACTTGTAAGAAGGCAAGAGAAAAAAGGTGAAAATGACCATTTTGGGTTGCAGTAAGACACAGAAAGAGCTGAAGTTGAGAATGATCCCCAAAGATTTTGCAAATATACTGGTTAGTAGTGCTTCTGAACTGATAAATCACTTTTCGTGGTGCCCAGGAGTGGGACACACAGTGGAGCAATTTTACTGAGGGGGGGTGTCACCGAACTGGCAGAGCACAGTGGTCCAGTCAGGGTGCTTGGGAGCTGGTGATTCAAGGCATACACCCTTAGTGGGGGATTTCCTTAGAGACCAAGCCTGGTGTGCGCTGTCAGCACAGTCTCCCAGGTTCACTCTCAGACGCAGGCGGCTTGGTGCAAATGGGATCAGATTCCCAGGCATCCTCTTTAACCACTGGGGAGACATCTGTGAAGGATGGGAGGCAAGAACCCAACCTAAATCCCTCTCAGCTCTCAAAACCCTGGCTCAGCAGAGCTGCAGGGAGTGGTCTCAGTCAGAGACTGGGAACTTGAATCCTCATGAGGCTAACGGACATTCTCTCCAGACGGAGTAGACACGGTATGTCTCGCTCCCCAGGAAGAAACAGAAGGCTTTGCTGGGACACTGGAAGGAAACTTAGAAAAAAGGAAAAAGAAAGATTAGAACCCAGGCAGCCTGAAAGACAGGGGGGTGCGGAATAGAAAAGAGCTCTGATCCAAGAGAGGAAGCTGCCCCAAAGAGGAATCAGAAGGGCGGCCAGAAAGAGGACAAAGCAAACAAAAAGTGCCAGGGACAGGACTCAAGAGAATAAAACTGGGCTGATGACAAGGAGTAAAAGGGGCTGCATGCACAGATCCCTGGGGTCCTGGACTACGTACATGGGATGGAACTGCAGGGATGGGAGGCCAGCAGAGAAGAGTCCAGGGTTTCCAGGGCGGAGACCAGATGCTTGAGTACAGATCAGTTCCAAGGAGTAAAATCCTGGAGTGGAATGGATGATCTGGACCAGAGAAGCAGGACAGAGGGGAAGCAGGGAAGAGTCTGGCATCCTGGATGACAGAAGCTGCCTCCTGGAAGTGGAACAGAACCACAGAGAAGGGAGGCCAGCAGACAAAAAGTCCAGGGAACCTGAGTATACTGGAACTAAGTTTCAATTTTGAATGCTTCAGCGGCAAGAGGTGAGGGTGGTCAGCATCCAATCTGGGGATCTGGTGCCGAGCTCCCAGGAAACAAGGAGCATGCTCGGGTATCTCAGTCTTGGAATGGGATCCTGTTGCCGAGCCCTGTGTGAGAAAGGGAATTTGACTTCGGTGAGGAATTCTGGTGTTGAAAACCAAAGACAGGGGTGCAGACAAGCTTCAGAATCCAGCATGAGATGACCTACTGGAGAGGCTGCTGAGACATCTGCCCAGGGAACTGGAGAAGAGGCAAGTGTAGGCAAGACGGGGTGAAATAAATAAAAATGAAGCCGAGAACAAAAGCCAGTAGTGCATAGAATGGGGGTGAAGTGAACAATAATGGAGTCTGTTGAATTAGGGCTTTGGCTTTAAATAGAGAAAGAAAGAAATTGAGTAACGAATGGAATAATTGTAATTAAATGCACCTGAAGGGATCAAGCAAGCCCTGGAAAACAATGAGCCCTCGTAAGAATGTGATGATTTCACATGGGAATCGTTAGTTTAGAGAGGCCATATGACCACGATCATGATAACACTAAGTTGCTTTTTATAAGTGTTGTAAATACACTTTGAATTGCTCTAGCTTTTACATGTCTCACCTTGCAGTTTTACCATTCCCTGTACACATAATTTTCTAAAAACATATCCATTGTTTTTCACAGTTGCATGGTTGGTGTAAAATTCCATTGTCACAGAGGATTTTTGTTTAGTCCATTGGCAATGAAATCATTCATGGAATTCATGGAATCAAACTCTTAGGGTTATTGCAATGACAGAGTACTTCTGCACATTGTCATCTAGTGAATAACAATAATAAAAATTGCTTACACTTATATGGCGCTTTTTTGGACACTCCACTCAAAGCACTTTACAGGTAATGGGGACTCCCCTCCACCACCACCAATGTGCAACATCACCTGGATGATGCGACAGTAGCCATAGTGTGTCAGAACACTCACCACACATCAGCTATTAGTGAGGAGGAGAGAAGAGTAATGAAGCCAATTCATAGATGGGGATTATTAGGAGGTCATGATTAGTAAGGGCCAATGGGAAATTTGGCATTATATCCCTACTCTTTTCAAGAAATGCCATGGGATTTTAATGACCACAGAGAGTCAGGACCTCGGTTTTACATCTCATCCGATGGACGGCGCCTGTTTACAGTATAGTGTCCCCTTCATTATACTGGGGCATTAGGACCCACATAGACCGCAGGGTGAGCGCCCCCTGCTGGCCCCACTAACACCTCTTCCAGCGGCAACCTTAGCTTTTCCCAGGAGGTCTCCCATCCAGGTACTGACCAGGCTCACACTTGCTTGGATTCAGTGGGTTGCCAGTTGTGAGTTGCAGGGTGATATGGCTGCTGGCTGGAATAATGTTGAATCACTTGCTATTCTTGTTCAAAATCAAGATACCTCACTGTCTGAGAGATCTGTTTCTCAATTGAAAATCTGAAGAAAGGACTGTAATTTTATTGATTGATATTAAAATACAAAAATGCACTCTGAACACCTACAAACAATAATAAAATACAAAAATGGACAGATTTTGTAATAGTTTGTATTTGTTTCTAAGGGAAATATAAAACACCATCAAGAAATCTCTCTGTCATGTAGGAATTTTAAACATGACACCTTTCCAGATAAGAAAAAGGCGTTCCCCTTACCCACAGAGAAATAGAAAGTTAAAAAAAATAACAAGGCATTCAAGAACATTAAAAAAGCCCTTTTTTCCTTTTGTAAAGGTTCTGTTTTAATGAAACTGGGCAAATAAAAATCATCCAAATGTACCAAAACTAATGGTACTAAGCAATGGCACAGAAAGAGCAAGAAAAATTTCACCAGCTGTATTGAAATTCCAGGAACAAAGCATTTTAGAGTGAATTTTTGAATATCACTTGTTGCGATATTAACTTTTCTTAATATAATAAGTGAAACAGACAGTTGTCTGACAGAGCAAAACAATGGTAATAGGATTTTGAATTAAGAGAAAACGTTATTCAAAATGGGAGCATGGGTTTCCTCCTGGTGCTGGAGTTTCCTCTCTCACAATCCACAGATACGATCATAGGTTAACTGCTTTGTGTAAAATTTTGTCTGCTGTGAGTATCTACATGTTTGTGTTTGTGGCTCTGTGTGTCCTGCAATGGACTGTAGGGTTGGGTACTGCCTCTGGAAAACGTACCGCAATACATACCATGTATACTGCAAACTATGTTGCATGTTTATATACAGTATGAATACTTTCTCATAGTTTGATTTCATTTCAGTTTGATTAGTAAAGCATATTGAGTTGTAAACCAAACAAAGTAAAAAAAATGTGTTTTATCGTTTTATTGGAATCAAGTAACTAGAAATAACTCTGAACAGTGCAACAGAACAATTTGACAACAAGCAGAGTTTTGTCATTAAATCATTAAATGATTCAATCTTTTTTCACAAGGTATTGGAGGTTAATTTTAATTAGCAAGATAACAATGTAAAATTCAAAATATGACAGGTGCGTGTAAGTTGTAACATTTTCTCTGATTACAATGATTAGAGTTGACATTCACAACTTGGTAAAGGAGTATTTGATTATAATTATATGTGAATTATATTATATATATATTATGATTATAATTTTCTCTGATTCTCCATACAAATATAGGTATACTCTTAGAAACTAGAATTACCTCAGCAATACAACTCTAACGGATAACCAGATGTTTTTCAGGAGAAATAAGAACAATAATCCCAGTGTGATCATCAAATACTCCTTTCGGCGTGATTTCCGAAATCACATCATATTTCTAAATGAAATTAGCTAATGATATGCAGGAAATACCTTTAATATGTATTTGTTTTACTCACACTTTTAAAGTTAACGACATTTTTATCACAGTCATTTTGTTCTTTGAATCAAATTTGATTTGATTAATGTAAACAGTAGAAAATCTTTCTTAAAATCGAAAAAATAAAACCCACTGATAGAAATTACCTAGTGTACCGGTATGGTCTAAAATGTACCACTGTACATACTGCTTGACTAAAGAACCACAGTTTACCAGTATACTGGTTTTACCGCGCACCCCTAATGACCTTGCATCTGTCCAGGGTGTACCCCAACTTGCACTCAATGCTTGCTGGGATCCAAGCCACCATGACCCTGAACTGGATAAGCAATTATTGAAAGTGATCTGATGATGCTATTCCAAATCCGAACCATATGGATTTAGGGTCTCACTTGAAAGAATGAGTGATCCATCTACTGGTTAAATAAAGTACAACAACCCCAATTGCATGTAGAGTGAAATACAAATTAAATCAAAGACAAGATCACCCAGAATTGTTTATATTAAAAGATTGACTTGAAATACTGAAAATTGCCTTATATCACCATATTAAATAAATACAATATTATGTTCTATATTTATTCAAGAAAGAACTACAAATGCAGTCATCTAGAATGATTGTCAAAACTAGCATCAATAGTAAGAAAACTGATGTATACTGTGGTGTTTTTTGGATGTATAGAAGAGGTACTTGTGGTGCGTTAGATGGTAGAGAAATGGTTGCTTCCTTTAATCAGTTATACTAATTCTTAAATCCAGCTAATAAGAAATATTAATATGAAATGATGTAACTTAAGGTAAATTTGGATTGCTGCAAATAAAAATAACCAAAGTATAATCAAATTTCTGAACATCATTAATAATATTGATTTGTAAATGTATATATAGGCAATATTGGTAACTGAAAATTTAGAATAAAGTACACATCAGTATTCCACCTTCTCCATAAATATTTTCTGCATTGTATTATTTAACTATGTCATTGTGATTATTTTGGAAAAGTTTTGATGTGCTATAACCTAATTTCCCCATGAATACTTGCTGTCATTATTATTGCAAAGATTTAACGTGCTTGTTTTAACTACATTTCCCATGGACACTTACAAGGTTCAAATTACACATAATTAATAACATTTCTTGAACAAACACAAGTTATACTGTATAGCTACTTATAAACCAATAAGGCTGAGTGGGCCTTTGCATGAACCAATGAAGCTTATTTCATGACGTTTTTTCCATTAAGTTTCTACTGGTTTTCTCCCATGTAATGTAAATTCCATATTTACAGAAAAGTATGTAAATTCCATAATTTTGGAATTATCTGTTCCTTTTCTGATTGATTAACTTCTTACTTACATGTAAGTAATCTAATGAAAAATTAAACAAGAAAAATTAAAGATTCAATCCTGAAGCAAATGTATAAATCCTGCAATAGGTGGAATAAAGAAAAACAGTTTTACCATCAGACCAATCTCCAGGATGTTAGGAAAGAGTAAGGGAATTTAAAGATGCCCTTAAACAGAAATCACTATTTTTTGTGTATTTATATCTACAGTAGGATTATAATCTAAAATAGATATATATTGCCACCTTTGTTCTTCTTAGTAGTGGATACACTTTTAATTTAGATAATCATTTGGGTTTACCAAAGTTGTTGAAAGTTGTTGTCAGTGTAACTTTTTTAATGTAGAGTAACAATGGAGTGTCTCGTGTTTTGGTGGTTGCATTGTCTCCTCACAGTGGGGATACTGGAGGTACCCCTTTTATAATCCTTGATGTGTAAAGAAGCACAAAACAAAACCTCTTTTTGCTGTAAAGCCAAGGGTATGTTAATTTTCTTTATGATGCCATGTTGACATGTGATAGAAGATGAAACTTAAAATTTCTAATAATTTAAACTTATTAAAATGTATGCTGTATTGACATTTTATTTTGTTTTTATATATCACAGTATGTTAAATTTTCACTTTACATTCAGGATCTCTTAACCCCATAGAGGTTCTTCAGCCCAAAATCAAGGGACAGACTGAGAAAGCATGGCTGCAGTGTCACAGAGATGAGTGCAATTGCAAGGTAATGCAAGGTTACACCCTGCAACAGTCATGAGTCCTGCTGCCAAAGAATAAAAAAACTGTATAAAACCATAACTGTAACAAATGATGTCTAGTTTCACTGTCTTTTTAACAGTTATAATGTCAAATCATTAAGCTTCTTAATTTATGAAGTAGAGGACTTTATTGCCATATTTACACTTACATTGGAATTTGTATTCACGCTGATCAGTGTTGTGACTGTTAATATAATGGGGAATATAATTGTGATTCTGCTGTTTATCGCTCTTTACTCAGAGTTCATCTTACCATTTTCACACTGAAAAAAATATGCATGTGATATGTTGATGTTAGTGGTTTTATAATAAATAAAATATATTTTTTTATAAATTCATTTGTCTTATTTTGTTAGGTCACATTGTTAGACTACTGTATATACTGCAATGAGGGAAAAAAAGTTAATCTTATCTCCTAAAGTTAAGTTTATCTCCTAATTAGAACTTTATAAAATCCTACAGAATGTGAGATTTTTTATACTACTCTTGTATAGGATAGGCTTCTTCAAGCACATATTTGTAAATAAACCTTTGTATTTGCGGGAAGAGGCTACCAAATCAAAACACCCAGTGAGAACTCTCAAGCAGTTGTGAAATACAGTAGGGTTAATAACCTCTGCAGTATGATCCATACATTTAAAAGCATTTAATCAAAATCAAAAGTAAAATTGTTTCCTAATAACTTGTTGCTGAAATTAACATTCAGACAAAATAAAGATTATTTTAATGTGGTGTAAACCTAAAAAAAAGTACATCACATTCACAGAGAACTATAATAATATTTTATATATAAATAATATTATTATATATAAAATATTTTTGATATATCCAGATGAGTATTTTTTCTTTGTAGAACTACCCTACTTTATTTTTTCATATCAATTCAATTTTTAACATACAATAATATGCAAATGCTTATATTTTATATTATATATAATATACAAAATTAACAAAAGTTGAAATAGTATACAAATGTAATTCTGTAATTGGAAAAAGATTGGCTCTACGGGACTGAAAATTAACTGGGACTCAAAACCAGGTGTTTTGTGTGACAGCCCAGAATACTTCCATATGCCATGTTAGGCATTCACTGCACCTGTACTGCAGTCCTACATCAGATTATTTTAGAATTAACTATTTGTAACAAGATATGTGGGGTATTTTCTGGTGCATTATTTGTTGTGCTTTCTGAAAGGCTGGATCTATATTTTAGAATGATCAAGTAATAGGTTTATTCCATGCTGAAAAAAAGAAGAAAGAAAACACAATGTTTCGGCGGTGGAGCCTTCTTCAGGTGTGAGACAGACAAGGCAGTAAGCAAAGGTAACGTAGAGGCTGAGAGAGAGGAGGAGTGAGATGTGGGAGCAGGGGACAGAAAGAGAGGCCAATCAAGAGGTGTGAAGTCAGAATAGGTGTAGAGAGGTGTGAAATAAAACTTCCAATGAATGGAGAAAATTTAGAAGAAAAGTAGTGTGTCGTTAAGAGAAGGGGGAAGGTGTGATCCTAGCTGTAGAATAATTTTGGTTTCTGTAGTCTTTCTGATGTATGAGTTCGGAAAACCGTCTTTGAGAAAACAGACGGAGAGATTAGAGTGGTCATTGCCATCGGAGGTGAAATGAGAAAGAATGGGCTTGGAGAGATCTTTAATCTTCACAGCCCTGACATGTTCTTTAAAGCGGTCTCCGAGTCTCCTTCCTGTTTCAAACCCTTACGTTATCTTGCAAATGTACTAATCTCTGAGACACTTGCACCCTTTGTAATGTATAGTTAATGCCTCTTGATTGCTCATTCTGTCCAGGTGGTGGGAGATGGGGCTAAAGTTAATGTAACCTACCTCTCTTCCTCTTTTTTAATATCCAATATGTCTCTATAGTCAGATATTAAACAGAAAATACCATTTATTTACTTAAATTTCAACTCTATAGCTGACCTAGCAGTCGTTTTATTGAAAGTTAGTTTCATTTTCCATTCTACTTTAATGTGGCATTGAAGATAAGATGGTTGCAAACTGCTCTAAAGTCGTATAGCCGGCATTACAGCATAAGGAATTTCAGTTTGTGCTTCTTCAGACAAGAAGGGGAGTGGAAATAAGCCAAGTCCCAGCCCCATACCGAGAGGAGACAATGCACCACCACAACATCTCCTCTGGGGTCACATGAGAAGTAAGAAATAGGACCTAAGTGCTTTAACAACTTAGTGAAGCCAACTGATTAAAAAACATAGTTTTTATCAAATACAAAGAAGACAAAAGTGGCAGCAAACAATCTACATATAAAAATTTTAGATTTAAAGTTTTTGATAAAAGCACTACTTTTGTATTGTTTGGGATCGAACCCGGAACCAGGCCCATAATTAGGCAAGAATATATGATCAGTGAGTCATGTGAAAAACAAATTGATTAAACATGGAAGTGTGACATTATTTGTTGTCAATGAAAGTGAAACAAAAAAAGTATTTTCATGTTTGTTTCAGCTTCCCTCTAACATTTTGATTTTATAATTAGCATTAAGTCAAAATATAAATAATTGTCTTCCTCACAAAGCAGAGCGTATTGTACTTCATGCTCTGTAATCCAGAGACTTTTCGGCAAAGTCGTTAGATGAGTCGTTTGACCCAACATGCAGTTATGTATGATAGAAATGATCTCGCTCTTTGACGCCAATTGGATACAAACAGTAGTGATGCTATAGAAAAGGGTGGTCCCACTCCTGTTTTGTTCTGAGACTATACAGTCCAGTTAAAATGGAACAGGAAGTATTCAGTTTTAATATGTCACATGAATCAAATTTGTGATAAAAATTTACAGTTTCCAAAATGCCACACATGCAAATCAAATGAACTGATACCAGCAGAAAGCCAAAGAGTACTGTACAATCTGAATAAATAAACTGCAGTGTGATTTATACACAGCCACATTAAGCATTCACTGCATCACCTGATGGTTTTACAAAGTACTGCAGTCCTGGATGAGATTATTTAAAAAATAAAAACAGGTGTTGGCTGTTACCATACAGTGTAATACGGCATATTCTTTTAGGTGGATTATGGCTAGAGCTTTCTGAATGGCTGTATCTATATATTAACCAAGGCATTATATGGATTGTTACTAATATTAGAAATACCAGGAATAGGCTGAGCAGATAAATCAATAATTAAAATAAAAAAGTCATCCTCAACTTATAACGATTTTGTAAAAATTATACCCACTTGGATGGTAATAATTAGACGCACCTTTGTTCTTTGGTGAAAAGAGTCACAATTCAGGCACACTGGGTTCAACAAAGATTTATTAACGGTGACGATGACACACTAAACACCAGACTGCTACCAAGTATTCAACTCCTATAACATCTGCAAAAGCCAAAAGAAGAGATTAGAGCTGCATGGGAACCTAACTCCCTATTCAAATAATGCACATACTAAGTAAAAGAATCAATTTATACCAGGAAATTCTCTATAGTTTCTCAAACCAACAGAATGGCCAGCTCTCTTAACAAGGTTCAGATACTGAATTCGTCTGTACAAGCCTGTTTTCTGCTGTGTTGTTAGACAGTTAATGACACTCTTAGTCATCAACCCAGAACTTAATCAACTAAGATAAAACAAGGTAAACTTTAATAATAATTATTATGATAATTTCTTACACTTATATAGTGTTTTTCTGCACACTCCACTCAAAGCACTTTACAGGTCATAAGGATCCCCTCCACCACCACCAATGTGCAGCCCCACCTGAATGATGCGATGGCAGCCATAGTGCACCAGTTCGCTCACCACACACCAGCACTCAGTGGGGAGGAGAGCAGAGTGATGAAACCAGTTCAGAGATGGGGATTATTAGGAGGCCATGATTGGTAAAGGCCAATGGAGGAAATTTGGCCAGGATGCTGGGGTTTACAAAGCAAACTTTATAATTGCTTTGATCACTGAAGTGAGCAGTTTAGCATCAGCACTCCCAGGATAACAGGACTAGATAGAGAGCAGCTTTATAAGGAGCAGGGGATGAGACACAATCAGCTAAGCCCCTATTGCACTGAACACAGCTGGAATGGAGTGGAGTGTGGAGAGTCTAGTTAACTCACCTTACAGTGAGCCCAGGCAGAATCCTTGACATAACATGACAATAATGGCACCCCAGGTCCAGATTTGATCCTGAGTCCCAGCACTGCAAAAGTAATCACTGTGTCACTGTATTGGCTAAATGTTTATATATTTGTAATAAAATTAACTTGTAGATTAATGTTAGTGTTTATCAATTTCATGTAAATATGTTGTTAGTGGCGGGCTGTTACCAACACATCAGTGCTCCCCAGCTAGTGGGTCTTTTTGCTATCAGTGAGCCTTTTCAATCCAAACTGTTGTAAGGTCTCATGAATAACATTTTAAAATTCTTATTCTTTATGGTTTTGGCAACACTATCATTTTGTTTTAGTTTTAGAGAGTTGATATAGACATGCTGACACTGCCAAAGTGACTTACTGTAGTTGAGGGCTAAACAGACACACTGATAGTGACAAGGAGAGGGGTTAACTGAGAAACTAAGTGAGACAAAAACCTTGCTAAGCCTGTTTGAAAATACACCTACAGTATTCTTACACAGCACTGGGTGGTAGAACAGGTGCTCACACAGGTAAAGCATACTTGAAGTGAAATATTGGAAGTATGAAAGATTTGTTCTGATGAAAATTGCAATGTGAACAATGTTTGTAATCTTTTATGAAAAGGGTGTGTTAGTGCAAAAGTACAAGAATTTTGTTTTTACAGATTCCAAAATGAAATACCTCTGTCTACCCATCAGTCCTGTGCACAAAACATATACCTGATACTTCACGTGAAAAACCACTTCAGTTCCTGCATCTATTTCCCATTGTTTTCTCTTTTGTAAAAATAATTGTACATTTTAAAGAAACAA
Source organism: Lepisosteus oculatus (assembly GCF_040954835.1). Classification (NCBI taxonomy): domain Eukaryota; kingdom Metazoa; phylum Chordata; class Actinopteri; order Semionotiformes; family Lepisosteidae; genus Lepisosteus; species Lepisosteus oculatus. Next base: position 3,131,077 of record NC_090713.1, read on the forward strand.
AAACAATTTAAAAATGCAAATCACACAATCTCCACATTTCTATAGCGACCTTCATGCCAAAACAGACTTAAAACCAAGCAGAGATAGGAAGATTCCCTGTGCTTGAGGAATAAGTGTGTTTTAATTTGTAATTTTTATAGTTTCTATTATAGTTCTAGCAATGGAAATGACAGCATTTAAAAACTTTTATTTAATGTAAGATGGATTTGATTAAGAAGGAATGCAACACTTTGTGTTATGCTTTTGGACTAGTAGACAGTTTGGAAGTACTGTATATTGAAATGGATGTGGCCTTAAGTGGTCAATTTCAGAATTAAATTTAAATTTTTCAATGGATTGAAAAATGACAGCAACAAATTAAGTTTAATATATTAACCATACGGGGACTTTACATTCCCTAATCACTGTGGTTTTCATACAGACATTATTTCCCTTGGCAACCTATAGAAAAAAAATTGCTTTTTGTCATGTCTAATGACACACTAAACTATAAGGTCTAATGATGTACCTTATGAGTTAGCTTTGTTGGAATACTCTGTTATCCATACCACTGTAGAAAAAACTTTAAAAAAAAAAAGAAAAGTGAGCTACCCAGCTTTGTTACTGAAGTCAAGTTGTCTTTAATCTGGTGTCTTTCAAGAAACAGTTATATGAGTTTCTATAATTCACTACTATAAAAATTGACCTCATAGTCATCGTCAGAGTCTTTTCTAATAAGAACATCATTTCTGGCACTGTTAATAATAATTTACTATAGTAACCTATCTCGTACTTACCAGATAGTACATTATTACTGTTGTAACAGAAAGAATAAGGTTCTGGATCCCGAGATGAAGTTAAACAGATGAGTTTATTGCATGCAAGGAACAATAAAGCCGAAGTCTTGTTTCCCGCAAGAAACAACAAAACCGAAATATTGTTCAAAGTGCTGGAACAAACTTTAGGTTTATATATCCTTTCCTTTACGCTTCTGAAGTCACTGTTATTATGGTAAAGGGGGGAGGTCACGTGTCTTGCCAGTTTACAGCTTTTTGGCCAAATGGTCAGGGATTAAGTCCCCAGGGGGTTCCGTAGCTCTCCTAGCTCGCATCTGGAATCCTTATCAGTTAACCCCCTTCCTGCCATAAACTCCAGCCTTAGAAGTCTAATCTTCATGCAGAAAGGACTTAAAATTAACCCCGTCTTCACATCTTACTTCATTCCGCCCTTATAAAATATGGCATATGTCAGTATTGCCTATTTTTTACACATACAATGTCAGGGCAGATCTTTCCTTTCTAGATGTACAGGCATGCATTAACCATGATATTGTGCATTCCACTTTTACAACGAGATGTGATTGATGTTTTTGTACAAGTGATAGTTACAATTATACATATAAAACAATCCTAATCCTACAAATACATAAAGTCCTACCCCAGGACCCAAACACAGACCTCAGCCATGTGGAGATCTATCGTCAGGATCTTGGAATAGCAATATTGACCCAACTCTGATTATCATTTTTTGGCTGATACAAATGCCAACACCTTGAATGTATTGATACCATATCCCCAATAATGCTCCTCAGGCCTAACAAGCACACTGTTGGTCCACCTTAGGAAGCATCAGACACAGAAACGGTAACAACATCCTTCTTTCTGTTCACTCAGTCTCTGGTGCAGTGGCTCAGTAAAAGTGCGATGCGTAGATCCATCGATCTCATCCTGTCACTCAGATGGCACAGTCAGTAGTTAGTGGCACTTGATATGGTCCCTCCCAGCAGGATTGCAACGTCTGGCAGGGTATCTCTTCTTCACCTACACCCACTCGCCAGGTATCCGGTCGTGTCTCCCCTCTACTGGAGGACCCCAAGCGTCCAGCACCTGTTCATGAGCCCTGTGCACCGCTTCAGTTAACAAACCTACAATACTTTAATAGAGAGTTAGTAAATTCATCAGTGCATTAGCCAAACTTGGCCTCCAGGGAGTTTCTTTGGCTGCCCGTGATGATCTCAAATGGGCTCAGTCTCACAGTTCCGTTTGCTCCAGCCCGCAATCTGCACAGGACCGCAGGTAGAGCATCTACCCACAGTGTTCCTTCAGTTGATATTTCCTTTGTTGGTCTTTAAGACTGTGGGTGATGGGGGCAATGTGACTTCCACCTCACCCCTAGTGAGGGGATTACAGCCTGTCACACCTTCCCAGTGTAGTAATAATAATAATAATTAATAATAATTGCTTACACTTATATAGCGCTTTTCTGGACACTCCACTCAAAGCGCTTTACAGGTAATGGGGACTCCCCTCCACCACCACCAGTGTGTAGCATCCACCTGGATGATGCGACGGCAGCCATAGTGCGCCAGAACGCTCACCACACATCAGCTATCAGTGGGGAGGAGAGCAGAGTGATGTAGCCAATTCATAGAGGGGGATTATTAGGAGGCCATGATTGATAAGGGCCAATTGGAAATTTGGCCAGGACACCGGGGTTACACCCCTACTCTTTTCGAGAAACGCCCTGGGATTTTTAATGACCACAGAGAGTCAGGACCTCGGTTTTACGTCTCATCCGAAGGACGGCGCCTGTTTACAGTATAGTGTCCCCATCACTATACTGGGGCATTAGGACCCACACAGACCGCAGGGTGAGCGCCCCCTGCTGGCCCCACTAACACCTCTTCCAGCAGCAACCTTAGTTTTTCCCAGGAGGTCTCCCATCCAGGTACTGACCAGGCTCACACCTGCTTAGCTTCAGTGGGTTGCCAGTTGTGAGTTGCAGGGTGATATGGCTGCTGGTAGTATGCCCCTAGATCAGTATCCAAGGGGCAGGGCAGTCCGCACCACGGGATCATCTTTGCCATACACCTGGGTATCCGCCAGCATGAATTTCTGGCTACAAAATGTCATTGGGCTGTGAGAGCATGCAGGGCATCTGGTGTGCTGACGGCCCCACACCCCATCATCATAACACCCCACATTCTTTTCACATTTTTTCTAACCCCATCTATTAGAGGCCTCAACCTGAATTCTCCCTTTTCCCCAATAGAGGTTTCACAGGGGTCTCAGACTCCTGCTCTCCCAGTCCAGTAACTCAGTTACCTTGAGTTACCGGAATTCTTTATTTATTGTGTTATTTACACCTTACTACAGCTACTTCAGTCGGCAGCTGCAAAACTACAAATCAGTTCAGAGAAAAGCCCAGTATTCTTAACTGGAGTCCCTGCCGTTGTGAGAGAATCCTATTTCTCCATAGCCATCCAGAATTGTGGCCTACATGCAACAAATACATACATTATATACATATACAGTAACCCTTTAACACCTTTCTTTTTATAATCTTCCATCAGGGCTCTAAACTGGATTGCAGCGCTGAGGCTGTGGAGGGGCATTTTCCGGTCATTTGCACCTCGAATTCTGTTGTAACAGCTCAGCCTGTTCTCTGTTCTCCCTCATGCACCAGAAAGGACTCATCAGTAAACAGTATTACATTTTCTTAAATTTTAACGATCCCCACGCTTTGGCTACAGCATCTAATGGTATAATAGTGCCTACCTCCATGCTCCTGCGTCAGCACAGCTGCCCAGAACCCTTTTTCCACACTTACATACAAAGGAATGGTTGATCCATCTGAGGAAACCCCAGTCTCAGCACCTGTAACAGAGCTTATTTCAAATTATTACAGGCGGCTTTTGCTGCTGGAACCAAGGCAATCTTGTCCTTGTACTGCACTCCCCCCTTAAGCAGATCTGTTAAAAGTTGTGCTCACCCCGTAAAAACATTGCACCCAGGCCCTGTTAAAATTACACAATGCTAGACACAAAAGGGCCTTATCATAACTGCTTACTATTAGACACTCTAAACCTGAAGCAACTCAGACTTGTGGGTTTCCTCGTCAGGGGAAGCACTCAGAATACCATCAACATACTGAGTGATCACAGTCAGTTGAAGCCATGTGATACCCTGTTCTGGATAGTCATTCCTTGTAATGCATACTATTCCAACCCAATAGATCTGGGATAAAACCACTACATTCGCGTGATAAGTGCACGTGAAAGTTAAAATCTGGTACTCAGCAAGTAAAACTTGCTGCCCCAATACTCCTGTGGCCTCCTGCCGTCTCCCCATATACATTACTCTATAGCACACTGTTGAACAGATGAGTGAAACAAGCATGACAGTAGTGCTCCAGTATCCCATAACAGAGAAACCGACACCCCATTTACAGTACATTTTAGGTTTAACTCCTTTTACGCACTGGACTGGGACAGACTACAAGGGATTTACAGGATCTAATCGTTAGGTAAACCGATCTCTCACAAGACTTTTTATTCTCCCCAGACAGAGCTCTTAGCAGGGTGGTCAATTTTTCACCGTTCTTCCCTGTCAGTTGAACCACAGGGCAGGTCCCTGTTTCCTTCATCCTGCATGTGCCCTCTGCAGTATCTGGTTTCAAGCCATTAAAATAAATTCAACTTTTGGTTAACCTACTACAACTAATTGTATATAAATACAAAAACTTGATCTAACTCCTTTTTAAGTCCACCTGTACTGTACTTATACGTTTTAGACGCTTTCATATTTTCCAATCTCTTTAAATTGATTTTCGTCAAGTCTCTTTAGTTACGTCTCTAGCTAGTCCGGCTGGCTAAACACCCTCATTTAGTATACCAAAATTCACAGTTACACACACACATTCCGGCACACAAATTCATAAAACACACATACACATTGAGAATATTTTTTCTCTCCGTACTACAATGCACTGTATTCTCGTTTCACTTCTACATGAATCCTTTTTCCTTTTAACAGCGTAACTTCTCATAAAACTTGACATCGCTTATTATCCGTCTGTTTGTTTGTTTTTTACCACTGCTCAGACACTTTTCGACAGTCCTGCTCAGACCAAACACCCGGCTGACAGTCTGTACCCCTTTTTCAGCTTTCGATCCTCCTGCACAATCTCTTTTTGCTTTTGTTCATACTCTTTGTAGTGAGTAAAGTATCTTTTCTTTTGGTTTTTTTTTTCTCCCGTAAACACACTTTTTAGTATTCCAATTTCTCTTTGGAAAATGGTCAGGGATTAAGTCCCCAGGGGGTTCCCTAGCTCTCCTAGCTCGCATTTGGAATCCTTATCAGTTAACCCCCTTCCTGCCATTTCTTCACATCTTACTTCATTACATACCTTATGTAATAAATACCAATAACAACAGTTGTCATACAATACCTACATTATCATTAATTCGATTCCACACACTCTGAGTTGTTCAAAGATGAACTTAAGTATCATCATGGTTATAATGATTGTGTTCACATGAAGTACATATTGTACCTTTTCATTCCAAATAAACCCCAGTCTAAAGTACGTCCGTGTACAGCCTGCAGCATTAGACGTTGTCACGAACACTTACCCCAAAGCTGCAGTTGAGATATCAGTAGCTTCTAAGTGATGTCTGTTATGTCGCAGCTGCACACTTGCCACAGCCACAGTCGGCCTTGATCAGAATCCAATCGCAAGGAACCGGAGAGTTACAGAGTCACACCAAGGCCAGACTGCATGGAACACGCGCTCTTTGGGAGTCTCCTCCCTGAGCCCAGACCAGCTCGTGCTGTAAGAGCTTCAGAGGCATGCCACAGACCAAGCAGGGAGTGTCAACTGCTGGGACCAGGTCCAAAACATGGTCTCTATTCCTCTTACTACTCTACTCCTCTTAAAACTCTCTTACAGCTACCTGAGATTGCCCTGCACAGCACAGTCAGGGGCAGAACTCGCAGATGGAATCAGGGAACATAATCCCAAAAACGAAGAGGGCTCCACTGGAAAACTGGAAAGTCCAGGACAGAGAGAGAACAGAAGAGGACAGGGCCAGCGGTACAAGTGGAAGGCTAGGGAAGTCAGAGCAGAGGCAATCAAAAATAAGGGCCGGGATTGTGCAGAGTGACAGCCAGGACAGCAAGTGGATGGAGGCAGTCCAGGGTGAGCGCTGGGACTGCACAGAGCCAGCAGTTGGGTGGAGACGGTCCAGAGTGAGTGCTGGCACAGCGTGGAGGGACTGCTGTCTCAGTAGTTACAGTAGGTGGAGCCAGTCCAGGGTGAGCACTGGAACTGCTCGGTGTGTAATATGCTTATAGCAGGGATAAGGTCACCTGGACAGGGTGGAGGATTCCAAGGCTGATTGGACTGCACAGACGGAGAGCACTGAGATCTAGTCAGAGGAAAAGGTGGAGTGGTGTGAAGGGAGCACAGTTCTAAATCCACTCTGCATGGTTAATGGTGAAGTGCAACAATAGGGACATTTCTGAAGTATTTAGGGGAAAGGTATAATAGAATAATTGGAATCTTGATTAGTGATGAAGGCCAAAAAAGAAATCCAGTGGTAGCAGAAGTGAACCATGTCAAAACAATGAGCCCTCATGGGTTCAGTTTCCCAGGGCAATGGTACACTGACTTGGAACAGCGGATGTAACACTGTCATTGTGCAATGGAATGGGATGTTCATACACTCAAATTATCACTGGTACAGTATCTCCTAACTAGGAGATAATACTGTATACTATCTTGCATTAACAATATATTTTTCTCATATGATATACAGTATCACATGAAATATTTTTTTCCCTTGATGGCAGCAAAGTGCTTCTGTACTACAGAATGTTGAATTCTGATAATACATTTTTTGGTTAAATAAACAGCTACAGTAGCTACACATTCAAACTAAATGACATAAATATTACTTATAATGTAGTTGCAGTTGTGACGATTACTCGTACCACTGGACCCAGGATTCTGACGTCGGTCAAGAGAGTGGAACTGCCCCAGTACAATGGCTTTCCCATTTAAAATAAGCTCAGGTCGCAGTCATCGTATGACACGACGGACAGCTGACCACGTGACGTTTTAAAATAGTTTTTTGTGGTTTGAGAGTCATATATTAAATACTGCCAGACTCTAGGTTATTTCTTCCAGCTGAAAGCATGGAAAACTGCAAGAAAGTATTTTCCAGTTCCCCATGGTTTTTCCTACTCCAGACACTCTAGTTTTAATCTTTAATCTAATTAGGACAATGTATACATCTTATTGGTTATCTGTGTGCCAATAAATGAACACACAATAAGGGTTCATGACGTGAGATGTGGAAAAGACGGACTTTAAATGAGGAACCAGTTCAAAATATGAGATAAAAGGAAAAAATGGCCAATTATCACACAGAGGTTTCTGGTTGAATTGAAATTTAAATTGAAATTTATGGTGAACAAAGTGTGTCAAAGTTCATTATCGTATCGAGTTTTAGTCAAACATCTTATTTTGTCTTGTCTTAATTTACTCGATCAAAAATGGAAAGCCGCTTAGTCTTCGTCGTCATCATTGTGGATTATTTCTTTGAGTGTGTCATCATCGTTGACTGAAATGAAAAAAAAGTTTTATTTTTTTTTGTTGACAGAATGAACAGTTGGGGACAGGAACTCTTCTTCCCTCGCCTCCAAGGAACTCCAGCATCTACGTCCTGTATCATTCAGACATTGACTGAAAAGTGCTCCCTGCAAGGCTTTACCATATTCTTCTGTTTATATAGTGGCTCACCAATAGGTTTCACTATACTCAATAAACTCCTCAAGAAGGCTGGCTCTGTTTTGGGGGTGAGCCTCGACCACCTGCAGGTGGTGGTGGAGAGGAGAACGCTGACCAAGCTCACAGCCATCATGAATAACGCCTCTCATCCGCTACATGGGACTGTTACTAGACACTGGACCACTTTTAGTAACACACTACTCCAGCTACGGTGTTCAAGGGAACGTTTCCGAAGGTCCTTCCTCCCTGCGGCTGTCGGGGTGTATGATAAAAATAATAATTGCTTACACTTATATAGCGGCGAGGCTTAATAATAAGGCAGAATTAAGTGTTTCTGAGCTTCCCAAATGAGGCCCCATTTCTCTGTTCATCTCTGTGGTGCAGCCACAGAGAAACTATTCATGCAGGCTGATTTAAGGTTTGATAAGGACAGCTCCCAAAGGGGGATGCACTTAGCTAAGCCTGGCTATCGTGATCAATGGTCATCCATTGGCGCCTATTTGTCTAGGGAGTGCCAGTTGGACATCTGGACTGCATTCCTAAGTGTCAGGAGTAAGTGACTCATATCTCACCTTGATCAACCAATCAGGGACTGGTAGGGCCGAGTAACCCACGTGGGACTCTGATGCCCATGGAACTTTCCTGAAGTTCCTCCAGGTAAAAACAGGCAACACAGAGAGCCTGTGAGATTCAGAAGGGGAGATTCAGTAAGATTCTGGAGAGGATTCTGTGGACTGTTCTAAAGGGAATTCAAAGGAGAATTCCAGGGCAGGACGGCCCAGGAGCAGAAGGCTCCCAAGGGCAGGACATTCTCGCAGCGCGCCCCCTGACCATCCTGAGACTCAGCCTGGACAACCACGGAACGGCCAGTGTGTCCAAGTGCCAGAACTTTCCTTTGTTCTAAGAGTCTAGAGTGGAGGTTGCCAGAGAGTAACCAGCAGCAGGCCTCGTGAACAGGTCGGAACTGTGGACAGCTGAATCACTATTCAGAACTAGCTCTTCATCAGGAACGAACCGGTCCTCTTCCTGACTTGCTGGGACCCACAGTCATCTTTTCTCCTGTGCACAAACTTTGCTAGTTAAAGCCAACAGTGAGCATCAGCAGCGCACCGTCGCAAGCCGCACAGCACAGCCTGGCACGGAGCCAGAGAGCGCGGATTGGACAGCAACAGCCTGCAACTGTTTCTTTGTGCCCGCAGGAGATCTGAATCCCCAGAAATTGGATGAGTATTCAACTTCAATGCATTACAGCTCGAGAATTCAATTGTTATCCCAACCAGTTGATATCAATTTAATTCCTAAGAGTTATGTACTTGTTTTGAGTATCTAATGTAGAAGTTGTAACCAAGTTCAATTACGAAACGGTATAAATGAATGATATACTGAACGTATGTCCTCTTGATGTGTAACACTTTGTAACTGATTGAATATATACCTTTTGTATTCTGATAACCCTCTCGATAAGATCTGTTAGGTTTATATGCATATTCTATGTATTAATAAATGTATCCTCGTGTATTAGTACCTGTGTGTGTGCGTTGTTTGAGTTATGTCGCATGGTTGGACTCTAAAGCCATCAAAAGAATCAACTTTGTGATTTACTGCTACAATTAATAATTGTCTCAGTAAATGCCCAAACCCTACAGAACTGGTGCCTTCAGAGAGCCACTACATTTAATTTTGCTATGGCAACGTTACATATTTGGCGTCCCTGAGCCGGTTTTCCTACACTTATATAGCACTTTTCTGGACACTACACTTAAAACACTTTACAGGTAATGGGGATCCCCTTCACCACCACCAATGTGAAGCATCCACCTGTATAATGCAACGGCAGGTAGTACACCACAACGCTCACCACACATCAGCTATCATGTGTTAAATCTATCAGCTATCAGTTTTTGAAAAGACCAATCCAAGCAAGGCTCCTGGCCCTGATGCCATCCCTGGCCGCCTTCTGAAGGCATGTGCAGACCAGCTGGCAGATGTCTTCTCTGACATATTCAATCTCTCCCTAGATCAGTCTATAGTTCCTTCCTGCTTTAAGAAAACCACCATTGTCCCTGTTCCTAAAAAATCCAGAGTCAGCTGCCTAAATGACTACCGCCCTGTTGCACTCACATCAGTTATCATGAAGTGCTTCGAGCGGATAGTCAAAGCATACATCACCTCCTCACTGTCTGACATCCTAGACCCACTGCAATTTGCATACTGCCAGAACAGGTCAACAGAAGATGCTATTGCCACTGCCATCCATACTGCCCTCTCACACCTGGATAATAAAGGAACATATGTGAGAATGCTGTTTGTTGATTACAGCTCAGCATTTAACACCATAGTGCCCTCAAAGCTCGTCATCAAGCTCCAGGACCTGGGACTGAACACCTCCCTCTGTAATTGGATCCTGGACTTCTTGACAGAACTTCCGCAGGTGGTGAAGGTGGGCACCAACATATCCTCTACCCTGACTGTAAACACTGGAGCCCCCCAAGGCTGCGTGCCTAGTCCTGTCCTCTACTCCTTATTTACCCATGACTGTGTCACCAGGCATAACTCAAACTCCATCATCAAGTTTGCGGACGATACAACAGTCATTGGCCTGATCACAGATGGTGAGGAGTCTGCATACAGGAAGGAGGTTGAAACCCTGGCAGTATGGTGCCTGGAGAACAACCTCTCTCTGAACATCAGTAAGACTAAGGAGATGATTGTGGACTATAGGAAACATCAGGGTGGAAACCACACACCTATTCACATCAATGGGACTGCAGTGGAGAGGGTCAGCAGCTTTAAGTTCCTGGGAGTCAACATCTCAGAGGATTTAACCTGGACCCACCAGACCAACACCGTGATCAAGACAGCACGGCAATGCCTGTTCTTTCTCCGCAGGCTAAAGAAGTTCGGCATGCCATCACATATCCAGGCCAACTTCTACAGGTGCCCTATTGAGAGCATCCAGACTGGTTGCATCACTGCCTGGTATGGGAGCTGCTCCGCACAGGATCGCAAAGTATTGCAGAGGGTGGTAAAGTCAGCGTAGCTTATCACCAGCTATGAGCTACTAAGCATCCAGGAGATCTACTCAGCTAGATGTCTGAAGAAGGCCAGGTCCATTCTCAAGGACCCCAGATATCCCAGTCACAAACTGTTTTCCCTCCTACCATCCGGTAAATGGTACCAAAGCATTCAGTCCAAATCCAACAGACTATGGAACAGCTTCTACCTCCAGGCAATAAGACTGCTAAATAGCCAACCTGTAGCTCCTTAGCAAATCACTTGTAATGGCTACATGGACAAACAATTTTCACTATATTCAGCATAACTGCACTACATGTATATATTGCTTACACCATGGACACATAACAGCTCTAGTCACATTGAGTTTTATTCAATTGAAAAAATGTAACCTCAATTTTGTGATTTTTGTGTTTTTGTGAATTTTTGTGATTTTTGTGATTCTTGTAATTTTTGTGAGCTTGCTTGATATCAGTGGGGAGGGGAGCAGAGTAATGAAGCCAATTCATAAATGGGTGTTATTGGGATGCCATGATTGGTAAAGGCCAGGATATCGGGGTAACACCTCTACTCTTTTCGAGAGACGCCCTGGTATTTTTAATGACCATGCAGGACACAGTCAGGACCTCAGTTTTACGTCTCATCCGAAGGATGGTGCCTTTTTACAGTATAGTGTCCTCGTCAATATACTGGGGCATTAGGACCCACACAGACCACAGGCCCCACTAACATCTCTTCCAGCAGCAACCTTAGTTTTTCCCAAGAGTCTGAGTTGCAGGGTGATATGGCTGCTGGCAAGTGTAACACTACCCTAGGCTAGGCCTCTTAGCCCTTCATCTGCTCATCTATGGACAGCATGTTGCACTCATGTACTTTTTGGACACTGCATTAATATACGGTTTATACTGTGATACTTTCAATCTGTATATACCCATGCTCATTTTGCACATTTTTTATTGTTTTACAGTGAACGTTAGCATATTTTGCACACACCTATTTTTTCTTAACTCTATTTTATTTTTGTATTCTATATACACTATAATTACTCTAATGTTGTAGTTATTTTAATTTTAGGCTATTCTGATGTCTGTCTTGCTTTTGTTGGGCCAGGCTGCTGTAACGTCTCAATTTCTCTTTGGGCTCAATAAAGTCTTATCTTATTTTATTGCTCACACTTTGGAAATACTTAGTACTGAGAGTCCTCTACCTTTTTTAGTTTTACCAACAGCCTAGCTTTTCTGATGTGATCTGGCCAAGAATATTCTGTACTTTATACTGGAATTCCTAGGTACTTACTCTATGTACTCTGAGGAAAACATATGTCAAAATGTCCGTAAAGCCACTCTCATCTCTCTCTGCCACTGGGCCAACAAGTATTTCACAACTTCTTCCTTCATGATGAACCATAAAGCATACCTCATACTTCACTGGCTTCCAAGCTTTTCAAAAAAGGATTGATCATAGTCCTTCGTTTATTTATCACCTCCAACAGGGCCTCTGTAGAGAGAACCCTTTTCTCCAGCTGTTTCTTCTCTGGAACAGCTTGGTTGACCTGGGACTGGAGACTGGCTGTCATTCACCTCCTTTTCTATACTGGACCCTTTGGACTGGAGCTCGGGGAGGGCAGCCATACCCTGCTCATTTCCAACCCTACCTGAAAGCTGTCACGGCTGATCTTGGATTAAACTGTGGTGTCTAACCTGCTTAACAACAATCAAACTATTCTGATGGCAACTAACTGCCTAAGGACAGTTATGACTCCTTTGTCTAAGTCCATGGAATAGATGTGTGAGTGAAGGAATGCAGATTTAATGGAACTGTTGAACATCTTTGACTCAGTCGCTTAGGAATGCTGCCAAGTAGGCACATGTCCTCTTTCTCAAACTGAAACCAAACTGAAACCATAAATTAAGTTTAGTTGAGATTCTGACATCTTGAGTGATGAAAGGCCAACTTCTACAGCATCGACATGGAGGCACACCAGTCTCTAGATCTCTTCTGTTATAAATCCACTGACAGGGCCAGAGGGATCCTGCAGTGAGGACGTCATGACCAATCAACACCTGCCCAAGCAGCTGACAATTTATCAAGTACTCTAATCCCGATCACCACTGTCCAAACCACCACAACAAGCAATTGCTGGGCTCAGAGAACATACATCAACCAGAATTCTACCTGAGGGTCCTCTCCAACAAGGAGACTTTGTGATTTTGTCTGATAATAATACTGTCACAAATCAGAGAGGATGGGGTCAAAATAAAGATTATTCTTTCAATTTAAATTAAAAATTCCATCCCCTAAAGTTAGGGATTACACAGCTTGTGTTTTTATTCTCAGTATAACTTGATACTAGAGTAATAATCAGGTGTAATGTTAACTAAGACTAAAGTTCATAATGATAATCAACACATTTACTGTATATAATTAAAGAAAGCTTCACAATAAACACCTGATACACTATTGCCAGATATTTAAAACTCTACACATCTGTGGGCTTCTATAGATATAGAAAACCAGAATTCTTCAGACTTCCTCTTGGCTCACATCCAGCAATTGAAAACTGACAAGCTATGGCAGAGATCCAGCTGAGCTTCTCTGCATTTTAAATCCACATTAGAACTCTGCCTGGCCAAGCATTTTCAGTGCTGATGAGAATGCATGCAATTTTCACATTTCACAATCAAGAATTCGACTCTTATTCCAAATAACACTCTCTCTGTGCATGTTTATTAAAGATTGAGTTATGTTAATAAAATATTTATTTTAAAATATTGCAAATAAATACATTGTGTTTTCCCACAAGAGATGAACAAAGGCATATTGACGTGCAGTAATTCCTAAAGGTTCTCAAGACTGATCTATGATATAATAGAATTCAGGAGAAAGGTTAAGCAAAGCTCATGTCTGCAACAGATGCCCTTTCTCTTGAACTCCACGCTATAGCAAACTTCTTTCAGCACATCTTTCACAGTGATGCATGTGAAATCAGGAGGTGGGAGCCCATACCACATTATGGCACTCCAGTGGCTCATATCGCCGCACACACAGCATAGCAAATTCCACATTGCCAAGATCTGTTAACTCGGGTGGAAAGCTGCTTCCTGAACACCACAGACTAGTTTTCCAAGGTCTGTCAGATGTTGAAGTCTCTCTACTTTTTGGCCACTGGATTCCATGTCCATGCAATTCTTTGCCCTAAAGACAGCCTTGTCATTGGCTATCACATCTGCACACTGCATGAGTCCTCCCTCTGCATGGTCTCAGAATTGTAATGGCACTGAATGGAACTCCACCAGGCTTTTCTACTGCTCGATGACTCAATGTTCATCCTCTTCGGAAATAAAACATCTGGATCAGTGCTTTCTAAACAGCACCTGCCACATTTGATGACGGACACAATTCTGCTGTCTAATGAAATTCGGAACCCTGGACTTCTGCAGGAACACTCATCACTGACTCTCTTTCACTGCGAACTACAGTACATATACAGTACCATATGAAACTTTTTATACGTTTTAGACGCTTTCATATTTTCCAATCTCTTTAAATTGATTTTCGTCAAGTCTCTTTAGTTACGTCTCTAGCTAGTCCGGCTGGCTAAACACCCTCATTTAGTATACCAAAACTCACAGTTACACACACACATTCCGGCACACAAATTCATAAAACACACATACACATCGAGAATATTTTTTCTCTCCGTACTACAATGCACTGTATTCTCGTTTCACTTCTACATGAATCCTTTTTCCTTTTAACAGCGTAACTTCTCATAAAACTTGACATCGCTTATTATCCGTCTGTTTGTTTGTTTTTTACCACTGCTCAGACACTTTTCGACAGTCCTGCTCAGACCAAACACCCGGCTGACAGTCTGTACCCCTTTTTCAGCTTTCGATCCTCCTGCACAATCTCTTTTTGCTTTTGTTCATACTCTTTGTAGTGAGTAAAGTATCTTTTCTTTTGGTTTTTTTTTTCTCCCGTAAACACACTTTTTAGTATTCCAATTTCTCTTTGGAAAATGGTCAGGGATTAAGTCCCCAGGGGGTTCCCTAGCTCTCCTAGCTCGCATTTGGAATCCTTATCAGTTAACCCCCTTCCTGCCATTTCTTCACATCTTACTTCATTACATACCTTATGTAATAAATACCAATAACAACAGTTGTCATACAATACCTACATTATCATTAATTCGATTCCACACACTCTGAGTTGTTCAAAGATGAACTTAAGTATCATCATGGTTATAATGATTGTGTTCACATGAAGTACATATTGTACCTTTTCATTCCAAATAAACCCCAGTCTAAAGTACGTCCGTGTACAGCCTGCAGCATTAGACGTTGTCACGAACACTTACCCCAAAGCTGCAGTTGAGATATCAGTAGCTTCTAAGTGATGTCTGTTATGTCGCAGCTGCACACTTGCCACAGCCACAGTCAGCCTTGATCAGAATCCAATCGCAAGGAACCGGAGAGTTACAGAGTCACACCAAGGCCAGACTGCATGGAACACGCGCTCTTTGGGAGTCTCCTCCCGAGCCCAGACCAGCTCGTGCTGTAAGAGCTTCAGAGGCATGCCACAGACCAAGCAGGGAGTGTCAACTGCTGGGACCAGGTCCAAAACATGGTCTCTATTCCTCTTACTACTCTACTCCTCTTAAAACTCTCTTACAGCTACCTGAGATTGCCCTGCACAGCACAGTCAGGGGCAGAACTCGCAGATGGAATCAGGGAACATAATCCCAAAAACGAAGAGGGCTCCACTGGAAAACTGGAAAGTCCAGGACAGAGAGAGAACAGAAGAGGACAGGGCCAGCGGTACAAGTGGAAGGCTAGGGAAGTCAGAGCAGAGGCAATCAAAAATAAGGGCCGGGATTGTGCAGAGTGACAGCCAGGACAGCAAGTGGATGGAGGCAGTCCAGGGTGAGCGCTGGGACTGCACAGAGCCAGCAGTTGGGTGGAGACGGTCCAGAGTGAGTGCTGGCACAGTGTGGAGGGACTGCTGTCTCAGTAGTTACAGTAGGTGGAGCCAGTCCAGGGTGAGCACTGGAACTGCTCGGTGTGTAATATGCTTATAGCAGGGATAAGGTCACCTGGACAGGGTGGAGGATTCCAAGGCTGATTGGACTGCACAGACGGAGAGCACTGAGATCTAGTCAGAGGAAAAGGTGGAGTGGTGTGAAGGGAGCACAGTTCTAAATCCACTCTGCATGGTTAATGGTGAAGTGCAACAATAGGGACATTTCTGAAGTATTTAGGGGAAAGGTATAATAGAATAATTGGAATCTTGATTAGTGATGAAGGCCAAAAAAGAAATCCAGTGGTAGCAGAAGTGAACCATGTCAAAACAATGAGCCCTCATGGGTTCAGTTTCCCAGGGCAATGGTACACTGACTTGGAACAGCGGATGTAACACTGTCATTGTGCAATGGAATGGGATGTTCATACACTCAAATTATCACTGGTACAGTATCTCCTAACTAGGAGATAATACTGTATACTATCTTGCATTAACAATATATTTTTCTCATATGATATACAGTATCACATGAAATATTTTTTTCCCTTGATGGCAGCAAAGTGCTTCTGTACTACAGAATGTTGAATTCTGATAATACATTTTTTGGTTAAATAAACAGCTACAGTAGCTACACATTCAAACTAAATGACATAAATATTACTTATAATGTAGTTGCAGTTGTGACGATTACTCGTACCACTGGACCCAGGATTCTGACGTCGGTCAAGAGAGTGGAACTGCCCCAGTACAATGGCTTTCCCATTTAAAATAAGCTCAGGTCGCAGTCATCGTCTGACACGACGGACAGCTGACCACGTGACGTTTTAAAATAGTTTTTTGTGGTTTGAGAGTCATATATTAAATACTGCCAGACTCTAGGTTATTTCTTCCAGCTGAAAGCATGGAAAACTGCAAGAAAGTATTTTCCAGTTCCCCATGGTTTTTCCTACTCCAGACACTCTAGTTTTAATCTTTAATCTAATTAGGACAATGTATACATCTTATTGGTTATCTGTGTGCCAATAAATGAACACACAATAAGGGTTCATGACGTGAGATGTGGAAAAGACGGACTTTAAATGAGGAACCAGTTCAAAATATGAGATAAAAGGAAAAAATGGCCAATTATCACACAGAGGTTTCTGGTTGAATTGAAATTTAAATTGAAATTTATGGTGAACAAAGTGTGTCAAAGTTCATTATCGTATCGAGTTTTAGTCAAACATCTTATTTTGTCTTGTCTTAATTTACTCGATCAAAAATGGAAAGCCGCTTAGTCTTCGTCGTCATCATTGTGGATTATTTCTTTGAGTGTGTCATCATCTTTGACTGAACTGAAAAAAAAGTTTTATTTTTTTTTGTTGACAGAATGAACAGTTGGGGACAGGAACTCTTCTTCCCTCGCCTCCAAGGAACTCCAGCATCTACGTCCTGTATCATTCAGACATTGACTGAAAAGTGCTCCCTGCAAGGCTTTACCATATTCTTCTGTTAATATAGTGGCTCACCAATAGGTTTCACTATACTCAATAAACTCCTCAAGAAGGCTGGCTCTGTTTTGGGGGTGAGCCTCGACCACCTGCAGGTGGTGGTGGAGAGGAGAACGCTGACCAAGCTCACAGCCATCATGAATAACGCCTCTCATCCGCTACATGGGACTGTTACTAGACACTGGACCACTTTTAGTAACACACTACTCCAGCTACGGTGTTCAAGGGAACGTTTCCGAAGGTCCTTCCTCCCTGCGGCTGTCGGGGTGTATGATAAAAATAATAATTGCTTACACTTATATAGCGGCGAGGCTTAATAATAAGGCAGAATTAAGTGTTTCTGAGCTTCCCAAATGAGGCCCCATTTCTCTGTTCATCTCTGTGGTGCAGCCACAGAGAAACTATTCATGCAGGCTGATTTAAGGTTTGATAAGGACAGCTCCCAAAGGGGGATGCACTTAGCTAAGCCTGGCTATCGTGATCAATGGTCATCCATTGGCGCCTATTTGTCTAGGGAGTGCCAGTTGGACATCTGGACTGCATTCCTAAGTGTCAGGAGTAAGTGACTCATATCTCACCTTGATCAACCAATCAGGGACTGGTAGGGCCGAGTAACCCACGTGGGACTCTGATGCCCATGGAACTTTCCTGAAGTTCCTCCAGGTAAAAACAGGCAACACAGAGAGCCTGTGAGATTCAGAAGGGGAGATTCAGTAAGATTCTGGAGAGGATTCTGTGGACTGTTCTAAAGGGAATTCAAAGGAGAATTCCAGGGCAGGACGGCCCAGGAGCAGAAGGCTCCCAAGGGCAGGACATTCTCGCAGCGCGCCCCCTGACCATCCTGAGACTCAGCCTGGACAACCACGGAACGGCCAGTGTGTCCAAGTGCCAGAACTTTCCTTTGTTCTAAGAGTCTAGAGTGGAGGTTGCCAGAGAGTAACCAGCAGCAGGCCTCGTGAACAGGTCGGAACTGTGGACAGCTGAATCACTATTCAGAACTAGCTCTTCATCAGGAACGAACCGGTCCTCTTCCTGACTTGCTGGGACCCACAGTCATCTTTTCTCCTGTGCACAAACTTTGCTAGTTAAAGCCAACAGTGAGCATCAGCAGCGCACCGTCGCAAGCCGCACAGCACAGCCTGGCACGGAGCCAGAGAGCGCGGATTGGACAGCAACAGCCTGCAACTGTTTCTTTGTGCCCGCAGGAGATCTGAATCCCCAGAAATTGGATGAGTATTCAACTTCAATGCATTACAGCTCGAGAATTCAATTGTTATCCCAACCAGTTGATATCAATTTAATTCCTAAGAGTTATGTACTTGTTTTGAGTATCTAATGTAGAAGTTGTAACCAAGTTCAATTACGAAACGGTATAAATGAATGATATACTGAACGTATGTCCTCTTGATGTGTAACACTTTGTAACTGATTGAATATATACCTTTTGTATTCTGATAACCCTCTCGATAAGATCTGTTAGGTTTATATGCATATTCTATGTATTAATAAATGTATCCTCGTGTATTAGTACCTGTGTGTGTGCGTTGTTTGAGTTATGTCGCATGGTTGGACTCTAAAGCCATCAAAAGAATCAACTTTGTGATTTACTGCTACAATTAATAATTGTCTCAGTAAATGCCCAAACCCTACAGAACTGGTGCCTTCAGAGAGCCACTACATTTAATTTTGCTATGGCAACGTTACATATTTGGCGTCCCTGAGCCGGTTTTCCTACACTTATATAGCACTTTTCTGGACACTACACTTAAAACACTTTACAGGTAATGGGGATCCCCTTCACCACCACCAATGTGAAGCATCCACCTGTATAATGCAACGGCAGGTAGTACACCACAACGCTCACCACACATCAGCTATCATGTGTTAAATCTATCAGCTATCAGTTTTTGAAAAGACCAATCCAAGCAAGGCTCCTGGCCCTGATGCCATCCCTGGCCGCCTTCTGAAGGCATGTGCAGACCAGCTGGCAGATGTCTTCTCTGACATATTCAATCTCTCCCTAGCTCAGTCTATAGTTCCTTCCTGCTTTAAGAAAACCACCATTGTCCCTGTTCCTAAAAAATCCAGAATCAGCTGCCTAAATGACTACCGCCCTGTTGCACTCACATCAGTTATCATGAAGTGCTTCGAGCGGATAGTCAAAGCATACATCACCTCCTCACTGTCTGACATCCTAGACCCACTGCAATTTGCATACTGCCAGAACAGGTCAACAGAAGATGCTATTGCCACTGCCATCCATACTGCCCTCTCACACCTGGATAATAAAGGAACATATGTGAGAATGCTGTTTGTTGATTACAGCTCAGCATTTAACACCATAGTGCCCTCAAAGCTCGTCATCAAGCTCCAGGACCTGGGACTGAACACCTCCCTCTGTAATTGGATCCTGGACTTCTTGACAGAACTTCCGCAGGTGGTGAAGGTGGGCACCAACATATCCTCTACCCTGACTGTAAACACTGGAGCCCCCCAAGGCTGCGTGCCTAGTCCTGTCCTCTACTCCTTATTTACCCATGACTGTGTCACCAGGCATAACTCAAACTCCATCATCAAGTTTGCGGACGATACAACAGTCATTGGCCTGATCACAGATGGTGAGGAGTCTGCATACAGGAAGGAGGTTGAAACCCTGGCAGTATGGTGCCAGGAGAACAACCTCTCTCTGAACATCAGTAAGACTAAGGAGATGATTGTGGACTATAGGAAACATCAGGGTGGAAACCACACACCTATTCACATCAATGGGACTGCAGTGGAGAGGGTCAGCAGCTTTAAGTTCCTGGGAGTCAACATCTCAGAGGATTTAACCTGGACCCACCAGACCAACACCGTGATCAAGACAGCACGGCAATGCCTGTTCTTTCTCCGCAGGCTAAAGAAGTTCGGCATGCCATCACATATCCAGGCCAACTTCTACAGGTGCCCTATTGAGAGCATCCAGACTGGTTGCATCACTGCCTGGTATGGGAGCTGCTCCGCACAGGATCGCAAAGTATTGCAGAGGGTGGTAAAGTCAGCGTAGCTTATCACCAGCTATGAGCTACTAAGCATCCAGGAGATCTACTCAGCTAGATGTCTGAAGAAGGCCAGGTCCATTCTCAAGGACCCCAGTTATCCCAGTCACAAACTGTTTTCCCTCCTACCATCCGGTAAATGGTACCAAAGCATTCAGTCCAAATCCAACAGACTATGGAACAGCTTCTACCTCCAGGCAATAAGACTGCTAAATAGCCAACCTGTAGCTCCTTAGCAAATCACTTGTAATGGCTACATGGACAAACAATTTTCACTATATTCAGCATAACTGTGGTCATTAAAAATCCCAGGGCGCTTCTCGAAAAGAGTAGGGGTGTACCCCGGTGTCCTGGCCAAACTTCCAATTGGCCCTTACTAATCATGGCCTCCTAATAATCCCCCTCTATGAATTGGCTACATTACTCTGCTCTCCTCCCCACTGATAGCTGATGTGTGGTGAGCGTTCTGGCGCACTATGGCTGCCGTCGCATCATCCAGGTGGATGCTGCACATTGGTGGTGGTGGAGGGGAGTCCCCATTACCTGTAAAGCGCTTTGAGTGGAGTGTCCAGAAAAGCGCTATATAAGTGTAAGCAATTATTATTATTATTATTATTAACTGCACTACATGTATATATTGCTTACACCATGGACACATAACAGCTCTAGTCACATTGAGTTTTATTCAATTGAAAACATGTAACCTCAATTTTGTGATTTTTGTGTTTTTGTGAATTTTTGTGATTTTTGTGATTCTTGTAATTTTTGTGAGCTTGCTTGATATCAGTGGGGAGGGGAGCAGAGTAATGAAGCCAATTCATAAATGGGTGTTATTGGGATGCCATGATTGGTAAAGGCCAGGATATCGGGGTAACACCTCTACTCTTTTCGAGAGACGCCCTGGTATTTTTAATGACCATGCAGGACACAGTCAGGACCTCAGTTTTACGTCTCATCCGAAGGATGGTGCCTTTTTACAGTATAGTGTCCTCGTCAATATACTGGGGCATTAGGACCCACACAGACCACAGGCCCCACTAACATCTCTTCCAGCAGCAACCTTAGTTTTTCCCAAGAGTCTGAGTTGCAGGGTGATATGGCTGCTGGCAAGTGTAACACTACCCTAGGCTAGGCCTCTTAGCCCTTCATCTGCTCATCTATGGACAGCATGTTGCACTCATGTACTTTTTGGACACTGCATTAATATACGGTTTATACTGTGATACTTTCAATCTGTATATACCCATGCTCATTTTGCACATTTTTTATTGTTTTACAGTGAACGTTAGCATATTTTGCACACACCTATTTTTTCTTAACTCTATTTTATTTTTGTATTCTATATACACTATAATTACTCTAATGTTGTAGTTATTTTAATTTTAGGCTATTCTGATGTCTGTCTTGCTTTTGTTGGGCCAGGCTGCTGTAACGTCTCAATTTCTCTTTGGGCTCAATAAAGTCTTATCTTATTTTATTGCTCACACTTTGGAAATACTTAGTACTGAGAGTCCTCTACCTTTTTTAGTTTTACCAACAGCCTAGCTTTTCTGATGTGATCTGGCCAAGAATATTCTGTACTTTATACTGGAATTCCTAGGTACTTACTCTTTGTACTCTGAGGAAAACATATGTCAAAATGTCCGTAAAGCCACTCTCATCTCTCTCTGCCACTGGGCCAACAAGTATTTCACAACTTCTTCCTTCATGATGAACCATAAAGCATACCTCATACTTCACTGGCTTCCAAGCTTTTCAAAAAAGGATTGATCATAGTTCCTTCGTTTATTTATCACCTCCAACAGGGCCTCTGTAGAGAGAACCCTTTTCTCCAGCTGTTTCTTCTCTGGAACAGCTTGGTTGACCTGGGACTGGAGACTGGCTGTCATTCACCTCCTTTTCTATACTGGACCCTTTGGACTGGAGCTCGGGGAGGGCAGCCATACCCTGCTCATTTCCAACCCTACCTGAAAGCTGTCACGGCTGATCTTGGATTAAACTGTGGTGTCTAACCTGCTTAACAACAATCAAACTATTCTGATGGCAACTAACTGCCTAAGGACAGTTATGACTCCTTTGTCTAAGTCCATGGAATAGATGTGTGAGTGAAGGAATGCAGATTTAATGGAACTGTTGAACATCTTTGACTCAGTCGCTTAGGAATGCTGCCAAGTAGGCACATGTCCTCTTTCTCAAACTGAAACCAAACTGAAACCATAAATTAAGTTTAGTTGAGATTCTGACATCTTGAGTGATGAAAGGCCAACTTCTACAGCATCGACATGGAGGCACACCAGTCTCTAGACCTCTTCTGTTATAAATCCACTGACAGGGCCAGAGGGATCCTGCAGTGAGGACGTCATGACCAATCAACACCTGCCCAAGCAGCTGACAATTTATCAAGTACTCTAATCCCGATCACCACTGTCCAAACCACCACAACAAGCAATTGCTGGGCTCAGAGAACATACATCAACCAGAATTCTACCTGAGGGTCCTCTCCAACAAGGAGACTTTGTGATTTTGTCTGATAATAATACTGTCACAAATCAGAGAGGATGGGGTCAAAATAAAGATTATTCTTTCAATTTAAATTAAAAATTCCATCCCCTAAAGTTAGGGATTACACAGCTTGTGTTTTTATTCTCAGTATAACTTGATACTAGAGTAATAATCAGGTGTAATTTTAACTAAGACTAAAGTTCATAATGATAATCAACACATTTACTGTATATAATTAAAGAAAGCTTCACAATAAACACCTGATACACTATTGCCAGATATTTAAAACTCTACACATCTGTGGGCTTCTATAGATATAGAAAACCAGAATTCTTCAGACTTCCTCTTGGCTCACATCCAGCAATTGAAAACTGACAAGCTATGGCAGAGATCCAGCTGAGCTTCTCTGCATTTTAAATCCACATTAGAACTCTGCCTGGCCAAGCATTTTCAGTGCTGATGAGAATGCATGCGATTTTCACATTTCACAATCAAGAATTCAACTCTTATTCCAAATAACACTCTCTCTGTGCATGTTTATTAAAGATTGAGTTATGTTAAAAAAATATTTATTTTAAAATATTGCAAATAAATACATTGTGTTTTCCCACAAGAGATGAACAAAGGCATATTGACGTGCAGTAATTCCTAAAGGTTCTCAAGACTGATCTATGATATAATAGAATTCAGGAGAAAGGTTAAGCAAAGCTCATGTCTGCAACAGATGCCCTTTCTCTTGAACTCCACGCTATAGCAAACTTCTTTCAGCACATCTTTCACAGTGATGCATGTGAAATCAGGAGGTGGGAGCCCATACCACATTATGGCACTCCAGTGGCTCATATCGCCGCACACACAGCATAGCAAATTCCACATTGCCAAGATCTGTTAACTCGGGTGGAAAGCTGCTTCCTGAACACCACAGACTAGTTTTCCAAGGTCTGTCAGATGTTGAAGTCTCTCTACTTTTTGGCCACTGGATTCCATGTCCATGCAATTCTTTGCCCTAAAGACAGCCTTGTCATTGGCTATCACATCTGCACACTGCATGAGTCCTCCCTCTGCATGGTCTCAGAATTGTAATGGCACTGAATGGAACTCCACCAGGCTTTTCTACTGCTCGATGACTCAATGTTCATCCTCTTCGGAAATAAAACATCTGGATCAGTGCTTTCTAAACAGCACCTGCCACATTTGATGACGGACACAATTCTGCTGTCTAATGAAATTCGGAACCCTGGACTTCTGCAGGAACACTCATCACTGACTCTCTTTCACTGCGAACTACAGTACATATACAGTACCATATGAAACTTTTTCTATTGTAATGATCTAATAAGAAGAACACCTGAGTGACAGAAAAACCTGAGTGACACAAGTATTATGAACTAGTTTAGCCACATTTGCAGTTCACATCCTGATTGCAAACTCAAGACATGTGAGGATTTTCTTTACCATAATGAAGGTCAGACATTAATGAAAGCATTCATACAAAGAGACAGGAGGGACCAAAGAAGGAAGAAGAAAAGAGAGAATGACAGCAATGCTAACCACTGCGGCTCCCTGATTTATTTGTGATAATAGTCATCACAACAGGAAATATTATCACTAAAATATTTATTGGTAGAAAATTATTTCTAAAACCAAATTTACATTTACTTGGGACACCTTTGGAAGGCTTTAGCTCAAACTGATTTACTTTCCTTTAGATTAATTCCTGTGCTCATGGAAAGCTTCACATTGCTGTAATGTGCCCCAGAGTCTTACATGAATGGAAAGGGGAAAAAAAGTCCTGTCAAATATTAAACTTAGTATTTCATTCAGAATTAAAATGTCCCACATAATGTTTTCACCAAGCACCATGTATATGACTAAAAATACAAGAAATTAATTAAAATCTCAATGCAAAATTTTTATTTTATATTCTTCTGTTTCTGGTTTCCATGACTTCAATTGTTTGAATAAATCACAGTTTATAACTTTAAATGTGGGTATACTGGCTTGTTAGTGGAAATTTCACATGTATTTCCTGCTTTCATTTCCAGAAGTTATTTCTTATGGTTTTATGCCTTATTATTAAAAGGACATTCAATTTAATCCTGTATAAATTAATGTTATAATTACACATTAGGGGGTTATTTTTTTTTCCATTCAGAGAATTTCCATTCAGCCACACCTTGTTTCTTTATGTGGGTTGAAATTCCATCCAGCTGGTTTCCCCTGACAGACATGCCACCGTGTTCCCTTGGCTTTATAAAGTGAGCCCTCAAAGCAAAGCCAGCATCTGTCTCTTAGTCAGACTGCAAGAAAAACTTCACAAGCAGCATTCTGGTGAGACTTTTACTTTTCTTTGACCTTATTCCTATATAACCATTGTACTTGAATATACCATATATATTATACATATTTAGATTCCATTTCTACTTATTAATATTATTTAAATGAAGAGTTTTAAAGGTTTGTTTTTGGCCGTGCATATTTTGAATTTGTTCTTCTTTAATTGAAATTAAACTTCAGAACAAAGAGATTTTTTTCAATACATTGTGAAGACTGAACTTCCGGTTATTTTATATTATTTGTCATTTGTTATATACAAATAGAATTATCCTACTTTAAATTAATTTTTAATTGTAATTCAGCAACCTAATGAGTTTATTTCTTAATATTTCTCCGTATTTTGAGTCAACATACATCAGTGCTGTTTATATTCCATACTTGTACAGAAAAGTATAATGTTTAGAAATCTGATCACTTTAAGACGTAACTAGAATACATGTAGGACAGGATTTTGGTTTTCTTGTTTAGGATGCAGACATAATGTAAAACATATCAATAAGTAGTTGTTTTTTTAGGTTTGCTTTATTCAGCAGCTCCCAAAAATGGCTCAGTATGATGGTGACACATACAAAAAAGACTCGTACAAGCTGTATGAAGCTGTCGCTCAGGTTGCCAGTGACTCTCATGTCCCAAACATCGCCTACTGCACTGTGGCTGTGGTGGCTGCTCTTGGCAAGTTGAACCTGGTCAGGGTAAGAAATTCATTCATTTTCCAGCTTCAGTCCATTTAAGAAGCTGGAGCTGAACACATCCTACTGTTCTAGATTGTCCCTGAACTATCATTACTGTATAAACAGTGATGAATGAGGTAATGGGCTCAAGTAAAAAAATGCCTCATCAAGATCATTAAATGCTGCTTAATCCCACAGCTAAGTAAAGTATGATTCACTTTGGCCGAAAATACCATGTGGCCTCAGTACTGTTCCAAACAGAAAACAAATATGGCACACTCCCCCTAAACATATGAAGCAGCTTTGAAAAGTATAATGTCAGAAATCACATTACCTTTCAACCACTAAAAAAAACAAGAAGAGCACTGAAAACTGAAGACCAAGAGTGACTATAATCTCAGGGGATCTTTGCTTTGAGGAATGTTGCTGTCCCGGTGAGAATGAATATTTTGCTCTGCACTGACATGACGTTTTTCAAATGCATGTGAAAGTGTCAGACATTAAATCACTCTGTTTTAGCCCTCTTTTAAAATCTGCTGCTTAATTTTTGTCAAAAATGTTTGGTGCAAATGTTTCTGTCACTGCTATTGGTAAAGATTATGTTTTAATCTAGAGCCACTCCAGCATCTGCCCTGTTTCCTCACATCTTTTCATGATTTGGTTCTCCTACTGTTCATCCAGCAGCTGGATCTGAACATGGCTTCACTGACTGTTTGTGCCCATCCCTTGGGTGACACTGGAGTGTTTAATGCAGTGCTCATGGGCTGGAGAAACTCTTAAAATGCATAGCTGCCAATGACCAAGAACAGATTGGCCATCCAAAAGCTTTTCCTGGTGAGGGTGACAGGAGCCTGGAGTCTAACCCATACATTCTGGGTGAAAGGCAGGATGGAGAGCACATGACAGCTCTCTCCCAGGGAGGGTCAGTCAAAACAGTCAAACTTAACCAGCCTGTCTCCGGGACATGGAAACAAACTCCGGCACCTGGAGAAAGCCCATATGAACATGGGGAGAACATGAGGAGAACAGAATTCGCATAGAAGGTGCCTCCACCCAGAATCAGTCCCAGGACCCAACAGCTGAGATACAGCAGCAAGACCCTACTTGCTACTACCACGTGGCTTCAATGATTAATTTAGCTGCTTTATTAATAATATCATGAAAACCAGATGAAACCCCATGATATTCAAGGACAAGCAGAATTCCCATTTCTCTCTATGCTCCAGTAGACCCCAACACTGCAGCAGTTAAAAAGATAATATAATATAATAAACGCATATAATAATCCTATTTATCTCACAGTTATATTAAAGCTTTCTTTCTATCTGAGCAGTCTGAGCTGGGATATGGAACAATTTACGTATCCTGGAGCTGTGTTTGTTAGGTCAGTTTAAGATTAATGAAATCCATAATGGGTCAGATTACAGCACCTACCCTTCTTAATTCCATAATTCTTAATCACTTGTTATAAACATTCAGTAGATGACTGATCACACGTTTTTATTTTAATTAATATTCTTTAAACCATTTAAACATGGTCTTGCTGGAGACCCTAGAAACCATGGATCTCAATGTTTTTCTTTTAAAAGGACATTTTAGAATGGGAATATTAATTAAAATGTCTATTTTTCTCTTTAAGTGGGATGTGAAATCCACAAGGTGTAAAGAAATGGGAAATAAAGCCAACCGTTTTGACTTTGCCTTCAAAACGGCTATCAAAGACAGCAAGGTGGACATCAAAAAGGCAGAATTCCAGTGTTACAATGAGAATTTCCAACCATCAAGTGTACGCAAGTTGCATTATTCTTTTAAAGACTTTTCTAACATCCAACATGATTGGATATAGGATTTGTCAAAAAGTGCAACAACATTAATAACTTTCTAAACAAAACAGAATTAATACAAATGTTCTCAGATGATGTGTCTGAGTTTATTGTTTTCAAGGGAAGATGTTTGATTAAATGATGGGACCTAAGACTAATTCTTGCTTCATATGATTTACATTAGCTCTAAAGTCATACAGTGCAACATTACATTTCTCTCAACCTTTTAGCATATACATACATATAACATTTTAACTAAATCAAGACAAGAAGTCAGGGTCTTATTTTGAAGAGCATCCCATTCAATCTAACACATACCTGGGAATGCACTTAATTTGGAAAGGAAACTTTGTGTATTCGGATCATAATGTTACAAATTACTTTGTGGAAGACTGGATTAAATAATGCCCTTCTCCTAAAACTCCAATATTCCAGTACTTTGTTTTTTTGGTTTTGGTTTTGTACCTCATTTTTCTGCTCACACATACAGTAGAAAATAATATAATTACCTCTATTTGTTTTTTGTTACCTCAGGGTTACAAGAATCTACTGAAGCAGCAGAATATTGACCTCATACCTTTGAAGTTTGATGACCTAGTGAAGACAGCAGAGCTTATAAATATAATGGTGAAAGAGAGGACAAAGGGTAAATTCTGAGATGTTTCTCCTCAAGGCTTCTTGACATGTATTATATCTTCAGACAAAAACATAAGAAGCAATAACTGTTTATTACACATTTCCAGGGGCAATTGAACAAGCTGTGACTCCCCGCAATATTGAAGAGAGTTTTTTGATCACTGTTGCCGGAGTTTGCATGAAGACAGCCTGGGATTTTCCACTACAAGATTCATCACTGCAGAAATTTCATACAACAGAGAGGGTATGATTACTTACTTTTAACTAATTACTGTATTGTCATAATTAGTATTTAATCAAAGAAAATTGCATAATTATTTTCACTGCTCTGTATTAGCTCATGAAATCTTTTGCACATCTAATTGAAATAAGAGGTGTTGTAATTATTAGGGGTTTTTTTCTTCCGTATTGAAAATATCTTGGATCCTCTGTGAGATTACTATTAGCTCCCACAGATACCAAGCATTTTGAAAAAAAAACATTTATATTACTTCTCATACATGAAGGGTGAGTTAAATGAAAACATATTGTCTCCCTAGTTTCAAGCAGCACTATAGAACAAGATAACTAGCATGGCCATCTCATATCTAAATTACAACATATTCATATAGCTGTCAAACTTATATCTTAGCCTTAGACTTTGAAATCCATTAAAAAGTATAGATGTTAAATTAAAGGTCAGGCTTTGTCCCTGACCTCTACAAGCGATACATCGATGACTGCTTCGGTGCCGCCACATGCTCTAAGGACTAGCTCGAGCACTTTCTGCATCGCTTCACCAACTTCCACCCGTCCCTCAAATATAAAGGTAACATATCTTCCACTACTCTTCCGTTTCTAGACCTCAACTTCTCCATTAACTACCCCCGACTCTCTACTTTGGTCTATTACAAACCCACTGATTCACACAACTATGTCCTGTATAGGTCATTTCACCCCAAACACACTAAAAACCCTCCCTTTTTCATAGTTCCATCGGCCACGATGACATCGATTTCCAGAACCAAGCCCTCAAAATGTACTCTTTTTTCATCAACAGAGGATACCCTAGGAGTGTTATCGACAGGGCCCTTGCCCAAGCCAAAACCACCCTTCGGACCATCAACTCGAGCAGGAACTCCCTCCATAACAACCACATTCCTTTGGTGCTTCCCCACCAGCCCAACACACTTTCTATCCCCAGGACTATTAACAACTTTTCCATCCTACAGGATAATCTTTCCATTGGGGCCCTCTTTTCTGACCGCCCCATCATCTCATATCGCTGACCATCTAATCTCATAACCTTCTTGGTCACAGCTCCCTTGACCGCCTCAGCAACCATCCACACCAGGCACTTTCCCCTGCAACAGAACCTCTCTGCATCACCTGCAAGCACATGTCTAACACCACACTCATTCAAGGCCTCTCAGGGCAATTCTGGATCACTCAGAAGACATCTTGTACCTCAAGCAACCTTATTTACTGTATCTCTTGCAGTAAATGCCCAGCCATCTACAGTACATTGGGAAAAAAAGGAAGGAGACTCAGAGACTGCTTCAGAGAACATGTTAGGGCTATGAAGATTAAATATTTCTCCAAGCCCATTGTTTCTCATTTCACCTCTGATGGCCATGATCACACTTTATCTCTCCGTCTGTGTTCTTAAAGATGGTTTTCTTAACTCCCACATTAGAAAGACTACAGAAACTAAAATTATCCTGCAGGTAGAATCACATCTTCCCCCTTCTCTCACTGACAGACTAATTTTCTTTTAAATTCTCTCTACTCATTGTTGGTTTCATTTCACACCTCCCTTCACCTATCCTGACTTCACACTACCTGATTAGCCACTCTGTCCCCTGCTCCTGCCTCCCGCCTCCCACCCCTCCTCTCTGCCAGTTTTTGTTCTCCCACTACATTACCTTTGCTTACTGCCCTGTCTTTCTTACACCTGAAGAAGGCTCCATGGCCGAAACGTTGTGTTTTCTATTTTTTTCTTTTCAGCATGGAATAAACCTATTACTTGTTCCTTTGCAGCCTATGCATGCTGACGCTGCTACCCACCTGCTGTTAAATTAATACATTCAGTTTGTGTTGTTTGTTAACTTCACACACAGATATGGTTATATAATGCAGTATGGTCTTAACTGTCTTGTTCATACCCTGCCTGTCTCTGAACGCTTCTCCCCTAGTCAAGAAGTTGCCAATATAGCAGTACTGGGAATTCAACAGGGGTACAGCAGGGAATCTTTCCCAGGAATTATTTTTATTACATACTAACAATATACTGAAAGACTATGTTTGTGACTTCTTAAAAACCTGATTAAAGACATAAACTGTAATGTAGCTTTATTAATATAATTTTGTCTTACTGTTGTTTTCACTGTCAGGTACTCATTAAGGCACTGTGTTTTCCCTTGTATTGTGCCCACTGCTATATACTGCTTTCAGTTTTGAAAATGGCTATACCTTATCATTCCATTTAAATAGGAATATAAAAAGAATATGATGAAAGGCACAGGCTTGTTTCGAACCAAGAAGATTAAAATCGCTGGCTGTGCTGTCACAGCCCTGGGACTGCCATTAAATAGAGATGCGCTTGGATTCTACATTTTGATGCCTGATGTTGCCAACCAGGTAGGGTCCTGCCCTTCTAATAATAAAGACACTCTTTGTTCCTCTAAACTAAATACTGATGAAGCTGGGAGACATGGAATGTAATACCCTAATTGCATTTCATCTACACACATAATATATGATGCATGATATAAATAAACATCCAATATTTTACCAATGCTTCATATTCTATGAAATAAGGCATCAGTCTGCAACTGTTAATTACAGGAGTGACACTGTGTTCAGTAGCAGTCATATACAATATGTCCACTGTAGTCTCCAGGAGGAGATCATTTGATCCATCTGATTTTGGTGCCAATGTTTCTGATTTTCATTCATCCTGCATCCTTAGTAAGATCCAACTGTGTCTCAAAGTCTCTTTCCTTTTTGTATTTAGTGTTAAAGGATTAACATTGTCACATCACTGAGGATAGATAGGGACATTATGTATTGTAATTTCAAACAATGCTTATATTTAAAGAATTCTAATTGAATTTGGTTTCACATAAATCAATTATACTCCTAAGCATTTTGTGGTTTGTCAAAAAAAGATTTGCTATTCAAAACATGTACCTGCAAATATTTGTGTATGACCACCATTTTGAAATCTATATATTTTCAGTGTCCCCAGATACTATGTTGTACATTTAATTTTTTTAGTTGCAAGTCTTGGATAAGAACCTGCATGAAATCAATCTGGAAGAGATCCTGAAAGAGACTGTGCAAATGATGGACGTCATAATGCCAGCCTTCATCACTGGGACAGATTTGGTGTGTCCACTGACTACTACTCACATAGACCCTGGGAAAACTTTTTCTCGTAAGTTATCAGAGCAACATCATAGTCTAATGCCTTTTAAGACCTTAGCACCCTTTGCCTCACTGAGCATGTAATACCTAATAGCACCATTACTGAACTCTAAGGAGCTCAAATGGTCACGTAAGAACAAAAGAATGGAAACAACAGGCCATTTGGCTCATGTAGCCTGATTGATACTTGGTAGTTTATTGATCTATGGATCCCGTCCAGCTATTTTGGAAGTATGTCGGCTTTAATAACAAGGCTGGGCAGCTTGTTCCAGGCTCCCATCTTTAATTTATTATGTAATTTAACAGTGTGGGAGTGGGAGAGCTCGTAAAAATCAATGCCCCATTTGAGGGGGCAGAGGCACCGGTGTGAGGCTAGCGAAAAACAAAAAAAAGAAACGGTCTGGATTATTCCTATCCAACAGGGTCCAGTTTGGGGGAAAAAAAGAAAGCTGAAAGCAAAAGAAAATTCAGCCTGTCCTGGTGAGTCATCACAGCGGGACAGGAGAAAAGAAAAAGAAGCAAAAACGTGGCCTTGAGACTACCTCCACAAACCCCTCTGGGACTGTCGTATTCTCCCTTTATGGGATTATCAAGACTCCACAGCTGCAGCTCATCCTAAATTTGCCAGGGCACCTATGGTTGCTAAGGCAATGCGTCACCCCCTGCCCCCGCCTGGCAGCACAAAAGGAACACCAACATTTTTGTTATAGTGATACTGGCAAAAATAATCTTTGTAAGATCAACATGTGTTCCAGGAAGCTTCACCAGCTGTGTGAGAGTGAGTTTATATGAAGACAACTGTGTTGGGAAAACTGTGACACAAAAGCAGTAAACTGCTGAGCAAAGGGTGGTGGAATGAGCACATTCCTATAAACAACAGCTATTAAGCAATTTTCCTGCTTCGAGTAGACTGTGGATTACATGTGTATTGTAGTGTGCTTCAGATCTGGTGTCCGGGGTCTTATTTCTCTCTGTTTCAAACTGCTAGGAGGCATCTGTGACATAATTCAGTTGTTTCAGTTGCCTTCTAACGTCCTATTTGTGCAGCATGCATAGTTCATGAAAGATAGAGAAGAATGACGTGAATTATGCATTTAATTTATATTCATTTTTGTTTTCTCAGCGCCCCCTGATCCAAAGTATAAGCCAAAAGTGACAACAGGTGCCTCAATAACTGTTGCAGCTTCTGGAATATTTTGTGAATCTGTATCAGCGGCTGGAAATATTACCATAGATCCAATGATAAGGGGAGGTGCAGTTCAAGCAAAGAAAGAAGAGAGCCTGCATCCCTGCATCATAATCGACCGTCCATTTGTTTTCATACTGGCTGTGAACAGAGTCCCTCTGGAACAGGGGTCCAATGTTATTCCCTTTTTCATTGGTCGCTATGAAGATCCTACAAAAGAGATCGTTCCAGCGAGCCTTGTTGTTCCACTGGATGACAGCCTATTGGAATAAGGGAATCCAGGTGGATTCCATGTT
Source organism: Lepisosteus oculatus (assembly GCF_040954835.1). NCBI lineage: Eukaryota > Metazoa > Chordata > Actinopteri > Semionotiformes > Lepisosteidae > Lepisosteus > Lepisosteus oculatus. The sequence goes on from NC_090713.1 coordinate 3,164,052, forward strand.
CTATCTATTCAGTTACAGAAGTAATAGAAACCAATATTGACCTAAATAGTCTTAAAATGTTCTTCTATACTGTAATTCCAATCTACACTGCTGAAAAAATGTCTGTGCATCCTCATTATGGTTATGGGAATTATAATTTCTTATGAGGAAATATTTTTTTTTCAAATAACTAGAAGGTTTCGCAAATGCAATGTTTTTTATGATCTCATGGTGTAAGAAGTAAAAAAAAATGAATAATTAAGAACCAGTGCATGTGAAATAATAAGTGAATCCCCAGATGACTTAGACCATCTCATGGTGTAAGAAGTAAAAAAAAATGAATAATTAAGAACCAGTGCATGTGAAATAATAAGTGAATCCCCAGATGACTTAGAATTATTGGTATGGTAATAAAGAATTTAAAAAATATTGAAATAAAATCTACTTTAAGTGAATCAGCTTGTCATAGTCAATGTAGTTTTACATTAGTGTTGAAATATACACTTCTTTCATCCATTTATCATTTACAATAGAGCAATTTCACCAGAGTTTAAAATGTATTATAAACCATTTTTACTTCAAAAGTTTACAAATACGCATTGTGACAAGAAAACCAAGAATAGCATTGCATTAAAGGGACTGCACCATTCACAGATTTAAGCAGTTTTTATAATTCGTTCTCCTATCACAGAAACAGGGTGAAGGTTTATATGTGTTGTAAAATGTAATACACATTTTGTGATTTAATTAAATAATACTGGATATATTGTTTTCCAAGCATTTGCTGTGAATTAAAGTTATACCAATGTAATCCATGAAAAAAATACTGTTTGGAAACAGCATCAGTTATTGGTGTTCACTGTTTTTCTCTTGAAAGTGAAGAGATAAGAACATTTATGTTTTCTTCTCTAATATTAATCATACATTTAGCTTTTATTAGATTTTAAATGGGAAGGGGTGATGTTTTATAATGGGCTCGTTTTATTCAAGGGTTTTTTGTTCATTCTGTGCCTTTCTTCTGAACTGCAAATTAAAAGCCATTTGCTACACTGAAAACCAAACCTTTCTTTTCATGCAATTGCTATGTTTATTGCTTTTTTCTTATTTTATTTTAAACATGAGAATTGACTGAAAAAAAATCTAAACAAAACCCCTTCCCCCAGTCTCAGCACATTCTGAGGTCAGGCTCATAGTGTGTCCAGCCAGCCAGATTGACAACATTTGTGTTGTTGTAAGTGAGTAGTTGTCAGTAATTTTTTAAGAAGCATGGTAATTGCAAGAAATAATTAATAAAAGCACAGCCTGTCTGTGGTAACCAGTTTCAAGGTGTTTTACCCAGCATTTCCAGTTCTTTCTCAATGTCCATACTGTGCCAGACACATGGAAGTTATCTATGGTTGTACCTATCCCAAAAAGCCAGGGGCTATATCATTCAAAGATTGTACACCTGTGGCTCTTACCTCTCTTTTAACCAAATATATGGAAAGAGTTGTAAGTAACCACCTTTTGCCATCAGTAATTTATGTCTTGGATCCTATACGATTTTCTTAAAGAGCACACAGGGGGACAGAGGACACATTCCATAGCCAAGCTCCTTCAACACTCAAATTATTTTGTACGAGCTCTCTTCGTTGATTTAATCTCTGCCTTTAACAACCATGCAAATTCATACTCTTTTACAACGTCGTAGTGACTTGAATGTGAATGAGAATGTCAATGATTTCCTTATAGTTCAACCTCAGAAAGTCCACATGAATGGTGTACTCTCAGATGATCCAGTTTTAAATACAGGTGCTCCCCAGGGTTGTGTATTGTGACCTCTTCTGTTCTCAATATATACAAATGGGATGCAGATTCAGAGTAGCACAGCCAGCCTGATTAAATATGCAGATGACATGGTTCTTGTGGGACTCTGTTTAAAGGACCAACCTCTGGGTGAGCAAACTTACTTTAAAAACATAATCCTTGAAAACCAGTGCTAATCCAGTGCATTGGAAACAAATGTGACCAAGACTAAAAACCTTACAATAGTACAAGAGCAAACAATAGTACTCAATGGTCTGTCTTTAGAGGTTGTGGAGAGTTTAATATATCTGGGAACACATATCAGAGGCTTTGTTATACTGAGAATATAGAAACCATTTTTAAGAAAGCAAATCAGACACTGTTTTTAATTCAAAGACTCAAGAACTTTATTGTTAGTCAAAATGTCCTAGAGATGCCATATAAAAGCCTTGTTGAGAGCATCTTGACATTTAACATGACAGTTTGGTTTGGAAACCTGGGGTTGAAAAGCAAAACCAACCTGGATTGTAAAAATGGCATGAAAAATAATTGGGAAAACAGAAACCCCAGCTCTGCGATTTATATCATAATACAGTTCAGAATGGCCAGGAACATCACAGCTGATTCCACACATCCACTCCATTCTCAATTCATAATATTCCCATCAGGAAGACGGTATAGGGGACCCAATTCACATTTAAATATTTTTAAGAAATCCTTTGTCCCCCTTCCAATAAAATTACTTGTACAGTAGAATATTGTATACAATTTCAGGCATCATGTTATACAAAATATATTACTGTTTTGTAGTCAGTCCAGAAAAGAGCATCCAAATACATTCTAGGGCTTAAGGCAGTTGTTCTCAACCTTTTTATCAGCTGGTCCACAACCATGACTAAAAGCAAGTCTCGCCGGCTGCATATATTAATTACTACTAGGCCTATCTTATCTGCGTGCATAATAGCTATTAACCATGGGTATGTATATATACAGTATAGAGAGGTTGGAAAAGTTATGGTGTAGTGCACAAGGTTTCTTGAGAAACAGGACATTTTTGGGGCACTTTTGCTTGCACAGCTGATGAAGGACTTCCTCTCGAAACATCCTGTTTCTCAAGCAACCTTGTGCACTACACCACTTTTCCAACCACTACATTTCATTAACTGGAACGGGAAGTTACTCCCTGGATTTTCTTATATATATAATCTTAACATTCTTAACTCTGACAGTATAGTACTCACATTAATGGGATAATTGATGCTATCTGGAGGAGACCAAACACATGTAGTCGGGCTCTAATTGTGTGACTGCACAACAAAGTTGAAATTCCAGGTGGAGACTCACAAACGTGCATGGATACATGACTTGATACAACAGATTCTGTAGAAATGTATGTCGATGCAGATATGGACAGTATTTTTTCACTTTCTCCCAAAATTCTGGAATGGAAAACGAGAGTTGGGCGGCATAGGACCTCCCTCTAGCTTGTACATCTGTTAGTTCATCCTCAAGTGCATGGCGGGGAAAATCAAAAGTTTCAGCCAGTTGCTTCATTTTTTCCACAGGGAAAGTGAATGTTTCTCTGATAAAATGTCCTGCAGATTTAAATTTTTCCAAATCTGTAAAACGGGAGAGGACGCAGGTTGAGAACCACTGGCCTTACCTTGAAGAAACTGAATCTGTTCACAAGATTATGAGGGGAACTGATCATTTCAAAATGATCAATGACACATTAAAAGGAAACCATGTGGAAGTGCAATGAAACTGAGAGCAGGAGGTACTCATTTTCCAAAGGGTTGTGGGATTGTGGAATAAGAAGCTGATATCCTGAATGAGTTTCTTGCATCAGTTATTTACTTACTGTGACAAAGTTGTTCTTCAAAGATATTGATGAGGGATTATCGTATAATAAAATACTCCTGTGCCCTTAGAGGAGGTGGGCCTTCCCCCAGTAAATAAAGAGCATGGAGATGTTTAAATCAAAGTAGACTCTTCACTGTGTGTAAATTAGATATCTCAGGCATAGCCTTTGCCTAAAAGTTGTAAAACTAAATGTTAGACTTAATCTAAATGAAAATGAAATGATCATGTCTCTTAATTCTACTAAAAACTTAGATGATAAAACAGCAAATTTGCTCTTCTAAGTAATGAAAAATGGGTTCAGATCCATGTATCTCTTGTTTGGGTGATACCAAAGTATTCCACATGATGGCACTATGGATCTACAGTAAATCTACTTTAGGTGTTGGGGTTTTAACATGATAAACATGTATTATACAATAACAACTCTCAGTAATGCAATAGCAACAAAATTGCAGTATTAGCAGACAATTAGAAGTTATATAAAATAATTTGACACTTATTTAGTCATTTTTTGTTCCACTCTTTTTGTATGTGTTTCTGTTTTTTTTTAGTAGATGTAAAAAATAGTATAAGCATCGACACCACTACAATAAAGTATTAAAAAAAACTACTTTCTCTCCAGTCCTGCTGTCATGGGAGTTAAGAAGCTAAACTGCTCATCTTGCTCTGTCACATCACACAACACCAAACCTGTGTTCCCACTGACTGGCTACAAGTGCTGCTGAACTCAGGAAGACGATTTGCATAGAAGAGACACTTTGCATTGGCAGCACATGCTTCAGTGCTCTGGGAGTGTTTATAGCCCTGTGAGTTTAACACTTCATGACTGAGAGCTGCCCTTCATGACAACAGAACCCATAGCAAAAATGACTTTCATCACCGTCTTCCTCTGGACACTCCTCATCTCTGCTCAGGGTAGGAATGTATTTGATATGTTCCACAAGGATTTTATTAAAAGAGAGAAAAAAAATGTGTTTTCTAATATTTTATCCCCATGTGTGTTTGATTTATTTTAAATTTTTCAGAATCCAGTGGACAGGTTACTGTGGTTCAAACTCCAGTGAAATCTACTGCTCCAGGACAGACAGTCACTGTCAGCTGTACAACCAGTCCTGCAGTGTATAATAACAACTTCCTCGGCTGGTACCAACAGAAAGCTGGAGAAGCTCCTAAACTCCTGATCTATGGAGCAACTACCCGTCAGCCTGGGATCCCAGAGCGTTTCAGTGGCAGTGGATCTGGGACTGACTTCACTCTGACCATCACAGGAGTCCAGGCTGAAGATGGTGCAGATTATTACTGTCAGAGTCATCATAACCTCAACAGCAGAGCTCTGTCCACACAGTGTTACACACTGGTACAAAAACCTCCCTCAGCAGGACTGCACAGCGACTGCACCGCTGCAGCTGGGACCTACTGCAGGTGCCGAGGGTGAAGGCAGAGACACAGGACACAGCCTGTGGAGGAGCTCAACTGTACACAAACACTGATGTGAGGCTGTTGTAGATAATCTGCAATTTTCCCATTTATGCTTCTTTTATATATAATTTAGACTCTTTTCTTAACCATTATTACAGTTTAGTGCCATGTTAATATTCTCAGGTGGGATTGTTCTCTTTGACTGGTGCTAAACTGGTGGTGATCTGGGCTCCTCAGTTATTTGACAGCCCCTAATGGAGGAAGGGCTCTGCTGTGATAGGCGTCAGTCTGGAGAGGAGCTCTTGTGAGGATAAAGGGTTAGTTTCCCTGTGGAAAGAGGTCTGGAATGGCAGAGCACTGGATTTAATGGATCTCTTTATCACAACAGGACATGCTACAGGTCTGAGGTACTGTACCATATTAAAAAGCAGGAAAGTGCAGCAGGATGGACTAAGAGGAAGTGGAAGTGAAACAGCACAGCTAGAGAAGGTGAAGACAGGATCTTCACAATTCACAGTGTTCAAGCAGAAGTGTACGCATTAATATAGCCTGCTGTTTTAGCACCCTACTACACACAACTGGCAACTAACTAAAGATCAGCAGTTGTGAGCCTGGCCAGTACCTGCATGGGAGGATAAGGCTGCTGATGGAAGATGTGTTAGTGGAAACAGTGGGGGGGGCTAACTCTAATGCCCCAGTATAGTGATGGGGACACTTTAATGTAAATGAGACAAATGATACATAAAACAGAAACTCTGCGTTGTTTCAACTCTCTCACTAGCCCTGCATGATGCTGACGTGACAAGAGCTTCAAAATAAAACACACGACACAAACTCTTCATCAAATCTGTCCTGATGTTACCTGCTGTTCAAGCCATTTCTGAAGGATCTTCTCCCATCTCCCAGTCTGCAGATAACCTGCTCCTGGTTTCATACCCTCACTTCACTCATACCTGTAGTGATCACTGGACTGGTCAGGTGGAAGAGGTCAATGGGTCATGTCAGTCCCCAAAGCTACTGAGACCACTATCTGTCACTGGATCTCCATCTCCTGCACTCTCCAACGGCCAAAGACAATGGATTCACAGTCATTCCAATGTCAATCCTCCCTCCATCTGAAGCAAAACAACTGTCAAGGAGGAGAAACCGGAAGCCTTTCAACCTCAGTCCTGGGTCTTTTACTAGGTGAGTTTCCTGCTTCACTCATTCTCAGAGCACAGGTCCAAGACAGCAGCTCAGTCCCTTATCTTTGGTATATTTCTGCTCCATATTCTGGTGCTAAAACTCAGGGCCCCCACCCCCTCTCTAGAACAGGGCATTGGCACCAGCTGCCCCTCTCTCCTAACTAATAGAACATACATACCAGTTACACTACTTACTGTATATAACTAGACATCTCAGAGGCCTGCGTTCTATAGATCCAGAAACCAAGACTCCTATCTCCTTCCCTAAGAAACACTATCTGACACTCTGACAGACCAACAAGAGAGATACCTACATCCTAAATAAAATAATACGATTCAGCACTAAATCTCCCTTCTTATTACCCTGTCTATCTAAGAATCTATCTCCTTATTCTAAAGATACATCACCAAATCAGGAGAGACTGTCTGTAGCCTAAAGATTCTGTCACGGATGTCGGAAGGGACAAACTGTGGGGAGGCAGGAGAGCGAAAAAGACCCTATGCGAAGCGGCGGAATGGGGAGTTAGCCCAGGTTCTGGAGTTCTGGAGTGCCGTATAGAAACCTATGCCCTCAGGCCACGGACGGAGTGGCAACCTGGTACTAGGCGGGTCTCAGGACATCCGAACGTCAATGCTGAGCCAAGCAGAATAAGTGACCTGGAAATATATAGCCCCAGAGAGAGAGACACCGGAAGGAGAGCAAAGCACAGGAAACTAGGGGTGAGACAGAGCAGGAGCGTCCTCTGGCTACAGAGGGTGTGACAGATTCCACAATACAGGAGATCAGAGTTTCATAAAATATATATTTTTTTAAAGCAGTACCCCTTTTTACATGATGAATTAATTTCCTTAGTGCACTCTTGTACGTGTGACAGTGTAGTAATTTCTTATCATGCCCCACTTATTTTGGAGATAAATCTATCAGTTGAAAATCCTGCGTGCAACCCCTGCAATTTTAGCCTTTTGCTGCACTCTGATGCACATTTTATCTCATTTATTGCTTCCCAGATAAAAATATTTTTAGAGACTATATACAAATACATTCCCACTTTACCCTGTCACTTGGCTAGATGGTACTTCAGAACAAAATGTAGTTATGACGGAGGTGTTAGAGTTACATCATGAAAAGATCTGAAAAAGATTTTCTCATCTTTTCTCATATCTTACTGTACATTGAAGTTTAAACTGGTGTTCATTGTGCTCTGGGAGCATTAGAGCATTAGAAATACCCCAAAACTTCAGCTTTAATTAGTTACATTTACAGTTTATGTTCTTTACTTGGGACACTGTAAGGGGAATTTTGGGGCTCAACTTCACACTTTGGAGTGAGGAAGACTTGTGCTTTTAATAATAGTGAGGATTCTTACTAACTTCATGCTCAACACCACCGAGTAAAAATATTTAAAGTAAATAAACAACACCAGTGTTATCTTCTCTTTAAATTCAATTAAATTCAATTCAGTTTTATGTAGCACCTTTCACAACAGGGTTAACCCAAGGCACTTAACAATGCAGGTAACCATACATTTTGTGAATACAGATCAGAAGACCAGAAGACAATGGAGGAGAGGAACCAAAAACTCCTTAGTAAAGAGAAAAAAAACCTCTAGAGGTCCAAGGTTAACTGCCCTTTGGGCATATAATTTAAAAAAACATAACATTTAAACATAGGCTGAACACAACAGGCTGAAGCTGTAGATGATTATTACTGGCAAGAGTGAATACTTCATCGGCGTGAAATGGGGTGAAAAAGACTAATGAGAAGGATGGTATAATTTTCAACTTGTGGATATCTATCTATATCATGATGACCAAAATTGTACACGATATTCTAAAAGAGGTCCTACTAGTTCACTACACAACTTTGACATAAAATCCCTTGATTTAAATTCTATCCTTTCAACATCATATCCCAACATCGTTTTACCTTTCTAATTGTATGGCTTCCCCACATTTTCTGAAGATATAAATGGTGTGTCAACATAAACACTTCTTGCTTCTTGCGTGCAAAACTCTGCACTTGTCTCTGTCACATTCCAGACAACATGCAGGTCATCTAGGTGACTCCGCCACCCAGCAGTGATAAAGGTGCTTGGACATTTCACCTCACCCAGGCACCACCTGTGCATCACAGACCAGCCCAAGACAGGTAGATTCCACACTGGAAATCATTTTCTGCAACCTCACTCAAACACAGGAGGGTCAGCCAAGATTAGTTCATACGAAAGTCCCCACTGCTCCTCGCTGCTCTGGATTGGTCTATTAGAAAGAAGAGGTGGATACCAAGCCAAAAAGAAGAAAAAAATATTTAGAATAAGGTGCTGCGCAATTCCTGGACATCTCAGCGATTTTGTGATGTAAATTAGAGGTTTTACAAGGTACCTTTTTCATTTTACGTTTGTTGTTGTTTGATATGCAATCACCAATGCCGATTCGTTCTAAGCCCGACATATACAAATAGAGTTGCAGTTGCCCTTTAAGCTATCTTGTCCACGTAAGACGCATATGAATAATTTAATATAAAAAACAACGTATTCCCGAGATGGAAGGGGAGAGAATGTGCGCAGGGGTGTATACATTTCCAGGGTATACTGAAATAGATACGACGCCGATAAATACATACTATTTTATGGGACATTAATATTTTGTGGTGGAATGTATTATTTTCTTTCGGATGCCCAATTCTAATTTCATAACCCCTCAGTAACACTGTTTGTACCGTACACGATCTTCCCTGATATTGAATTGTGAGCTATTCCGATACCCAAGAGCACCGGTTTTGCAAGCTTACGTTTCAGCGTACGCACACTCACAGCAAGAAAAAAATAACGCCCTTAAAGTATACTGCCAATACATCTAAGTGAGATGCGTCTCAAATAACGAAGCTAACAGCCTGCAGTTGAACAATTGCTCTTGGGACTGCTTGTGTTGAAGGAACAGCCAAGATCACATCTGTCGCGTACTCAAGGGCACAAGAGACTCGTGTCCCAGCACTTTACCTAGAAGGTATTTGAACGCGGTCCGAGAACTTTGCATCATTTACATACCGCTCTGTTAGATCTCATTCATCCCGCATTTTTCTGCTATTTTCACTCAATGCTTTTCTTTCTCCGTGAAAAAAAACAAAACAGTTCACTAATCTCAAAGTTTATACAGTATACGGCCCAAGTTTAGTAAGTAATGACCGCGGTTTTAACCAAGAGAAGTGACTTTTTTACCTGTATGCATGTGTGTGGTATAACCTGTTGAGTGCGTCTGTGCTGGTAACGGGAATTTCCAGTCTCGGATACACCCAAGAGGGCAAAGTCGATTTTACTGTGTTACTGACACCAATCAGAGCCTTGGACCACAATGGCTGAAGTTTCAGTGACAGATTATAGCAGTAAAACTCATAGAGTTAGATAGCCTTATTCTTTATAAAAGATGAAGTGAATCGTCAGGAGGTCAGTTTAAATATTTCATTTATTGAACTTATGAGAATAAAGTAGATGCTTTTTGGTGATGCACCGGTACAAATGCATTCTCCCTCTTAGGAACAAGACCCAAACATAAGCACACCCCCTCAGGATATCAGGCCATGTCTCAGTCCTGATCCGTGAGTCCTGCCTCCTGCTTCCAAGTCCGAACTTCTGTGACGTAGCGCCAGCGTGACTCCAAATGCGCTGGGATTGCTAGGACAACCTCGCATGACGTCATTCGGTTGCTACACGGCTCTGTTTCCTGTTGTTGCTGCTTCTTTTCCAGTGACTAAGTGCAAGTCGGCAGATTTTTTTTTTTCAAAAAGAATTTTACATTTTCCGCTGGCATTTGAATTTCATTTCGTCTATGCCTGCACAAAAATAGTGACACATCGTGTTAGTGCTGAGCAGGCTTGACTCAAAACAGGCGAAGTGAACTAAGGGAATATTGGGAATACCACTGTCTTTTTATTGAAAGATTTGTACAACTACAGTACATATATTTCATATTGTCTTCCCCAGTACGAAATGACAGTACGAGGAATATAACGCGTTCATTCACGTCCATTCAATGCAAACTAAATAAAGTAAACATGGTAATACCTCAAAGCTAAATACTATTAAATACATGTACTATTAAATATTCCGTGTACAAAACATAATGCAGGAAAACAAATATTCATCAGTCGAAATAACATAATAAAAACGTTATATCAAAACTTCGTACCTCATAACATTTTATTTTTACATAACAATTAGTTTTTAAACGGTAATAAGTGACGTTTTACTAAGCACGTTAATGTTTTATTCTCCATGGCAATTTGTCTCCGCTTTGATAGGTTAGAAAGTGAAAAGAATTGTGTGTAATTCCCTTCAGTGGAGGCTGCTCTTTTTATTTTATTTGTTTTTTTTATATTTTCTTTATGCTAGTAGCCATATCACTCTGCAACTCATAACTGCCAAACCACTGAAGCTCAGCAGGTGTGAGCCTGGTCAGTACCTGGATAGGAGACCTCCTGGGAAAAACTAAGGTTGCTGCTGGAAGAGGTGTTAGTGGAGCCAGCAGGGGGTGCTCACCCTGCAGTCCATGTGGGTCCTAATGCCCCAGTATAGTGACGGGGACACTATACTGTAAACAGGCGTTGTCCTTCGGATGAAACGTAAAACCGAGGTCCTGACTCTCTGTGGTCATTAAAAATTCAAGGGTGTTTCTTGAAAAGAGTAGGGGTGTAACCCCAGCATCCTGGCCAAATTTCCCATTGCCCTCTACCAATCATGGCCTCCTAATAATCCCTGTCTATGAATTGGGTTCATTACTCTGCTCTCCTGCCCACTGATAGCTGGTGTGTGGTGTGTGGTGTGTGGTGTGTGGTGTGTGTATGGTGCACTATGGCTGCTGTCACCTCATCCAGGTGGAGGGGAGTCCCCATTACCTGTAAAACGTTTTGAGTGGAGTGTCCAGAAAAGCGCTATATAAGTGTAAGCAATTATTGTTATTATTATATATACAAAAAGGGAAAATATAACAAACAAGGGTATACACTTGCAAATGTCACAACATGACAGAACAAAGGTAACATCAAATGAATGAGACAGAAAAAAGCACTTTGTCAACAGTACAGAGTTATATGGTGTTAGGGGTCACATAAAGTTTATATGCTAAAAGATTTTGAATTGGATCTATGAATCGGCTTCATTACTCTCTGCTCTCCTCCCCACTAATTGCTGATGTGTGGTGAGCGTTCTGGCGCACTATGGCTGCCGTCACATTACCTGTAAAGCGCTTTGAGTGGAGTGTCCAGAAAAGCGCTATATAAGTGTAAGCAATTATTTTTATTATTATTATTGTAAACCAACTAGCCAAGCTTATTTTCTTATATTTTTAGTGAATTTGAGTATAGCTTAAATGAGTTAGAAAATTATTTAAAGAACATTAGATTTTTTTTTTACTCTAAACATATTTACAGTATGTAAAATTTTGCTAACATGAGAATGACATTTACAGATCCAGCCATTCAAAAAGAGCGAGGTATGCCGCATTAAAATGCGGTTGACGTTCCGCAACAAACCGCATGTGTTTCAAATAGGATAATTTCATTTTATAGGATAATTTCCAGAAGTACCTTGTAAAACAGGCAGGTGGAGCTAATAAGGCTTAACGTCTTATGTACAGCATTTGAGCTGTCACCAGAAAATGCCCGGTTTCGAATCCTGGACACTGCTGTAGGACAAATCTTTTTCCAATTAAGAATTTAAGTTGTATACTGTTTAGACTTTTTTTTAATTTTAAACTGTGTATTACAGCATGTTAAACATTAAACATTAAAAAGTGGGTATATTTTATAAAAGCAAGATTGCAGTTGGACAAAAGTACTCAACCTTCCACCTTCTTCATAAATAATTTAATTATGCATAAATATTTTATGCATCTAAGTCTTTAACTTCGTAACTTACAGTGGGTTCTGGTTTTAACGTGCTTTTTCTAACATTATTTAGCTTATATACTGTACTTCATAAAAAAATATAATGTATTATCCTCTTCTAAGAATTCATAGTAAGAACATCACTTTTATTGTAAAAAGATAAATGTTGTAGTAATTTAACATCACTTGATAGCTATATTAATATGGAATCATGTACAGTAACTAAGCAGCTAAAGTATCACAAGTGGATGTTTTGGAAACATTTTGACATTTGTTTCTTTAAAAAAAAAAAACTTCTGTTGTCCTTGTGGTATATAGTGGTAATGAGCACTTTAATGTAGCGAGTTGTACCCAGGCAGTTCAAAGCACGATCAGAGCATTACTTTCGGTCTGTTTCTCATAGAGCCAGTTGCATAAAAACTGTCCACTATTATAGCTTATTGTGAACATGATGTGTCTTTTTCAGGTTTACATCCAAATGGAGAAAATCTATATTTTGTCTTAATCAAAATGTCAGCAGCCATTAATCAGCAAACAATTTAACTTGAAATTTTAAAAAAAAGTTTAAACTGTACTATATAGTACACCACCTGGAATTGAACCTGGTCCGTCAGCGTCATTCAACAGGGAAACAGCTGGATGAATTATTATACGTGATGGTTTTGTATTTAAGGATTTCTTTTTTTAGGTAAATCTCTAAAATTTAACGAGGGAGGGGGAAAGAGTGATTTTTTAAAATTGCCAGTAATCGGAGAACAGCTTATCAACGCTATGGGCAAATGATTTTTAATTTTTTTAAAAAACAAAATAAAAAATAAGATACAATTTTCTGCCAAACTTAAACAATACATGACTATAAGCTGTAAAAAACTGGTTTAGATAGTTAAAAAACACTTTTTATGTGCGAACAATGGGTGATTTTTCTTCCTTGTGATCAGCTTAGAATCTTTGTGTACGCTGTAAGGTTTTTACTTTTTAATTAAACATTTAAAATAATTGAATTTCATAAACGCAAAACACGTTTCATACAGAAAAAAATCACATTCTCTTCTCTTCCTGTTGTGTAAGACAGATCAGCAGGTCTTTTTTCCACCAATCAGAGGCTGATGTCAAAATAGCGCACCGCCCACTGCGCTCAATCAGATGGGGGCGGCACCGAGAGTGGGAAGAGGAGCACAGAGCTTTCTATAGCGCACAGTGGGAGTGGCACCAATTGCGTCTACATTCATCACATAAAATTAAATAACGTACATCATTATCTTTGTTTTCTAAGTCCCTTAATTAATTTTAGATATATTTTTCATACCATCATTAAACAAAGCAGGAGCGTATAGTATTTCCTAATGTCATCACACGTGGAAAGATTAGATTTTAATCGTTTTTCTTTTTTGAAATACATTTTAGCAAAGTGTCATCTGTATAAATGATACAAAACTATTCTCAATTGTATTTCTGAATGTTATGCCACACTTAGTTCAACTTCTACATAGGAGATTCAGGTGTGAACATAAACCATTAGTAATCAATAATATTAGAACTAGCACTTATACATTTTTGCACTTTTTCTGCATCTTGTAAAAATATTAATTTACAAATCATTATTTAAATGTATGTTAAATATGACTATCAAGAAAAAATAGGGTAAAATATAATTTAAAATATTTGGTAACAATCAAAAATTAATAACAATTGTATCTGTTTATAAAAAACAAATATGTTAACTAAGGAATTGGATGGCACAGTGTTTAGCATGCCTTTTGTATGCTTTTTCATAAATGCAACAGTAGCACCAGATGTCTCAGAGGCTTTCAAAATTAAATTATGCATGGAAATCTTTTAACTAGAAAGATGACTAAGATATCCATACATTTTTAATGGTTGTCAAGTGATTAGCTTTGCTAACTTGCCATGCTGAGGCCCTAGGTTCAATTCCTGAGGAATTGTATGTGTGGAGTTTGCATGTTCTCTCTGGGTTCATGTGGGTTTTCTCCAGGTAATCTAATTTCCAGTCCAAAATATACTGGTAGCTTACTTAGCTTTTGGGAAAATTGACCCTGGTGTGAGTGTGTGTGTTTGTGTCTGTTTGTCTGCCCTGTGATGGACTGACACTATGTCCAGGGTGTATTCTGCCTTGCATCTGTTTCTTTACTCCTTAAAAGGTAAAGATATTAGAACATATTAGGCTATAGCTGGAAAGGACAGGCAAAATGTAATCATGAGTGAATGAGTCATATTGATGCAGATGTCTACAAAGAAGGTGGTAATACTTAGAGGTACAGTATATTAATATATTTAGATCTTAAAATTTATATTGTTAATTTCTTTTGATACGCGATTCCATATTATATTCCCTATTAAGCAGATTTTAAAAAGTATGTGGTTTTTTACTGTGATAACGAGCGCAAGTATTCATGGCTTTTTATAAAAAAATAAACTTAAAATAGAATGGGCACGCCAAAACTTTCCCAAAATAACTACAGTAAGTGAACGAGTGAAAGAATTTGATGCTTAAACTGTTTATGTTTATGAAGAAAGTGGAATACTGTTGTATTTTTTTTATTAAAAATATCACTACCAGCCATATACAATTTGATTATGTATTTATATTTCTAAATTAATATTGTTTATGATGTTCAGAGACGTTATGCTCCTCTTATTTCTATGCTCAGCTACTGAAATTTCCCTTTAGTTGTAAAATTCCACATAAATATTCAATACTAAGCAGATTAAAACATGCACAGTAAATAGATTAAATGAAGGAGTCGTTCCACTAACAACCAATGCAGCACGAGTGCCCCTGTTGGTCATTTTGTCCAGCCAAATCACGTACCGCGATACAACGTAGTGAACTGTGGGCAATTGCATGCGGTACGGGGTTGTACTGTGCATTTTGAATGGATGCATCTGTACCTTTATACGATCTTCTTTGTTTACACCAAGAACAATATCCTTAAAAATTACACGGATAGTAGTATTATTTAGCTTAGAACATACAGAGTGCCAGAAAGATGTTGAATTCAATATCTGATTCGCAAAAGGTGCACGTGTTATAGTCGAAGATAAACTGTTTTCTCAGAAAAGTGTTGTGTCACACAAATGACAAACTTCAGGTGTCTGTGTAGTAGAAGTCTCTTTATTTCATATGCATATGGAAGAACGGCTTGCAACCACCAGACTCAAAAATAAGTAAATAAAGACGGTCTATTATACTGCGAAACAAACAATTTACTACGACACATTCTAAACGAATGATAAGACAACAACACATGCCAATATTGTTATTAATCATATCTAAGTTGCAGACTAGAAAAAAGTTAGTTCCTTTCATATTATCTGGGCACACAGCCAGCTTACCTAATACACGCCCTTTATCTTACTGACCAATGACAGGCAGCACATTTATATATTTGGGTGCAAAGCCAACTTCAAGCCACTAGACTACATACAGTAGTTTGCAAAACTATGAAAATGATATTATTATCCCACTTCCCAGGTGTCTCCCTTATCTCTTCAGATGGATATATGTTATTCAGTATTTTAAAATTAATGTTGTTAGTTTTTGGTGGCGTGGGGAGAGTAATGTGTTCTGTTCTAGCAGAGATAAGAGAAATATCATCTATATAATTAAAAATGACTTTCGCCTTGATGACTGGGAAGAATCTCTCAGCCATAATTGTCCGGATGTATTTGATATTACACTTTTTTTCTAAAATATTGTAAATACCTATTTTGATCTCAGGCAGCAGGGGAATTATATTGCTATGGATTGTGGAATTGTTTACCAAAGCCAGAAGAGCAGGTGGAATTGCATCTATAATTTCTTTAAATTGCTTTGGGTTACATTCAATGTAATATTTTTTAACAAAATCACAATACTCATAAACTGCTCCAATAGCTTTTAATAGATGCACAACTGACCAAATACCTTTATTTAACCAGGATTCATAAAAATATGCTATTTTTTTGCAGGATATATGTGTTGTTCTATATAATAGAATTATGAGGGGTGAAGTTATGGTTATATAATAATTCCCAATATAACTGTACTTGTTGATGAAAAGCGGAGAGTCTAATCACATCTCAACAAGAGGTCAACTTTCCTAGGAATAGCAAACCAAAAGCTCTCTTTATAATTCATAAAAGAACGCAACCATTTTATCTTTATGGTACCATTCATGATATCAAAGTCAATCATATTGTCACCACCCTCTTCATGTGATTTAATTATTTTACTTTTTCTTATATAATGTTTTCTTTTTCCAGATGTAGGAGAAATTTAATTTATTTATATTTTTAATTATTGCAGTGGGGATGGAGATCGATGCTACTAGGTATATAAATCTGGAGATACTTTCTGTTTTAACCAAAATAATTCTACCAAATAAGGAGATATCTCTTTGTAACCAGCTATTACAGATGCAGCCATTCAAAATGCGCGGTAAAAACCCGCGGTACAGTAACCTACCCGCAGGGCACCACGGTAAGTGATTGGCTGGCCAAAATGACCGACAGGGGCACTCGGGGTGCATTGGTTGGTAGTGAAAAGATTTAATCATTTAATGTCTTTACTGTGCACATTTTAATCCACTTAGTTTTGAATATTTATATGGAATTTTACCACTAAAGGGAAATTTTAGTAGCTGAGCATAAAAAGAAGAGGAGCATAACACATCTGAAGGTCATAAACGATATTAATTTAGGAACATAAACATTACTGTATGTACATAAACTGTACTGTGTATGGCTGGTCTTGATAGTTTAAAGAAAAAATACACACCAGTCTTCCATTTCTCCCTAAACATTTTAAGCATGAAAGCTTTATGAAACGGTACCCAAATATGTGATTGCTGTATAGAATGAATTTTAATTTTTAAAAATTATTTAACACGAAAATTAAGCTGTTTACATCTTCCGCCTGAGAACAGTCACCCGTTGCTACCCAACGCAGAAACACAGCCACTAACTAGCAAAGAGAGGACATTAGCTAGCCAATATGATAAAGAAATAAATGATTATTTTGTTTATTTCTTTTGGACATATATTTGAACATTTCCATCGATTGTACAAGCACTTGGAAACTGTCCAATCCCTAGTTCATCAGGCATTTTCTTTTACGCTGCGGGCATTCTCCTGGTCTGTGTCTTCTAGGATATAATGCCAGCGAACTCTTGTTTTTATGTCCACTATAACAGACAATCTCCTTTGCTTTTAACCAAGCGTTTAATAATTTCCTAAAATGAAAATGATTTACTTTATTTCCCTCACAGGATCAATAAAAGTATCTATCATCTGTCTAAACTATGGGACAGAATTCTGGGGTCTCCCCATACCAGAGATTATGGTAGGGCTTCAGAATGGTGATTGGCTGACACCATCTGACACCCCTCTGATTGGAGAAAAAAGACGTGCTGGTTTGCTATACATGCAGTACTGTACCAGGAAGAAGAATTCTTTCTGTTCGAAACGTGTATTTTAAAAGTTTAAGAAGTAAAAACCTTACAGCGTACACAGATTTCGTCATCTTTGTCTTATGCATAATAATGTTCACCGCTCTGTCTAGCAAATTAATAATAAACTTTATTTTATATAGCGTTTTAAACGAATAAGTAGATTGCTCATAAACCTAATCACTTGCTTTTTCTTTTTATTTAGGCTCAGATTTCAACTATAGATCGTATTATTAATAACCATAATAACAACCAACCAACAAAAACAACCATATAAACATAATACCAACCAAAAACATAGATAACGACCACAATACAAAATCAAATATATCAAACCATTATAATCTCGCAAATTCCTCCAATTATCATAATCCCGCCCCTTATGCAAAACCAAACCCTCCTCCCATTCCAGTTTATCCTCTTTATCATCCTCAAAATCCACCTCGATTTTCAACTTAAAGCATTACTGCTTACTGGGTTTTTGAGGGGGGGGGGGAGGTGTCTTTCGCTGGAAATCTCGCCTGCTTCTACTTTACGAATACAACCCCCTCTCTGCCGGAGTGCTGGCTGTGACGAATTAAACTGGTTTCACAGGTATTTTCAAAGTAGGAAGTACAGTGTTAAGTGGTAGCTGGGCTCCTCAATAGAATCGCTTTAACATGCTAATGTGTTGGTTTAACAGTCCAGGAGTGGCAAGCTTCCAATGTCAACTAGACTCGACTGGAAGACAATGAACGTATTTTAGCCCTAAATGAATTAAAAGCAAACATGGTTTACATAAAATACATTTTTCCAAGAAAGTTAATAATAATACGATCTATAGTTGAAATCTGAGCCTAAATATAAAGGAAAAGCATTTTCAGAGAGCAATCACGCTGTGTTTATGTAGAAAAAGCGATTAGGTTTATGAGCAATCTAATTACCTATTCGCTTAAAACGCTATATAAAATAAAGTTTATTTAGAGATGAATGATCAGTGTCGCAGTTTAAATAATTTTCTTAGGAGGGCTTGGACAGATTCCAAGTGCATTTTTGCAATTTATGTTGCAATTTAGAGCTTTCTGGCAAGAGGAGACACCCAAATTATAATGTAACATGCCACTGTTTGTGCATGAACAAAGTTATACTGCAATTTTCCTTAGATACGCGATTAAAAAAAAAATTTTTTTGAATCCCCGGCGGAACACACTCCATAAGAATCAGCGCTTTTATACAGTATATTGCTTTTAAACACATATATTTAAATCAAAACGCGATTCAAATCAATATAAATGTTTATTTTTGTTATAGAGAAATATGATCAGTTTTCCCTGGTTCAGATAAAAAGATCTAAAGCATACTAGTTTGTCACTCTTCTCATTCCCTTTGCTAAATAACTTTTCATACTAATCTGATCAATCTAACTGCCTGTTTTCTGTGCTTTCTCTATCCTGCTAGATTTGCAATTATTCTGAAAATTTTCTTCTTGAAATAACTCATTTCTAAATACCTTTTTTCACTGTTAACATCTTGCAGCAACTCTGCGACAAAATATACACTTAGCACAGTTCATCCTGCTACCAACATTGAATAAAAAAAATCTTAAGATTTCTATATTTATGTCTTTATTTAGTGGTTTCATTAGTGACAAAGGCTAAACTTTCTTGGAAAAATGTATTTTATGTGTTGCGGAAAAAACTGACTTGCTTTAACAAAGTATGTTTACAAATCCTTTCACCTGGCAATCTACCTGAATGCCCAACTATCTGAGAAGCCCTCCATGAAACCATGGTTGCTATTAATTAATTTAGGGCTCATTGACAGAATTGCTGTTTTTTATGCATGCTAATTTTCTGATTCCTCACTCTGTTTCATGTTTATAGATAAGACTTTATTGATTGCGAAGGGAAATTGATGTACATGTTCATGTACATGTTTGCATGTTCTTTTGTAACATACACCTTTTTGTGATTTTTTTGTATATCTAAGCAAGTGTTCCTGCATCCCTCTTCTACACTATAGGCATGGTTTTTTTTCTGTTTGCTCCATTTCTAAAACTTTTTGCTCATGTGCATTTTTGTATTTTTTTACACCTCTAGCACTTTAACGTCCTGAATTTTCATTTGCCTTAATTTGTAGAATGAATTTGAGTTTTAGCCTTAAAAATCTTAGAAAGTTTGCACTATCTTTTGTTTCTTGTCCTACAACTGTTAATATTGATCACCGAATTATTGTACTTGACATTACTTCATTCAGCCTTTCCTGAACGTCTATGACAGGCAGAGAGACGGCTGTTTCTGGTGCGATCTTTTGCAGCTGACATTTCACTGTTTTAAACGAACAAGAAATTAGATTGCTCATAAATCACTTATCCTATATAAATACAGCGTAATTGCCCTCCGAAAATCCTTTTAGAGACCTTGATCGAAACTGATTTTAGATGTCAGAAAGGATTTCTTTTCTCTGTATTTCCTACATTGCTTTGTCGAGATTTTAACTTTATATTTAGGCTCAGATTTCAACTATAAATCGTACACTAATTAGTAGCAGTAAATACTGATGTTTTGCTCCCTCTTACCACAAAAATATATATGTTTTGTAGCTGGGATGAACTTTATTTCGTACGCGTAGCTACTACCATTTGGACACGAAGCGGTTAAAGATGGCGGCAAATCAGACACCCAGAGGGGGGGGGGGCGTCTTCTCGCCTCCATAACTAAAATGCCAAATAGGAGTGGCTTAAGCGACATACACAGTCGTGTAACTGACAGTTTGAGGTTGCCTATCGTGTAAATTTCGCTTTGTTGCTGATAGGTTAAGCTTTCGAAACTCTGCCCCAAAGTCATGTGACTGATTTTTCGCCCTGTTTCGTTGGTTAAACGCAATGATCACAAGCACCACCATGGTAACTGGGATGTGTAGTTTTTTATTCCGTTTGAATTATAACTGTACGTACTGTCTTCATATTTGGCCAGGGCTTTAAAGAGAAGGTGCGCCAAAAAATTTCGGTGCCGTCGTCTCCGCTTTAAAGGTACCCCCGTGCTGGAAGAATTTGACCTCGGAACGTTTGCCCAGCGTACTCCTAGGTACTGTAACTGTCGTGTGGATAGTTTCACAAGAATCAGACAAAGGTTTAAGCATCGCTTGTTCTAGATAAAACTGCAAAAAAAACAAAACAACAACCCATAATGTACTTCTTTGCAGCTCTGTTTGCCCAAATCATATATTCACAACGTGAAATCTAGAAAATAATATTACGTAACCAAAATCCGCAATATGGAAACAGAACCTGTGTAATTGTTGATAGATGATGTACTCGTAACATTTTTACAAGACGAACTACAACATTTAAAAAATGACTTGTATGTACTTGATGTCTCTAATCAATCCACGGTGACAAAGCAGAGTCCCAGCACAAAACGAAACTAAAACGCATACCGTTTCGCGCTTCTTATTAGTTGCTCAAAAGTAATTTGACCGTATGAAATGCATAATATAAACCTCTAAACATATACGTGAGCAGTATTTATGCACTGTAGTATCGGTGTTAAGACATACCTCTCAAATACTATAAATCAAGTTAAAAATATCTCAAGACCGATTCTGGTCATAATGAAACCATGTTTCGTGTTTTCTTTAAAGTACCGAGACCAGCTATATACTGTATGTTTATGTTCCAAAATTAATATTGTTTATGGCCTTCACACGCGTTGCAGTATGCTCCTATTCTTTTTATGCTCAGCTACTAAGATTTCCCTTCAGTGGTAAAATTAGATATGAATATTCAATACTTAAACGGGCACAGTTAAGACATTAAATATACATATACATACTGTATACAGTACAGTTTTCATACGGTAATATGTTTATGTTCCTAAATCAATCTCTTTTATGAGCATGAAAGGCATGGTGAATCACTGTACTTTGCATGATTGGAAACAAATGCGTGATTGCGAAATGCTATGGTGTTACTTTTACAAAGACGGTCAATGAAAAAAAGAATGTTGACCAGGGCAATACTTTGAGTTTACACTTACAGCTTGTCCAAGGTCATTCATTATTAATACTATTAGTAATATCTTCGTTAAAGACTGATGGCCACAGCTCAAACATGAGAGGTTGAGCTTTATTAGTTCCACCTTGCGGAAATTCCGGATACTATTATTTTGCTTGTCGTATTGTAGGAGAATTTACGGTAACTAGCGGTATTTGCCGGTAACTCGCGGTATTTACCGGTAGCTTGCGGTAGACTGCATATAGCATACCGGAAAATAATGCGGTATCGCCCGCGCATTTTGAATGGCTGCATCTGTAAGTCTAGCCTGAGTTTTGGAAATATTGTTAGGTAGAGAATGTTTAATCCTATCCTCTACATTTTTATATATACAAATCCAAAGTATTTGTACAAATCAAAGTATTTGACTTCAGACTTAATTGGTATAATTAGAATTTCTATAAGATCATGAATCGTCGTTAGTTCACGTTTGTTAATGTTTAAAGATAATCCTGAAGCATTTGAAAATGTCTTAATAGTTTCAATTGCCAATGATCTCTGATCTTGATCTTTTAGAAATAATGTTGTATCATCTGCCATTTGGCTGATAATAATATGAGTGCCCAATGCATTTAACGGCTTAATGTAACTGTTTTTTATTAGGATTGCTAATGTTTCTGCAGCCAATATAAATAATAATGGAGAAATGGGGCAACCTTGCCTAACTCCTCGATCGATTAGGAAGCATGGTGACTTTCGATTAGTAAGAGATACCAAACTGTTAATGTTATTATATAGTAGTTTAATTATTGTAATACATTTAGAGTCAAAACCAAAATTTTGTAAGGTTTGAGCAATGAACGAATTCCAGTCTGTCAAAAGCCTTGTAGAAGTCTAAAATAATATTGAACCATCATCAAATATTAAATTTAGAAAATCTAACAAATGCAGTACTAAATGTATATTATTTTGTCTATTCCTTCCTTTTATAAATCCTGATTGTGCCTCACTTACTTGCGATAAGCCATTTTTAATCTGTTTGCATAAACGTGAGAAAATCTTGTAATCTATATTTAATAATGAAGCCTCCAGTTCTCAACATTTTTGAGATTTTTACCTGTTTGAGGGATTAATGTAATGACTCCTTATTTCATATTAGTAGACAAAGTATTATCGCACATGCACCCCAAAACGGTTAGATATAAAAAGTCTCTTAAGTCTTTCCAATTCATAAAATTAGAAAGAATTAATAAAATTCTATAGTTATTCCATCTGTGTCTGGAGCTTTGCCACTTGCTAGCTTCTTAAATGCCAGATCAACTTCTTCAATTGTTAATTCTGAATCACACCTAGCTCTGAATTCTGAGGTTATTTTTGGTACCTTTGTCTCAATTGTGTTAAAAAAGAGCTAAGAAGATTTTCTTTTAGAATTCTGATTTGTATAGTTCTGAAAAGAATTTATATACTTCCATAGAAATATGTCTGTGGTCAGATACAGTTTCTCCATCTATTATTAATTCTTTGAGACTGTTTTTGCTCTGTATGTCAAGTTCCAATTTAAAGAAATTGTGTTTTTCTCCTCCTCTTTAATCCAGTCGTATTTGGATGGATCTCTGCCAAGGCATTCATCAGGACATATATTAAATATATATTCATATATTAAAGTTTTTCAGATGGTAATTTTATTTTTAGTTGGTTAATTATTTCTCAGATTTCATCCATCAAATTTTTGTTCTGTTTTAGATTATTATAACCATATAAATTGGCCATAATAAGAAAGCAATCATCTAAAGCTAAAGTAATTACAGCCCATGACCATTTTTATCTGTCCTACAGTATACAAATTTACATAAATTTTAAAATCACTCCAAAATGCTCCAAAATGAAACAACCTCTGTTGTAGAGTGAGACTTGTACGAATATGATATTTGCAGAACAGAAACATGGCTTTACGTTTAATAGCATTTGTAAACCCCTAACGTTTAAGGACAACGTTTGAACAATAACGAACACAGAAATCTTTGACTTAGTATTGCGAAGTATTAGAATAAAGCGGAATTAAGTGTATTTTTTTAACATCCTCAGTTATATACATTTCGATAATAAACAAAGTGATGACATTATGGTTTAACCGAAACAGGGCGACCATTTATATAAACCACAGGGCTGAGGAAATAGGCCATCTCACCTTTCATCCTCAACTGGTCCAGCTGTGGCCAGAGTTTAGCGTTTGTTTCGTGATTAATTGCAGTTGAGTATTGAATTCATAGTTACGTATCCCTATTTGGCATATTTTAGCATAAATGCAGTTCTTAAAAAAAACTAGCTTTGAATTGTCAGGGACATTCAGTTATATATAAACACGAGAAAAGGTGATAATTCTATACTAATGTGGCTTAAATTTAATTAATTAATCATCAGATTAATTGAAATTGATTCAGAGCCCCTGCAGTTTGTGCTAATTAGAACCTCAACAATGCTGAGCCCAAGGTCTCCAACTTTGTTCGTCATATTTTCGCCTTGCAATTGAGCTCAAAGCTAGAGATGATGTCCAGATAGTACCGTATTAACTAGTCCGCAGCTTAGTACACAGCTGGAGCTAAATATAAATGTTTGTTGCAGTTGACCCTCTGTGATCTGAATTATAAAAGAGAGTAGGAAAGACATCTTGTGCAGTATTTTTTTTTTGTTGTTCTGTGTTCATACAATAAGTAAGAAATAACTACTGAGTGGAAATATGTTTTTGTAGATGGTGTTTTACTCTTTTGTGGTGGAGATTTTACATGGATTGGCACTGTTTGGAAATGGTCTGCAAATAAATCTTTTTCTTTACAGTTCTTTGCTATAGTGGCTGTGCCATCATTTTTCCCGCAGCTATGCTTTCTCACACGCCTCTAGCCACGGGTGTGTAACGATATGAACGTGAGATGGGCCCCATGCCCTCAACTCATTTGCAACTGTTCTCATGTTCAAGGTTTATTTGAGTAGAGGTGAAAGAGGAAAAACATGCTAGCTGAGGGTATTTACATATTAATATGTGCTTAAGGATCAGAATGGCACCATACTGTGTCAAACACATCCTACATTTACTTACCCCCTTCAGTGTATCTTGTAATTGGTTACATTTTTCAGACTTATGTGACACAACTATTATTTTCAATGCCACCCATCCTATTCTGCACAGATAACCTGCTAGTTCAAGTTCTGTTTAATTCTGGCAAATCTAGTATCACAATTTTGGTATTATTGTGAATCTTGGGGTCTCAAACCCAGCAACAGAATCCCTGAGTATTGCAAGTTCGTTTTGTCAGTAAAGTAGAGATATTCATTTTTGGAGAAAGGGAACAATTTTGAGGGTGGCACAGTGGTGCAGTAGCTAGCCTTGCTGCCTAGAAGTGCTGGTGCTCTGGGTTCAATTCCAGATCTGGGGTGTGATCTGCATGGAGTTTGCATGTTCTCCTGTTTGGTGCTCCAGTTTCCTCCCACAGTCAACAGACATGCTGGGAGCTAAACTGGGCCTGGTGTGAGTGTGTGTTTCTTTGTCTGTGTGTGCCCTGTGATGGACTGGTATCCTGTTGAGGGTTGTGCCCCTTGCTTGCCTGGATTGGCTATGGCTGTTCTGCAACCCTTGATAAAGTTAAAACTTGATAAAAAAGTTAAAGAATTACAAAGCGCTAAAAAATCTTTGAATGTACTTACTATACATTTATTCCAGCATTTTTACATTTATAACATATACATTACCCAGAACCTTCTTAAGAAACAGCCTTTACTTAACGGGTTCCATTCTTTACCCCTCTGCTCCTACTATACTTATTACCACCTTCCATGGTCTCCTCTGTGTATTGTAATTGTGTAAAAAAATATTTTTATTTATTGATGTTATCATTCTGTAAAGTGCTTTGAGAAGTCACCTTTAAAGGCACTTTATAAAATAAAGTTTTTTATTACATGTTCTCTTTTCTCCACAGGACTGTTCAGTGCTACTGAATGGGGAGAATAAACATACTGAAACACATAACCCTAATCATGTGGGTTGTTTGTATAAGGTAATGCCATTCACTTGTTCACTAGAGGTTTTTAGAATTTGAAAGCTCAACGTACTATGTAAATAGCTGCTGTTCTGTAGGGCTTGCTAGCATGGGTGTGGCAGCTGGACTTTGCTCCACCCACAGCCACCTGTCACTCAGCGCTGGCTGTCATGGACACCCATTGACAGGAGGCCCAGATCACCTGGAGGCAGTTATCTTCTCTCTTATCCACATGATATAGAGATGTTTAAGGGCAACGCAGACTCTGGTCAGAGCTCTGATATAGAATTTGAACTCTGAGTCTCTTGTTTATTCCTTGACTTTGTCTCTTTGTGCTTTGCTTTGGATTCCTGACCTTTGTCTTGCGACCACAATTCCTGAATCTCCCTTTTGCTTTGATACTGTACGTTACCTGTGTACAACAAGGACTGCCTGATTCCTGATCCTTTCTCCAGCACTACAACTGGACTCCATGCCTGCCCATCCATCTCACTTGGTTTGCACCCCAGGTGTTTTCGCTTTTCTCCACCTTGGTTGCATGGTTACAACTCCACGACCTATGCATGGGTGACCTGGCTGTGCAGCTCTGCCTCTTACACTGCCAACCTGCCTGCGGCTTCGAACCTCTGTCTGTTTGCAGCACCACACGAAACCTGCATATCCCTCAGGTTCCTGTGCAACTCATGATTCTCTGCTAGCCCATCTGAGCAGCAGGATCATTAGAACAACAGATTAATATGTTGTTATTGTCTGTTTTTTGGGATTGTTTTGGGGAAGGAAAACTTCTAGCAATATAAATTTTATACTTTTGGGTAGACTAGAACTAGATCTATATTCTCCAAAGAACTTGTCTTTTGTTAAAAGAAATTGGAAAGGATCATATCCAGTGATGCCCAAACTAATAGACCATTGATGCCTTTCCCTCTTTCCCAGGTACATAATAGGGATTCAATGTTTCTGGTGCTGTTTTCTGCTGCTACTGATCCTCATCATCTCCTATCCAACTCAGTTAAAAGAAATTCGAAGTCTAAACACTATAGAAGATTTAAATGATGTGAAATTTGGCCTCAGCCCCCCAAGACATGGACTTAAACTCCTGCACTGGTTTGCGCATAATATTCAATTTATTAATAATGGCAACATGTTTGTACAGTTCAATCCCAGGAGAGGAGATTATGGATTTCGTTACTTTGTAAACTATCCCAGGAGAGGACCTCTTCTCCCTGAGCTGCCCGATCGGAACAGATATAAGTACTACACAGTGGGAAACCTGAACTCCGAGGAACATCACAATGCTAATGCCTTGCCTGAATACATCACAAGAGACTATTACAACTTCCCAAATTCAGATCAGCGTAATATTGACAGACTCATCATCAGACTTAATTCCTATAATATCATTGATCACATCTACATCAGTGAGCACTACATTCCAGAACATACTTACCACATCAACCCACAACTCATCAGAGCTATACAATCACTGGAATTGTCTGCTTTTTTGTGTTGCATTGGATATGGCCAGAAAAACACATGTTTAGTGAAAGACCTTTTCCAATCCTTTTTCTTCCAAGTCTCTAATGACTAATGTCACACTTCTCTTAGTAATGATGGCTCAGTGCCAAAAAGAGGTCCAAAACTCCAAGTTAAAACCACAGGGAGGGGATTTGCCAAGATCACCTGGGACAACCTTTCCACTGAAGATTTGAACAGCTGGGCATGGGTTGGGCTGTACCGAAATGAAAGACAGCCGGATGGTAACTATCTGTCTGGTGGATGGGACTGGATCAGCGGAAGACGATTAGGCTCTTATGAAACCTCAGTTCCTCTGAACCATGGTCTGCAAGTGAGGCTGTTCAGAAATCCCTGGGGGACTTCCCTATGCAGAGGACTGGAGTTTGACGATTCCTTTCAAAAATGTCCTGTTAAGATACCAGGCTACAAGGCCAGTCTCCAGCTCTACACTAAACATGGCTACGCTTGTGTGCGACTTTACATTGATCAGTCCTTCACTGACTGGAAAAACAAGTTTTATTATTCATGGGTGGGGTTATATTCCTCGGAATACGATGGGACAAGGCAATGGAAAACATGGGACTGGGCTACAAACTTCAAGAAAAAGGAACATTTGTCTGAGTCTGAAGATCTTCCTGAATATGATGTGTACACTTGTGATCTTGGTTGCCTGCTTCATACATTCCTAACTCTTAACCACAGCATTGCCCCTGGTGTGCAAGCCCGTTTCTTCATTGACTGGAACTATGATAAAATGATTGCATGTACTGAGCCCTGGGAGTCTTGACATCAATAGGGACAAACCAAAGCTTGAAGAGTCAACACTCCACATAAAAAAGAAACATTTTTTCTGTATCAGATTTTTTCCATTAGGAATGTATTATATAAATTAAAATAATAAGCAAATGCTGAGACTCTAAGAGAAATTTATGCAGAAATTTCTACATAAACTGTTAACTGTCTCTGATGCTATTCCTGTGCACAGTGATACAGTTCTACTCTCCAAACTGTTGTGACATTTTTTGGCTGTCCAAATGGAAGTTATTACCTCAAAAGATGATTTTGAATCTGGGCTATCCATTAAAATTCTACACCAGTCTTGAGTTCTAAAATTTAAACCCAGTATAAATTTAATAATTACAATAAGATAACTGAATATGTTATAATAGTTTGTTTTGCTCCATGCATGGATATCACAGTTCTCTGCAGCAATTATATACATATATAACTCTTAGTTGAGCTCTTTTAAATGTATTCTCTATGCAGAATCCATCATAAGAGGAGAATTGTACGTCAAGCCTCAAGTCTTGGACTTCACAACACAGAAAAGTGCAGTACTGGAGTGACCACAGGGGAACAACATTAGTCTTCTCAGAAAAAGGGAAGGTGCCAACCCACAGCTGACTACCTTCTGTGTCTTACTATTCTTCATTTTATTGGTCAGTGGTTATTGACAATATGACTCATTAATTTACAGACTGTGTGTTAACGACCCGAAAGACCACCCAAGAGACCAAGGTGCTCACAGATGACTGATTTTGCATCCCCCACTCGACTCTATTAGTTATGAAAAGGAGGTTTTGTTTGACGTTTTACTCCAATGCTCTGTTGCAAACGTCATGCAGGATTTGAGATGGGTTTGCTCCTCTGCCACACTGACCAAGTGGGATATTGTTTAGTCATGGACAGTTTCCCCCATCTCAGCTATTGGAAACAGTTTCCTCTTTGCTCATTGTCTCAGTTTGGAGGGACAGAGTGATCCAGGCAGTGTTTAGGGGGCACAATATACCTTCCACTTCTTATTTATCGACTTCTCAGTGCTTAAAGGGAATTCACTGTCTTCAAAATGATTTTCAAAATGTTATTTTCTACAACTTTATTCTTGAATTATTTTGATAGTTCATTGGTCTTCATGGTTGAATCTTTGATTCCAATCCTTTGTTTTTCCAGGAATGTCAAGTTTATATTATAATTTTGTATACATCATTAAAGAAACACAACTATGTTGTTATCGATGTTACAATGGCAGGGACATTTCAGTTTCTTGGGCTTCAAAGTGTTGTAACAGAAAGAATAAGGTTCTGGATCCCAAGATGAAGTTAAACAGATGAGTTTATTGCAAGGAACAATAAATTATTGCAAGGAACAATAAAGCCGAAGTCTTGTTTCCCAAAATATTGTTCAAAGTGCTGGTACAAACTTTAGGTTTATATATCCTTTCCTTTCCGCTTCTGACGTCACTCGTTATTATGGTAAAGGGGGGAGGTCACGTGTTTGGCCAGTTTACAGCTTTTTGGCCAAATGGTCAGGGATAAAGTCCCCAGGGGTTCCCTAGCTCTCCTAGCTCGCATCTGGAATTCTTATCAGTTCTCCCTTTCCTTCCCTAAACTCCTGTTGCTTAGAAGTCTAATCGTCAAGCAGAAAGGACTTAACCCCCATCTTTACTTTTACTTCATTCCCCCTTATAAAATATGGCATACGTCAGTACTGCCTATTTTTTACACATCAATGTCAGGGCAGATTTTTCCTTTCGAGGTGAACAGGCATGCATTGCCATGACATTGTGCGTTCCACGGTTACAACAAGATGTGATTGATGTTTTTTGTACAAGTTATAGTTACAATTTATACATATAAAACAATCCTAATCCTACAAATAAATAAAGTCCTACCCCAGGACCCAAACGCAGATCTCAGCCATGTGGAAATCTATCGTCAGGATCTTGGAATAGCAATATTGACCCAACTCTGATTATCATTTTTTGGCTGATACATATGCCAACACCTGGAATGTGTTGATACCATATCCCCAGTAATGCTCCTCAGGCCTAACAAGCACACTGTTGGTCCACCTTAGGAAGCATCAGACACAGAAACAGTAACAACATCCTTCTTTCTGTTCACTCAGTCTCTGGTGCCGTGGCTCGGTAAAAGTGCGATGCGTGGACCAGCGATCTCATCCAGTCACTCAGATGGCACAGTCAGTAGTTAGTGGCACTTGATATGGTCCCTCCCAGCAGGATTGCAACGTCTGGCAGGGTATCTCTTCTTCACCTACACCCACTTGCCAGGTATCTGGTCGTGTCTCCCCTCTACTGGAGGTCCCCAAGCGTCCTGCACCTGTTCACGAGCCCTGTGCACCGCTTCAGTTAACAAACCTACAATACTGTAATAGAGATTTAGTAAATTCAACAGTCTATTAGCCAAACTTGGCCTTCAGGGTGTTTCTTTGGCTGCCCATGATGATCTCAAATGGGCTCAGTCTCACAGTTCCGTTTGCTCCAACCCGCAAACTGCACAGGACCGCAGGTAGAGCATCTACCCACGGTGTTCCTTTGGTTGATATTTCCTTCGTTGGTCTTTCAGATTGTGGGTGATGGGGGCAATGTAACTTCCACCTCACCCCTAGTGAGGCGATTACAGCCTGTCACACCTTCCCAGTGTAGTATGCCCCTAGATCACATGCTCATAAAAGAGATTGATTTAGGAACATAAACATATTACCGTATGAAAACTGTACTGTATACAGTATGTATATGTATATTTAATGTCTTAACTGTGCCCGTTTAAGTATTGAATATTCATATCTAATTTTACCACTGAAGGGAAATCTTAGTAGCTGAGCATAAAAAGAATAGGAGCATACTGCAACGCGTGTGAAGGCCATAAACAATATTAATTTTGGAACATAAACATACAGTATATGGCTGGTCTCGGTACTTTAAAGAAAACATACACGAAACATGGTTTCATTATGACCAGAATCGGTCTTGAGATATTTTTAACTTGATTTACAGTATTTGAGAGGTATGTCTTAACACCGATACTACAGTGCGTAAATACTGCTCACGTATATGTTTCTAGGTTTATATTATGCATTTCATACGGTCAAATTACTTTTGAGCAACTAATAAGAAGCGCGAAACGGTATGCGTTTTAGTTTCGTTTTGTGCTGGGACTCTGCTTTGTCGCCGTGGATTGATTAGAGACATCAAGTACATACAAGTCATTTTTTAAATGTTGTAGTTCGTCTTGTAAAAATGTTACGAGTACATCATCTATCAACAATTACCAGGTTCTGTTTCCATATTGCGGATTTTGGTTACGTAATATAATTTTCTAGATTTCACGTTGTGAATATATGATTTGGGCAAACAGAGCCGCAAAGAAGTACATTATGGGTTGTTGTTTTGTTTTTTTTGCAGTTTTATCTAGAACAAGCGATGCTTAAACCTTTGTCTGATTCTTGTGAAACTATCCACACGACAGTTACAGTACCTAGGAGTTGACTTCAGTGATGTCACTGATGGGATGTTTCTAAAAATCCATCCTCTGTAAAATGTCTTCTCTAGTTGTCCTGCATATATATTCGCTAATGAAGCTGTGTGTTCTGAGCCTGGATCTCTACATTTCTGTATGAACCAGCTTAGAGGGCTAAAGACAGCTTGTGTTTAAATTGAGTGTAAGGTAATTTATGCTTCTAAAGTCATGGTCAGCATTTATTATTGTACTGTGCTGTAAACTTGTTCTGTGCCTAGTCACATTATTTTATAGCGTTTTTATAGCGTTGTCAAATCTGGTGGCGCTGTGTGTTAGTTTCCTGACTCCCATGTCACACGGTCTGTGATTGAATCCCATGGAACTATGACTTTATTTTTTAACAAACATTTCTTTGAAAAAATGAAACGTTTCCCTTGGTCAGAGATTAAATAAAACCTCACTCGCACCAAACAAATTTATATTTCTAAATATCACAACATGATCGAATTTAAGTCTTTTTAATAACAATGAATAGTCACCTATGCGTTACAAAATAAACATTTATATTGATTTGAATCGCGTTTTGATTTAAATCGTAAACGCGCGTTTAAATATATGTGTTTAAAAGCGATATACTGTATAAAAGCGCTGATTCTTATGGAGTGTGTTCCGCCGGGGATTCAAAAAAAATTTTTTTTTAATCGCGTATCTAAGGAAAACTGCAGTATAACTTTGTTCATGCACAAACAGTGGCATGTTACATTATAATTTGGGTGTCTCCTCTTGCCAGAAAGCTCTAAATTGCAACGTAAATTGCAAAAATGCACTTGGAATCTGTCCAAGCCCTCCTACGAAAATTATTTAAACTGCGACACTGATCATTCATCTCTAAATAAACTTTATTTTATATAGCGTTTTAAGCGAATAAGAAATTAGATTGCTCATAAACCTAATCGCTTTTTCTCCATAAACACAGCGTGATTGCTCTCTTAAAATGCTTTTCCTTTATATATAGGCTCAGATTTCAACTACAGATCGTATTATTATAAACTTTCTTGGAAAAATGTATTTTATGTAAACCATGTTTGCTATTAATTCATTTAGGGCTAAAATACATTCATTGTCTTCCAGTCGAGTCGACATTGGAAGCTTGCCACTCCCGGACTGTTAAACCAACGCATTAGCATGTTAAAGCGATTCTATTGAGGAGCTCAGCTACTACTTAACACTGTACTTCCTACTTTGAAAATACCTGTGAAACCGGTTTAATTCGTCACAGCCAGCACTCCGGCAGAGAGGGGGTTGTATTCGTAAAGTAGAAGCAGGCGAGATTTCCAGCGAAAGACACCTCCCCCCCCCCTCAAAAACCCAGTAAGCAGTAATGCTTTAAGTTGAAAATCGAGGTGGATTTTGAGGATGATAAAGAGGATAAACTGGGATGGGAGGAGGGTTTGGTTTTGCATAAGGGGCGGGATTATGATAATGTGAGGAATTTGCGAGAGTATAATGGTTTGATATATTTGATTTTGTATTGTGGTCGTTATCTATGTTTTTGGTTGGTATTATGTTTATATGTTTGTGTTTGTTGGTTGGTTGTTATTATGGTTATTAATAATACGATCTATAGCTGAAATCTGAGCCTAAATAAAAAGAAAAAGCAAGTGATTAGGTTTATGAGAAATCTAATTACTTATTCGTTTAAAACGCTATATAAAATAAAGTTTATTATTAATTTGCTAGACAGAGCGGTGAACATTATTATGCATAAGACAAAGATAACGAAATCTGTGTACGTTGTAAGGTTTTTACTTCTTAAACTTTTAAAATACACGTTTCGAATAGAAAGAAATCCTCTTCCTGGTACAGTACTGTATGTATAGCAAACCAGCACGTCTTTTTTCTCCAATCAGAGGGGTGTCAGATGGTGTCAGCCAATCACCATTCTGAAGCCCTACCATAATCTCTGGTATGGGGAGAGCCCAGAATTCTGTCCCATAGTTTAGACAGATGATAGATACTTTTATTAATCCCGTGAGGGAAATAAAGTAAATCATTTTCATTTTAGGAATTTATTAAACGCTCGGTTAAAAGCAAAGGAGATTGTCTGTTATAGTGGACATAAAAACAAGAGTTCGCTGGCATTATGTCTTAGAAGACACAGACCAGGAGAATGCCCGCAGCGTAAAAGAAAATGCCTGATGAACTAGGGATTGGACAGTTTCCAAGTGCTTGTACAATCGATGGAAATGTTCAAATAAATGTGCAAAAGAAATAAACAAAATAATCATTTATTTCTTTATCATATTGGCTAGCTAATGTCCTCTCTTTGCTAGTTAGTGGCTGTGTTTCTGCGTTGGGTAGCAACGGGTGACTGTTCTCAGGCGGAAGATGTAAACAGCTTAATTTTCGTGTTAAATAATTTTTAAAAATTAAAATTCATTCTATACAGCAATCACATATTTGGGTACTGTTTCATAAAACTTTCATGCTTAAAATGTTTAGGGAGAAATGGAAGACTGGTGTGTATTTTTTCTTTAAACTATCAAGTCCAGCCATACACAGTACAGTTTATGTACATACAGTAATGTTTATGTTCCTAAATTAATACCGTTTATGACCTTCAGATGCGTTATGCTCCTCTTCTTTTTATGCTCAGCTACTAAAATTTGCCTTTAGTGGTAAAATTCCATATAAATATTCAAAACTAAGCGGATTAAAATGTGCACAGTAAAGACATTAAATGATTAAATCTTTTCACTACCAACCAATGCACCACGAGTGCCCCTGTCTTTCATTTTGGCCAGCCAATCACTTACCGCGGTGCCCTCCGGTGCCCTGCGGGTAGGTTACTGTACCGCAGGTTTTTACCACGCATTTTGAATGGCTGCATCTACATATAGTAACCTTTTAACATCTTTCTTTTTACAATCTCAGGGCTCTAAACTGGATTGCTGCGCTGAGGCAGTGGAGGGGTATTTTCCGGTCGTTAGCACCTCGAATTCTGTTGTAACAGCTCAGCCTGTTCTCTGTTCTCCCTCATGCACCAGAGAGGAGCCATCAGTAAACAGTATTATATTTTCTTACATTTTAACGGTCCCCCACCCTTTGGCTACAGCTTCTAATGGTATAATAATGCCTACCTCCATGCTCCTGCATCAGCAGAGCTGCCCAGAACCCTTTTTCCACACTTACATACAAAGGAATGGTTGATCCATCTGAAGAATCCCCAGTCTCAGCACCTGTAAGAGAGCTTGTTTCAAATTATTACAGGCAGCTTTTGCTGCTGGAACCAGAGCTCTTAGAAGGGTGATCAATTTTTCACTGTTCTTCCCTGTCAGTTGAACCACAGGGCAGGTCCCTGCTTCCTTCATCCTGCATGCGCTTTGTGCAGTTTCTTTTAAAATGACATGTATATTCTTGTTTACACTAATTGTAAACCGGAGATTTCCCCCGGTCAGCCTGTCTATTTTGTTTGTAAAATTTATCCAATTTCTGTGGAATATACCCTATGTAAACTGCTCACACCTTCGTGTACATATTTCTCCCTATCTGTCGGTGGAGATTATTCAGTTCTGCAAATCTCACAGTAGTGTTATCTCCAGTCATGATTCTAAACCTACAGCGTTTCAGCATGTCTGTTTTCGAGACATTCGAATAAATCCAACTTTTGTTTCCACTATTACAACTAATTGTATATAAATACAAAAACTGTTTATCTAACTCCTTTTAAGTCCACCTGTACTGTACTTATAGGTTCCAGACATTCTCATATTTTCCAATCTCTTTAAGTTGATTTTCATCAAGTCTCTTTAGTTACGTCTCTAGCCAGTCCACCTGGCTAAACACACTCGCACCATCATTTAGTATACCAAAACTCAGAGTTACACACATACATGCCGGCACAGAAATTCATAAAACACACATACACATCGAGAATATATTTTGTTCTCTTCGTACCACAATGCGCTGTATTTTGTTTCACTTCTACATGAATCCTTTTTCCTTTTAACAGCGTAACTTCTCATAAAACTCGACATCGCTTATTATCCGTCTGTTCATTTTTTTTCTTCACCACTGCTCAGACCAAACACCATCTGACAGTCTGTACCCCTTTTTCAGCTTTTGATCCTCCTGCACAGCCTCTTTTCGCTTTTGTTCTTACTCTTCATAGCGAGTAAAGTATCTTTTCTTTCATTTATTTCTTTCAGTTTTTTTTTCTCCCGTAAACACACTTTTTAGTGATCACATTCCAATTTCTCTTTCTTTTTTTTTCTCATGTAAAGTTCCCATGTACCACATCCAAGTGGAATTATTATTGTATGTCAAGTGAACATCTTTGACATTAAAGTATACCTCACTGTATGACCAGTACCAGCTGATGCTAAATACCTGAGGTTTAACAACCATTTGTCTGTTATGATGAATCAACCTGGAGTCTAACCTGTAGTCCCCTGGAAGTTTACATGAGTAAATAACAAAGAAAGTGTGCCATTGATTTAATCAACACCAGTGTTTACAGTACGTACTGTATATATAAGAAGACATACAGGCATCTAGTCTAGGGTACAGATGCAGCCATTCAAAACAAGTGGGCGATACCGCATTATTTTGTGGTGCGCTTGACGCAGCCTACCGCGAGTTACCGCAAATTCTCATATAGTACCTCATAATACCACGTGGTACAGCAAGTAAAATAATAGTATCCGGAATTTCCACAAGGTGGAGCTAATAAAGCTCAACCTCTCATGTTTGAGCTCTTGCTATCAAAATCTTTACCGAAGATATTACTAATAGTATTAATAATGAATGACCTTGGACAAGCTGTAAACTCAAAGTATTTCCCTGGTCCACATTCTTTTTTTCATTGACAGTCTTTGTAAAAGTAACACCACAGCATTTTGCAATCACGCATTTGTTTCCAATCATGCAAAGTACAGTAATTTTTGAGAATCTCCGATTCACCATGCCTTTCACATGCTCATAAAAGAGATTGATTTAGGAACATAAACATATTACTGTATGCAAACTGTACTGTATACAGTATCTATATGTATATTTAATGTCTTTACTGTGCCCGTTTAAGTATTGAGTATTTATATGGAATTTTACCACTGAAGGGAAATCTTAGTAGCTGAGCATAAAAAGAATAGGAGCATACTGCAACACGTGTGAAGGCCATAAACGATATTAATTTTGGAACATAAACATACAGTATATGGCTGGTCTCGGTACTTTAAAGAAAAAATACACACCATTATTCCATTTCTCCCTAAACATTTTAGGCATCGAAGTCTTTAACTAACATGATACCGGAGTCAACAAGCATACTTTTAGAATTTGATTAAAAGGGAATATAATATGGAATTGCGTATCTAAAGAAATTAATAATGATATAATTATATTCAGTACCGCAACACAAGAATAGTACACACATCGTGCTGTGGTACGATGTCTGTTGAAAATGTTTCTGTAGGGCTTTTTCAACACTCTCCATGTGACTTTGCCAGTGGCGCTGTGGGTTAGCTTTCTGACTTACAATTCACATGTTGTGTGTTTGAATCCAGCCAGAGCCATGACCTCTTTCTTAACAAACATTTCTTTGAAAAAATAAAATAGGGTTAGTGTTAGGGTTACTGTCAAACTAAATCAACAATTGATTTAAGGACGATCTGTCAAAGTGCAATGAAATACAATATTGTTGTTGTTGGTATTGTTGTTTTTATCCTGTAAAGCATTTTGAGAAGCCACCTTTAAAGGCGCTATATAAAAGCCCTGATTCTTATGGAATGTGTTTTTCTTTCTTCTTTTTCAGCATGGAATAAACCTATTACTTGATTCTTATGGATGCCCGGTTCCGCCGGGGATTCAAAAAAAAAAACCCATGGAATCGCGTATCTAAGGAAATAGCAGTATAACCTTATTTATGCACAAATAATGGCATGTTACATTATTAATTTGGGTGTCTCCTCTTGCCAGAAAGCTCTTAATTGCATTTTGAGTGTGGTTTTTGACTTTTTTTAAATTACCACCCATAAATAAAGCTGATACTGTTTAGACTTTTAATTATTTAAAACTTCATTACAGCAGCATAATGCACAATGCAACGTAAATCGCTATCTTTGTCTTCTGCGTAATAATGTTCACCTCTCTGTCCAGCAAATTAACAATAGTAATAATAATGAACTTTATTGTATATGTCGCCTTTAAAGGTGGCTCCTCAAAGCGCTTTACAGGATAAAAACAATAACAACAATACTGTTAGGCTGGGCAAACGATTTTTTTTTAAAAGAAATACAAAATGAGATATAATGATGTGTTCCGGCTTAGACATTAACAAAGAGCATAACTAAGGTCATAAAGGTCATAAACGATATTAATTTTGGAACATCAACATATTATGTAAACTGTATGTTGCTATTATTGGTATTTTAAAGAAAAAATACTGTAAAATCCTGGGTTCGGTACAATGTTTCAGGCATTCATGTGAAGGACAACAGAGCTTTCACTGGCCGATTATCAAACTTTATTGATAAAACAAAAACTATCCGACCAAGCCAGAAGAAGACAAAAAGAATAACAGACACAGCGCGAGCCTGCATTCTCTCCTCAGCCGTCCACACCACACTTTTAATTTTAGTTAATCTCTGACCCAGGGAAAACTTCACTTGCACCAAACAAATTACCACACACTGAACACTGAACATGTTAACCCAAATATGTCTCACAATACTTTTATGGTACATTACTTTGCTAAAATGTATTTAAAAATAAAAACGATTACAAACGCCAGCAGAGAGAGAGACACGCACACAGTTCTTCATTGTCAAAAAGTAATTGTTTTTTACTTTGTCAGCACCCAGACAAACGCAAACATGTTATTAATGAAATGCTTTTATTCATTCTTAATCAAACTCACAAGTTGTCATCTGCTGTTGAAGCTCTGTGAGACTAGACTCACACATGGCTAGACTTGACTATTTAACCGTGAGATTATGTTTATGTTTATTAATCTTCCTTGTTATGCACTGAGAATGATAAACACCCCAAACACGAAAGGTGGCTTAGCGGTCGGCTCTGGCTTTCCCATCTATACCGATGCACTGCAAGTACAACCCCCCCTCTCTGTGTGAGTGCTGGCTGTGACAAATTAAACTGGTTTCACAGGTATTTTCAAAGTAGAAGGGGGCGAGATTTCCAGCTAAAGACACCCCCCCCCCCTCCAAAACCCAGTAAGTACAGTTACTTTTTGACATAGGGCAAAAAACTCTCTCTCTCGCTCGTCCACCCCCCCCCCCACCCCTCTCTCTCTCGCTTGCCCTCCCCCCTGTGTATTGTCTGTTTAGGGCAAGCGATAGAGAGTGAGAGAGAGAGAGGGGGGGGGTGGGCGAGGCAATGTGAATCAAAACATGTTTTTCTAGTTTTTAAAGTCGTGCGATGTGTAAGCAGGAACACATCATTATATCTTACATATGAAAAATACATAATATAGCTCCCAAACAAACGCAAACGTGTTTTTAATAAAATGCTTTTATTCACTCGTATTCTGACAATTTCAGGAAGACTAAGGAAGGACTAAGGAAATTGTCATCTGTTGTTGAAGCTCTGTGAGCTCGGTGACTTTGAGACCACTTGTTATCCCAAGTTGTTTGAATCGCCACAATTCAAATAGAGAAAAAAGAGCTGACTGACAAGATTTAAGATGTGGCTGTCAATGTTGGATTAAAAAAAACACGTTGCCCGACGTTAGTTACATTTCTTGAAAAATAATTTTATTTCGAGAGACTGGAAAAGTAATTCAAGTGTTTTTTTAACTTCCTGAAAAACAAGTAATAATTTAACAATATGTGCAAAAGTTTTATGATATGTCGCTGTTGTGAATGTCTGTGGAGTGTATCTTATTTGCCTGTCCTGCCTGTACTCTCTCGCTCGCCCTCCTCCCCCTCTTTCTCTCAATTCAATTCAATTCAATTCAATTCAATTCAAGGTGCTTTATTAGCATGACAGATGGGTACAATCAGTATTGGGTATTTACTTTGTAATCTGAGGTCCTTTTAACTGTTTTTACATCTACTGTATTGCTTTGAGATGCCACTTTTAAAGGTGATATATAAAATCAAGGCTTTAACTTGCTTTAACTCCACAAGTCTGATTTCTTGTGTCCGTTCTATCCGAACCTGAAAGTATTACAATATGTATCTTTATAGCAGGCGGTGTACAGCTTTTTAGTATAGATTACACTTTTCTAAAATGTATTTAAAAAATAAAAACGATTACAATCTAATCTTTCCACGTTTGATCCCAAGATCCCAAGAAAAGTAAATCTAAATGGGGAGAAAGCTATGCTGAAAGTTTATTAAGATACTTAGAAGATATCAATATATTTTGCATTTGTCTGATTGTGAATCAAAAAACACATATATTTAAACACGCGTTTGCGATTTACATCAAAACGCGATTTAAATCAATATAAATGTTTATATTGTAACGCCTAGGTGACTATTCATTGTTATTAAAATGACTTAAATTCGAACATGTTGTGATATTTAGAAATATAAATTTGTTTGGTGCGAGTGAAGCTTTATTTAATCTCCGACCCAGGGAAACGTTTTATTTTTTCAAAGAAATGTTTGTTAAAAAAGAGTCATGGCTCTGGCTGAATTCAAACACCCAGTGTGTGGTGTGTGAATCAGGAAGCTAACCCACAGCACCACTGGCAAGGTCACATGATGAGTGTTGAAAAAGCCCTACAGAAACATTATCAACAGACAATGTACAGCGTGTACTATTCTTGTGTTGCGGTACATGAATATAATTATATCATTATTAATTTCTTTAGATACGCGATTCCATATTATATTCCCTTTTAATCAAATTCTAAAAGTATGCTTGTTGACTCCGGTATCACGTTAGTTAAAGACTTCGAAGCTTACAATGTTTAGGGAGAAATGGAATACCGGTGTGTATTTTTTCTTTAAAGTACCGAGACCAGCCATATACTGTATGTTTATGTTCCAAAATTAATATCGTTTATGGCCTTCACACGCGTTACAGTATGCTCCTATTCTTTTTATGCTCAGCTACTAAGATTTCCCTTCAGTGGTAAAATTCCATATAAATATTCAATACCTAAACGGGCACAGTAAAGACATTTAAATCTTTCTACGACCGACCAACGCACCACGAGTGCCCCTGTCAGTCAACCAATCACGTACCGTGGTATTTTGCATCATCACGCGTCATGATGCGCGAGGCCGTAGCCAATTACCTCCGGTATGTGTCTGTGCTGCGCACTTTGAATGGCTGCATCTGTATATCCTGCCTTGTGCCCCTGTGACCCTAAATGGGATAAAGCAGTCAGAAAATGTATAGGTTGGAAGTATACTCCACTAACTTTTATTTTCAATATAAACTGCTGCAATGGCTTCAGTCTCCACCAGACTGAGTTAACACAAGGTCTCAGTATGACATCACCGACAATGCATTTGCCCTTCTTTCATCCTGTGCTGAAAGAGAACACCGTCATTTCTTATAGCTTTGCCCAGCCCAGCCGGCGGACAAAGACAGGAACGCCTGTGAGACTGCAGTCTTTGCTTAGCATGTATCTGGGAATGGTACATTTCTAAAACCAGTCTAGTTTGTATAAAATACATTGTGTATCTAATTTACACATAAAACATGACCTGGTTTAACAAGCTGAAGAAGGAGCAAATCATTTTAAAGGTAAAGTAAGTAAACATTTGAAGGAGAACTGGAATTTGGTTGCTGTTACATTTTGGACTGAGAATGTCCACAGTCACAGAAGCACTGGTTTGCACCCCTGAAGCCCCATGGCAGCTAACCAAGCTCCCACTTTGCTTTTTGCAGTGACAAAAGATGAGGATGAAGATCAATCTCACCTGTGCGCAATTAATTACTAGAAAGGTTTTTTAAGACCAGTTATGACAGCGCCTGTCCGCTGAGTTATAGAGTTTTCTCTTGTCTCTAGCTTTGTGTTCTTTGCTTAGTTATCTCTGACCTGTGATTGTTTGTTTTGGACCACGTCTTTGTGCTTCTAATTGCTTTTTCTTAGGACTAAGCTGCTCTTGTGTTTCTACTCGGCTGGCTTCATCGGACCTCTCTTGAGGATCACCCTTGGTGCTTTCTCTCTTGTGATTCCTTGGCCTGAATCCTTGCTTGCATAGTTACAGCTTCAGGCTGTCCGTTGGGTCAACCTATGCGTCTTTGCCCTGAGTTTCTTTGGCTTGGACCCCTGCCTGTTGGACTTCGACTTTGGACTGTGTTTTGGTTTGCCTTTCTACAGTACATATAGCCTGCTCAGCTCATGCACCTGCAATTGGATTTAGCCTCCTGCCCCAAAACCTCTGTATTTTCCAGGTCAGTGCAGCGGAGTTACAGGTAACTTACAGTAGATTCACCTTCTGATCCTGTAGTGGGGGTCTATGTGGAAAGTCACTTCACCATAATGTTTTTTCTAGATGACAAGCCAAAAGATTCCATAGGTGAAGACAAGTAGTCTCATCTGCTGCATAATTTACATCACTTCATTTTATTAGCCATATACAATTTCTTGCATTAGGAATTAATCTTTTCACATACCCCAGCTTGCTCTCCATGAGACACACAGACAGGGAGAGAAGTTTGGGGTCAGAGCACAGGGTCAGCCATTGTACAGCACCCCTGGAGCAGTTGGGGTTAAGGGCCTTGCTCAAGGGTCCAACAGAGGAGGATTCCTCTACCAGCCACAGGATTTGAACCAGCAACCTACCAGCCACAGGCACAGATCCTTAGCCACTGTGACACCGCTCCACCCCAATTCACGTTCACAACACACAGTGTTTCCTCTTTGTACTTTTTAGCATGGAATTCATCTTTGCATATTCCCTTGCAGCCAACACCCCATTAAAAAATAAAAACAAAAATTCGGAATCACATACAATCGCTTTTGTAGCGCACGTGACTCAGAACTACTTACAGTACTGCTGAGTGGTGTAGCTTACTTGAGAACAAAGTTTTCTTTGGAATGTGTTGACATTGCTAATCATGTCGATGACATTTTTATTTTGTCTCTGCAGCTCAACATTCAACTCATTCAGCAGTTCAGTCAAGTCTGTGAGGAATGCTAAATCCAGAAGCTACTGGTCATCCTCTAATTGGGCATGTTCACCATGTTTAGATGACTTGAGAAACTCTTTAATGTCAGGCAAAAGCTGTTTGAATCTTGCCAAAAATGTTAGTTTTTGAAATCTCCAATCAGCAAGTCAGCAGCCACAGCAAATACTTTTTTTATTACTTCTCGATCCCTGAATGACTTGTTGTATTTAGCCAGGACGTGACTCACACTAAACAATGTGATGATTGCCGCTTTCCCTCTTGTATTAGGCTTTGAGAAAACTGACTGCTGCTAGCTGAGATTTTAATTTTTCCTCTTTTCTTTTCCATAACTCAGTATTAGTAGGAAAGTCCACATCATATGTTTTGTGTGCAGTTTTGAAATGTTGTTCTATATTTCCCTTTTTCTAGTAGACACTAGCATTCCAGATTTGAATGCAGTTGTACAAAAAATAATCATGCTCCCATTCCTTGTGGTAACG
The DNA here is from genome assembly GCF_040954835.1 of Lepisosteus oculatus. Lineage (NCBI taxonomy): Eukaryota > Metazoa > Chordata > Actinopteri > Semionotiformes > Lepisosteidae > Lepisosteus > Lepisosteus oculatus. The sequence goes on from NC_090713.1 coordinate 3,206,979, forward strand.
GTAAGTTTTCGATCTCTTTGCTTCATCATCGCTCAAACACTACAACTATCAAATAGGCAATCAAACTTATCAAACTGCTGGTGAATTTGTCACGGCCAGTCTGTTTTGTTTCTCTGTGCACTATAATGAATGTGGGGTTTGTGCAGTGATAACCAAGAGAATGTAGCACACACAACACTCTTGATTTACAGAGCTCCTGTATCCTTTTTTTTCAGTGTCAGCCAGCACTCAGGGAAGAGACTTTTACAACCCATTCGACAAGGGCTAAACACACACAAGGGCAGTAAAATGTATGACATTACATGCACAGATCTGAATGAATTTTTAGGCTATGGAAAAAAAGAAATAGTCTAATTGCCCATAAATGTTCTTCCGATTGATCGACTGGCAAGATCGACTGGTTGGGAACCCCTGCTCTAGACTTACCCCTCCATCTGTAATCCAAATACATTTTAAACCCCCACAAACCTGTGAACAGCCAATATGGCTAATTGCACCACATTTTCAAAACACCTTTCACAATCCAAATAAACATTTCTGCACTCAAGCAAAAGTGTAGCCTAACCTTACCACCACTGGGATGGACCTTGGCCATTACTGTGGAAAAACAGATGCTAAATTCTATAATAGCTGCAAAATACTTAGATTAGAAATGTTACTCAGCCTCTCATTTTAAAATGCTGACTTCTTTTCTCCAGATCATTCTTCTTTAATGGCTTCAGGATCCCTTCAATGCTAACAGGTGCAAATGTTTAACGCATTTCAACAGACTACAGAAAAGCTCCCCACACATCTGCTATCAGTGGGGAGGAGAACAGAGTGATGAAGCTAATTCGTAGATGGGAATTGTTAGGAGGCCATGATTGGTAAGGGCCTCGACCTGTTGGTAGCATGAGACTCATAATCTCAGGGTAGTGGATTAGGCTCCCACATTAGGTGTCAGGTCCTCCATGTTGGAGGTTGGACACAAGGCATTGTTCTGTAAAAAATGAATGTTATGGAAACAGCAGCAGGATGCTGGAAGACATAAGGGGCAAACATCCATCTATCCATGATTGGTAAAGGCAGGGGGAAATTTGGATAGGAAGCTGAAAAACACCCCTGCTCACCCTGGTGTCTTTTCACAGTGTAGTGTCCCCGTCACTATACTGGGACATTCGGACCCACACAGACCTCAGGGTGAGTGCCCACTACTAGCCCCACTAACACCTCTTCCAGCAGCAACCTTAGTTTTTCCCAGGAGGTCTCCCATCCAGGTACTAACCAGGCTCACACCTTTAGAACCTTTTTTTACAACATAAATCACTGAAAACACAAATTAAGCACAGGCACACAAGTACAACTGCTTTGCTTCACCAAGCCTTGGTATTTTAGGGTAAAGTTAAAAGAGCTGTGTAATTTTCATGCATTTCTAATTTTATTGCAAAATTAAAATACATATATGATTCTATCTTTCAATCTGATTATATATCTTAGATGTAAAGAATTGACCTCCTTCAAGGATTTTTGAAAAGGGGTTTCTGAAACTGCAGTTTCACCTGAGACACAGGTGGAGATGTAGTGTTCATTCACGAGCGGGTGTTCACTCTTGTCTTTCAGAGCAAGACTGGACATGGTCATTAACGATGTCCCTGCTTGTGGACACATTGGAGTGCAGTTTCAGAATCTTCTGCATGAAGTTAATGAATATTCAACAAGTTAAACGGTGTCACGGGAGCCAGTCCTGACTCTGTAGTGCGTATTTTGGACCCTATGCCGACAGTATAATCCAGAAGAGACTGGAGAAGGGCAACAGGGAAAACACAATGAAAATAAGGATGGGAAGACAGACAGGGGGGCGTGATGACGATGATCTGGTGCTCGGGGGGCATGGTGAACAAGTCCAAACAGTCCAAAAAGGGAAACCGGAGCACAATCCAGGGTCCAGGTGCTGGGAGATTCATCCAAGACAGACAAGGTTAAAATCCGGAAAGGGATCTGGAACAGGAACAGGGAACCAGGAAGATAAAAGCAGGATGAGACCCGGTCTCAGACAGTCAGGATGCCATGATGAAGCCTGTGCCATCGGTTGTCTTCTGGACCTGCTGATAGGTGGGCTTCCGGGTGTCCATCTTCCAATGCTGAGCCAGGAATAGCGGGAATGCTGGGCTTAAATAATAACAGGCAAAACAAGGGGCAGGTGCACATAATAAACTAAAATACGAAAGGGTCGGAGCGCCCTTAAGAGGAGGGATGACGATCGTGACAAACTGTGTACAAAAATCTCTTTAACAGCATAATACCGTTCAATAATGGCTGCTTCTCAATGAATTTAGTTACACAGATCCGCACGTATTCGTTTTTCTTTGTGTGGGAGTTGGGGGTAGTTCAAAGTGAGCAGATCGAACCCACTACAATGTGCATTTTTCTTTGTTGCTACAGCTTAATGAACAGGAACTTACACAAGCCTATGTCTGTGTAAAATCACATTGCAGCCTGGCATTAATGACATGGAAAATCAAAGACAGGTCAAGTTAAAATAATATGCATGAAAACACTTCATATATAAGTTAAAAATAAACATTAAGCACATCTCATGGACCTCTCTAAATTCTGGGGCCCTCTTCAGGGATTAATCCTGCCCAGTTCCCCGTTGAGAGACCCAGTGAGTGCAGAACAGACCAGACTGTTTCCCTCCAGCTGTTTATTAGCAATTTATTTTACATTTAATTAATATTTCAATTAATCCCATCACATCGCCTCTTCTTCCCTTACCTCCTGCTTCTCAGGGCTGTTCCACAGTATGAAGAATCAAGAGTGAATTACAAGTTGCTCCCAAATAGATGAAGAAAGATGTGAAGACGGGGGTTTGAATTTAATCTTTTCTGTAGGAGGTTTAGACTTCCAAGTCACAAGCAGGGGTTTATGGCAGGAAAGGGGGTTAACTGATAAGGATTGCAGATGCCAGCTAGGAACCCCCCTGGGTGTAATGTTAAACTGACCATTTGCCCAGAACATCATAAACTGGCCAAATACCATGAACCCCCCTCTTTACCATCAGACCGAGTGACGTCAGAAACGGAGAAGAAAACTGTATATAACCCAAAAGTTTGTAACAGTACGGGGAACAATACTTCGGTTTTGTTGTTTCTTGCGGGAAACAAGACTTCGGCTTTATTGTTCCTTGCATGCAATAAACTCATCTGTTTTACTTCATCTCGGGATCAAGAACCTTATTTCTTCTGTTACAACAAATTTGGCGTAGTCGGCGGATGCTCCAGAAGGCGCAGAACTTCCCATCGGCAGGAGAGACGGTCAGCGCGCACATAACTAAGAGGTAAGGACTCCTCTTTTATTTAAAAGTCCCGACTCTCTCTAACCGATTGGGAAATCTCTGCTCCCTGCGAGAATCGCCCGAGATGACGGAGTAAACGTGAGTTTCTGAATTCCTCTGGCCCAGGGAAGGCACCGGTGTATGTAATGGGTTGTTTGCTGTAAGCCCAGAATTTGGTCTGGCAGGGGTTCCGCGGTATTGTGTACAGGCGTTCGAAGCTGGTGTATGCCTTAATTGCGCGTGGAGTTTTGAACGGGTTTTGGACCCTTACCGTGAAGTCAGGACTGGTGTGGGTCTTAATTGCACCCGGAGTTCTGAAGGTCAGAACTGGTTTGGGTCTTAATTGCACCCGGAGTTCTGAGGCTCTGAATCGGTGTGGGCCTTAATTGCGCCCGGGGTTCTAGAGCAAGTGGTGCATTAAATGCACGTAGTTCAGGACTGGTGTGGGTCTTAGTTGCACCCGGAGTTCTGAAGGTCAGAACTGGTGTGGGTCTTAATTGCACCCGGAGTTCTGTGGCTCGGGATCGGTGTGGGCCTTAATTGCGCCCGGGGTTCTGGAGCTGAGTGGTGCATTAAATGCACGTATAATCCAGGATTGGTGTGGGCTTTAATTACGCCCGGGGTCCTGAGATTAGCTACGCCTTGATCGTGCACAGATTGGCGTGGCGTGGTTTTTTTTTGTTTTAAAGGAAACAGGAGTAGAAGAGATATATGTATGTATGTTTTTGGTGTTTTCCTTGTTTGTGAAATACATATACACACGCACGACACTAACATAAACACACCTCATAATAAAAGAGCAAAGCATTAAGTAGCAGGATTTAAAGGACGTTGAGACCCGAGAATCGCCCTGATTGAGCTCAGTGCGTAAGTCCACCCCGGGGCAAAAGCAGCGATGCTGGCGTTCGGGGGATGGTGAATTACTGATCAAGAAAGGGGGTTTTCGAGGTCTCGTTTCTTACCTGTGAACAGTGCGGTGTAAATCCTCTCTAAAGTCTCTGAGAGGTATTTAGATCTGGAGGTAACAGACGCCCTTAGCTGAATGAGTGCAGTAATGCACAGGTTTTTCCAAGTGAAAACATCCCCCTACTGAATGAGCTGTTACCTCACACACGACAAAAGTAAATCCTAAAGAAACCAAACATGTGTGCTAATTGGGTGTTTGAGAAAGTGGTGGAAGTATCTGATTACATATCGGAAAAGTGTAAATTGACTGAAAGGGAAGAGAAATATAGGAAGAAGCTGAGTCTGTCAGAAGGAGTTTGGGGCGAAGATGCCTGTAAAAAAGCGTACGAACATTGGAACAAAAACAAAGATTTAGCTGCAGCCCTGGTGATCGGCCGACACCTGAGGTGGCAGATTAGCATGAAGGAGAAATCAGAATGGGATAGAAAAGAGAAGGAGTTCACAGAAAAAATAAAAGCGTTAAATGAGAGGAAAGATAATTTATTCGCGGCAAAAGAGGTACTAGAAAAAAAACTAAAAGAGGCAGTACAGGAGAATGAGAAATTAAAGAAGGAATTAACTCCTGGTCACGCTGAACTGGTTAATGTGCTACAGCCGGCGACTAAGTTATATCCTGCTCTCCCACAGGGGAACAAACAGGCAGGAAACGAAAATAATTGGGATCAATTCCCTCAGTGGCCATATGGAGAAGGGGGGTCTGATTGGGATAACACTTGGTATGAGTGTGATAAAGACGGATCAGGGTCTCCCCTGTTAGAGGGAGGGCGCCCGCAGGTCTGTACTCTCACTCGAAGTGGGAAAGGACTTGATGTAGCAGGGGCTGGTGCCGTTGATGACAGCGCCACTCTAACTCCGTCTCGCACCCCGCCGAGGGGGTCCGTTCTCGCACCTACCTTCCCTGAACCCCCAATACGATCAAATCCAAAACCGGAGGATATTGACCGGTGGGCTAGAGAAGTACCGCACCCAAAATTAGGGATGCAGCGAACCTGGAGTGCGCTTCAGGAATTAAAAGATACTTATGGTATCTCCCCCCTGACTGCCGCTATGATCCTCAGAAGGACAGGGGAAAAACGTGTCGGAGAACTTAAACAATTGTGTGAGGATAACGGCAGGGGAGGGCGATGGGAATGGGTTTGGCGATGGCTTAAACAAAATTATCCACCAAAAACAGATTGGAAAAAGATATCTGCGTGTCAGCAAAAAGAAAGCGAGGATGTGGCTGACTTCACTGACCGCTTCGTCACACTCTGGCTGGAATGCTCAGGACTGAGTGACGAAGATGATGTGAATAGCGACGCCTCTGCTGTAATTAAACAAATTTATTTGGGCGGTCTTAAGCCTGATATAGCCAAAGCCCTTCAGTTAAAAGAGCCCGAAGTAGGGCAAGATACGACTAAACAATTTGAGGAAATAGTTAAAATGGCACGGCAAATCGAGAGAAATATGTATGCTAAGGTGCGGGCAATACAAACAGGGTGGACACCCCCCATACTGAAGGGTGGAACTGGCCCGGACACCCGACTAAATCCAAAAAGCGAAATTACAACTCGGTGCCATTATTGTAAAAATTTCGGACATTGGCAAAAGAATTGCAAAAAGCGATTAGCCAGTGAGGGCAGGTTTGGAAGATACCGAGATCCCCCTTTCAATCCCTCGAATCGAGAGGGGCAAAAAAACCTGTTGTCACAATTACAGGATCTGAGCGAAGCAGACAAACGCGCTATCAGGGAGCTTTTAAACTAGGACTCCCCCTAGTGGCCTCCCTACGCCTATCTCAGGAACTGAGTGAAAAAGAGCTCAAATTACAATGCACGATTAATGGGATTCAAATGTCACTTTTATGGGACACTGGGGCTCAATTATCGTGTTTATCTGAACAGTCAGCCAAACGGTGTGGTGTCATGTTCACAGGGAGGGAGCTGGAGGCCACTGGTGTAGGGGGTAATCGAATAACACTCAGAGAAACTCAAGAACTCAAGATTAGACTAGGAGATGGGGAGGTAACATTTAATGCTGTCATGTGGGTAGGATCTACCCCAGATCTGTTGGGATGGGATGCTCTGAAATACCTACAAGGGGTTACATTAACCGTACATGAGGAGAGGGTGGAGGTAAACATCTGGTCCCTCCAAAAAGACGAACTAAAAGGGCATCCAATTTGGACTATGGATAAGGACGAATGCGGGCTTCTGGATATGGAACCCGCCACATTTACTGGGAAATCCCCGCCATACACAAAGCCATATAAAATCAACAAAGAGGCGGAGGAAGGGGTTCGACCAGTAATACAAAAACTATTGACTCAAGGCATTGTACGAAAAACACATAGTACAAGCAACAGTCCAATATGGCCCGTAAAGAAAGCCAGCGGAGCATGGCAATTCACAGTTGATTACTCAAAAGCTAATCAACACATCAACCGTCTCACCCCCTTAGTAGCAGACCCCTCTGCTATTTTTCAACTACTGACCCCTGAGCACCAGGTGTTTTCAGTAATTGACATGGCTAATGGGTTCTGGTCTGTTCCTCTACACCCAGAGGTACAAGATTGGTTCGCCTTTGTTGTAGATGGAGAACAATATACTTGGACCAGGTTACCACAGGGGTTTCATAACAGCCCCACCGTGTATCACATGGCACTTCGGAGGCATCTCCGGGAGCTGCCTCAAGTGTCCTCCGTCGTTATCCAATATGTGGATGATATTTTAATCGCGTCTCCTGACGAAGAAACCCACAAGAAGGACCTCCAAATTATTCTCAACCATTTGGTTAAAAAAGGACACAAGGCTAGTTATAGCAAAGCACAGTTATGCCTAGACACCGTAATTTACTTGGGACAAAAGATTAGTCGGGGAAAAAGGGAATTGACAGAAGATCGGGCCCAGGCAATCTGAACACACCCTAGTCCCAATACGGTGAGAGAGCTCCGATCATTTCTGGGCCTGTGCAATTTCAATAGAAATTGGGTTGATGCTTTTTCTGAAAGGGCCAAACCACTTACAGACCTATTAAAGGGGGGAGGGAGGTCCCTTGATCCTATTGCTTGGAGTCCTGAAGCTGAACATGCTTTTAATGATTTAAAACAAGCTCTGTTACAGGCTCCTGCATTGGGGTTTCCTCAGACAGACCAACCATTCTACCTCTACGTAAGTGAAAAGAATGGATTTTGGACAGCTGTACTAACACAGGAACATGGGGGTAGGTACCGCCCGGTAGGGTATTACTCTGGGTCCTTGGACGAGGTAGCCAGGGGCTGGGGACCATGTCTACGAGCCGTTCAGGCCGTCTGTCTAGCAGTACAGGCAGTCAATAACATAGTGCTAGATCAACAACTGATTGTTCGATGCCCACATGCGGTACACACCCTCATGTCCCTGAATCAGGTCAGTCAGGTTAATGCGATACGATGGAGCAAGTGGCAGGTCTTGTTAGAGGCTCCAAATATTACCATTGAACGTGAAGGAGCTCTTAATCCAGCCACATTGTTACCTGACCCATCAGAAGCCTACATGTTAGAACACAGCTGTGATGTTTGGGCAATGGGAGAAGATGAGGGTATCAAAATAGCCGAGCAACCACTAAGGAATGAAGACCTCATCCTTTTCACTGATGGAACTTCATTCATAAATTCTAGTGGGGAGAGGAAAGCGGGTTGGGCTGTGACTACAGAACATGATATCCAATGTGGGGGAAGATTTGAGGTTCCCACGTCAGCACAGCGAGCTGAACTGAAAGCTTTGGTGGAAGCCTGTAAATTAGCAAAAGACAAGACCACCACAATATACACAGACTCACGATACGCATTTGGAGTATGCCATGATTTTGGAAGGTTATGGAGTAATAGGGATTTTTTAACCTCTGCTGGCACTCCGGTAAAGAATGCAGATCTGGTGTCTGAGCTGCTTGCGGCTCTCCAACTCCCAAAGCAGGTAGCTGTAGTCAAATGTAAGGGCCACAGCAGAGAGGACACTCCCGAGGCCAGGGGCAATAAGCTAGCAGACTGGACAGCACGTCAAGCTGCCCTGGGGCAATGGGAGGAGTGGGCTATAGAAAAACCTCTTCAGATTATTTCAGTTTGCACAGTGAACATACAGGCACTCCGGACGGAACAGCTCAGCGAGCTCCAGGCCCAGGCTCCAAGGATTGAGAAATGGACCTGGATGGAACGCAATGTGGGGCTGCAGAAGGATGGGACCTGGAGGTGCCAGCGTACAGGCAGACCCGCCTGTCCCAAGCAACTAATGCCCTACCTGGCACAACAAATACACTCCACAGGGCACCCAGGTGTTAGCCAAATGACTCGACGCTTTGCTCAGAGCTGGGTGGGCACAGGCTTCACACCCTTCGCAGCTGATGTGGTACAACGCTGTGGAGAGTGCCAAAAAGCCTCTGGAGCACCGCCGGTTCGGGCTCCTAATCTTCGACGTCCTGCACCCGAGGGACCCTTTAGACACTGGCAAATAGACTATTGTTCACTGCCACCCTGTAAAGGGAAAACAGGCCTCCTAGTGATGGTGGACCAGTTTTCTAGATGGGTGGAGGCTGTCCCTGTCAAACGAGAGACTGCGCAGACAACTGCCAAATATCTCGTGACAGAAGTAATTCCCCGATGGGGACTCCCGTGTTGCATAGACTCAGACCAGGGCACACATTTTACTGGAAATGTGTGTCAGGTGGTGGCAGACCTACTAGGGATCAAATGGGACTTGCATTGCCCTCATCATCCGCAGTCCTCCGGCATGGTGGAACGGGTGAACCGGACTTTGAAAGCTAAATTGACAAAGTACCACTTGGGAGGGATCCCCTGGGTGGATGCATTGCCCGCCGTACTGTGCAGCATCCGGGCTGGGACAAATCGAATAGTGGGGCTGAGCCCGTTTGAGGTGATCACGGGGCGTCCCATGAGACTGAGTGACTCTCCAGGACATGACAGAGTAGGCTTGAGTATACTAACTGATTCTCTGTTACAGTATTGCAAGTTGCTGACAGAGGCCACCCAAGGAGCCCGTGAGCAGGTCCTGGAGGCGTGGGGACCACCACCTGAAGGAGGGCACGACCTCATCCCAGGAGAGTGGGTGTGGATCAGGAAATTTCCTTCACAGGTTCTCCAGCCCAGGTGGGACGGACCCTACCAGATCCTGTTGACAACCGAGTCTGCGGTTCGAGTGGAAGGAAAAGATCGTTGGATCCACGCGTCACACTGCCGACGAGCCTCATCCCCAGACCCAGAATGAAATCATTTCTGTCAATAATGATAATTGTTGCTGTAGAACTATGTTCCGCAGGGATTAATGATCATCTCTCCCACAAAGGAGAACATGGAATTAATTCCTTTTTAGGCCTCTCCTATCTGACAGCTAAGAAAACCAACCAAAGTGCCTGCTGGGTGTGTGCCGCATTACCCAAATATGTACAGGGAGGACTTCCTATGGGAGCCATTCCTTGGCGTCTCGAGGAAGTCATAGGCATGATCATTTGGAGGGATAATTTAGGAGATTTTAATATGACAAACTATGGGGGTTGCCATAACACAGCTTTAACCTGCACAACATTACAATATCTACAGGAGTGAGGCTTAGAGCCCACGAGTTTCACAGGCTCTTACGCTCCTAAATATAACAGAAGCCATACACCACCATACCTGACTCTAAATAAGGAACGTGAGGGAAACATATGTTTTCAGCACACTAATGGTCTGCACTTGGTTGGATGGAGTCGTTGCAACCTTACCATCGCTGCAAATATATCCACCTCTACCTTCCAAATTCCAGGATGGGATCGGCACACCCCACAATTCGGTATAAGTTTCTTATTTTCAGAGGCATGGGGAGCGCCAAACGGAACATATTTCATTTGTGGAAAACGAGCCTACCCATGGTTGCCAGCCCAGTGGTCTGGCTCATGTTATTTAGGATATGTGGTTCCTCATATCCGTGTTCAAACCCACACCCCCTTCGGACCTAACCACAGACCACAAAGAAAATTGGCTGATTGGGAATATTATTTAGGTATAATATTTCCACAAGCCGGCATGAACTTTCTGAGTCGAGAGTTAATTCAAATGGCTTCGACTTTAGAAGAATTAGCAAATTCTACCTCATCTAGTCTGAAGGCTGTTAATGATGAGATGGTAGCCCTCAGAACAGTGGCCATGCAGAACCGACTAGCTTTAGATTATGTACTGGCGGCCCAAGGAGGAACTTGTGCAGTAATTGGCACTGAATGCTGCACATATGAACTTGAACTTGAACTTGAACTTGAACTTTATTGCCATATGTAACCGGTACTGGTACAATGGAATTCTTACTTACAGAAAGTCTCTCGATTGTAAAACAAGTGTAAAAACAAAACAAAGTGCAAACAGTGCATCAAGACAATGTGCAAACAATAGACAATGTGCAAGTAAACATGCAGGCAGTTTGAATGTAAACAATACAGACATGTAAACAATGACTGGAGACGTACAATAAATAAATTACAATGAGGTAGATGGTGATGGTGTGGGTGTGGTCCGAGGGGGATGGCTAAATGTGTTCGCCAGTCTCACTGCTTGTGGATAGAAGCTATTGAAGAATCTAGTGGTAAGTGTCCGTATGCTCTTATATCTCTTGCCTGAGGGCAGTGGGGTGAAGAGCTCATGCCCGGGGTGGTGACTGTCCTCTGTGATGGCCAGAATTCTACCACGGCAGCGGTCCTCGTAGAGCTGTTTAATCTCGGTGAGACCGCAGCCAATGATCTTCTGGGCCATATTGACCATTCTCTGCAGTGCCTTTCTTTCTCGCGAAGAGGTGTTGCCATACCACACGGTGATCCCGTTGGTGAGGACGCTCTTGATAGTGCAGCGGTAGAAGTTCACCAACACATGTATTGGCATCCCCCATCGCTTGAGGCACCTTAAGAAATAAAGGCGCTGCTGAGCCTTCTTCATGATAGAGTCAGTGTTCACAGTCCAGGTTAGATCTTTAGAGATGTGAATTCCCAAAAACCTAAAGCTGGTGACTGTTTCCACTTCCGTTCCATCAATACTGAGTGGGCTGTGAGTGTGTGGCCTGTGTCTCCAAAAGTCCACTATTAGCTCTTTCGTTTTCTTTATGTTCAAGTCCAGGTTATTGCTATGACACCACCTAAGCAGCTGTACAACTTCATCCCTGTAAGTGGACTCGTCATCATCACTGATCAGTCCTATTATAGTGGTGTCATCGGCAAACTTGATGATGCGGTTATTGCTGTGTCTTGCTGTGCAGTCGTGAGTAAATAGGGAGTACAACCTTGGACTCAGACAGCAGCCTTGTGGGGTTCCAGTGCTCAGGGTGAGTGGTGTTGATGTTTTATTGCCTATCCGCACCACCTGTGGTCTCTCGATAAGAAAGTCCAGCAGCCAGTTGCAGACAGAGTTGCACAGACCTAATCCCCTGAGCTTTGTCACCAGTTGACTGGGTATGATGGAATTGAATGCTGAACTGTAGTCCACAAACAGCATTCTCACATACGAGTTCTTAGTGTCCAGGTGTTCCAAGGCTGTATGCAGAGCCAGGGAGACAGCATCATCCACTGATCTGTTGTTCTGGTAGGCGAACTGCAGGGGGTCCAGGGACTCTGTGATGGAGGAGTTGATGTGTGACAACACCAGCTTCTCCAGGCATTTCATCACCACAGATGTTAATGCTACTGGGCGGTAATCATTCAGGCATGTCACTTTTGTCTTTTTGGGGGTTGGAACAATAGTGGTTTTTTTTAAAGCAAGTGGGGACCATGGACTGTGACAGGGAGGAGTTAAAGATGTTTGTAAACACTGTGGTCAGCTGGGCTGCACATGTCCTCAGGACGCGAGGTGGTATCCCATCAGGCCCTGCAGCCTTACGGGTTTTCACCCTGCTCAGAGTCTTCTGCACGTCCTGCTCTGAGAGTTTCAGAACAAACTCGCCCTGCACACTTGGGGTCTTCTCAGCAGTGCCCGTGTTCAGAGCATCAAAGCGTGCATAGAAGTGGTTCAGCTCGTCAGGCAGGGATGCGTTGTTCGTGTCAATCTCCTGGCTGCAGCCCCTGTAGCCTGTGATTGACTGTAATCCCTGCCACAGCCTCCGGGTGTCAGCGCACTGCATTTCGAGCCGCTCTCTGTAGCTCCGTTTGGCGCGTTTTATGGCTTCTTCTAATGCATACCGTGATTTCTTGTACAGCTCTTTGTCCCCCGATTTGAACGCGGTGGATCTATCTTTTATTTTATTGCGAATGTCGTGGTTGAACCACGGTTTCTGATTGGGAAATGACCTAATTTTCATTTCTGGTACACAAGCGTCGGTGCAGTATTTAATATAGCTGGTGACCGCGTCCGTATAGTCATATATCCCTGATAATTCTGAGCACATCTCAGATCTGGCCCAACACATTTACAATGAGGGACAGAAATATCAGGACTATTATACTGAAAATTGGGGAATTGGATCTTGGGTAAAGTCTGTGTTTGGGGCCTGGGGCGGAACTTTTTTACAGTGTTTATTTGTAGGAATAGTATTGTTTATATGTATAGACAGGCAGGAGTCTTGATGAAATTACATATGGATGGAGATCATGAATAAAGGACTTAAAATAACTCATAGGAGCTCAACTAAGATGATACAGGGCCTAAAAATCTCTCTGCATCAAACCTAGAGTCCCTGGGATTACTGGAGTCAGTGAGGAAACAATGAAATTACTGCTGTTGGATTAACATACTACTACAGAACAGTTCATACTGTATGTCCATTAAATTCTGCATTTAAGATTTGGACTCTTTTTAAGCTACCTCTTGTCCAGGGGGTGCTAATGTCAGAGCTGTTAGTGAACCTGCTGTATCTGAACACACAGCCCAATTACAGAGTCCCCACACTCCACTCCGTTCCAGCTGTGTTGAGTGGAATATGGGCTCATCTGATTGTGTCTCATCCTCTGCTGCTTATAAAGCTACTCTCTTTCCAGTCCTGCTTTCCTGGGAGTTAATAATGCTAAACTGCTCATCTTGCACCTTGTGGACTTGGACTAAGACAGAGTAGGAAATTAAAATTAATAAATGCATGCTCCCTCATTGTGAGAGCACTGGGAATAGACTGTAATTATAATTTACCAAATCTTCCCTTAATATTTTCAGTAAATTAACATCAGATACCTCTAGAGGGAACACTCCCCATGGGCAGGAAAATAACTCTTCGAATATCAGAGACTGGCAGCACATTGATAGAGTGCCTTGGGTTCAATTCCAGAACAGGGCTGCTATCTGTGGGGAGTCTGTATTTTCTTCCTGCATTTCCTGTTGTTTCCACCCACAATCCAAGGGCATGGGGTAGGTGAATTGGCTTCTGGGAAAATTAGCCCTGCTGTGAGTACGCATGTATCTGTGTTTGTGTGTGTGTCATGCGATGGGCTGGTGTACCTTCTAGTGCGTATCTTTCCTTGTGCTTGCCAGGATAGAGTATGGCTCCCCTGATACTCTGAATTAGAAGTAGTATTTAGAAAATGGATGGATTAATACCTTAAATCAGAACGAGGAAGGCATTTGGAAGAGTTGCTAACAGTACATGGTGAGAAACCCCTGGTTCTTACTAAACTGAAATATTATGAAAGTGGCCAAAGGGCTGCTAAACATCTAGCTTTCAAAAGAACAAAGAACATTTATCAGGAACAGAATTGGTTAAAGAACATTTTTTTAAAAAAATCAGGCATTATTATTATAAATACAAGATAAAAGTCAAAACAATCAATTACTAGAAGAACCAAAATAGTTCAAGATTATTTGCCAAATTCTATCAAGATTTATACAGTACAAATGATGTAAAGGGTATGGTTGGTAAAACTAAATCATACTTTTAAAAGCTTAATTAATTAAGATCAGAATAACATCCCTCTTTCTCCGATAACTAAAGATGAATTTAAAACTACACTTAAAAACATTAAGACAGGCAAATGCCCAGGCAAGTGATGGATATACAACTGAATTCTATAAAGTTCTCTAAATTCTCCAGTAAGAGCTAACTCCCACTCTGTTTACGCTGTGTATAACTAACCTCCTCACTTTTTAGCACAATCTTCCATTTACAATCTGTATTTTGGAACACATTTTTCTAAGCATATGTTACAACCCCACGTGTCTAGGGGTAAAAGGGTGTAACATTAAGGATGGATTTGGATGCAGGTGGGTTTCTGGTGAGGGACTTAGGAAGCGTGACAACAAGGTTGATGCAAAAGAGATTTATTTTAAAGTGAATAAATGACTGGTATAATTACAGGACACAATAACAACACAGGGAAAATGAATTTGAGCAGTGCCGAAGGAAAGAAAACAACAAATAAAATCCAACTGGCTAATAAAGTGAGGGAAAGCTGACCTAACTACGAAAACGAAACCCGAAACATTTGGTCTTCGGCGTCTTCTAATGCCCTAGCTAAACCTTCACTAACTACCCAAGACCATACAAGATAAAAGGCACTCACCCATCCTAAACTAGTGTTACTAATACAGAGACTAACTATGTGTGCACAATGTACCAGACGACCTAAACTACCCCTTTACACAAAAGTTAACACAAATACACAAGTAACCTACGAATACAAATAAGAGAAAACGAGAGTAGACAAGGAATAGGGTACAAAAGAGCACAGAGGTTGATATAAGACGTTTGGGCAAGGTAATGGCGAAGTAAAGATAATACAAACAAACGAAAGTATGAGGAGATGACACAAACCAACTGAAGCTATACGAAAATACAAGAGAAATGAAGCCGAAGCAAAACGAGAAGCGAAGCGAAATTGAAGCGAAGCTGAGACGAGCAGAACCAAAGTCAATCGAAAGGCCCCTTTATTCTGAAAACCACCAAGTTAAATACTGAAAACGTTGAGTTCTGATTGGCTGAGAAGCTGATTGATGACGTACAGGTATACGGCAAAGTGAATGAATTAACGAACCAATGGGGAGGGAGAACAACCAAAGTAAGGAAGTGTGGAACATGGCAACAAAAACACACATGACACACACTGGGACGTAACAGCATAATTTCTTTCAAAGTCCATATCTGCCTATGAGACATATTGTTATAATATTGCTCCAAATGGGGGGTTCTGAAAATTGTGAAAAATGGGAATTTTTGGGAAGCTGGTCATTACCGTTGAATTCTTTGACACAGCTTTGGTGAAAAGATTAATAATCCAGACACACTTGGTTGAACAAATACATATTATTAATGATTATAAAGACAAACACTACACTACACACAACATAACACAAGTTACTATGTTTACACTATGTACAAACAAGGCATTTCAGAGGCCTAACATTCTAATCACCCAGAAAAACCCCAGACTTCTACTAAGTATTACTTTTAATGCCTACAGAGGCCACATAAAAGATAAGCTGCCTTCTTAAAAGATGCAATACAACCTGCAGTTAAATCTGTCTCTGCACCCCAGTGCCACAAAATAATTGGGACCCTATCTCTCAGGAAAGAATGAGGTATCTTTTACCCAGGAAACCCAAGTTCCCTAGAAACACAGAATATCATGCTTTCTCTAGCAAGGTTCAAATACTTAGCTCCAGTCAGGTTTTGTTTGGATGATCATGAAGTAGGGGCTCTCGCCTGTTGCAAGCAAGTTCCAACTCCTCTCTTGTGGTCTCTCCTCTCTCTACTTTCCCGCTTCTCCTTTTCTTGTCCTTCTCCCCTGTCCTCTCTCTTCTTGCTGTCTCTCGCCTCTTCTCTCCTCTCCGTGGTCTTATAAGATGTGTTTACCCATGCCTTAATTACCTAGGTATAACAAGGTAAGCGTTACAATTGTTTTTGATCATTTCAAAAACAAAACGCACCAGAGGGCTCCCTTCTTCAGAGCAGGGAAATGAACAACTTGAATATCAGAGTTGTCACAAGTATTCAGCATCTCACTCTTCACCTCTGCAAACAAAATGCTTTAAATGAGAAGAAATATAATCACTGCTATGTGAATGCTGTGAGGACATTGATTAATGTCAAATATTGACAAATTAAATATAAAACTATTTACCCCATGTTTAAATCCCTGGTACATAGTTATTCAATTTAGCCTCATAGTCCTGCTGTGTCTGAACACACAGAGCCAAGTGCTGCTTTAACCAGACTCTTGACACCCCATTCCAGCTGTATTGAGTAGAATAAGGACTCAGCTGGTCTCATCCTCTGCTCCATATAAAGCTGTTCTCTCTCCAGTCCTGCTGTCCTGGGAATGTTAATGCTAAACTGCTCATCTTGTTTTGTCAAAACACACAGCACCAAGCCTGTGTTTCCAGCACTGACTGGCTACAAGTGCTGCTGAACCCAGGAAGATGATTTGCATAGAAGAGACACTTTGCATTGGCAGCAAATGCTTCAGTGCTCTGGGAGTGTTTATAGCCCTGTGAGTTTAACACTTCTTGACTGAGAGCTGCGCTTCATGGCAACCGAACCCACAGCAACAATGACCTTCATCACCATCTTCATCTGGACACTCCTCATCTGGGTTCAGGGTATGAATGAATGGGTTTGAAATTATTTTAGAAATAAGATATCTAAAATGAACAGAGTATAGCATGAAAACAGTGAAATCATAAAAAATACCTTATAAAATAATTTTAGTTTTTTCCTCCTCATAGGTTGTTTTATCTTTCCTTTTCAGAATCCAGTGGACAGATTACTGTGACTCAGACTCCACTAATATCTACTGCTCCTGGACAGACACTCACTCTGAGCTGTAAGACCAGTTCTGCAGTGTACATTTATAACTCTAAGCACTTACTAGCCTGGTATCAACAGAAAACTGGAGAAGCTCCTAAACTCCTGATCTATGGAGCAACTAACCGTCAGACTGGGATCCCAGAGCGTTTCAGTGGCAGTGGATCTGGGACTGACTTCACTCTGACCATCACAGGAGTCCAGGCTGAAGATGCTTCAGATTATTATTGTCAGAGTTACCACAGTGGTAATGTTTTCACACAGTGTTACACACCCGTACAAAAACCTCCCTCAGCAGGACTGCACAGTGACTGCACTGCTGCAGCTGGGACCTCCTGCAGCTGCTGAGGGTGAAGGCAAAGACACAGGACACAGCCTGTGGAGTTGCACACAAACACACTGGAAATCTCAGACAATTATTTGAATTCAGTTAGGTTAGTGTTGCCGTTTCTTAGTTTCTTGATGGAACTGTTTTTTTCCACTAAAATTATTGAAAACGTAGAGATTATACACTAAATTCCTCCCTCAATAGAAGAATCCACTTTAAAAACCCATCACTCATCCAGTTTAATGTCATTTGTTCTCCACTTTGTGTATCAAAGTCAGTTCATAAACTTTAAAGTAATTGAAATAAGGATATTTTTGTTCTTTTGAAAAATCATCTTGAAGATAATGATGACAAGTGAGCTGCATGTTTCAACCACTTCTTGTTGATTCAGAAAGTTTTCCACAAAGCCTAATGCATTAAAAAATTAGATCTTAGTTTCTAGATACCAGTGTTTCATTCTGATCAGGTGGTATTAAAGCAGGAGATTTGTTACTTTAAGTAATTTAAAGATCAGTTTGGGGAAAAACAATTCTTTCACTCCACAGGGACAGTAGTCCGGCTACACTTCTCTTGTATCTAAATATCTCACAGTCGTAACATCTGTTGTGCGAGTAGTGAAGGTCCAACAGCCTCTCCACACAATACAGGCTGATACTGACCTGCAGTCAGCACTGGAGGGCACTGTTTAAGCAGCTTTCACACACACATCTAAGTCTTTCTGGCCGCCCTGTGAAATTTTCTAATGTTTAAGCATAAGTTGACTCAGGTTTTAATGCCTTTTGCAATACTAAGATTTTGCATAATCTCAGATTTTATTAATTTTACATCACCTGGACATTTTACAAATATAAACATTACACTATATAGTAAGTCTGCAGATGAGTATTGCAGTTATCATGTCAAAGCCTGCATTGTCAAAGATAGACATGACATTATACAATAGTGATATTAGCAAGTGCATGTTTCCTCAAAAATAAAATGTTTTCTTAAAATTTGATCCTGCTGTTTCTAATTCCTGATGGCAAGCTGAACTGAAAGACCAACAGCCATTTTCATGCCCGATCACTCATCCCAAGAGCAAATACACAACTTCTCTCAGTGAAAGAAGCTATTAGTCTATCTAATGTCTGGAATGTGTGGGATGTGAGTGTGTATTTGCGTTTTGTATAGATGTTTACAAGTTTCTATAATCTCTGTGTATCTCTTTGTGTTGTGTGTCTGTGTTGTAGATGGTCTTTTTTCTGATTCTTGTGCTGGTAGAACTAACATTTTTTTTAAATACTAACACCACCATCAATTTAATATATTGCTTTCTTATTAGTTATAAATCAGTTTTAGGTATGCATCACTCTAGATATTATACATCTATGGGTCAGTATTGTTCTGTAACTGCTGTGCTTTTCTTAAAAAGCTGCTCTGACACTCAGAGAAGCTCATTTCAGGTGTATTAGAATGCCAGACTACTTGATGCCATCAACTCCTCCAGTTCTTCCACACGACAAATGAGTGCTGCTGCTTCTCCTACAGTAAATCTACTCACATGCTTCTCCTACAGTAACTTTGCTCACAGACACTCTTCTTCTACAGTAACTCTGCTCACACACACTCTTCTCCTACAGTAACTCTGCTCACACACACTCTTCTCCTACAGTAAATCTACTCACACAATCTTCTCCTACAGTACATTTCTCACTCACACTCTTCTCCTACAGTAAATCTACTCACACACTCTTATCCTACGATAACTCTGCCCACTCACACTCTTCTCTTCCAGTAACTCTGCCCACTCTCACTTTTCTCTTCCAGTAACTCTGCCCACTCACACTTTTCTCCTACAGTAAAATTCTCATTCACACTCTTCTCCTACAGTAACTCTGCTTACACACACTCTTCTCCTAGAGTAACTCGGCTCACCCACAGACTTCTCACTCAGTTAAGACTACCCCTGGGGTATTTTTGGCTACAAAATCGCAAGATGAGGCGAGAAACTAAAGCTGCTGATGGGAGGATTTGGACAGACAGGATGAGCCCTGCAGGTGGGCCAGGGCAGGACAGCCCAGATGGAGAAGAGTCTCCAGGGGCTCCTCTCCCTCTAACACTGCTGTCTTGATCATAACACAAGGGCTGGGTTTAACTCTCTTCTACCTGCTCTGAGAATCTGTCTCTCTTTCTCTGGCACATAGAACAGCTTACAGGTCCCTTTTAAAGACTCTAGACAATTATTAATATTCATGTGCACTAATTACTCTACTGCAGATTAACTAAACAAAGTCACACTTAGATGGAGACTGAAAGAAACATTAAATCTGTTCACTGGTTAGAAGCTGCTGTCCAGTGTTTGACTGCTGACTCTCCAGCTCAGTATGTATAATCTGCAGCTGATAGTTTGTGCTCTGTCCTGTCATCTTTGAGAAGATGGATAAGACTGATAGGACAGGCGATCTACATTCTGTACTCAAGGGCTCAAATTGAGGGCTTGGCTTTAAGGGAATATTTCCCAACAAATAATAATTAATTATTGTCAATTAATAATTATTGATAACCATCAATTATAGTTTCCATTGTTATTTCACATAAAAAGGAAACACCCCAAAATTACATCAAATTTAATTTAATGCAACACATAGATGAAGCTCACACTTTTCAATAAAAAGGACAGTGAAGAGAAAGCCAATAGGTTAAGGTCTCAGGAGGAGTCTGCACTTGTACCCTTGACCAAAACGTATCTAATTCACACCCTGCTATATTAACAAGTCTCTTGGTTATCATTGCAAATAGAATTTGTTCTCAATTGACTAATCCTAATACAGGACAAAAGTATTCCCCGCTGGGGAGTCAGAGCCTATCCCAGCAAGCAACAAGCACAAGTCAGGATACATCCCAGATAGGATGCTAGTCCATCACACACAGACACACAGTCACAACAGGGCCAGTTTTCCCAGAAGCCAATCAACCTACCAGTATGTCTTTGGAAATTGGGAGCAAATTTGAGCACCTGGAGGAAACCCACAAAAACCCAGGGAGATCAAACAGACTAATGTGAAGAAAGATGTGAAGACTGGTTTAAATTAAATCCTTTTCTGTATGAGGTTTAGACTTCTAAACAACAAGTGGGATCCAGAACCTTAATCTTTCTGTTACAACAATTTTGGCGTAGTCGGCGGATGCTCCAGAAGATGCAGAACTTCCCATCGGCAGGAGAAACGGTCAGCGCTCACATTATTAAGAGGTAAGGACTCCTCTTTTTAAAAAAAAAGTCCCGACTATCTCTGACCGATTGGGAAGTCTCTGCTCCCCGCGAGAATCGCCCGAGATGACGGAGTAAACGTGAGTTCCTGGATACCTCTGGCCCGGGGAAGACACTGGTGTATGTAATGGGTGGTTTGCTGTAAGCCCAGAATTTGGTCTGGCAGGCGGTGATTCGCGGTATTGTGTACAGGCGTTCGAAACTGGTGTCGGGTGTATGCTTTAATTACACGTATGAAACTGGTGTCGGGTGTATGCCTTAATTGCACGTATGAAACTGGTGTCGGGTGTATGCCTTAATTGCACGTCAGTATGAAACTGGTGTCGGGTGTATGCCTTAATTGCACGTATGAAATTGGTGTCGGGTATATGCCTTAATTGCATGGGGCTTTTGAACGGGTTTGGACCTTTACCGTGAGGCTTAGGATCGGTGTGGGCCTTAATTGTGCCCCGGGGTTCTGAAGCTGAGTGGTGCCTTAAGGTAGGCACGTAATCCAGGACTGGTGTGGGCCTTAATTGCTCCCGGAGTTCTAAGGCTTGAGTGGTGCTTTGAATGCACGTATAATTCAGGATTGGGTCCTGAGAGTAGCTACGCTTTGATCGTGCACGGATAGGCGTGGCGTGGTTTTGTTTTGTTTAAAAGGGAACAGGAAAGACGTAGATGATACATGTATGTTTTTCGTATTTTCCTCTGTTTAAAGGGAGCAGCAGAGACAAGGATATAGATGTATGTTTCTAGTGTATTTCTTGTTTGTGAACATACTGTATACACACACATGATACATAAACACACCTCATAATAAAAGAGCAAAGCACTAAGTAGCAGGATTTAAAGGACATTGAGACCCGAGAATCGCCCAGATTGAGCTCAGTGTATAAGTCCACCCCGGGGCAAAAGCAGTGATGCTGGCGTTCTGGGGATGGTAAATTACTGATCAAGGAAGGGGGTCTTCGAGGTCTCGTTCCTTGCCTGTGAACAGTGCAGTGTAAGTCCTCTCTAAAGGCTCTGAGAGGCATTTAGATCTGGAGGTAACAGACGCCCATAGTTGAATAAGTGCAGAGATGCACAGGTTTTTCAAGTGAAAGCATCCCCCTACTGAATGAGCTGTTACCTCACACACGACAAAGTAACTCTTAAAGAGACCGAACATGTGTGCTAACAGGTGGTTTGAGAAAATGGTGGAAGGGTCCATTTATATAAGGGAAAAGTGCAAGTTGACAGAAAAGAAGGAAAAATATGGGAAAAGCTGAGTTTGTCAGAGGGAGTTTGTGGTGAACACGCCTGTAAAGAAAGCATATGAGTATTGGCAAAAGCACAAGGATGTAGCTGCCACCCTGGTGCGCGGCTGGTACCAGTGGTGGCAGATACATGAGGGAAAAAAAAAAGAAAGAGAAATTGGAAAGTGATTACTAAAAAGTGTGTTTACGGAAAAAACACCCAAAATAAATGAAAGAAAATATACTTTTACTCGCTACGAAAGAGTATGAACAAAAGTGAAAAGAGGCAGTGCAGGAGAATCAGAAACTAAAGGAAGAATTAGTTCCTGGTCGCACTGCACTAGTTAATGTGTTACAACTGTCAATTAAATTATATCCTGCTCTCCTATAGGGGAACAAACAGGCAGTAAACGAAAATAACTGGGATCAATTTCCACAGTGACCATATGGAGATGGGGGGTCTGAGTGGGATGACACCTGGTGCGAGTGTGATAGACACAGAACAGGGACTCCCCTCTTAAAGGGAGGGCGCCCGCAGATCTGTACTCTCACCCGAAGTGGGAAAGGACTTGATGTAGCAGGGGCTGGTGCTGTTGATGACACTGTCGAGGGGATACGCACTCGCACCTACCTTCCCTGATCCCCCATACGATCAAATCCAAAACCGGAAGATATTGACCGGTGGGCTAAAGGAGTACCGCATCCGAAATTAGGAATGCAGCGAACCTGGAGTGCGCTTCAGGAATTAAAATGATTCATGTAGAAGTGAAACAAAATACAGCGCATTGTGGTACGAAGAGAAAAAATATATTCTCGATGTGTATGTGTGTTTTATGAATTTGTGTGCTGGCATGTATGTGTGTAACTTTGAGTTTTGGTATATTAAATGACGGTGCGAGTGTGTGTAGCCAGCGGGACTGACTTGACGAAAATCAACTTAAAGAGATTGGAAAATATGAGAGCTTCTTAAATGTATAAGTACAGTACAGGTGGACTTAAAAAGGAGTTAGATAAAGTTTTTGTATTTATATACAATAAGTTGTAATATGTGAACCAAAAGTTGAATTTATTTGAATGGTTTGAAACCAGATACTGCAGAAGGATGCAAGATGAAGGAAGCAGGGACCTGCCCTGTGGTTCAACTGACAGGGAAGAACGGTGAAAAATTGACCACCCTGCTAAGAGCTCTGTCTGGGGAGAATAAACAGTCTTGTGAGAGATCTGTTTACCTAAAGATTAGATCCTGTTAATCCCTTGTAGCCTCCCTAAATCTGTCCCAGTCCAGTGCATAAAAGAAGTTAAACCTAATATGTACTGTAAATGGGATGTCGGTTTCTCTGTTATGGGATTGTAGTCATAGCCGGCCCAGGGATGCCAAATATGTAACGTTGCCATATTAAATGTAGTGTGCTCTCTGAAGGCACCAGTTCTGTAGGGTTTGGGCATTTACTGGTACAATCATTAATTGTAACAGTAAATCACAAAATTGATTCTTTTGATGGCTTTAGAATCCAACCATGCAACATAACTCAAACAACGCACACACACAGGTACTAATACACGAGGATACATTTATTAATACATAGAATATGCATGTAAAACTAACAGATCTTATCGAGAGGGTTATCAGAATACAAAAGGTATATATTCAGTCAGTTACAAAGTGTTACACATATCAAGAGGACATACGTTCAGTATATCATTCATTAAGACCGTTTCGTAAATGAACTTGGTTATAACTTCTACATTAGATACTCAAAACAAGAACATAAGTCTTAGGAATTAAATTGATATCAACTGGTTGGGATAACAATTGAATTCTCGAGCAGTAATGCAGTGAAGTTGAATACTCATCCAAATTCTGGGGATTCAGATCTCCTGCGGACTCAAAGAAACAGTGGCTCTCTGGCTCCGTGCCAGGCTGTGCTGTGCGGCTTGCGACGGTGCGCTGCTGATGCTCACTGACCGGCTAGTTAGTGTTGGCTTTAACTAGCAAAGTTTGTGCACAGGAGAAAAGATGACTGTGGGTCCCAGCAAGTCAGGAAGAGGACCGGTTCGTTCCTGATGAAGAGCTAGTTCTGAATAGTGATTCAGTTGTCCACAGTTCTGACCTGTTCACGAGGCCTGCTGCTGGTGCTAACCTCGGGTGGATCCTCTGGTTACTCTCTGGCAACCTCCGCTCTAGACCCTTAGAACAAAGGAAAGTTCTGGCACTCGGACACACTGGCCGTTCCGTGGTTGTCCGGGCTGAGTCTCAGGATGGTCAGGAGGCGCGCTGCGAGAATGTCCTGCCCTTGGGAGCCTTCTGCTCCTGGGCCGTCCTGCCCTGGAATTCTCCTTTGAATTCCCTTTAGAAAAGTCCACAGAATTCTCCTGAATCTTACTGAATCTCTTCTGAATCTCTCAGGCTCTCTGTGTTGCCTGTTTTTACCTGGAGGAACTTCAGCTCGTTGATTGGCTGAAAGTTCCATGGGCATCAGAGTCCCACGTGGGTTACTCGGCCCTACCAGTCCCTGATTGATTGATCAAGGTGAGATATGAGTCACTTACTCCTGACACTTTGGAATGCACTCCAGATGTCCATCTGGCACTCCCTAGACAGATAGGCACCAATGGATGACCATTGATCATGATAGCCAGGCTTAGCTAAGTGCATCCCCCTTTGGGAGCTGTCCTTTATCAAAGGAACCTTAAATCAGCCTGCATGAATAGTTTCTCTGTGGCTGCAAACAGAGTGATGAGGCCTAATTTGGGAAAGCTCAGAAACACTTAATTCTTTCTTATTAATAAGCCTCGCCGCTACAGGATACCGGAGCACTACTGTCATGCTTGTTTCACTACTCTGTTCAACAGTGTGCTATAGAGTAATGTACATGGGGAGATGGCAGGAGGCCACAGGAGTAATGAGGCAGCAAGTTTTACTTGCTGTGTACCAGATTTTAACATTCACGTGCACTTATCACTCGAATTTGGGTGGTTTATCCCAGATCTATTGGGTTGGAATATTATGCATTACAAGGAATGACTATCCAGAACAGGGTATTACGTGGCTTCAACTGACTGTGATCACTCAGTATGTTGAGTATATTCTGAGTGCTTCCCCTGTCGAGGAAACCCACAAGTGTGAGTTGCTTCAGGTTTAGAGTGTCTAATAGTAAGCAGTTATGATAAGGCCCTTTTGTGTCTAGCATTGTGTAATTTTAACAGGGCCTGGGTGCAATGTTTTTATGGGATGAGCACAACTCTTAACAGATCTGCTTTAGAGGGGAGTGCAGTACAAGAACAAGATTGCCTTGGTTCCAGCAGCAAAAGCCGCCTGTAATAATTTGAAACAAGCTCTGTTACAGGTGCTGAGATTGGGGTTTCCGCAGATGGATCAACCATTTCTTTGTATGTAAGTGTGGAAAAAGGGTCCTGGGCAGCTGTGCTTACGCAGGAGCATGGAGGTAGGCACTATTATACCATTAGATGCTGTAGCCAAAAGGTGGGGGACTGTAAATGTAATACTGTTTACTGATGGGTCCTCTCTGATGCATGAGGGAGAACAGAGAACAGGCTGAGCTGTTACAACAGAATTCAAGGTGCTAACGATCGGAAAAATGCCCCTCCACTGCCTCAGCGCAGCAAGCCAGTTTAGAGCCCTGATGGAAGATTGTAAAAAGAAAGATGTTAAAGGGTTACTATATATGTATATAATGTATGTATTTGTTGCATGTAGGCCACAATTCTGGATGGCTACGGAGAAATAGGATTCTCTAACAACGGCAGGAACTCCAGTTAAGAATACTGGATTTGCCTCTGAACTGATTTGTAATTCTACAGCTGCCGACTGAAGCAGCTGAAGTAAGGTGTAAATAACACAATAAATAAATAATTCCGGTAACTCAAGGTAACAACTGAGCAGATGCAGATGTCAGATGAGCGGCACTGGGAACGCAGGAGTTTGAGACCTCTGTGAAACCTCTATTGGGGAAAAGGGAGAATTCAGGTTCAGGCCTTTAATAGATGTGGTTAGAAAATGTGAAAAGAATGTGGGGTTGTATGATGATGGGGTGTGGGGCCGTCAGCACACCAGATGCCCTGCATACTCTCACAGCCCAATGCCATTTTGTAGCCAGAAATTCATGCTGGCCGATACCCAGGTGTATGACAAAGATGATCCCGTGGTGGGAACTGCCCTGCCCCTTGGATACTGATCTAGGGGCATACTACACTGGGAAGGTGTGACAGGCTGTAATCGCCTTACTAGGGGTAAGGTGGAAGACACATTGCTCCCATCACCCACAGTCTAAAAGAGCAACAAAGGAAATATCAACTGAAGGAACACCGTGGGTAGATGCTCTACCTGCGGTCCTGTGCAGTTTGCGGGCTGGAGCAAACGGAACTGTGAGATTGAGCCCGTTTGAGATCATCACGGGCAGCCAAAGAAACTCCCTGGAGGCCAAGTTTGGCTAACGGACTGTTTAATTTACTAACTCTCTATTACAGTATTGTAGGTTTGTTAACTGAAGCAGTGCACAGTGCTCGTGAACAGGTGCTGGACGATTGGGGACCTCCAGTAGAGGGGAGACACGACCGGATACCTGGCGAGTGGGTGTAGGTGAAGAAGAGATATGCTGCCAGACGTTGCAATCCTGCTGGGAGGGAATATCAAGTGCCACTAACTACTGACTGTGCCATCTGAGTGACAGGATGAGATCGCTGGACCCACGCATTGCACTTTCACCGAGCCACGGCACCAGAGACTGAGTGAACAGAAAGAAGGATGTTACCGTTTCTGTGTCTGATGCTTCCTAAGGTGGACCAACAGTGTGCTTGTTAAGCCTGAGGAGCATTACTGGGGATATGGTATCAATACATTCCGGGTGTTGGCATATGTATCAGCCAAAAAATGATAATCAGAGTTGGGTCAATATTGCTATTCCAAGATCCTGACAATAGATCTCCACATGGCTGAGGTCTCCGTTTGGGTCCTGGGGTAAGAATTTATTTATTTGTAGGATTAGGATTGTTTCATATGTATGATTGTAACCATCACGTGCACAAAAACATGTATCACATCTTGCTATAACCGTGGAACGCACAATGTCATGACAATGCATGCCTATTCACCTAGAAAGGAAAGATCTGCCCTGACATTGTTTGTGTAAAAAATAGGCTGCACTGACGTATGCCATATTTTATAAGGGGTGAATGAAGAAAGATGTGAAGACTGGTTTAAATTAAATCCTTTTCTGTATAAGGTTTAGACTTCTAAACAACAAGCTGGAGTTTATGGCAGGAAAGGGGGTTAACTGATAAGAATTCCAGATGCGAGCTAGGAACCCCCTGGGTGCGTAATCTTAAACTGACCATTTGGCCAGGGTCTCTTAACTGGCCAAATACCATGACCCCCCTCTTTACCATAAGAACGAATGACGTCAGAGCAGCAAGGAAGGACTATATAAAGTTAAAGTTTGTACCGGCACTTTGAAGAATACTTCGGTTTTGTTGTTTCTTGCATGCAATAAACTCATCTGTTTAACTTCATCTCGGGATCCAGAACCTTATTCTTTCTGTTACAACACATGCAAATAACAATCCCAGGATCACATCACTGGAAACTGGGGCGGTGCGGTGGCTCTGTGGCTGAAAGGTTGCTGGTTCAAATCCTGAGGCTGGCAGAGAAATCCTACTCCATTGGGCTCTGGATTCTCAGAGAGCCTGCAGTGAGCTCACTGTGAGGCTCTGTCAGAGATCTTATTGATTCCTAACCTGAACTTCACTGGCTCTTTTACACACACTGGTAGCAGACTGCTGGCCTTGAACACTCGAGTATAAACAATTCACAATTAAATCAGAACAATATGCATCAATCTATAGGGTGTAAAGTAGATTTTTATAATAAAGATCAGGGTGACAATATCCATAATCAAAAAATTCTTTATACTGATGTGGCACCCTAGTGGGACGCCTTAGCAGCTGCTCATCGCAGTGCAGGTTGGGAATCGCCACCGGGAATGGCCACCCTAACCTTGTGTGCCTTTTCCCATTGCTGCTCTCGTGTATTCAACCCTTTGTTCAATAATTTTTATGGTCTGTGTTGCTCTTGCTGGTGGATGGAGGTCCGAAATAAAGTGGTACCTGTGCATCCAAATAGGAACGTAGTCCTTTATTTCCCGGAGTCACTACATTATTATTTTTATTACTATTTTTCTCTCACTAACAGCAGGTATAACAGGACTAAACATCATGCACACATGGACAGTGGGTAATGGAGAAGCTCAGTGAGATTTCTTCCTGGACTGGTTGTATGTCCCACCACAAACATACAAAAAGGTCAAGGTTGTATTTAGCCCTTACGTTCATAAGGAGCCAGCAAGTAAAAACATGAAACAACAATGCATGTCAGTGTGGAGTTTTTGAGTAAATTACTGCCTGCTGAGCTCCACTGAGTGTATGTTAATACAATGCCTGTAATGCACACTGACAGTATGTTGTGCTCCTGTGCCTTTCCTCCCCCTAGTGGTGTGTTGTTAACATAACAGGTACAATCTCCTGCAGGGGGAAATCTGTCCCTATTACAAATTTAGTACAGAGGAGTAAAGGCATCTAGATAAAATTTCAAGCATGAAGGAGTGAATGTCTCCTCCTCACATTTACTCCCTGACTGTCATTAAGGAGGAGTAAGGAGGATGGAGCTGTGCTGCTGTAATTCATATGAGGAGAAATCTTGGGAGGCTGGGTTGCATCACACTGGTTATAATAATAATAATAAAAACAATAATAATAATAATAATAATAATAACAATAATAATAATAATAATAATAATAATAATAATAATAATAATTGCTTACACTTATAAAGCGCTTTTCTGGACACTCCACTCAAAGCACTTTACAGGTAATGGGGACTCCCCTCCACCACCACCAATGTGCAGCATCCACCTGGATGATGCGACGGCAGCCATAGTGCGCCAGAACGCTCTCCTCACATCAGCTATTAGTGAGGAGGAGAGCAGAGTAATGAAGCCAATTCATAGATGGGGATTATTAGGAGGCCATGATTGGTAAGAGCCAATGGGAAATTTGGGCAGGACGCAGGGGTTACACCCCTACTCTTTTCAAGAAACACCCTGGGATTTTTAATGACCACAGAGAGTCAGGACCTCGGTTTTTACATTTCATCCGAAGGATGGCGCCTGTTTACAGTATAGTGTCTGTCACGATTATAGTCCCCCCTCCTTAAGGGTGCTCCAGCCCTTTCACTTTAGACTTATTCTGTGCACCTGATCCGTTTTCCCAGCCCACCTTAAAAGCCAGGCGCTGATGCTCATCCTGGCTCTGCATCTGGTTTCCGTACCGTGCGAGTCCGGGACCTCGAAGCGCCTGGTCCCGTTAATGTTTTAACCTCTGTTCCTGTTCCTAGTCCGCCGGTTCGTGTTTTTAATTCCCTTGTCTGGATGGATCTCCTGGCTATGGACTTACTCTTGTGTTTTTGGATTCCCTCTATGGATTACTCTTTTGGATTGTTTGCCTCAGCCACACCTCCCCCGTGCACCAGCGCACCTTGGACACGCCCCCCTGTTTTCAGCCCCGTATCCCTGCATGACGTTTTCCTAGTGTTTCCCCACTTGTTCGGATTGTGTCGTCCGCATAGGGTCTGGAAAGAACTGTTCGTTATAGTGTCCCCGTCACTATACTGGGGCATTAGGACCCACATGGACCGCAGGGTGAGCGCCCCCTGCTGGCCCCACTAACACCTCTTCCAGCAGCAACTTTAGTTTTTCCAAGGAGGTCTCCCATCCAGGTAGTGACCAGGCTCACACCTGCGTAGTTTCAGTGGGTGGCCACTTGTTGTGAGTTGCAGGGTGATATGGCTGCTGATAATTAGGTTCATAATGTTATGTTATGTTTTAAATCAACATCACCATGCTTATAAATGCACATTTCATCTGTACTTTTAACTCTTACCAGATCAAACCATTCAAACAAAGGATTAATGGGGTTTTTAAGGAACAAAGTCTGAAACAAAAAACATTCTGAATAAATGCTGGAATTTTGAATTAAGAGGTTTTCCACTATGGGAGCAGGTTCTCTCAATATGGCAGATTGACAAACTCTGAGCTTCTCTCCAGACATCCTCTGTTTGCTTCTAGCTATTCTTGTGCTTCTGACTCCCAGTGAAAGGATTGTTTTCTAAATTATTTACATTCTCCAGTCATAGATTTTTCCAAAAAACAAGACACTATTTTATTGAGTAAATCATGTTATTAAAGTTATATACACTATACTACAGTATATACTGTAGCTTTGCACAGACATTGGATCATTGTTTGGAAATGTTAATGTTTGGAAACATTAACAGATTCTTCACAGGCTTCACACAGACAGAGTCACTGTTACTCTTCTGTTGGAATATCACTGAGAAGGAAGAGCTGCACCAGATTTATTTGCATAAAAAAGCCACTTTGCATTGGCAGCAAATGCTTCAGTGCTCTGGGGGTGTTTATAGCCCTGTGAGTTTAGCACTTCTTGACTGAGAGCTGCGCTTCATGGTAACAGAATGCACAGCAACAATGACCTTCATCACCATCTTCATCTGGGCACTGACTTCACTCTGACCATCACAGGAGTCCTGGCTGAAGATGCAGCAGATTATTACTGTCAGAGTTACCACAGTGGTCCTGTGTCCACACAGTGTTACACACTCATACAAAAACCTCCCTCAGCAGGACTACACAGCGACTGCACTGCTGCAGCTGGGACCTACTGCAGGTGCACCTACAAATTGTTTTGGTGTTAGAAATGATCATTTAGGACAGTCACAGTATTCAAAGAACTTACTTCTCATTTCAATCAGTTTAAGTGTGAGAGTCACATCTGATACTGTATCTGATATTCAGTGGTTTCTCAAAGCACTTTACAGAATGACAACAACAAGAAATTACACAAGATATGAACACAATGAGAGGAAACAACGATAGGGATACTGAATACAGTAAATAACAGAACCAGTTAAGACTCTTCTAAAGAAGAAGGTTTTTAGTCTGAATTTGAAAGAGTTTAGGGAAGGTGACTCTCTGATATCCTTACAGATAGAGTTTCAGAGCTTGGGAGCATAACAGGAGATGGCCCTGTCACCCAAAGAGTGTAGAAGGACTTGGGAGACAAATAGGAGAACAGAATTATAAGACTGAACGTTGCGAGGTAGGGAGTAGCATGATAGTAACTCAAGTACTGAGCTGCCAAGCCATACAGAGCCTTTTTAGTGAGCGTGAGGATTTTGATTTTGTCACAGGGAGGGCAGGAGGGGTGCCCTAGCAAGTTCATTCAAAATAGTATGAGAACTTAAGTGTAAAAGTGGTGGTTTATTTGGACAGTGCTTCCCCCAAGCCAACAAAACAATTATACAGTATGTAGTGCAAAAAAACAACAAAATAGAACAGAAATACACAAAAAATACACAAATACTTCCCCTGAGAGCCAGGAGCCTCACCACACTCAGACCCTATCAGCTAACCCTCTCTTGGCCTATCGAAGGAGCATCCTAAATAGGTACAGTATAGCACCTGCCCCCTCGGATCCTACCATTGTCACATTAAAATTATTGAACTGCATTTCTCACAATAAACTTATAATTTCTTCTACATAAAAATCCATGCATAATCTTTTAACAATAGAATATACAGAATGTACCAAAAAAAACAAAGAAACACGAACAAAACATTTTACTCCTTTTAACTTTATCTGTAAAAATGGTACATCCTATACAGGAAGATGTGCTCATGCACCACTCAGAGTAAACACCACAAAGCCAAGCTGAGAACAGGATTTGAGTTTGGACCCATGAGGCCACCATACCCGGAAGTCAGGCTGCCCAGTATGCACAGGAACCACAACAGGGAAAAAATAAGACAGATAAACAGACAGAGCACTCTCTCCCACAGATAGGTACAAATAAACAAAAAAACTTAATGTTATCCTTGAGTGAGTGTGTGTCTGATTCTCTACAAATAACAGGAACTGATTTCGAAGTAAAATGTGGTTATGTTCTTGGATGTATGGAATGGGACACTGCTAGCAAAGCCCCGAGTGTGCACCCTTACAAGCTAGCTAACTGACAGGAAAATGGATGCATGAATGTGTGAAACTTAAGTGGGATAACGTGTTGTATACTGTACTGACCGTGGACCTCTCTGTCACAGATGTCAACACGAAACCTGACAGGAAGCCAGTGCAAGGAGTAATGTGATCCTTTGTACTAGACCTGGTCTGGATTCTGGCTGCCAAATTTTGAACATACTGGAGTTTGTTCAATGTGGATTTAGAAACCCCAGTGAGTAGAGCATTACAGTAGTCAATTAGGGAGAAGACAAATGTGTGGATCAGCTTTTCAGCAACAGTTAGCAATAACATAGGACACAGTCTAGCAATAAATATTTAAGTGAAAAAATGCTGTTTTGACATGTTTTCCACGTGTGGGCAAATGTTAAGCCTGAATCGAATATCACCCCAAGATTTTTCAATTTAGACTGAAGCTCAAGTACAGTACCATCCACAGACAGGGTTACAGGATTGACTTTACAAAGTTGATGGGAGGTGCCGATAAGCATGACTTCAGTCTTGTCACAGTTAAGATCACTGTGTCAAACTCACGGCCCGTGAGCCGCATTCGGCCTGCAATCTGTTTTAATCCAGCCCTTGTAAGACATTTCCCGTGTAGCGGCGAGGCTCTGAATCGCAGGAGATCTGAATCCCCAGAATTTGGATGAGTATTCAACTTCACTGCATTACAGCTCGAGAATTAAATTGTTATCCGAACCAGTTGATATCAATTGAATTCCTAAGAGTTATGTACTTGTTTTGAGTATCTAATGTAGAAGTTATAACCAAGTTCATTTATGAAACGGTCTTAATGAATGATATACTGAACGTATGTCCTCTTGATATGTGTAACTCTTTGTAACTGACCGAATATATCTTTTGTATTCTGATAACCCTCACGATAAGATCAGTTAGGTTTATATGCATATTCTATGTATTAATAAATGTATCCTCGTGTATTAGTACCTGTGTGTGTGCGTTGTTTGAGTTATGTCGCATGGTTGGATTCTAAAGCCATCAAAAGAATCAACTTTGTGATTTACTGCTACAATTAATAATTGTCTCAGTAAATGCCCAACCCTACAGAACTGGTGCCTTCAGAGAGCCACTATGATTACATATTTGGCGTCCCTGAGCCGGTTTTTCTTACACCCGGTATATTGTATGAATCCCGCTACAGCAGGAACTCCAATTCCCATGAGCCCTTGGCTCCAATCACATCATGCAACAACTGAGTATTAACATTCTCCCCTCCCCTCAGAAGTAAAAATAATTAGATTGGCTACGTTTACACAGATATCACCGATAATCTAGTAGTAGAAAAAATGTTATCATCTTGCTAGTAACACGTAACAGTGGTGAAGGCAAGTTTTATTGTGGCTGAAGAAATAGCTACAGTACATCAGGGAGACCATTCTTTGAGGGTGATTTTCTAAAGCGGTGCCTGTTAAAAGTCAATGAAGTAGTGTGTCCGGAGACAGGGTATGCTTTTGCAAACATCAGTCTCACTAGAAATATGATGGCTACTCGATTGCTAACGATCTACAAGAGCAGCTTTCAGAGAAAGTTACAGAATTTATTGCATATTTATTGGAAATGTATTCACTTGCTGTTCATTGCCGTTCAGGATTTTACGGCCAGATTAGATTTTCTTGCATCAAAGAAAAGAGCTCAGGTTTCCGGCTTGTCAAAGCAACAGTAGGCTAACAGCTTGTGATATAGACCTGTCCTTATTTGTTTTTATTTATTTCAATTCATTTTGTGCAATAAAGTTACAGTGCCAAAAATTACCTAAAATATTTTATCTTATTTTAATCTTGAATACATTTTCTTTTATGAAATGTTCCACCACATTCTTAAACAGAGGAATACTGAAGCAATATTTTGTTTGTATAGGCTACATTCACTTGCATATATGGAAAAATTTATAATAAAACTCTAACGAATATTTATCTGCATGTGTCCCGCGACATGATTAAATGTTTTTAGTTTGGCCCCCCTTAAAAATTAGTTTGACACCCCTGATTTAGATGAAGGAAATTTTGAGTCATCTTAGTTTCTATGTCGGAATTAGATAGATTAGAGACAGCCACATCAGTGTCAGGTTTGGTATGGATGTAGATTTGAGTATCGTCAGCACAGAAGTGATAGATTGAGGTCATGTGATCTTAAAAGCTGACCAAGTGGAAACATGTACTGTAAATGCTGAAAAGTAGGGAGCCAAGTATGGTGCCCTGAGGAACACTTGACTTAACGAGTTGAATTCGAGACCTAAATCTGCCAAGAGATACAAAGAGACAGTGATCAGTGAGGTAAGAAATTAACTATTTAAGAGCGGTGTCAGAAACTCCGAACAGTCTCAAGACAAGAAAAATAAAATAGAATTAGGATAGAAAGAGAACCAGAATCAGAAGCTATTAGAAGATCGTTAGTGACTTTGACCAGGGCAGTATCTGTGCTCGTTCGGAAGCCAGACGAGGGGTTTGAAAAAGTTATTTGGTTATGTAACTGAAATGTGACAGCATGTTCTAGATTTTTTGCAAGAAAGGGTAAGTTGGCGATGGGACGAAAAATGTTTAGACTGTCCAGAGCCATGTTTGCCTTTTTTTTTGACGGGTGTAATTGCAACAGTTTTGAGGATTGTTGGTACAACACCAGTGCTCAAGGATTCATTTATTATATAATATATAAATTAGGACAAAAGGGCAGAGAGAAGTGAAACAGGACTGAAATAAAGTGGAGGGGATGGGATCTAATATACAGATGGTGGATTTCATATGCGAAACCAGTTTACTGATGGATGCAGAGTCAAGAAGAGAGAAGTTGGAGAGAAGGGAACCGCGGTACGGTAAACTACCCACAAGCCACCGCGGGGCACCGCAGGGCACTGCGGTAAGTGATTGGCTGGGCAAAATGACCGACAGGGGCACTTGTGGTGCATTGGTTGGTAGTGAAAAGATTTAATCATTTAATGTCTTTACTGTGCACATTTTAATCCGCTTAGTTTTGAATATTTATATGGAATTTTACCACTAAAGGCAAATTTTAGTAGCTGAGCATAAAAAGAAGAGGAGCATAACGCTTCTGAAGGTCATAAACGATATTAATTTAGGAACATAAACATTACTGTATGTACGTAAACTGTACTGTGTATGGCTGGTCTTGGTAGTTTAAAGAAAAAATACACATCAGTCTTCCATTTCTCCCTAAACATTCAAAGCATGAAAGTTTTATGAAACGGTACCCAAATATGCGATTGCTGTATAGAATGAATTTTAATTTAAAAAAATTATTTAACACGAAAATTAAGCTGTTTGCATTTTCCGCCTGAGAACAGTCACCCGTTGCTACCCAACGCAGAAACACAGCCACTAACTAGCAAAGAGAGGACATTAGCTAGCCAATATGATAAAGAAATAAATGATTATTTTGTTTATTTCTTTTGCACATTTATTTGAACATTTCCATCGATTGTACAAGCACTTGGAAACTGTCCAATCCCTAGTTCATCAGGCATTTTCTTTTACGCTGCGGGCATTCTCCCGGTCTGGTGCCGGTCTGTGTCTTCTAGGATATAATGCCAGCGAACTCTTGTTTTTATGTCCACTATAACAGGCAATCTACTTTGCTTTTAACCGAGCATTTAATAATTTCCTAAAATGAAAATGATTTACTTTATTTCCCTCATGGGATCAATAAAAGTATCTATCATCTATCTAAACTATGGAACAGAATTCTGGGGTCTCCCCATACCAGAGATTATGGTAGGGCTTCAGAATGGTGATTAGCTGACACCATCTGACACCCCTCTGATTAGAGAAAAAAGACGTGCTGGTTTGCTATACATACAGTACTGTACCAGGAAGAGGATTTCTTTCTATTCGAAACGTGTATTTTAAAAGTTTAAGAAGTAAAAACCTTACAGCGTACACAGATTTCTAAACGGATCAGGATCGTTATCTATGTCTTATGCATAATAATGTTCACCGCTCTGTCCAGCAAATTAATAATAAACTTTATTTTATATAGCGTTTTAAACGAATAAGTAATTAGATTTCTCATAAACCTAATCACTTATTCTACATAAACACAGCGTAATTGCTCTCTGAAAATGCTTTTTCTTTTTATTTAGGCTCAGATTTCAACTATAGATCGTATTATTATAAACTTTCTTGGAAAAATGTCTTTTATGTAAACCATGTTTGCTATTAATTCATTTAGGGCTAGAATATGTTCATTGTCTTCCAATCGAGTCGAGTTGACATTAGAAGCTTGCCACGCCCGGACTGTTACACCAACGCATTAGCATGTTAGCATGTTTCATTGAGGAGCCTAGCTTTCTTAACTAGTAAGTACTGTATTTCCTTGGTTTTGGAGGGGGGAGGTGTCTTTCGCTGGAAATCTCGCCCCCTTACACTATTGTTGTTATTGTTTTTATCCTGTAAAGCGCTTTGAGGAGCACAGCTTTCTCACCACTTAGATTACTTTTTGATACCATCCTTACACAAAGCAGAAACTTTTTGTATTTTCCGATGACATACAAGTGGAAAGATTACAGATTTTAATCGTCTTTTTTCTGAACCAGGAAAAATCTGATCATGTTTCTCTATAACAATAATAAAAAACTTTATTTTACATATCACCTTTAAAAGTGGCATCTCAAAGCAATACAGTTGATGTAAACCACAGATTACAAAGTAAATACCCAGACAAACGCAAATGCGTTTTTTATAAAATGCTTTTATTCATTCAGCAGAGAGAGCGTAAAACCTGGGCGTAACAGCTGTTCCTTTTTCTGATCACTTGCTCTCTGGATAAACATCTCCTGTCCTGTTCTTTGTTTTCCTAATTTGCTGATTATGCCTTCTGTGATCCACTCCTGCCCTCACACCTAAAGAAGGCTATTTTAAATTTCTTTGCGCGGTCCATTGTGCAATTAACCCTTGTATGTGTGATATCACATAAAGGTGATATGTAAAATAATGTTTTTTATTATTGTTATAGAGAAACATGATCAGATTTTCCCCGGTTCAGAAAAAAAGATCTAAAGTATACTAGTTTGTCACTAGTATACTTTTAATACAGTCTTTGCTGTGCTCTTGAGGATCCTTGTGATATTTCGAGCTCTGGTTGAATGATAAGTGTCACAGTTTAAATAATTTTCGTAGTTGGAAATTATGAAACGCTCTGTTAAAAGCAAGGGAGTTTTTGTGTCCGTTAGTAGGGCTTGGAAAGATTCCAAGTGCATTTTTGCAATTTACGTTGCATTTTGCATTGTGCTGCTGTAATACAGTTTAAAATAATTCAAACTCTAAACAGTATCAGCTTTATTTATGGGTTGCAATTTAAAAAAAGTCAAAAACCGCACTCAAAATGCAATTTAGAGCTTTCTGGCAAGAGGAGACACCCAAATTAATAATGTAACATGCCACTGTTTGTGCATGAACAAGGTTATACTGCTATTTCCTTAGATACGCGATAAAAAAAAAAAATTTTTTTGGAATCCCCGGCGGAACACATTCCATAAGAATCAGCGCTTTTATATATCGCCTTTAAAGGTGGCTTCTCAAAACGCTTTACAGGATAAAAACAACAATAACAGCAACAACAACAATATTGTATTTCATTGCACTTTGACAGATTGTCCTTAAATCAATTGTTGACTTTTCTCTCTTTACTACTGTACTTGTTTGGATTGACTGAGCTCCGCTCTGTACCACACAATGATCCCCCCAGAGTCTCTGCCCCGGGTGATTTGTTTTTTTTTGACAGAGGGTAAAAAACTCTCTTTCTCGCTTAACCTCCCCCCCTCCCCCCGTGTATTGTCTGTTTTTTTTGTGCTGTCCTTTGACAAAACAAGGCTCGCCAGATAATGTGAATCGAAACCTGTTTTTCTAGCTTTTAAAGTCGTGCGATGTGTAAGCGGGAACACATCATTATATCTTACATATGAAAAATACATAATATAGCTCCCAAACAAACGCAAACGTGTTTTTAAGAAGATGCTTTTATTCACTCATAATCCGACAATTTCAGGAAGACTAAGGAAGTACTAAGGGAATTGTCATCTGTTGTTGAAGCTCTGTGAGCTCGATGACTTTGAGACCACTTGTTATCCCAGGTTGTTTGAATCGCCACAATTCAAATACAGAAAAAAGAGCTGACTGACAAGATTCAAGATGTGGCTGTCAATGTTGGATTAAAAAAAAAACACATTGCCCGACGTTTGTTGCATTGCTTGAAAAATAACTTTATTTCGAGAGACTGGATAAGTAATTCAAGTGTTTTTTTAACTTCCTGAAAAACAACTAATAATTTAACTATATGTGCAAACGTTTTATGATATGTCCCTGTTGTGAATGTCTGTGGACATGTGCTGGCTTGACAGGAGGCTCTACTGTACACAGAGAGGGGCGGGAGGGGTGGAAAAGTCAATACATACTCTTAGAGTTTGATTAATAGGAAATATTATATAAAAATATAGTACTAAAAATAAGATACACTCTACAGACATTCACAACAGCAACTGTCAGAAGATAGGACACAGCGGCTCAGACACCCGATGAATGGAAATGGGCACTTTAATGTTCTGTATGGCTAATACTAAAGCCAATACTTTAATATTCTTTTCTGTATGTTTAACAATAGTGGGTACTGGCCTAATTCGGCCCTGCTCCCATTGTTAGGTGTTAATGTGTTGTTGTTAAGTGTGAATTTGTACCTGTTTCCCTGAGGTCTGGCTTTTTTTCTGGAAAACCATAACTCT
This sequence comes from Lepisosteus oculatus, assembly GCF_040954835.1. Taxonomy (NCBI): domain Eukaryota; kingdom Metazoa; phylum Chordata; class Actinopteri; order Semionotiformes; family Lepisosteidae; genus Lepisosteus; species Lepisosteus oculatus. The sequence continues at coordinate 3,245,609 of NC_090713.1, forward strand.
AGTCTTGTCCAGATTGACTGTCAGTGCCCAGGTCTGACAGTGTTGCTCCAGCAGTGCCAGGTTCTGCCGCAGCCTCTGTTCTGTGGGCGACAGCAGGACCAGGTCTTCTGCAAAGAGCAGGAACTCGATTTCTGTAATTAATGCAGATCAGTAAATCAAGGGACAAAACAATTATTGCGCCTGGCTCCTCAATGGGGTTTGACGTGCTAATGCGTTGGTTTAACAGTCCGGGTGTGGCAAGCCTCTAATGTCTCCCAACTTCGGCAAAAGGAACCTGCCTTTCATTGGACGGGAAAGCAAGAGCCGACCGCTACGCCGCCCCCGTGTTTCGAAATCTTGTGACTTTTGAAATTTACTGGGGGTGGACCACGTCTGTAAATTTCAATGGGTCCAGAGGCAAAAGTGCCTTGCCTTGCAATCTCCGGGAAACCATTAGCAGCATGATGAATCAGAGATTCTCAACCCTTACTTCGTGCGACTGGAAAAGAATTTGTGATCAGATCAACGAAATGCTTCGTAGAAGGAGGCTCTCTTTTCCTCTAGTCTAACAGTCTGTCCACAAACAAAACATTCCTGTTAGAAAAGAGGAATGTAAAAAACAATTACTTTTTGTCAATGAAAACTGGTGTGTGTGTCTCTCTCTGCTGGATGTCCCTCTCACTTTCTGCTGAATGAATAAAAGCATTTTATTAAAAACGCGTTTGCGTTTGTCTGGTATTTACTTTGGTCCTTTTAACTGTTTTTCCATCTACTGTATTGCTTTGAGATGCCACTTTTAAAGGTGATACGTAAATTAATGTTTTTTATTATTGTTATAGAGAAACATGATCAGATTTTCCCCAGTTAAGAAAAAAAAGATCTAAAGTATACTAGTTTGTCACTCTTCTCATCCCCTCTTTGCTAAATGGCTTTTGAATAGAGTCACATGAAGAGAGAGGTGAAACAGCCCTACACAGCCCTGTCGCAGAATATAATTATATCTTATTAATTTCTTTAGATACGCGATTCTTTTAATACAGTCTTTGCTGTGCTCTAGAGGATCCTTGTGATATTTCGAGCTCTGATTGAATGATAAGTGTCGCAGTTTAAATAATTTTCGTAGTTAGAAATTATGAAACACTCTGTTAAAAGCAAGGGAGTTTTTATGTCCGTTGCAGTAAAAGAAAATGCCTGACAAAGTAGGGCTTGGACAGATTCCAAGTGCATCTTTGCAATTTACGTTGCAACAGACAATGTACAGCGTGTACTATTCTTGTGTTGCGGTACATGAATATAATTATATCGTTATTAATTTCTTTAGATACGCGATTCCATATTATATTCCCTTTTAATCAAATTCTAAAAGTATGCTTGTTGACTCCGGTATCACGTTAGTTAAAGACTTCGATGCTTAAAATGTTTAGGGGGAAATGGAATACTGGTGTGTATGTTTTCTTTAAAGTACCGAGACCAGCCATATACTGTATGTTTAAGTTCCAAAATTAATATCATTTATGGCCTTCATTACAGTATGCTCCTATTCTTTTTATGCTCAGGTACTAAAATTTCCCTTCAGTGGTAAAATTCCATATAAATATTCAATACTTAAACGGGCACAGTTAAGACATTAAATATATATACACATACTGTATACAGTACAGTTTGCATACGGTAATATGTTTATGTTCCTAAATCAATCTCTTTTATGAGCATGTGAAAGGCATGGTGAATCGATTCTCAAAAATTACTGTACTTTGCATGATTGGAAACAAATGCGTGATTGCTAAATGCTGTGGTGTTACTTTTACAAAGACGGTCAATGAAAAAAAGAATGTGGACCAGGGCAAAACTTTGAGTTTACAGCTTGTCCAAGGTTATTCATTATTAATACTATTAGTAATAACTTCGTTAAAGACTTTGATGGTGACAGCTCAAACATGAGAGGTTGAGCTTTATTAGCTCCACCTTGCAGAAATTCCGGATACTATTATTTTAATTACGGTATTATAGGAGAATTTACGGTAACTCGCGGTATACTACGTAAAGCGCACCGCAAAAGAATGCGGTATCACCAGCGCATTTTGAATGGCTGCATCTGTATGTGTTGTGATGAGAATGTGATGCCGGATGTTGTCGATCTTGGAGCAAAATAAATCTAAAATATTGTAACGCTTACGGCCGACAGGCACTGTGTAAGAGCCGGCGTACCAAGCAGGTGACGTCACCGCCCTTCCCTGTGATAGCGGACTACAGCTACTGGGCTGTAGAGAGATCTCTCTTTAGCTCACGGGGCTGGGTCGCTGCAGAGAGACGCGGGAGTCCCGGGTTCGAGCCTCCAGTCAGGATGGGGCCGATCTGATGCGGCAAGGGCGCCCGCCTGAGCCCCCGTTGCGTTACAATATGTTGCAAAATTGCGATGAGGCAAGTAATGTGGTGGAGCAGTTTGGTTTCAGCAGTCTGTTGATGGTGGAGAAAAGGTGTCTGGGGTTGTTATGGTTATTTTCAATGATGTGAAAGTAGTAGCTGGATCTAGCAGACTCTTACGTATCCTTATGTTCAGGTAAGTAATCTTTTCAAGCCTGATAATGTATGTTTAGGCCAGAAAGACACTACCTACTGTATGTTCAAGTATCCAGGAGACTGCCTTCATCTATCGCAGATGCTCTGTGTACCAGGGGGCAGAGCGAGAAAAAAAACGTTTTTAGAAGAATGAAGGTGTCCAGGGTAGATAGGAGAGCACTATTAAGCAAATGTATTTTGTCCTAGAGGATCAGAGGTAGAGAAACAAGATAAGGAGGATAGAACAGGATTTGTGATTAACTGACCGCCAGTGGCAAAAAACGCCAGGAGTGTGAGGGGGAAATGTAAGAAACAGGTAATTCCAGTTTGAAAAGAACAGTTAGATAGGCCTAGTTTAAGGGAAGAGAAGTAAGAAATTTGAAATGATTAAATTAAGGGTGTGTCCTTTTTTCTGTGTTGGGCTAAGAACAAAGTGGGGTAGATCAAAGCATCCCAACAGAGCTAGAAAATCCTTAACTAATTTTGAAGACCATGAGTCAATGCATATATTAAATCACCAAGAATAAGTATCGTCTTAAATCTGAGATGTACAAATGTAAATCAGCAAAGTCACTTAAAAAAGCCTTCATTAGGTATGGGTGGCCTATAGATTGTGGCAATGATAGTAGAGTGGGGAACAGAGACATTTAGAACAGGACACTCAAAAGAAGAATGCAAAGTTACAGTAGCAGGCCTTACAGATCCACACAATCAGAATGTATGCCGGATATCAATTTGCAGTGCACATGCCTCAGCGCATCATAACTCACCCCGATATTTTTTAAATCTGTTTTTGAAATGTACTTCTTTGTAAAACTACCAGGTGGAGCAGTGAAAGCTTAATGTGGCATATACAGTAGAAGCATTTGGGCTGTTGTCAGAAAATGCCTGGTTTTGAGTCCCCGTTAATGCTGAGGAATAATCTTTTTCCATTTATAGAAGTTGTATAATGTTTAGACTTTTATGAATTTTAAACTGTGTATTTACATTATGCTAAATATTAAATTAATATTGTTTTTATTTAAAAAAACAAAATTACTCTTTTTGATATATGTATATAAAGTTTATTATTATACTGTGGCTTGTTGTGATTTTCCCCGGTTGTGTTTCTTTCAGGTTTACTACTGCATTTAGATAATTTATATTTTGCCTTAATGCAAATGCCTTAATAAATTTCAGCAACACGTAAATTTTGATTATAAAAATATGTGGCATAATTTATTTTCTGTAATAAAGTCATATATGAGAAGAGCCTTATTGCTCACAGTGCAGGTGTTTTGTTGTGCTGATCTGGCCAGTCTCGGGGAGCCAGGGGGCAGCTGAGTGGGGGGTTGCAGGCAGGGTAGTTGGCGCCGATGCGGGATGGTCATATAGCCTTGCACCAAGAAGCAGGGATAGAGACTCCGCAGGTAGACGAAGGAAAGAAACAGCGTCCTGTGCTGCGATGAAATTTAACGGATTGGTTGCAGGATCCCAATATTATGGCAGCAATCAAATGCATATTTTTCAAGGAAAAAATTCATTTGCAGTAGTTGCAGTGAGCAGAATTACAATGCGACAATGCGACAAAAACCAGAAAGGAAATCCTGAATCATCAGGCAGCAGCAAGTGGTAAAAGTCCTCAGTTGAACAATTCCAGTGATGTGTAGTCAGCTGTAGAAGCAGTGTATTTGTAGAGCGATTGAAGTTGAAGCGACTTAAATAAATAGAAACGAAAAAAGATAAAAGGTTAAAAAAAAGTAGATTGATAAAAAATGAAAACTGGTGAGAGAAGCAGCAACCAGAACACGCAAGTGTACCCTCTCAACGGGAACTGAAAGTCATGTTTAGCAACATGAAGAGTTACCTGGATTTACATTTTGAATAACGATATAGAGTAGCGCATCTTCCTAGTGTAGTTCAAGCCAGAGGGCAGGGTCACAGCCAGGAGCTGTGATTTCCCTGTTTCTGACAGCAACAGACTGACAGACACATACATAACTAAAAGACATCACTGTACCCTGACGGCTTATTTTTGGTTGATGATTTCTTCCATAGAAAAACAGTTTGCATTAGTGGCACGTGCTACAGTGCTCTGAGACTGTTTATACTCCTGTGAGTTTAAAACTTGATGAGTGAGAGCTGCCCTTCATGGCAACAGAACCCACAGCAACAATGACGTTTATCACCATCTTCCTCTGGACACTTCTCATCTCTGGTCAGGGTTCTAATGGGTTTGAATCAGATTTTATAGTAGTTCAGGTGGGTAGCTGCGTCAGCTTATGTAGGCTGCAAAGGAATAAGTAATAGGTTTATTCCATGCTGAAAAGAGAAGAAAGAAAACACAACATTTCGGCTGTGGAGCCTTCTTCAGGTGGCACCCGAATAAACGTAATGTTTCTGAAGTGCAGAAAAGAAGAGCAGGGTAAACAATCTAAAAATAGAGGTACACCAAATGAAATCACTGCAATAATACTCTTATATTTAATTTGGTATTGAGTCTGTCAGATCCATGTAACTAGCAAATGCTAGATACGCCACATTTTCAAGCTTGGACACATAGACACATAGATTACTTAAGGTGTTTCACTAGAAGTTAACAGATTCACGTTTCCAGCAGTTGTACACAGGCTGTGTTGGTCTCCTAGCTAAAAATCACACTGCCCAGGTTAAACAAAAGCATGAAAGCAAATGTACAGTACAAATAATTATTCAGTGATTATAAGTAATCAACATTAAAACACATTGTTTTCCTTGAGGTTTCACCTGTATTTAATTGAATGTGGGTATTGTAAACCCAACCTGTGTTTCTCTGGATTGCAGTCTCTCTCCCAGTGTTGGCAGCAGGAGCAGAGAGGGGCTTTTCAGAGCTCAAGTTTATTAAAACACACCTGAGGTCAGCCCTGGCACAAGAGTATCTCAGTGGACTGTCCATCATGTGCATCAATCACGCCGTGGGTCGACTACTCTGGAGAGAAGATGTAATTGATGATTTTGCCTCTCAAAATCTGGGCACATGTATTTTTAGACTTTCCTATCTCCTCAGCCTTACAGATCTCACCTCCCTTGTGTCACGATATTAGTTCCCCCTCCTTAAGGGTGCTCCAGCCCTATCACTCAAGACTTTATTCCATGCACCTGCTCCCTATTCCCTGCCCACCTTAAAAGCCAGGCGCTGACGCTCTTCTGGGCTCTGCATCTGATTTCCATATCGTGCGAGTCCGGGACCAGGAAGCGCCTGGTCCCGTTAAGGTTTTAACCCCTGTTCCTTGTCCCTGTCCGCCGGTTCTGACCCGGTCTTCGTGGTTTTTAATTCTTGTTCTGATGGATCTCCTAGTTTTGGACTTACTCGTGTGTTTTGGATTTTCCCTAAGGATTACTCTTGGATTGTTCGCCTCGGCCACACCTCCCCCGTGCACCAGCGCACCTTGGACACGCCCCCCTGTCTTCAGCCCCGTTTTCCTGCATGACGTTTCCCCAGTGTTCCCCCACTTCGTCGGATTGTGTCGTCCGCATAGGGTCCGGAAAGAACTGTTCGTTACACCTTGTTACTGAGAGTCCTTATTTCTTCCTTAAACATTTTTTTCTACAGAGGTTTCAATGCAGTAATTTGTCATTTCTGATTTGCTCAAATTTTGAAGATCATTATTTATTGTTTTTAATAACATACTTTATTACTTTCAATGTTGAAATACGGTATGTTAGGTTTGTAAAATATGTGCTCTTGTTTGTAACTTTTTTATCTTGCTTTCTTTAAAGCTGGTGAATAAAAGTTATATCTTATTTATTTAATTGTTGTAAATAGTAAAATATGTTTGGAATGGGAGCTGTGTATGTGCAAATGTGATCTGGAAGAACCCCTTTCAAAGATCCTGCCTAGGGCCTCCAAAAGCTAAGACCAGCCCTCCTTGACTCCTCTGCAATCCTGTAGTGGATAAAAAGGTTACAGAATGCATGGATGGATGTTAATACCCAGAGAGCTGTGTCTGTGTCTCATTGTTTCAAATGTAAACCCAGAGAGAAGTGTGTGTTTCGAATGTAGACCCTGTGGCTTCTAATGTAGCCAGCAGCCATACAACTCACAACTGGCAGCCCAGTGAAGCTAAGCAGGTGTTAGTTTGGTCAGTACCTGGAGAGGAGACCACCTGGGAAAAACTAAGGTTACTGCTGGAAGAGGTGTTAGTGGAGCCAGCAGGGGGCACTCACCCTGCAGTCCATGTGGGTCTTAATGCCCCAGTATAGTGACAGGGACACTATACTGTAAACAGGCACCATCCTTCGGATGAAATGTAAAACCGAGGTCCTGACTGTGGTCATTAAAAATCCAAGGGCGCCTATCTACGCCTATCCTGACTTCACACCTCGTGATTGGCCTCTGTCTGTCCCCTGCTCCTGCCTCTGGCTCCTCCTCTCTCCCAGCTTTTGTTCTCCCGCTACATTACCTTTGCTTACTGCCTTGTCTTTCTTACACCTGAAGAAACCTCCATGGCCAAAACATTGTGTTTTCTTTCTTCTCTTTTCAGCATGGAATAAACCTATTACTTGTATCTATGCAAACTACGCATGCTGATGCAGCTACCCACCTGAAGTTCTAGATATTATACATATCTTTATCCACTAGGGGGCAGTGCCCAACACAGTATTGTCTGACAGTGTCCTGTAAACTCTGTCTGCAAGCTCTTTTAACTTCCTGTTACTCAAGTGTCTCTCTCTGTGGGCTGGATTGCAGAAATGGAACAGTATGCTTATTCACCTTGCTGGCCTGGGCAGCTGCATTTATTGCTGTGTCTCCGCAGCTTTTAGTTAAGAAGCTCTTCTGACAGTCAGAGAGCAGAGAAGCTCGTCTACAGGTGTATCAGAACACCAGACTGCTTGATGCTAAGAGCCCCCACAGCTCTTCCACATGATCCCAGCTCAGGCCTGCTGCTTCTCCTACAGTAACTACAGTAACTCTACTCACACACACTCCTCTCCTACAGTAACTCTGCTCACTCACACACTCTCTCAAGTCCTTGTCTCTTCAGTGATTTAACACAAACCAGGACTATTTCCTATATAGGATTTATGTATTTTCACTTCTATCCACATACTTTACTTAGAACAGAGTTACACGGGAGCTGGAGTCTATATCAGCAAGCTCGGGGTGGTTTAACCTCTTCATTAGACCATGATAACCAGTAATATAGCAATCATGTAAATAATAATAAACTTCAGCCTTCAGGAATTAATAATATATTTGTACACTGAGGAGAACCTGTGTTGTGTCCATTTTCTCTGGGTGCACCACTAATCAGATTAATCTTCAAAACCGAACTGCACACTTTTTCAAACTGTCAAGCCAGCAGTACAATTGAAACTTATTTTGAGCAGAGTTCACTTCAACACTGAAACAAGTCCCTAAAACTAACAAAAGAACAAAAGACACAAAGTGGTCTTTTAGAGCTCTATTTCACATGTTCACAGTAGGAATGGGGTCTGTCTCTGAAAACTATAAAACTATATATAAACTGTTTAAATTATATGATTAACTTACGGTTAATAATCTGAGGAGCAGTCTAATTCAAGAGAACCCGAATAAGGAGGAACCTGCTTTACTGCAACATACCTGTGTGAGACTGGATTTGCGTGTTGAACTGTAATAAAACCAAATATAAACAATAAACACAAAACAAACATGCTATAACAATGCAGCTCTACAGCATAATTCCTATTATTAAGTTTTATTATTTTTTTAAAAAAAACATCACATTTTATTTATTTTTTCTTCAATCCCACAAAAGTAATCTTTTTTTTTTTAGAGACAGACCCGTGTTTTACTTGCTGCACATGTCACAGAGTGAAAAGGGTGGGTTTTGGGCATCAAGAGTTGCAGGCTGTATTACATTAAGATAATTTGATGGGTCTGTGACACCCCTGTGTTGGTTCAGTTTCATGCCTTATCCTGTGTGTTTCCTGCTGTGATCAAAGACCCTCTTGAGACAGACACCGGACAATGAGCACACATTCATGGGTAACATGGGTTGTACACAGAAAGACAAACACAGAAATGTAATTAGTACCTAAATCACTGTTATACTGGGGCTATTTGTGAACATTCAGTGCTAATATAGCTACTGTAGCTAACAACTCATAGGAGATGCTTAAAGCACAGAGCTACTAAAGTATCTAGTTAATATTTATAAGCCCTCAGTGACTCTTCGTATAAAGTGTTACTGATGCTCAGTTTAAAACAGTCTGCCAGACCCATTATCTGCTCTCTTGCTTTCCTGCTCTTGAACAGGTGCAGCTCTCTGACACCCCCACAGTGTGACACCTCCCTCCTCCAGCCCATTCTCCCTTTGCTAGGCAAATCAACCCGGCCATGCTCGGCTCAGACTGTCCCCGGGGTATTTTTGGCTACGAAATCGCAAGATGTGGCGAGAAACTGAAGCTGCTGCTGGGAGGATTTGCATAGACAGGATGAGCCCTGCAGCTGGGCCAGGGCAGGACAGCCCAGATGGAGAAGAGTCTCCAGGGGCTGCTCTCCCTCTAACACTGCTGTCTACATCATAACACAAGGGCTGGGTTTAACTCTCTTCTACCTGCCCTGAGTGTCTGTCTCTGTCTCTCTGGCACCCAGATCAGCTTACAGGTCCCTTTTAAAGACTCTAGACAATTATTGATATTCATGTGCACTAATTACTCTACTGCAGATTAACTAAACAAAGTCACATTTAGATGGAGACTGAAAGAAACACTGAATCTGTTCACTTGTTAGAAGCTACTGTTCAGGGTTTGACTGCTGACTCGCCAGCTCAGTATGTATACTCTGCAGCTGATAGTTTGTGCTCTGTCCTGTCATCTTCGAGAACATTGATAAGACTGATTGGACGGATGATCTATATTCCAGATCTTGCTCAGGCAAAACAAATACTGGGCTCTGCTGTCCATTACAATGGACAGAGTGAGTGCTTGGATTCAGATATATTTCCCAACAAATATCAATTAATCTAGTATTATTGTTATTGATAATAACCATTTTTATCATATTTCACATACAGTAGCACCTCAACTGTTTGGCATTACAAAAACATTTAAACTATACCAAGCAGGAATTAATTTTCTAAAAGGCCCCAGATTGATCTCTAGTTCTTAGTAGGAGCTTTTCTCAGGGACTGAAACGCATGTCTGCGTTTTGGAAAAGCAGGTGAAGGCAAAATAGCCATCCAGTTTTGTCCAATTCAGTGTCACAGGGGACAAAGCCAGCCTGGCACAAGGCAGGGTATACTCTGGACCAGAAGCCAGTCCATCACAAGCACACACTTATACCAGGGTAAAATCTCCTGAGAGAGAGGATTACCTGTTGATTCTGAACTTGTGGATCAGAGTCTGTCTGTTATATACTGGCATGATAAGTTTATTTTGCAATAGTGGTTATCTTGAATATTGCCAGATTCTGTCAACAGATTAGCCTGCTGCAAGATGATTTACAATTTTAATCAGCTGAAAAATGTAAAGATAGCTTGAAGAGCAATGTGCTGAAACAAGCATATCAGGAAATTCCCTTAAATATACAAAACATGAGAGTAAACTGAAGGGGACATTTATTTCAAGGTGTTTCATGAAACTGAACCCAGATGCTTGATTGTCACCCTTGTGTCCCAGGACAGGCCTGTTCCCTGTGCAGTGCACCCCTGTACCACAGCACAGGATAGACAGTGAACACACATGATCATGTAGCTCGGTAGCATCTCAGCTGAAGGCAAGAGAATCTAGGTGGAGGGTTCGGAGTGAGCAGGGAGGTGTGACACTGATAGACTAATAATAATAATAATAATAATTGCTTACACTTATATAGTGCTTTTCTGGACACTCCACTCAAAGCGCTTTACAGGTAATGGGGACTTCCCTCCACCACCACCAATGTGCAGCATCCACCTGGATGATGCGACAGCAGCCATAGTGCACCAGACCGCTCACCACACATCAGCTATCAGTGGGGAAGAGAGCAGAGTAATGTAGCCAATTCATAGATGGGGATTATTAGGAGGCCATGATTGGTAAAGGCCAATGGGGAAATTTGGCCAGGACACCGGGGTTACACCCCTACTCTTTTCGAGAAACACCCTGGGATTTTTAACGACCACGGAGAGTCAGGACCTCGGTTTTACATCTCATCCGAAGGACGGCGCCTCTTTACAGTATAGTGTCCCCGTCACTATACTGGGGCATTAGGACCCACATGGACTGCAGGGTGAGCGCCCCCTGCCGGCCCCACTAACACCTCTTCCAGCAGCAACCTTAGTTTTTCCCAGGAGGTCTCTCATCCAGGTACTGAACAGGCTCACACCTGCTTAGCTTCAGTGGGTTGCCAGTTGTGAGTTGTAGGGTGATATGGCTGCTTAATCAGCTTTAAGTCCCTGAGTCTGCAGTCTCTGCACCTGAGAAACAACCTCCATGATTCTTCCAAGGATGGATCTCCAACTCTCTTCCTGGAAGATCTGGGGTTTTCTGGGTTTGTTCCAACCTGGATTGTCAATTAAGATAATTATTTTCTGAGTTAGGCTTTTTGGGGGGGATTTTTCTTTGTGTAACACCCCTGCACTATTCTGACAAAGCAGTGGTATCAGGCAGGGAAGTGAACTCGCATGCAGGCAGACAGACAAGGAGAATGAAGAAACAGCCACAGAAGCAAAGACCACCAAAAATGAAGTCATAACAAGCATCGATATGCATCTACGGTACATGGTGTAAAAGAGTTTTATAATAAAAATCAAGACATTGATATCCATGATTCAAAAATTCTTTATTACTATTATTTTTCTTTCACTAACAGCACGTACAACAGGACTAAACAACACACACAGATGGACAGCGGCTGATGGAGAAGCTCAGTGCGTCTAAAACGTTGCTAACAAACATGTCTGAGTACTGAGTGGAGCAATATGGTCACAGTCACAGAGATAAAGCTAAAACAAAACACAGCCATCAGCAATGCGGCGCTGCCCTCTGTGTGGGCTACTCTGGGCAGTCAGATTTGTTCAGGGTCTTCTGGACAGTAGCCTGGGACCCCTGGCTGGCCTCGCAGGTCACGGAGTGCAGCGATTTCCAGTCGGCCTCGGACAGCGTCAGGGTACTGCTCCAGCTGTAGGTGCCGTCGCTCTCCAGGATGCCGGGGGTCTTGGTGACGCTGCTGCTCTTGGAGCTGCCGTCGATCTTCCACTGCAGGCTCCAGTCGGATGGGAAGCCCTTGTTGGCCAGACACAGCAGCGTGGCGCTTCTTTTGGCACTCAGCTCCACAGTGGAGGGCGGCAGGAGGGACAGAGACGGCAGCGCGTTACCTGGAGACAGAAACCGGTTGGAATGAGACTCACAGCCGCCTGTGAGAGACTCGCACAGACCCACAGGGAATAAAAGCCCGAACTGTCGCAAAATAGAGGATTAAACACTACTGACAGAGAGCTGAAAAAGGAAAAGAAAGTTTAACGTTCTACACGTTGGTACAGGGTTTGAATAGCTGTTTCAGAACATTCAGGACTAAAGTTCTTCAGTTGGAAATACATGTATATAAAATTCATTAAATACAACTCATTTTGGTAAATGTGTTTTAATCATATCTTGCTTATTGAGAACTACAAACTAAAGCTGTATCCCTGCTGCCTCCTGTACTAAAAGCCCAACGTGACACCTCTCGCCTCCCGGTGAATAAAACTGACCCGTAACGTCTGCAGGACCCATTCGCACTGAGACTTTATAAGTACAAGACGCTACAAATAACTGTGAAATTCACGAGTGTATTCACCTGGAGAAGAAAAATGTATGCCTGTTATGAAATATAAAGTACAAATAAAACACTTTTTTAATTAAGTGTTTAATAAAACACTTCTTGTTGGATTAAGCATTTTTGGAGCTTAATATGATGACTGTACAGTTACTACAAAAAGTATATTTTCTTGTCTTAATTTCCGCTGTCCCTACAGTTTATTCAAAATCTTACAAAGTGCAAATCCAAAAGCAATTATGAAGCCAAGAGCAGAGATCTTTTAGCGAGACATAAAACAATCGAAAACAATATTATTCAATTTTTAAGCCGTCAAAGCTTCGTGTAGCCCCTGAATTGTAAAATAATTATTAACGTTAACGGGAACATTGAAACGACACTAATCTACTTCAACACGTAGTGTGTGTACACATTGAATTATGCTTTTTCTGTTCTTCAAAAAAAGATTTAAAAAGATGCTTTACGTTAATATGTTGTAATTGAACATCAATAACTCGAGTGCATACTGTATATACGAATTCATATTCCTCATATTTGAGTTCGGATTCTGTCAGCCCCCAGAGTGCAGCGGTAGCGGAGAAGCGGCTCTGTCTCCACACAGCCCGCGCCTGTCAGCTCTTCTCCGCCTGAAATGGACCCGAGTCAGCGGCTACACTGCGGTATCACTGGTCTCACTTGGACTGGCAGGGTCTGAACACAACAGTCTCAATCGGGTTTCAGACCATGGGATGTGGAAACATTCCGCTGTGCGCTTTTGACACCGACTCTGTATCTCCAGTATCAGCAGGATAAATGCACATTTAACGTTGAAGCCTACTCAAAATAGAAGCATTCATACTATAAAGCAAATATAATAAATGGACACTCAGGATTTACACGAGATGAAGCCTGTAAAGTATCAAGCACTGTAGAGGAGCGCTGCAGCAGCTTAGCCGAGCTGAGGCTAACCGAGCTGACACCCCGCTACCGAATCGCTCTTCTCAACTCAACACTCTTCAACTTTATAAAGTAAGAACTCCTAACATGAGCTTCAAAGTTGAAATTTCTCTGACAAAAAATAATTTCAGAAAAACACACAGAAACAGCTCTGAAAAGACGAAGAGATCACTTACTTCCAACACTCAGTCTGGTGCCGCCGCCGAAAGTGTACCACAGTGATTGAACCTGATTCAGCGCTCGTACTAAAACCTGCTCCCGGACCAGAGGAGCATCTGCAGCGTTTCTACAGGTTTATATCTTCGTTTATCTCGCCTGGAAACCCGAGGATCCTGACGTTTAAACTATTTTATATCCAGATCGTGGAAGGTGTTAAGTACAGGACATTAATAATCTCAACATTAAATATGATCATAAAAGCGCCCGTGTTTCTCTAAGAGCCGCGCAGTCCTGCAGGGTTTGTCTGCGCGGAGAGCCCGGGAGGAAGACGGCGAGGCTGCGCTGTACTTACTGCCCACACTCAGTCTGGTCCCGCCGCCGAAAGTCCACCACAGTGACTGACTCTGATAGAGCGCCTGTACAAAAACTGCCGGCGCGCCTGGAGGTACCCGCGGCGCTCACACTGGACAAGCTACCTCCCCGAGCTCTCTGCCCGGTAAAACTGCCTTGTTGCGATTCTGGTTTTAGTGAACCGAATTATTGATACGTTTTTAAAATCTCTCACCTGTCCGTTTTTAGTGCTATTCAGTTTATCCTTAGTGAGTCGCGACGAACCCGGCAATCACAAGTCGCAAACCGAGATGTATCCCTGGACTGGACGCAGGAGTATTTTATCGCAAACATACAAAAAGGACGAGGCTGCATTTTTCCCCATGAGATTCATAAACTGTGAACAAGAAAACATAAAACAAGAATGCAAGTCGGCGTAGAGTTTTTGAGTAAATCACTGCCTGCTGAGCTCCACTGAGTGTATGCTAATACAATGCCGCGCATTGACAGTATGTTGTGCTCCTGTGTCTTTCTTCCCCCTAGTGCTATGATGTTAACATCACACGTACAATCCCCAGCAGGGGGCAATCTGTTCCTATAACCCAGTGGTTCTCAAAGTTATATGTTCTGCGGACCACTTACACCAAATCACAGATGCGGTGGACCACCTACAGTATGCCTACGTCCACTTCTTCCCCTGTAAAAATCATCACCTATTAATGTACTAAAAATAACTAATATTGAATTAAATTTGATGAAAAGTACTAATATTTTTACAAACAAAGCTGCATATTTTGCAAATATTTTTGATACTTAAAAAGTTAATGTGAAGAATGGAGCTGCTTTTGTTGAGCAATCAGAGAAGCGATATCTGGATCCAAGCTGGACAACTTTAGTCTCATGTCCGGAAGCAAGCACACCCAGTTGGCAAAAGACGTATAATATACGTCTATTAAACGCATACCTTAGACGTCTCAATGTGGTCCGCAATTCGTCTAGATTGAAATTCTAATATACGTCTATTGTTATACGTCAATTATACGTCTATGATTAGACGTTCAATATACATAAATGGTTGGAGTTCTATTATACAGATAAATTTAGAGGACTATTATACATATATGGTTGGAGTTCCGGATAACTTTAGAGATCTATTATTCGGATAACTTTAGAAGACTATTATACGTATATGGTTAGAGGTCTATTATACGGATAACTTTAGAGGTCTATTATACGTATATGGTTAGAGGTCTATTATACGGGTAACTTTAGAGGTCTATTATACGTATATGGTTAGAGGTCTATTATACGGATAACTTTAGAGGACTATTATACATACATGGTTAGAGGTCTATTATACATCAAAGATAGGTTTTATAGGTGTAGAAACAAGTAAACCAAGCCAATGATTTGGTTTAGAAATTTATTCTGAAAATACACATTCACACCTGAAAAATATATAACATACAAATTATACATTGTATACAATCAATCAACAATCAACATATGGGCAATAATCATAAAAAAAACACAACTAGTCTTAAACTTCAGCTACAAATTCTGGTAACATCAATATACAGTATAGTAATGACAAACACAAACTAATTACATTAACACACTATCTAACTCAAAACCACATTTTGATTCAAATATAAATTTTAAAATGTACAACTTCTATATTTCCAAGAAAAAAAAAATATTACAATGGAAGTTAAGACGATTTTTGTCCACCATTTGCAAACACTGTCTAATTGTCCTAACAGGACCAAAAACCTATTATTTTCAGTGTCCAGATCTCCTGGCCCCCTGCCTTGCATATGCATTCTTCAAGTAATGCATTGCGTGCTCCTTTATATCTTTTTCTGTCGATGTAGGGTGGGACTTCAGCACCGCAGCTAGAAGAAAATTATATAATATTACTACTCAAATAAATGATGGTTAATATCTTCTTGAGTATAATCTCAAAAATGAAACACTAAGGTTTACTAAGCTCAAAGCTGAAATAAACGGATAAAATTTGGCTTGCATCACAGCAATTGAGCAATTAAGTCTGTCCTAATTAAAGAGTACCCAAAGTTGGAAATAAAACATAGAATATGAGTACCTTTAATTACTCTATAAAGATCTGTGTCTCCCAGGCCCCTCTTTTGTTGTTTATCTTTTCGGTTTGTTTGAGTTTAGACATTTTTTCAAGTGAGTTTCCACTCAACATTTACTTACTCAAATATTTAGGATCAAATGTTGAACTGTAATCCTTATATTTTAAAAGACAATTTTGCCGTTTTACACCTTGCACATTCAGTGGTTAACACATAGGTATCTGTAAGCTCAATTCTGTGGATATGTTAATTTGATCAAAGTAAAAATGTAATGTCAACAGGATCTGGTAGGGTCCGTCCCACCTGGGCTGGAGAACCTGTGAAGGAAATTTCCTGATCCACACCCATTCTCCTGGGATGAGGTTGTGCCCTCCTTCAGGTGGTGGTCCCCACTCCTCCAGGACCTGCTCGCGGGCTCCTTGGGTGGCCTCTGTCAGCAACTTGCAATAATACAAAGGAATGGTTGATCCATCTGAGGAAACCCCAGTCTCAGCACCTGTAAGAGAGCTTTTTTCAAATTATTACAGGTGGCTTTTGCTGCGGGAACCAAGGCAATCTTGTCCTTGTACTGCACTCTCCCCTTAAGCAGATCTGTTAAGAGTTGTGCTCACCCCGTAAAAACATTGCACCCAGGCCCTGTTAAAATTTCACAATGCTAGACACAAAAGGGCCTTATCATAACTGCTTCTATTAGACACTCTAAAGCTGAAGCAACTCAGACTTGTGGGTTTCCTCGTCAGGGGAAGCACTCAGAATACGATCAACATACTGAGTGATCACAGTCAGTTGAAGCCACATGATACCCTGTTCTGGATAGTCATTCTTTGTAATGCATAATATTCCAACCCAATAGATCTGGGATAAAACCACCCATTAAAATCTGGTACTCGGCAAGTAAAACTTGCTGTCCCAATACTCCTGTGGCCTCCTCCGGTCTTCCCATATACATTAATCTATAGCACACTGTTGAACAGATGAGTGAAACAAGCATGACAGTAGTGCTCCAGTATCCCCTAACAGAGAAACCAACACTCCATTAACAGTACATTTTTAACCACTGGACTGGGACAGACTTAGGGAGGCTACAAGGGATTTACAGGATCTAATCGTTAGGTAAACAGATCTTCTCACAAGACGTTATTCTCCCCAGTCTCGATTCTAAACCTACAGCGTTTCAGCATGTCTGGTTTCGAGACATTCAAATAAAACCAAATTGTTTCCACTATTGCAACTAATTGTATAAAAATACAAAAACTGTTTAACTACTTTTACGTCCACCTGTACTGTACTTATACATTACAGATGCTCTTATATTTTCCAATCTCCTTGAGTTGATTTTCGTCAAGTCTCTTTAGTTACGTCTCTAGCCAGTCCCGCTGGCTAAACACACTCACACCGTCATTTAGTAGACCAAAACTCACAGCTACACACATACATGCCGGCACACAACTTCATAAAACACACATACACATCGAGAATATTTTTCTTTTCGTACTACAATGTGCTGTATTCTTGTTTTACTTCTACATTAATCCTTTTAATTCCTGAAGCGCACTCCAGATTCGCTGCATTTCTAATTTCGGGTGCGGTACTTTAGCCCACCGGTCAATATCTTCCGGTTTTGGATTTGATCGTATGGGGGAATCAGGGAAGGTAGGTGCGAGTGCAGACCCCCTCGACGGGGTGCGAGACAGTTAGAGTGACGCTGTCATCAACAGCGCCAGCCCCCGCTACATCAGGCCCTCTCCCACTTAGGTTGAGAGTACAGGTCTGCGGGCGCCCTCTGTTTAAGAAGGGAGTTCCTGTTCCGTCTCTATCACACTCGTACCAGGTGTCATCCCACTCAGACCCCCCGTCTCCATATGGTCACTGTGGGAATTGATCCCAATTATTTTCATTTCCTGCCTGTCTGTTCCCCTATGGGAGAGCAGGATATAACACATTAACTAGTGCAGTGCGACCAGGAACTAATTCTTCTTTTAGTTTCTGATTCTCCTGCACTGCCTCTTTTCGCTTTTGTTTATACTCTTTCGTAGCGAGTAAAGTATCTTTTTTTCTGGGTTTTTGTTTTCCCGTAAACACACTTTTAAGTCATATCCCAATTTATTTTTTATTTTTTCTCATGTATCTGCCACCACTGGTGCCGGCCGTGCACCAGGGTGGGAGCTACATGCTTGTGCTTTTGCCAATCAATACTCATATGCTTTCTTTACAGGGGTCTTCGCCCCAGACTCCCTCTGACAAACTCAACTTTTCGCATATTTTTCTCCTTTTTTTTCCCGTCAACTTACACTTTTCCGATATATAAACGGACCCTTCCACCACTTTCTCAAACCATCAGTTAGCACATGTTCGGTCTCTAAGATTTACTTTTGTCGTGTGTGAGGTAACAGCTCATTCAGTAGGGGGATGTTTTCACTTGGAAAAACCTGTGCATTACTGCACTCATTCAGCTAAGGGCGTCTGTTACCTCCAGATCTAAATGCCTCTCAGAGACTTTAGAGAGGACTTACACCACACTGTTCACAGGTAAGGAATGAGACCTCGAAAAACCCCTTTCCTGATCAGTAATTCACCATCCCCAGAACGCCAGCATTGCTGCTTTTGCCCCGGGGTGGACTTACGCACTGAGCTCAATCAGGGCGATTCTCGGGTCTCAACGTCCTTTAAATCCTGCTACTTAATGCTTTGCTCTTTTATTATGAAGTGTGTTTATGTTAGTGCCGTGCGTGTGTATATGTATTTCACAAACAAGGAAAACACCAAAAACATACATATATATCTCTTCTACTCCTGTTTCCTTTAAAACAAAAAACCACGCCACGCCAATCCGTGCACGATCAAGGCATAGCTAATCTCAGGACCCCGGGCACAATTAAGGCCCACACCAATCCTGGATTATACGTGCATTTAATGCACCACTCAGCTCCAGAACCCCGGGCGCAATTAAGGCCCACACCAATCCCGAGCCTCAGAACTCTGGGCGCAATTAAGGCCCACACCAGTCCTGAATTACATGCATTTAATGCACCACTTGCTCTAGAACCCCGGGCGCAATTAAGGCCCACACCGATCCTGAGCCTCAGAACTCCGGGTGCAATTAAGGCCCAAACCAGTTCTGACCTTCAGAACTCCGGGCGCAAATAAGGCCCACACCAGTCCTGAACTTCGCGGTAAGGGTCCAAAACCCGTTCAAAAACTCCACGCGCAATTAAGGTATACACCAGCTTCGAACGCCTGTACACAATACCGCGGACCGCCTGCCAGACCAAATTCTGGGCTTACAGCAAACAACCCATTACATACACCGGTGTCTTCCCCGGGCCAGAGGAATTCAGAAACTCACGTTTACTCCGTCATCACGGGCGATTCTCGCAGGGAGCAGAGACTTCCCAATCGGTCAGAGAGAGTCGGGACTTTTAAATAAAAGAGGAGTCCTTACCTCTTAGTAATGTGCGCTCTGACCGTTTCTCCTGATGATGGGAAGTTCTGCGCCTTCTGGAGCATCCGCCGACTACGCCAAATTTGTTGTAACAGAAGAAATAACGTTCTTGATCCGGAGATGAAGTAAAACAGATGAGTTTATTGCATGCAAGGAACAATAAAGCCGAAGTCTTGTTTCCCGCAAGAAACAACAAAAACGAAGAATTGTTCCCCGTACTGGTACAAACTTTTGGCTTATATAGTGTTTTCCTCTCTGTTTCTGACATCACTCGGTCTGATGGTAAAGAGGGGGGTTCATGGTATTTGGCCAGTTTACGATGTTCTGGACAAATGGTCAGTTTAAGATTACACCCAGGGGGGTTCCTAGCTTGCATCTGCAATCCTTATCAGTTAACCCCCTTTCCTGCCATAAACCCCAGCTTGTGATTTAGAAGTCTAAACCCCCTACAGAAAGGATTAAATTCAAACCCCCGTCTTCACATCTTTCTTCAATTCCAATAACCTACCTTTAAGCGTACTTGAACAGCTGAGTGAGGTCTGGGAGACACTCTTCCTAGGAGAAAACCTCAGTTTTGGGGGTGGCACTGGAAGCTTCAGTGGCTTCTTCTTTTCTAAACAGAAAAGATATGGCAGTAAAATATTTCATATCAAATAAAATTATTTAATCAACTTGATCTGTAACTTTTTACAATACATTTATTTCCTTTATTTTGGGAACTTTGAAGGCAGAGAAATGGACTTACTTGGAGTAGCAGCATCAGAATCAAAGTCTGTAATATAATAGAAAATTATCATATTTCAATATAATACTGAAAATTAGTTTAACATAGAATAAGCTAACCAAAATTCTTAGCAATTTCCATTATCAACAAATCTGATAAGATTTTTAACATTTTCATACAGAACACCTTTCAAAATGACTTATTTTAAAAGGTTGTAAAAAAAATCAATAACAAGGTACAAGCTAAATGAGGCATCAGTTGATATTAATAACTGGTTAAAAATATAACTATTGAGATTGTTACTTTTACATACCATCAACGTAATCGGAGAACACCCGCTTCTTACTTTTGCGTTTTGGATTGGGTGTCTCATCCTCGTCTTCAGCATCCGTAACAGAGGTGGTTAAATCAAAGTGATCACGCTCTGATTTCTTGTCTACAAATAATTATATTTACATTACATATGATCAAATATGAAAAAGGTATTGTTGCACTAATACATGTACATAGACAGTTACTGTAAATATTAAATCAGAATTTATAATAATTAACAGGAATTTGCTCTTATTTTCAAAGAAAGCTATACCTGATGTATGTTTAACTTTAATGAGCTTGAAGGTAACCCAAGTATCTTTATTAGGGTTGGCCTTCTCTTGTATAGTTTTGTAGCCTGCTTTGGATCATTCGGCCACCACACATACTCTCTTTGGGCATCCACCCAGTTTGAGGGCAAGACTCCCTCAACCTCCCCCTCCTGCTCTATCCAAACAGTGCGTGTCCACATCACCTGAAATAGACATACACATTTTAATTTTGAGTCTTAATTTAGATTGTGGTGCTGATTACTACACTTGTGTTCGCTTATAATGATTATACTCAATAAAAACACATAATTCAATAATAAACATTCTGCTTTATTTATACATTTGTAGATAGATGGTATTCACTACATGCAATTCCTCACAAACTTTAAAATGTAAACTTAACCATGAGAAAAGAGCAGACAGAACCAGCACCATATGGGAGACACATTACTTTTCTGTGCAACTCTTTTACAGAGAGGAATTTCTCCCTTGCATGCACCTCCAGACTATTAACATATACAATATTAAGCAGTTTTGACTCACATGGTTCAGTGAAGAAGTTACAAGTCTGAGTCTGGCGTACAACATCACATAGAAGACTTCTGTCTGCTCTTTTCTCCTTCACAAATGCAAAGTCCTCATTATCCAACAGGAAACAACAGTCTTTTTGTCTTGACGAAATATACATCCGTGAACCAGATGCTTCACAGTTGCTCTTAACTCTTTCCTTCTCCTTCATTCTCTTTACTACTTGAGCTATAGGGTTATGACTGTTCCGCACTAGTTTCTTCAAGGACTGTTAAAAGTTTTCAAATGGGAATGCAGATACATAATTTAAGGAACAATTAAATTGTACCACATCCTGATGTAGATGTCTCTGACTGTGCACATTATATACAACAAATGTTGGTCCATACAAATGCTGAGCATTGTCAACAAAGGCATCAAGCAGTTTTTGGGCATATTTGAGATAGGCATTTCTCTTTCTTTCGTCCGAGTCCAACATAATGGAAAGAGCAACTGTTAGCATCAGAAAATGGGTGTATAGTTCCTTTGATACAACATTACGAAGCACATGGGGCCTGTATGCAAAAGGAACTGGCAGAACTCTGTAGCCTTTCATCTGTCAAGCTCTGAGAGGGATCTTGGCTGTCTAGCAAATTCCCCAGGCATCTTTCTGCTAAGAATTTCCAATTTATCAGAAATTTCTTTCCTCTGCCTGACAGACAGTCGACATTTAGGTGGTCCTTGCTTTAAGAAAATAAGAATTCTTTTGCCAACACCAAGACAAGCTAGATGCATGTAGTCAAGGGAGAATTGCAGCAGCAGCTAAGGGAGAAAGTCTTTTATTGGTGTTCCTTGTACTCAAAGTTCTTGAATTGTCCATCTGTACAATCATTACATGCCTCTTCCCCTGTGAAAACAACTCTTCCCTCCCAGCTCCCTTTAATTTTGCATCTTTCGCAGCCAAAGTACGAATTGTGTCCTTTGCAGCATTTCAGATATGAGCTTGCAGGGGCATCACATATAAAAGCCTTCACAGTAACATTAAATACTCTATCTTAAAAGTGAATGCCATTATTGGTGAGTAACTTTAACTCCTCTAAAAAGTCACTCACATAATCATCAACTGATTCAGGCTTGGACCCTCCACAAAATAATGCTACAATGAAAGGCTGGAATTGGTGAAAAGAGCACAAAATAGGCCAAAATTGCACAGATGTAGATTTGAAGAGAGGAACTCCATCAACATTGATACACAGGTCTACAGAATGCCTGCCTTCTTGGAATGTTTTAGAAGAAGATATGTTTTTCAGGATTCCTTTCTTTAATCCAAAGTAAATGTACTGACCACCGCATTTATCACTGATTTGCACTTTATTAGGTGTTTGTAGGAGAGTCCTGCAATCCTTTGGAAGCTTGTGCCCCTGACGTCTCAATATCTCCAATAAATCATTGAAACACTGTCTTTTACAACCATGCTTAGCAGACCAAGCTACAAGTTCAGTAGATAGATTTTGCTGGGTCAGTCTGTGCCTCATCTACAAGGTCAGTAGATTCAGGACTGGGGTCAGTTACATCAGATTCATCAGAGTCAGAAATTTCAACCTTGTTCAAGATTTCTTCTTCAGAAGTAATAACTTCTTCAGTGTACCCATAGTCATTTGAATCCTGATGTGTAATGTCATCACTGACACAAGCACCCATATCACCAGACGATTGTTCCACATTCTCGTCCTTGGTGTCATCTATGTGAAAACTGTCATCTTGATCATCACTGCTGGATTCTGCAAGAGCATTTAGCTCTGCACGTCGCTTCCTCCATCGGGATAAATAGTGCTTTGACATAAAGTCTGATTTGGTGTGCCCCCTGCGTGCTGATGTGCACCTACAGATAATTGTAACACATGCAAATAAACAGTAAATAAACAGTAAACAGTAAATAAACAGAGACTGTTGTATGTAAGGTACTATAAGGACGATGGAATATAAAAGGAAATGGTATCAACTTTTCTTAAGAAAATAAAAATAGAAATATTGTCATTCAAAGAAATCAACATATAATTACATTTTTTTTCAGGCAGGTGGCAAGACCCCCTCGAGAAACCCCTGTATGCAAAGCTGTGTAAATAAATTACATACAGCACTGTACGTTTTAGACCGTACCGTACGCTCGGTAATTTCCCGCAATTCCTGTCATCAGTTTTATTTTTGGGATTTTAACAGAGATTTTTGATTAAAAGAACAAAATGACTGCGATAAAAATGTTGTTAACTTTAAAAGGGTGAGTAAGAAAGGTCACACTATGCAGGTATTTCCCGTATATCATTGCCTAGTTAAATTTAGAACAATAACATTATTTCAGAAATCACACAGAAAGGAGTATAACACCGCGATTATTTTTTTCCCATAAAAACATATCGTTATTCCTTAAAGATGTCTTGCTGAGGCAATTCTAATTTCTAAGAATATCCATATATTTTTAGGAGAATCAGAGAAAATTATCATCACATACTTTACAAATCCATGGGGTACTATAACATTAAGGGTTGTTTAGCATTGATGTTGTTAATGGTACATGTTACATACTTATTTTCAATGACCCGTTGAACTTCTGATTCTCAAATTAGAGAAACGGCAAAACGATTATGTGTAATCTTCCCCTTCACACTATTTTTATGTGCCATTTTTTGCTTATTAACATACTATTTTAATCAAAATAATATTAAGTAAGATCTGTATGTATTCAGATAGTATTATTATTATTATTTATACTTACTCGTCAAAAGAGGATTGCTGAGATATTTGCAGATTTCTTCTACGATTGAAAAACGTGGCCAAAATGGCGACCAACGAATACTAGCAATGTATTGTGGTATATAACCGGAAAATATGCTGGGTTAGCTATTTTCTCAACGTATGCGTTTATTAATGTTGTCGATATTATGGTTGAAATTTAACATTGATAATACATCACGGCTATGTGCCCCCTGCTATGTGCTGATGTGCAATTTTAACGCATACAGTTAGGAAGGATCGGTCACTGTTGTATGGTATTATATACCGTATAATGACATTATGGAATAGGATGGGGACAGGCCTGGCGTCACGGGGGGAGGGAGGAGTGTCGCCCCTTCAGTTTTGGGCAAAAAGATTTACTTAACTTAACTTGCGCCCTAAAAAAATAGTTGTAGTTTGTCAATGGTCAGACAACACTGATTGACGCTAACAGTCACTCGGACTGTTTGATGTGCAGGAGGGCTCTCCGTCCAGGAATGGCACATATCAGTGTCTTTATTGAGTGTCAACATTCCGATCCTGTTTGCTCAGGTGGACCGATTCCTTGCAGTAGTTTATCATTATACTTAAAATCGTTATATAACTAGGACTAGTTATAGCAGTCTGTGCTTTCTGTTGGTTTTACAACAATTTTTTCTTAACGATTCAGAACCTCCATCGATGTAGCTGCAGAGTGACGAAAAATGTGAAACTGAACTTCATCGTTAATACCAGATTGCTAGTCGTTATCTTCTATCATGAAGCACTAAACAATGGCATAGCTGCGAGATTT
Organism: Lepisosteus oculatus; assembly: GCF_040954835.1. Lineage (NCBI taxonomy): Eukaryota > Metazoa > Chordata > Actinopteri > Semionotiformes > Lepisosteidae > Lepisosteus > Lepisosteus oculatus. Next base: position 3,270,232 of record NC_090713.1, read on the forward strand.
CATTTGGGTAGCTGCACCGTACAGCTCCGTTTGAACTGAAATATCACCCCCCCTCAGAATTTCAGACACCCCCCTACAGACTTTCCCCGGGCACCGCGCACTGATGTGGGACGGGGTGTCCAGGAAATGGTATCAACTTTTCTCAAGAAAATAAAAATAGAAACTCTATAGGCACTCAAACATTTTACTGTTTTTTTCAGGCAGGTAGCAAGACCCCCTCCGCAAAACCCTTGTATGCCAAGCTGTGGGCAGTGATTCGGCGAATATACGTATATTCACGGCAAAAATACGGCTATACGTATATATATGTCGCCGCGACATATAATCAATGTTGAATTGTGAATTATTTTCACAGTAATTTAATTATTATATTTTTTACTATATTTATTATACACGTGTAAATAAATTAATTACTGCAAAAATAATTAACTTCGTACACTGTGCAGAGTGCCGTATACTCCTAGTTGCGGCACACACGATATATACAGTAAAAAATGCCTCAGGCACTGTGTTAGATGTGTTTTTGACGTTATATATGCGTTTATTAATGTCGTCGATTTTACGGTTGCAATTCGGCATTGATTATACGTCGCGGCGACGTATATATACGTATAGCGGTATTTTCACCGTGAATATACGGATATTCGACGAATCACTGCCCACTGGGCACCTTCTGCTTCCTTGCACATCACATTTATTAAGCTGTTGGAATTAGAATTCCAGCACTGCTTGTATGGTTCACAAATTACCTCACTCACATTTTCCCTTCTATTCTGCATCTTACTCGCACTTGTGCTGTCACTATCGTTGCTATATTTGCGCTTCAGAGTCCAAGATTTGAGCCAGTGCTCCATGATAAGCCGTCTGCTTCTTTAAATTACACTCAGAACTTTCAAACTCAAAGTAAGACATTATAAAGGGAGTTTTTAATGAAAGTTCGGGAGGAATGAAGGCAGCTGCGCTCATTCGACACAGCTGCTGCAATTCTCACTAATCCTGACGTAAGCAACCAGTCTCCATATATATCAAATGTCTTCCTCGTTCGTTTTCTGCATGGTTCATTTTCGCCTAGCTTGAATCCGTGCTCCCTTCTCATGGATCTACAAATCTGCCGCTCCGATAAAGACCTTTTCTGCAGCGCAGGAGATTCTCCTACCCCTCTCGTCCAGTCCTCCCCCCACTGCTCCCCTCACCTCCGTCTAATCGCCTCCTTCAGCCGCCGTGCCACATCAGCGCCGCTCATCTCCCAGCCAGTCCTCACAAGATCCAACTCCTCGCCGAAGACTGCGTCCCGCCGTCGTAGTCCCTCTCTCATTACAAACCCAGCCTTCCCGCTCCTCCACTGCAAAGTCTCCAAATAACCCCCGCTTCTCTCGAGGATGTCCCTGCCGCCGCGCTTCACAAACATCGGCTCCCCCTTCTCCTGGATCATCTCTCGTGATTTCCAACTGGACCGTAGCAAGCCTCCAGAGGATACTTCGAAAACATGGCATCCATTTTAAAAGAAACGCTTCCAAAAAAGCTTTTTTCCGTGTACTTAACCGCAGTCTACACAAAGGAAACATCAGCTCCACAGCTTCCCCCGGCGCCCTCCGATGACATCTGCCTGTCGCGTCTTCTGTCTTGTCTTGTCCTGATATATCCGTGTCTGTGTCTCTTCCCCAAGCAATCCATACCTCTGCTGAACAACTGCACCTAGCCTCTTCCACCCAGCCTCCTTCCCTAAACTCCTTGCTGCCAAGTCTAAGGCACCAGGCTCACGCCCCTCCCCCACCCCCTTCTCTGCTTAATCTAACTTCTGCACTCTTCTGTCTCTACCTCCGGCGTCCAACACGGCTCAAGCTCCGCCAGCTTGGTGCCTTCAGCCCCGGTTCCTTCTCTTTTGCTGCTGTCTCCACGGCCCAAAGGCCAGCTAGTAAATGACCCCCAGCTCAGCCAGCAGGCGGCCCTTACCCTCCCCACCCCATGGCGTCCAAGACGACTCGGCAGCCTCCTCAGTCCTTCACGCAGCCTCCACCCCTGCTTCAATTCCTCCTCAACAGTCTTCGGCTTCCATATCCCAAGCCACCGAGCTTCAGGCCCCAGATCCGTCTAACCCCTCCTACCACAATCTGCTTTCTGCTCTTCTTCCCTCCTCATCTTCTCCCTTCCCCGGTGTCCAACACGGCATCCGTCATCCCCTGCCTTCGGCCCTGGATTCCAATCTCCCCTTTCCTAAGGACATTCCTCTCCAAACAGCCGTTCCTCTCTCGGCTCCTCCTAACACACTAAAGTTTAGTCCACCTCCCATTCCCCCTTTTCACTCCGGCAGCAAATTCTATGAGGTGCGGACGTCAATCTAGCTCATCTTCTCTCTTCCTCCACTTACAACTCAGATTCTAGAACAGTCAACTGGGCTCGATTTCCGTTACTCTCGAATCTTCTGACCCTCATTCTGCTTCAGTCCTTCAAATTTCTGACTTCTGCTTGGCTTTCAGCATTTTCCGGGACACCACGTCAGGAACTCGACGATTACATGCACAGCCTCCCTGATCTATCTGTCCTTTTCGAGGGCTCCCTGTTCTACGATTACCATAAGCAGTTCTCGGCCAAGGCCGCTGCCCGTCTACTCCAACAGAACCAGCGCACCTGCTAGGGAGCCCTCGACATCGAGCTTTACTGCCGCACTTTCACTGGCGTCAGAGTTCTTTCCTGCGACTTCTGTTCCTCTAGGACACATTCATCAAATCTTTGCCAGATACCGTCTGCAAGCTCAACCTTGACTCTGCCCCTTCTCCCCCACAGCATCTATTCTTCCCTGTCCAAAGACATTTGCGGTCGCCCCATCGTGATGATCAGAGGCCAACACATTTCCAACATCTCCAATTCCTTAATACATACCTCTCCCCTTCGTCGCTTCCTTCACATTTGCAGCTTCTGCAGCGAAGCTCATGCTCGGTCTGCCTGCCCCCGCCGGCCCTTCCATGCTCGCTCCACCTTCAGCGTTCCCAAAAGACTACTGGCTTTTCCGTCTACCCCAATCGACATCCCCGCTCTTGCTTCCGACCTGTTCTGCCACCCTGACCCCTTTTCCACCCACATCTTACTCGACGGCCTTTCCTTCGGATTCTCACCAGGCCTGTGCACACTTCCTTCTTCCTCCGTCTTTTGCAAAAATTTGCAATCTGCCACCGCTGATCCCCAGTCCATTGATTCCTTGCTAGCATCCGAAGTCGAGAATGGTTTCATGATCAGCCCACTTGACTCTTCCCAATTCCCTGCATACCGCATCAATCCCATTGGTATAGCGGTCTGTAAGTATTCCAGTAAAAAAACACCTTATAATTGACTTGTCAGCCCCTCATGACACGTGGGAGTTAAGTCTCAATAGCCTTATTCCCAGCTCAGACTTCTCCCTCCACTATGCCACAATTGACCACGCCATTTCTCTCATCAAAATTGCAGGTCTGGGTGCCTGGCTCGCTAAGGCCGAAATCTCCAGTGCCTTTAATGTTATGCCTCTTGACCCAGGCTTCTGGCACCTCTTCGGAGTTCATTGGAGGAACAAGTTCTTCGCAGTCTGCCTTACCTTCGGACGTAGGAGTAGCCCAAAAATTTTCGGTACCTTAGCCGAAGCTCTCTGCTGGATCCCCTTGAATAACTATAGGCTTCCTTTTCTCGTCCACCTTCTCGATGATTTCCTTACCATAGACTTTCCTCACACTCCACCTGCAAGAGCCTCCTCATCACTTTTATTTCTGTTTTTAGGAACTAGGGGTACCTCTTGCCACGGACAAAACAACCGGCCCCTGTCATATAATCCAATTCCTCGGGATCACCCTCAATTCCATCAATTTCTGCGACAAGATCGACAAGATCCAGATGTATATCTCTATCTATTCTTCTGCCAAATATTGCACAAAGAGTGAACTTCTCTCTCCGCTCGGCCACCTCAATTACGCCATGCATATCATTCCTCAAGGACGGTCTACCTTCTCGATCTCGCCTCTTCCGTGCCCTCTCTTTACCACCATGTAAGCCTTTCAGCCGACTGCAAATCTGAGCTCAGGCTTTGGCAGATTCTCTTGGCCAACTGGAATCACATATCTCTCTCCTACGATGACCTCCTCTCTGACACCGAGGATATCCAGCTTTTCACAGATGCAGCCCCCTCAGTCGGTTGCAGAGGCTATAACAAAGGCCAATGGTTTGCGGCCCCTTGGCCTCCTGAATTCTCTTCAATCCCTCTCGCCAACCAGTCATCGGCCTTGTCGGAAATATTTCCAATTGGCGTTGCCGTTTCTCTTTGGGGCCACAATTGGAAACAAAAATCCATCCTCATCCATTTGGCCATCTATGCAGTAGTTCATATAATTGACAAAGGAAGGTCTTCATCCCAATCTATCATAAAATTCCTCTGCCGCCTTAAATGGATTTCTCTTACACATCAATTCACCCTCGTAGCTGCTCACATTCCAGGCCACCTTAATGAGATAGCTGTCTCTCTCTCTCTCACTTTCAATGTCAGAAATTCAGGAACTTGGCACCAGATGCAAGACTGAGCCCGTGCACAATACCTCCCTATTTGGAACTCGCATTCCTCTGAATCATCCTTTCCATCACTATCTCCAGCTGGCCCAGCAAACTATCCTCTTAGGGATTGCCCCTCGAACTCTCAATTCTTACTGGACTGCCTGGAAGGGCTTCCAATCCTTCCACCTCTCTGCAAACATAAAATTCCCTTCTTTCGATATTCTCACCGTATCATCCTTCGTTTGCTATTGTAGAAACTCACTCAAGGTACAAGCATCCACCACCAAAGTTTACCTGTGCGGCATCCACTTCTTCCATAAACTCCTTTTCGGCACGATCTGTCCATCCCTTATCCACCCTCAAATTACTCTCCTTCTTAAAGGCTTTCAGCGGCTTGAAAAACCACTTCCGAACCAACGCGCACCACTTACTCCGGACATCCTTGAATCCTGCACCTACGTTCTCAGGTCGGGTTACCACTCACCCTGGGTCGACCGCACTCTTGAATCGTTATTCTTGTTAGCCTTCTTCATCTTCCTAAGGTGCTCCGAAATTACCACTGCTTCCACATCCTTCGATCCTTCTTCTCAACCCTGCTTATCCGACATCTCCATCTTAGCTTCCGATACACTGACCTTCTATCTCAAGAAAAGCAAACCGACCAACTCGGATCCACCACTCTCATCTATTATTTCAAACTCTGTTCCTACGTAAGCCCTTACGAGCCTCTATCCCATTACGCACATCTTCGCACCTCTGCCGGAGCTTTGCCTACTACCCCTCTGTTCGTAAACGAGAAGGGCCGCATCCTCTGCCGCTTGCCAAGACATCCTCGAGTATCTCATCAAGCAACTCGGCCGTTGATCCTCCAAGGCTTACCATGCATACATTAAAACTAACCCCGGTATCCTCAAGCAGGCATTTTCTCTCCTCGGCTCAATTAGTTCAATAATCTTTTGTTTTGTTTTTCTGCACTGGTGACTGGGGGTCCCGCTTGGTTCTTTTGGGGGTCCTATCCTCCCCGTCCAACGGCCGGGAGGTTGGCCCTCAGCCAAGCGGGTTACACCAAATCTCTACATCCCAATAAACCTGTAGGGAAAACCGGTTCAGGGACGCCAAATATGTAATCATAGTGGCTCTCTGAAGGCACCAGTTCTGTAGGGTTTGGGCATTTACTGAGACAATTATTAATTGTAGCAGTAAATCACAAAGTTGATTCTTTTGATGGCTTTAGAATCCAACCATGCGATATAACTCAAACAACGCACACACACAGGTACTAATACACGAGGATACATTTATTAATACATAGAATATGCATGTAAACCTAACAGATCTTATCGAGAGGGTTATCAGAATACAAAAGGTATATTCGGTCAGTTACAAAGAGTTATACATATTAAGAGGACATACGTTCAGTATATCATTCATTAAGACCGTTTCGTAAAGTGAACTTGGTTACAACTTCTACATTAGATACTCAAACAAGTACATAACTCTTAGGAATTAAATTGATATCAACTGGTTGGGATAACAATTGAATTCTCGAGCTGTAATGCATTGAAGTTGAATACTCATCCAATTTCTGGGGATTCAGATCTCCTGCAGGCACAAAGAAACAGTTGCAGGCTTGTTGCTGTCCAATCCGCGCTCTCTGGCTCCGTGCCAGGCTGTGCTGTGCGGCTTGCGACGGTGCGCTGCTGATGCTCATTGTTGGCTTTAACTAGCAAAGTTTGTGCACAGGAGAAAAGATGACTGTGGGTCCCAGCAAGTCAGAAAGAGGACCGGTTCGTTCCTGATGAAGAGCTAGTTCTGAATAGTGATTCAGCTGTCCACAGTTCTGACCTGTTCATGAGGCCTGCTGCTGTTGCTAACCTCGGATGGATCCTCTGGTTACTCTCTGGCAACCTCCGCTCTAGACTCTTAGAACAAAGGAAAGTTCTGGCACTCGGACACACTGGCCGTTCCGTGGTTGTCCGGGCTGAGTCTCAGGATGGTCAGGAGGCGCACTGCGAGAATGTCCTGCCCTTGGGAGCCTTCTGCTCCTGGGCCGTCCTGCCCTGGAATTCTCACAGAATCTTGTTGAATCTGAATCTGAATCTGAATCTGAATCTCTCAGGCTCTCTGTGCTGCCTGTTTTTACCTGGAGGAACTTCAGCTCATTGATTGGCTGAAAGTTCCATGGGCATCAGAGTCCCACGTGGGTTACTCGGCCCTACCAGTCCCTGATTGGTTGATCAAGGTGAGATATGAGTCACTTAGTCCTGACACTTAGTAATGCAGTCCAGATGTCCAACTGGCACTCCCTAAACAGATAGGCGCCAATGGATGACCATTGATCATGATAGCCAGGCTTAGCTAAGTGCATCCCCCTGTGGGAGCTGTCCTTATCAAAAGAAAACATCTTGCATGAATAGTTTCTCTGTGGCTGCACCACAGAGATGAACAGAGAAATGGGGCCTCATTTGGGAAGCTCAGAAACACTTAATTCTGCCTTATTATTAAGCTTCGCCGCTACAAACCATACTAATTTCTCCCAAGCTTTCGGCTGCTGTCATTCCTCGTGAATAATAATTAATAGATTCTTATACTTATATAGTGCTTTTCTTCACACTCCATTCAAAGTGCTTTACAGGTAATGTAATCATCTGCATCCACCTTATAAGAGAAATTCAGGCTCTTAGAGTGGAAAGTGCCCTTTATTCCCAGCACAGCAGCAAAGACACCGGCATGCAAATACAGCGTCATCGGGCTATAACACGCTCGGGACATTTGGGTTACAGATCTATAGGGTGGTTAAGTGGTTACAGGTATAAAGGGGTATAAACCTGGATAACTATTTACATGGCAGCCCAACAGCCCACTTCAATGTGCAACCACACCAGAGGGTCAACCCGCGCTGGCCAGTAGCCCTCAGCCCCAACTTTGTCTCTTCCTCCCATCCTGCACCTCTCCATGCACCTCAGCCGGGTGCTCCTCAGCTGCAACGCCAGATGAAGACGTCACAATATTCAAAAGTAAGAACGAAATGGTACGAACAATAAGAGCAACAGTCGAGCCACACCCGCATATCAAAACGTAAACAGCGTAACCACGCAGTCATGACGACTAGTGATGCGCGGGTTCACTCGGGTTCAAAAAAAAGATTTTCGATCGGGTTGGGCAGGTGACCCGTGCATCACTAACAACAATACACTGGTGCACGGCGCCAGGGACATCACTGCCAAACTGATTCATTTTCAATGTGTGAGATCATTTCATTCGTGGTGCATAAAACTAAAACACTGAAGTGATTGGCGCTGATGGGGAAAATGAAGAGGCGAGGTGGTCCGCAATAACTCAGGCTTCATTAATACACAAAGGCAACAGAAGGGTACAGCCAAGGAGAATGAATGGAAACTTTGCCCTTTCAGCAGACCCTCAAGCCAGCCAAGCCTACGACTAGGCTGGTGCTCACCGCATTACTGACACACAGTCCCCTTAATGGCTAGTGAAACTCCGATACCTAGAATCAACACACAAGTCCCACCTCCCACTTTTTACAGTTTGCAGTTCTTAACAGTGCTCCTAGGGGGAGCCCCTTAGTAGCAAACACTACAATATTCTTTCCTCTGACTTAAACAGCATAGACTTGTTTTAAGAAAGATGGTTAGGTCAGCCCGTGGACCACCTGGCGCACGCTCCTGGATAACTGGTGGTCTGCGGACCACACTTTGAGGACCACTGCTATAACTAATGCAGTAGGAAACTAGCAGGTTGTTAAAGGTGGAACATAAAGATGAATTATCTTTTGTCATCTACTGTCATCTTTTACCCCATTTTAAGAAGTTTAAAAGTCCCCTTTGCAGCAGGGATAAGATTCTGTGATTATGGCTGAGGTAAGGATGCAGCACCGACTGCTCATAGAAAACCTGTAATCCTGTCTCATGGGGATTCAGAGCTACAGGAAAGACATCTGGATGTTTAAGCTGATTCTTCAGGGTTATCAGGACAGTCTGGGGTAAAACACTGACAGACAGTGTCTGTATTCAGCACAAAGAGTGGAATTTAAACACAGAGTAAATCTTCAATGCACTAGTAATACCTGATGCAGAACAGTCCTCTGTTTTACTCAATACACCTCAAAGTGATTTTATCCTTAGAAAGAGCTGAAAGAACAATGATCCTTGGTCTCTATGGATAAACCATCAGTCAGTCGGTTGCTATAGAGACAGGTTAAAGGAACAAAATCTCTTCATTCTGGAACAAGGCAGACGTAAAGAAGGTTTGAACAATCTCAATCCTGACAGGGGCAGCTCAAAGGGCACTTCAGACTCTGAAACTCATTGAGGATGGAATATCACATTCAGAAAATAAAATGCTCCACCCAGGTGGTTCAGGTCCAAGGTCTGGTCTCTCCTTCAAGAAGCTTCTAGATACAATTTGAGATTCACTCATTTGAAATGTCACACGAGCAAGATGGACCAAATGGCCGCCTCTTGTTTACAACATATTTCCTGTTTAATGTTCATAATGTCACTGTTTAGAATGAAATTAAGAAGAGGATGTAAGAGAGAAGATTAATCCATGCCCTGGGCAGAAGAACAGGACGAGACGCTGACGAGAACAGGAGACTTCAGACAGTGCAGATAGACAAGGCCAAGCTGTGGTGAGCACGCACTCATGTGTGGTGCAGTATAGGCTGGGGACACAGGCAGAGACTGGTGCAAGTAAACAGTGCAGATCTGTGACCAGAAGCACGTGTGGCTCAAAGCCAGAGAGACACAGAGAAGGCACCGAGGAGCAAATCAAGAACCACAGTCAAGATAAGCAACCAAGGTTGAAATACACAGGACCAGATCACAAAGGACAAATCCAGGTGACTCAGAGCAAAGCAAGGGTTAAATATCCAAGACACAGCACAAGACAGGGTGCTAGAGAACTAGGAAACTGAAGATCCTGAAACAAGGAATACAAGGAGGCTCCGAACAGTCTTAATCACAGAGCACCATGTATTGTCCCAGCAGTCCTTAAATATTCTGCACCACCTGGTGAGGTTGTGGATGTAAATTGCCTGCAGGTGATACAGGTTTCCAGTCAGAAAGCCTTTCCTTGGTAACAGGCACTGATCAATAGGAGAATGGAGGGTTGGCCAGTTACCATACAAAATCCCAGCTCACTCTACAGAAGTGAGCCTGACACATTATTGACACTTTCAGAGCCAAACCAACTTTCCTTCAGTCTTTTAGTTAGAGAGACATTGGACAATCTAAAGCAGAGATCTGACACTCTACTCCTGAACAGATACACTGATATCTGGATTTCAATCTGACTGTAACTGTTGAGTTCTGACTGACTCAACAGGTACAACCAGTTCACTTCAGGAGTAGTTAAGGTAATTTCCCAAAACTTTTACTTTAAAAAGGACTGACAACCTTCAGGCAGAGTAGCTATCAGAATTAAATCTGTCTTCTGTTCTTCTATCTTCTGTTGCAAACCAATTATCATACCTCCTTACCAACAGAAACTGCTCCCAATTACACCCCAGTCTCCTCCATCACCTATTCCACCAAACATCCATAAAGACCTACTTTTAAACATAAGTAAATATCCTCATTAAACCCCCCAGATATGAAAGTTCACATTTCAAGCCATTATTCTATTACACAAGTAGTGACACCAGGTGACATTACTTCAAAAGTTTTTGAAGTCATTCCTACGGCGACACCTAGTGGCATTTCCATTGTAATTCCCTAGGAAGACAGAAGGCGGCGTCTGTCAGATCAGAACTGATCTTCCTCACATTTACTCTCTGAGTGTCATTGATATGGAGGATGTGGCTGTGCTGCTGTAATTCTTATGAGGACTGATCTTGGGAGGCTGGGTTGCATAACACTGGTTATGTTCTAAATCAACATCACCATGCTTATAAATGTACTTTTCATCTGTACTTCTCTTACCAGAACAAACCATTCAAACAAAGCACAATTAGTAAGGTGTTTTTTAAGGAAAAAAATCTTAAAAACAGAACCACAGATTACTTTTTTTCTTAAAGCACATAAGGAGGATGGAGCTGTGCTGCTGTAATTCTTATGAGGACAGAGCTCAGGAGGCTGGGTTGCATAACTGTTCTAAATAACTGTTCTAAATCAACATCACCATGATTATAAATGTACATTTCACCTCTACTTTTAACTCTTACCAGATCAAATCATTCACACAAAGGATAAATGAATAAGGTGGGTTTAAAGGCACAAAGTCTGTAATGCAAAGACACAGATTACTTATTTTCTAGAAAAACATTCTGAATAAATGCTGGAATTTTGAGTCTGTTTTTCATTATGGGAGCAGGTTCTGTCAATACAGCAGACTGACAAACTGAGCTTTGCTCCAGACCTCCTCTGTTTAATTCTAGTTCTTCTTGTACTTCTTATTCTTGTGCTTACAGACACAGGAATCACAAGAATGTTTTCTTCATTTCCAATGTCCAGACAAAGATTAAAAAAAAACATCACTATTTTTTAAGCCAGTTTATTAAATGTATTTACACTACACTATATGATTTTGTACAATCATTAGTTCACTGCAATTCCATTGAAAATGTGATGTTTGGAAATGTTAACACAGTGGTGATTCCAGAGTCACTGTTACTGTTATGTTGGAATATCACTCAGAAAAAATAATTATAACAGAATTATTTACACAGAAAAGTAATTTACAGCATATGCTTCAGTGTTTTGGGAATGTTTATAGCCCAGTGAGTTTAACACTTCATGACTGAGAGCTGCCCTTCACAGCAATACAACCCACAGCAACAATGGCTTTCATCACCATCTGGACACTCCTCATCTCTGAGGATGAGATCATGGTAGGAATGGGTTTGGAAATGTTATAGGTTTTAAAGATTTAAAGTAATTTATTAAAAGAGATCAACATTACAAAAGTAAAAATAATTTCATATCCTCTCTTTGCATATTTTATCATTAACTTGTTGTTGATTTTCAGAATCCAGTGGACAGATCACTGTGAATCAGACTCCAGGAGTGAAATCTGTTTTCCCTGGACAGACAGTCACTGTGAGCTGTAAGGCTGAATTATCAGCAGATTATTACTGTAAGAGTGAGCGCTGCCTGAGCAGTAGTACTGGGTATTTTGACAGTGTCACACAGCTGTACAAAAAAAACCCTTAGTAGGTCCTGCAGGTATTGAGGATGAAGGCAAAGACAGAGATCACAGCCTGTGGAGAAGCTTAACTGTACAGAAACACATTGAGTGACGTTAGAACATTAACATAAAGAAATCTGTTCATCAAACATGATTTTTGCTACATTGAAGAGGATACATAAGTTACAATCACTTTATTAACCATACAGTGGTGTGAAAAAGTGTGAAAGTTCCTGATTTCTTATTTTGTTGCATGTTTGTCACACTGAAATGTTTCAGATCATGAAACAAATTGAAATATTAGACAAAGATAACACAAGTAAACACAAAATGCAGTTTTTAAATGAAGGTTTTTATTATTAAGGGAAAAAAAAAATCCAAACCTACGTGGCCCTGTGTGAAAAAGTGATTGCCCCCTAAACCTAATAACTGGTTGGGCCACCCTTAGCAGCAACAACAGCAATCAAGCGTTTGCGATAACTGGCAATGAGTCTTTTACAGCGCTGTGGAGGAATTTTGGCCCACTCATCTTTGCAGAATTGTTGTAATTCAGCCACATTGGAGGGTTTTCGAGCCTTAGCCGCTTTTTTAAGGTCATGCCACAACATCTCAATGTAATGGGACACATACCTTCCAAAAAGTTCAACTTTTGTCTCGTCAGTCCACAGAGTATTTTCCCAAAAGTCTTGGGGATCATCAAGATGTTTTCTGGCAAAACTGAGACGAGCCTTTATGTTCTTTTTGCTCAGCAGTGGTTTTCGTCTTGGAACTCTGCCATGCAGGCCATTTTTGCCCAGTCTCTTTATTATGGTGAAGTCATGAACACTGACCTTAACTGAGGCAAGTGAAGCCTGCAGTTCTTTGGATGTTGTTGTGGGGCTTTTTCTGACCTCTTGGATGAGTCGTCGCTGCGCTCTTGGGGTACTTTTGGTCGTCCGGCCACTCCTGGGAAGGTTCACCACTGTTCCATGTTTTCGCCATTTGTGGATAATGGCTCTCACTGTGGTTCGCTGGAGTATCAAAGCTTTAGAAATGGCTTTATAACCTTTTCCAGACTGATAAATCTCAATTACTCTGTTTCTCATTTGTTCCTGAATTTCTTTGGATCCCAGCATGATGTCTAGCTTTTTTATACACCACTGTATACTGTATGCTTTCTTATATTGGGAATTTGTCTTTTTGCATACCCTAGCTTGCTCTCCTTGAGACACAGGCAGGGAGAGAGAAGCTTGGGCCAGAGCACAGGGTCAACCATTTATACAGCACCCCTGGAGCAGTTGGGGTTAAGGGCCTTGCTCAGGGGCCCAATAGAGTAGGATCCCTCTGCCAGCCACATGATTTAAACCGGCAATTTTCTAGCCACAGGTTCAGATCCTTAGCCACAGTGCCACCGCTCCACAGCAAATTGTCATTCAGGTTTGTAATCAACAATATATAAAAATAATTTGGTTATATATGGTTCATACTAAACATTTCTGAATTATACTGTGATACTGAAGAAAAGAGAAAAAGCAAAGACCCAGGACACAGCCTGTCACGATCAGCTGCACACCAATACTCAGAGCTTCAGTAACAAGGCTTGTGATGATCAGATCAAATTACATCTCCTTATTGGCTTTAGAAATGAAGAATCTGAACTGGAGGCATTGTTCTCTACACATTGGAAAATACAGTATTCTAATCTAGATTTAGGTTGCAGGTTTACAAAGATATTTCTATACTTAGGAAAAGAACAGGGAAATAAAATCCTAGTACAAAGTACAAACTGATAAAAACTGAACCAGTTACATTTCTGTCCTGCAAATTAATAAATCTTTACAGCTTAAAATGTGAAGGAAACAGTCCTTAGCTTTCACATCACATCTCTTTCAATAACTACTTATCCAATTCACAGGAAAGCCAGATCCTACCCCAGGAAGAAGTAGGACCAAGGCAGCATACACCCTGGACCAGACACGAGTCCATCACAGTGCACACACAGCACAACATAGACACACATACGCAGTCCTTCCCTTTCCTGGCAGTGGATCTGGGGCTGACTTCACTCTGACCATCACAGGAGTCCAGGCTGAAGACACAGCCGATTATTACTATTACCAGAGTGGTGTGTACTACACACCCGGAAACAAAAACTGCTCTAGGATCTCAATCTGACTGGTCGGAGCTGCTAATTGGAATCCTCCACACAAACGGTCTCGCCCCAAACAAGCACCAGCTGGAGGCGATCCCTTCATCCAATCAGAGCGCCTCACTTGTTAACACACCCTCCATTTCCAAACATACTTGAACCTGCTCTGTTTCACTGAACATTGCTTGATATTGTTAGCTTCCTCAGAACTCCTTGCCTCGCATTTATAACTACAGATGAAGCCATTCAAATGGCGCGTTACAGACACGTACCAGAGGTAATTGGCTACAGCGTCGCGCATTGTGACGCAAGATGACGCGCGGTACCGCGGTACGTGATTGGTTGACCGACACGGGAACTCATGGTCCGTTGGTCTGTCGTAGAAAGACTTACAGTAAACGTCTTTACTGTGCCCGTTGTAGATATTGAATTTTACCACTGAAGGGAAATCTTAGTAGCTGAGCATAAAAGGAATAGGAGCATACTGTAACGCGTGTGAAGGCCATAAACGATATTAATTTTGGAACATAAACATACAGTATATGGCTGGTCTTGGTACTTTAAAGAAAAAATACACACCAGTATTCCATTTCTCGCTAAACATTTTAAGCATCGAAGTCTTTAAATAAAGAGATACCGGAGTCAACAAGCATACTTTTAGAATTTGATTAAAAGGGAATATAATATGGAATCGCGTATCTAACGAAATTAATAACGATATAATTATATTCATGTACCGCAACACAAGAATAGTACACGCTGTACATTGTCTGTCGATAATGTTTCTGTAGTGCTTTTTCAGCACTCTGCATGTGACTGCGCCGGTGGCGCTGTGGGTAAGATTCCTGACTCCCATGTCACATGGTCTGTGATCGAATCCCACTGGAACTATGAGTTTTTTTTTAACAAACATTTCTTTGAAAAAATGAAACGTTTCCCTTGGTCAGAGATTAAATAAAACCTCACTCGCACCAAACAAATTTATATTTCTAAATATCACAACATGATCGGATTTAAGTCTTTTTAATAACAATGAATAGTCACCTATGCGTTACAAAATAAACATTTATATTGATTTGAATCGCGTTTTGATTTAAATCGTAAACGCGTGTTTAAATATATGTGTTTAAAGGCGATATATAAAAGCGCTGATTCTTATGGAATGTGTTCCGCTGGGAATTCAAAAAAAATATTTTTTTTAATCGCGTATCTAAGGAAAATAGCAGTATAACTTTGTTCATGCACATCATTATACAGTATCTCATTTTGTATTTCTATAAAAAAAAATCGTTTGCCCAGCCACTATTGTTGTAATTGTTTTTATCCTGTAAAGCGCTTTGAGGAGCACAGCTTTCTCACCACTTAGATTACTTTTTGACACCATCCTTACACAAAGCAGAAACTGATTGTATTTTCAGATGACATACTGTACAAGTGCAAAGATTACAGATTTTAATCGTCTTTTTTCTGAACCAGGGAAAATCTGATCATGTTTCTCTATAACAATAATAAAAAACTTTATTTTACATATCACCTTTAAAAGTGGCATCTCAAAACAATACAGTAGATGTAAACCACAGATTACAAGGTAAATATCCACACAAACGCAAATGCTTCCATTCATTCAACCTGGGTGTAACAGCTGTTCCTTTTTCTGATCACTCGCTCTCTGAGATACATGGGAATCCAGGCTTTTTTATCAACGCTTTCTTTTCCGTATACCAGATCTTATGGAACCACTTCAAAAGGGTGTCAGCCAGTCAGATTCCAGGAATCGGTACTTTAAAGGAAAAATACACACCGGTATTCCATTTCTCCCTAAACATTTTAAGCATCGAAGTATTTAACTAACATGTGAAATAGCGTGTGAAAAAGTGGTAGTTTTAAGCTTTTCTGCTAATATAATATGGAATCGCGTATCTAAAGAATTTAATAACGATATGATTATATTCGTGTACTGCAACAGGGCTGTGTAGGGCTGTTTCGCCTCTCTCTTCATGCGACTGTACCAGGAAGAGGATTTCTTTCTATTCGAAACGTGTATGTTAAAAGTTTAAGAAGTAAAAACCTTACAGCGTACACAGATTTCTAAACTGATCAGGATCGTTATCTTTGTCTTATGCATAATAATGTTCACCGCTCTGTCCAGCAAATTAATAATAAACTTTATTTTATATAGCGTTTTAAACGAATAAGTAATTAGATTGCTCATAAACCTAATCACTTGCTTTTTCTTTTTAGTTAGGCTCAGATTTCAACTATAGATCGTATTATTAATAACCATAATAACAACCAACCAACAAAAACAACCATATAAACATAATACCAACCAAAAACATAGATAACAACCACAATACAAAATCATATATATCAAACCATAATACTCTCGCAAAGTCCTCCAATTATCATAATCCCGCCCCTTATGCAAAACCAAACCCTCCTCCGATCCCAGTTTATCCTCTTTATCATAAACAAAATCCACCTCAATTTTCAACATAAAGCATTACACAAAATCAATACCTCAACACTCCATACTCAACAACGATAATTCACAAACAGCCAGAACATGTAACTCCACATTCCCAAACAGACCTCATTTCCATAGCCCCGCCCCTTATGCAAAACCAACATCCCTCCCCTGTTCTCTCTCCGTTTGTAATCGTTTTTATTTTCAAATAAATTTTAGCAAAGTCATGTATTTAAAAAATCTTAAGATTTTTATATTTATGTCTTTATTTAGTGGTTTCATTAGTGACAAAGGCCAGTTACCTTTGTTTCATTAGTGACAAAGGCTAAACTTTCTTGGAAAAATGTCTTATGTAAACCATGTTTGCTATTAATTCATTCAGGGCTAAAATATGTTCATTGTCTTCAAATGAAAGAAGGGTTCCTTTCGCCGTGGTCGGGTTGAAATTAGAAGCTTGCCACGCCCGGACTGTTACACCAACGTATTAGCATGTTAAAGCGATTTCATTGAGGAGCCTAGCCTTTCTTAACTAGCACTGTACTTACTGGGTTTTTGAGGGGGGGGAGGTGTCTTTCGCTGTGAAACCAGTTTAATTCGTCACAGCCAGCACTCCTGCAGAGAGGGGGGTTGTACTTGCAGTGTATACAGTAGATGGGAAAGCCAGAGCTGACCTCTACGCCGCCCACGTGTTATGGTCTTCCTTAATGTCTAAGCCGGAACACATCATTATATCTCATTTTGTATTTCTTAAAAAAAAATCGTTTGCCCAGCCTAACAGTATTGTTGTTATTGTTTTTAACCTGTAAAGCGCTTTGAGGAGCCACCTTTAAAGGCGCCATATACAATAAAGTTCATTATTATTACTATTGTTAATTTGCTGGACAGAGAGGTGAACATTATTACACAGAAGACAAAGAAAGCAATTTACGTTGCATTGTGCATTGTGCTGCTGTAATACAGTTTTAAATAATTAAAAGTCTAAACAGTATCAGCTTTGTTTATGGGTTTTATATAAAGGCGATTTAAACGCGATTTAATTCAATATAAATGTTTATATTGTTACGCCTAGGTGACTATTCATTGTTATTAAAATGACTTAAATTCGAACATGTTGTGATATTTAGAAATATAAATTTGTTTGGTGCGAGTGAGGTTTTTTTCCCCCAACAACTTTCCAGAGGAGCTATAAATATTTTAAATAAATACACACAGTATTGCTCATAAGGTCTGCTATTTGAGGTCCAGTTATTTAAATGTATACATCTTATTTTATCTCAGCTTTTCAGCTGAGATACACAGACCATACATAAACAATGCAGTAAAAAAATGTCTCATCAAGTATTTAATCATTAGGTATAACAGTTTCCCTTTAGGCCTCTGAAAACACCACCTTCTACCTTGTGAATACCAGTACCTCCTAATTGTCTAAAGGCTTTATTTAAAAAAATTAAAAAAAAAACTGATGTGCTGAAACAGTACAATTAAACACGCTCTGCAGAAAAGGGGATGGTTGTTAGGTCAGCTTCAGTTTTACACGTACAGTACACATTTGATTTCATTCAAATTATGAGGTACCCTGTATCTGCAGGACTCAAGAGGCTCTCAGTCATGTCACTTTGCAGTTGATGTCTCCTAGAGGTTCCTAGATTCTTATTGTAAATAAAAGGATCAGCATACAGTGGGACTTTTTCAAAAAAGGGGAACAAATTTCAACATCCGACTGCACCGAGCACACAAATATTGGTTCTAGGCTCCTGAATCACCTTTGGTCCCTGGATCATTGCTTTTAACCATTTACACAAGGTTTTTACTGTAAAGCACTTTCACAGCTCAACATAAATGGACCTTCTGGGGCACAGGCTTTAAAGGAGCTTTTTAAAAAAACAGACTTTGCCTATCCTGCTATAAGCTATTCTTTTAGCATATGACAAGCATGCCCTTATTATGGCGATATCCTCCTAAACATTGGAGAAATAACTCTAGAAGTTCAATTAAAACAGAAATGCTTCAAATCACTTGGGATACAACAAAAAAGTGGTGTATTATGAAGTGTGTTAAAAATGTAGCTAGTTTGTTTTCATACCTTAGATTATAATAAAACCTCACCATCTAACACCAACAGGTGTTTTCTTGAAGTCTGCTAGCTTCAAAGTTTATGGTTTGGCTTTTGTGTATAATGATAGTGAACTGCATTGGAAATGTAGGAAAGTAAGCATTAATAAGCAGGAAAATTAAACCAAGAAACACCTAAAGTACTGGACTATATTGCAGATAAACTACCGATCTACCTTTTAAGCCTGTACAACCTGCAGAACTCCAGCTTTAATTGATTGGACTCAACAGCTTAAGTTTTAAGGTTATCCTTACAAGTGTGGAAAAGCATGGGCGTAATGTTGCAGCCTTCATTGTTGTTTTAGAAGTTGTTTTTTCCAGCTGTACATGAACATTTCTGTCTTGAGTCTTTCTTAACAATATGGTGTAAACAGTGTCTGGTTTCTACTGTGATCATTATTTAATTACTGAAGTAGCCTTTTGATATTTGCACCGTATTTTTTGTTGCTATGGCTGTTTTCATATTCGTAGTTTTCTTCTGTTAAAACTTAAAATCTCTCGCATTAAATTGGCTACAAATGCAAGAATTCAACCAGATATTCTTACTTGTAAAATGTCTACTGTTGCATTGCAGTTAGTTAATGTAGTTAGTCCATAGTCAGCAATCTAAACTTTATTGTTAAGCTTTAATGATTGATGTTGTACCAGTAACCTTTAGAAATACTATAGTACTTCACAAATGCTTTGTGTGTTTGGAAATCTTTTGAGTAAAAGCCTTATAAAAATAGGTTTAGTTTTTACAGGACATCACAAAGAAATAGGATGGTATAATTCTTATAATTGCTTAGTGATTGTATTTGGAAGATTATGGACTAAACAGACTTCAGGGATGCCAGTGGATCATTGTGCTATTTGGAATTATTCCAAAAATCAAGTGACCTCTTTGCTGTAGTATTTTTAGTATTATTTATTTAGTATTAATAAAGAATAGCCCAGTGGGCAAAAGACGTATAATATACGTCTATTAAACGCATACCTTCTATGCATCTAAATGTGGTCTACAATTCGTCTAGAATGAAATTCTAATATACGTCTAAAGTTATACGTCAATTATACGTCTATGTTTAGACGTTCATTATACATAAATGGTTGGAGTTCTATTATACGGATAAATTTAGAGGACTATTATACATATATGGTTGGAGTTCCGGATAACTTTAGAGGTATATTATACGGATAACTTTAGAGGACTATTAAACGTATATGGTTAGAAGTCTATTATACGTATAACTTTAGAGGTCTATTATACGTATATGATTAGAGGTCTATTATACGTATAACTTTAGAGGTATATTATACGTATATGGTTAGAGGTCTATTATACGGATAACTTTAGAGGTCTATTATACGTATATGGGTAGAGGTCTATTATACATCAAAGATAGATTTTATAGGTGTAGAAACAAGTAAACCAAGCCAATGATTAGGTTTAGAAATTTATTCTGAAAATACACATTCACACCTGAAACATATGTATTTCAAATTATACATTGTATACAATCAATCAACAATCAACATATGGGCAATAATCATAAAAAACACAACTAGTCTTAAACTTCAGCTAATTCTGGTAACATGGCAATATACAGTATAGTAATGACAAACACAAAACTAATTACATTAACACACTAACTCAAAACCACATTTTGATTCAAATATACATTTTAAAATGTACAACTTCTATATTTCCAAGAAAAAAAATATTACAATGGAAGTTAAGACAATTTTTGTCCACTATTTGCAAACCCTGTCTAATTGTCCTAACAGTTAGAACCAAAAACCTATTATTTTCAGTGTCCAGATCTCCTGCCCCCTGCCTTGCATATGCATTCTTCAAGTAACACATTGCGTGCTCCTTTATTTCTTTTTCTGTTGATGTAGGGTGGGACTTCAGCAGCGCAGCTAGGAGAAAATTATATAATTTTACTTCCCAAATAAATGATGATTAATATCTTCTTTAGTATAATCTAAAAAATGAACGGTTTACTAAGCTCAAAGCTGAAATAAATGTATAAAATTTGGCTTGCATCATAGCAGTTGAGCAATAAAGTCTGTCCTAATTAAAGAGTACCCAAAGTTTGAAAGTACAACATAGAACATAAGAATAAGAGAAACGGCAAAACGATTTTGTGTCATGTTCCTCATTCACACTATTTTATGTGCCATTTTTTTGCTTATTCACGTACTATTTTAATCAAAATAATATTAAGAAAGATCTGTATGTATTCAGATAGTATTATTATTGTTCATACTTGCTCGTCAAAAGAGGATTGCTGAGATATTTGCGGATATACTTCTACGTTTGAAAAACGTGTCCAAAATGGTGACCAACGAATACTAGCAATGCATTGTGGTATATAACCGGAAAATATGCTGGGTTCGATATTTTCTCAACGTATGCGTTTATTAATGTTGTCGATATTATGGTTGAAATTTAACATTGATAATACATCGCGGCTATGTGCCCCCTGCTATGAGCTGATGTGCAATTTTAACGCATGCAGTTAGTAAGGATCGGTCACTGTTGTATGGTATTATATATAATGACATTATGGAATAGGATAGGGACAGGCCTGGCATCATGGGGGGAGGGGGGAATGTCGCCCCTTCAGTTTTGGGCAAAAATATTTACCTAACTTAATTTGCGCCCTAAAAAAATAGTTGTACTTTGTCAATGGTCAGACAACACTAAATGACACGAACAGTCACTCAGTCTGTTTGATGGGCAGGAGGGCTATCCGTCCAGGAACTGCACATATCAGTGTCGTTATTGAGTGTCAACATTACGATCCTGTTTGCTCAGGTGGACCGATTCCTTGCAGTAGTTTATCATTATACTTAAAATCGTTATATAACTAGGACTAGTTATAGCAGTCTGTGCTTTCTGTTGGTTTTACAACATTTTTTTCTTAACGATTCAGAACATCCATGTAGCTGCAAAAATGAATGCTTATGGTACTTTTCGCTCCAGGCAATACAAACCGTGAGAGTGACGAAAAATGTGAAACTGAACTTCATCGCAAATACCAGATTGCTAGTCGTTATCTTCTATCATGAAGCACTAATCAATGGCATAGCTGCGAGATTTCATTTGGGTAGCTGCACCGTACAGCTCCGTTTCAACCGAAATATCACCCCCCCTCAGAATTTCAGACGCCCCCCTACAGATTTTTCCCCGGGCACCGCGCACTGATGGGGGACGGGGTGTCCAGGAAATGGTATCAACTTTTGTCAAGAAAATAAAAATAGAAACTCTATAGGCACTCAAACATTTTACTGTTTTTTTTCGGGCAGGTGGCAAGACCCCCTCAGCAAAACCCTTGTATGCCAAGCTGTGGGCATTGATTCGTCGAATATACGTATATTTATGGCGAAAATACGGCTATACGTATATATATAATCGAATTGCAACCATAAAATCGACGACATGAATAAACGCATATATAATGTCGAAAACACATCTAATACAGTGCCTAAATTATTAAATAATTAAATAAATAATTAAGTTAATTATTTTCGCAGTAATTAATTTATTATATTTACTATATTTATTATACATGTGTAAATTATTTTCGCAGTAATTAATTTACACGTGTATAATAAATATAGTAAATATAATAAATGAATTACTGCGAAAATAATTTACTTCGTACACTGTGCAGAGTGCCGTATACTCTACTCCTAGTTGCGGCACACACGATACATACAGTAAAAAGCCTCAGGCACTGTGTTAGATGTGTTTTCAACGTTATATATGCGTTTATTCATGTCGTAGAATTTACGGTGCAATTCGACATTGATTATACGTCGAGGCGACGTATATATACGTATAGCCGTATTTTCGCCGTAAATATACGTATATTCGACGAATCAATGCCCACTGGGAGATTTAATAAAGCCGTGCGATGTGTAAGCGGGATATGTAAAATAATGTAAAATAAAGTTTTTTATTATTGTTATAGAGAAACATGATCAGATTTTCCCTGGTTCAGAAAAAAGACGATTAAAATCTGTAATCTTTCCACTTGTATGTCATCGGACATTAACGAGTACAACCCCCCTCTCTGCCGGAGTGCTGGCTGTGACGAATTAAACCAGTTTCACAGGTATTTTCAAAGTAGGAAGTACAGTGTTAACTAGTAGCTAGGCTCCTCAATGAAATCGCTTTAACATGCTAATGCACTGGTGTAACATTGGCAAGCTTCCAATGTCAACTCGACTCGATTGGAAAACAATGAACGTATTTTAGCCCTAAATGAATTAATAGCAAACATGGTTTACATAAAAGACATTTTTCCAAGAAAGTTTATAATAATACGATCTATAGTTGAAATCTGAGCCTAAATATAAAGGAAAAGCATTTTCAGAGAGCAATCACGCTGTGTTTATGTAGAAAAAGCGATTAGGTTTATGAGCAATCTAATTACCTATTCGCTTAAAACGCTATATAAAATAAAGTTTATTTAAAGATGAATGATAAGTGTCGCAGTTTAAATAATTTTCGTAGTAGGGCTTGGACAGATTCCAAGTGCATTTTTGCAATTTACGTTGCATTGTCCAATGTGCTGTTGTAATACAGTTTAGAATACAGTAAGTCTAAACTGTTTCAGCTATATTTATGGGTTGCAATTTAGAAAAAGTCAAAAACCGCACTCAAAATGCAATTTAGAGCTTTCTGGCAAGAGGAGACACCCAAATTATAATGTAACATGCCACTGTTTGTGCATGAACAAAGTTATACTGCAATTTCCCTTAGATACGCGATTAAAAAAAATAAATTTTTTGAATCCCCGGCGGAACACATTCCATTAGAATCAGCGCTTTTATACAGTATATCGCCTTTAAACACATATATTTAAACACGCGTTTACGATTTAAATCAAAACGCGATTCAAATCAATATAAATGTTTATTTTGTAACGCATAGGTGACTATTCATTGTTATTAAAAAGACTTAAATTCGATCATGTTGTGATATTTAGAAATATAAATTTGTTTGGTGCGAGTGAGGTTTTATTTAATCTCTGACCAAGGGAAACGTTTCATTTTTTCAAAGAAATGTTTGTTAAAAAATAAAGTCATAGTTCCATGGGATTCAATCACAGACCGTGTGACATGGGAGTCAGGAAACTAACCCACAACGCCACCAGCGCGGTCACATGCTGAGGGCTGAAAAAGCACTACAGAAACATTATCGACAGACAATGTACAGATTTGATAAAGC
The DNA here is from genome assembly GCF_040954835.1 of Lepisosteus oculatus. Classification (NCBI taxonomy): domain Eukaryota; kingdom Metazoa; phylum Chordata; class Actinopteri; order Semionotiformes; family Lepisosteidae; genus Lepisosteus; species Lepisosteus oculatus. The sequence continues at coordinate 3,293,818 of NC_090713.1, forward strand.
TATAAAATAATGTAATTAGGCACAGAACAAGTTTACAGCACAGTACAATAATAAATGCTGATCATGACTTTAGAAGCATAAATTGCCTTACACTCAATTTAAACACAAGCTGTCTTTAGCTCTCTAAGCTGGTTCATACAGAAATGTAGAGAACCAGGCTCAGAACACACAGCTTCATTAGTGAATACATATGCAGGACAACTAGAGAAGACGTTTTACAGAGGATGGAGTTTTAGAAACATCCCATCAGTGACATCACTGAAGTCAACTCCTAGGTACTGTAACTGTCGCGTGGATAGTTTCACAAGAATCAGACAAAGGTTTAAGCATCGCTTGTTCTAGATAAAACTGCAAAAAAAACAACAACCCATAATGTACTTCTTTGCGGCTCTGCTTGCCCAAATCATATATTCACAACGTGAAATTAGAAAATAATATTACGTAACCAAAATCCGCAATATGGAAACAGAACCTGTGTAATTGTTGACAGATGATGTACTCGTAACATTTTTACAAGACGAACTACAACATTTAAAAAATGACTTGTATGTACTTGATATCTCTAATCAATCCACTGCACTGCATTAAAACAAAACGAAAACTAGAACGCCCTGGGCATACCGTTTCGCGCTTCTTATCAGTTGCTCAAAAGTAATTTGACCGTATGAAATGCATAATATAAAACTAGAAACATATACGTGAGCAGTATTTACGTAGTATCGGTGTCAAGACATACCTCTCAAATACTGTAAATCAAGTTAAAAATATCTCAAGACCGATTCTGGTCATAATGAAACCATGTTTCGTGTATGTTTTCTTTAAAGTACTGAGACCAGCCATATACTGTATGTTTATGTTCCAAAATTAATATCGTTTATGGCCTTCTCACGCGTTGCAGTATGCTCCTATTCTTTTTATGCTCAGGCACTAAGATTTCCCTTCAGCCGTAAAATTCCATATAAATATTCAATACTTAAACGGGCACAGTTAAGACATTAAATATACATATACATACTGTATACAGTACAGTTTGCATACGGTAATATGTTTATGTTCCTAAATCAATCTCTTTTATGAGCATGTGAAAGGCATGGTGAATCGATTCTCAAAAAATACTGTACTTTGCATGATTGGAAAAAAATGCGTGATTGCGAAATGCTGTGGTGTTACTTTTACAATGAAAAAAATAATGTGGACCAGGGCAATACTTTGAGTTTACAGCTTGTCCAAGGTAATTTATTATTAATACTATTAGTAATATCTTCGTTAAAGACTTTGATGGCTACAGCTCAAACATGAGAGGTTGAGCTTTATTAGCTCCACCTTGCGGAAATTCCGGATACTATTATTTTGCTAGCGGTATTTACCGGTAACTCGTGGTAGACTGCGTACAGGAGTCCAGCTTTCTATTGGTAACAGTGGATGTAATTATTATTATACTCTGCAGGTTTGGTCTGAGAAGGACACAGAAGACAGTTCATTAGAGAGAGAGATGAGAATATCTGATCATAGACAAGCACACACTCAGTCAGGCCCTCTGAAGCCCTGTTTATTCCAGCGGACTGAAGCAGAGCCCAGTGAAGGAGAGATGTCTGTAGTACAGGGAGAAATAGTAACACCTCAGAGAAAGAGTGAGGCAGGGAGAGAGAGATCAGGTGTAAAGCACCTTCTATTACACAGCTCATTCACACACAGTGAGATGTGATCTGAGCTTCAGACAGTAGTGCCGCTGGATTTGTACATTTATAAAGACTTAAACCTCTTATAATCTTTATCCTGTAAAGTCTTATTGATTTGCAGGACAGTAAAGTCATCGTTACTTTTAAAGATTGAGTGTCCAGTAATTTTTTCCCCAGTAAGGAATGTCTTGTGGTCACTTTTTTCAGCAAGTGTGAGAGAGGTACTGGGTCCCAGCTCTGATCCTTGAGGAAAGTGGTTTGTTTATGTCAGGTTGTACCTCAGCATCAGAAAAGAAATGTATTTCCCTTTGTCTTTTCCTGAGCAAAGAAATATCTCTGTCAACATACAGCCTAAATATTGATTAATAATAGGATATTTTCATTTCCAAATTGTGGAGAACAGCACTTAATGCCACCATTTAACTCATGATTATGACTTCCGGTTCCAGCTGAGAGGGAACGCTGCTGCTCCTCTCACCAGTTTTCATTTCTTTTTATTTTCTTTTTTCTTTCTCTGCCACCCTGGTTTCTAATTACTTTTATCCGCTCCACATTGCAATTTACTAACATGACTTCCACTTCCATTGTGACTGCTGCTTCTACTGCCAACTACTCCCCGATGGAATTGTTAAACTGAGGACTTTTAGCTACCTACTACTGCCTTGATTCAGGATTTCTGTTCCCTTTGTTTTGTCACATCATCACGGATTCCACAAATATGCTTCTAAGGTACACCTCACTGCAACTACTGAAACTAAAACAGAATTATTTCCTCGTAAAAACCACATTTGATTATTGCCATAATATTGGGATCTTTCTTACATTCATTGCAGCACAGGACACGGTTTCTTTCATTCATCTACCTGCCAAGTCTATCCCTGCCTCTTGGCGCAAGACTGTAAGACCATCCCATACCAACCTCAAAAATTTACTCTCACTACCACGCTTGGAACCCACCCTGCTTCCCCTTGGATCCCCAAGACTAGCCTTTATTACAGATAAAATATGGACTTTCTGTGCTTAACCAAAACCTGGCACAGAAAAAACGATGGTCTCCTGCTTAACCAACTAGTCCCTCCTGGGTACGGGTTGTTTGACCTACTGTGTCTTTCAGGCAGAGGTGGGGCCATCATTGTTATTTACAATCTTCTTTACAATTTAAGTCCTGTACTGCACCTCTTCTCTCTTCTTTTTAGTGTCTTGTTTTAAATTTCTCTGTTCCCCACTTTACCATCATTGCCACAGTTTATAGACCAACCAATCTAACAAAGCCGTTTTAGGTGAGTTTGCTGATTTACCTTCATTCTTATGCCTCAGATTTAACAGGATCCTTATTCTCGGGGACTTTAATATAACTTTTTATGGATAGGGATATAGGCTCCCATTTATTTTATAGCATCCAGGGTTAGAGAGAGAGAGATTTAACTGCAGGTTGTATTGTATTTAGTTAGAAGGCAGCTCATCTCTTATTTGGCCTCTGTAGGCATTAAGAGTTTAATGCTTAGTAATAGGTTTTCTGGGTGACCAGAATGTTAGGTCTCTGAAACACCTTGTTAATACTGTACATACAGTAAAATAACATGTGCGTTGTATGTTTGTCATTGTAATAAATATTTGTTTAACCAAGATTATTACTCCTCTCAACAAAGCTGTGAATTAAAAATAAAGAATTCATGTGGCTCTTGGGTATACTCTGGAAAAACCACTTACAAGTAGGAGGTGATTAATAATTATTTCACTGATAGACTAAACCGTTCAGTCTTTTCCTGATTTCCACCTTTTTTGTAACCCCCCATTTGTAACAATATAAAAGATATATACTGTATATATGTGTAGATATTACATAAAAAATAGCCATTTAAAAAGAAACTCATTCCTACCCTGAGCAGGGATGAGGAGTGCCCAGATGAAGATGGTGATGAAAGTCATTGTTGCTGTGGGTTCTGTTGCCATGAAGGGCAGCTCTCAGTCATGAAGTGTTAAACTCACAGGGCTATAAACACTCCCAGAGCACTGAAGCATGTGCTGCCAATGCAAAGTGTCTCTTCTATGCAAATTGTCTTCCTGGGTTCAGGAGCACTTGTAGACAGTCGGTGCTAGAAACACAGGCTTGGTGCTGTGTGTTGTGACAGAGCAAAATGAGTTTAGCATTAAAACTCCCTGGACAGCAGGACTAGACAGAATAGATTTATAAGGAGCAGAGGATGAGACATAATCAGCTGAGCCCTTATTCCATTCAACAGAGCTGAGAGTCTGTTTAAATCAACCCTTGTATTTGGTCAGGGTAGGATAACTATGCAGGTATTGACAAGCTTAGAACAGCAGAGTGCAAGTATTACATATAGAATTAGAAAAACCCTATAGATATATTGTTATAAACATGTTATTGATAGATAGATAATACTTTATTAATCCCATAGGGAAATTGATGTGTTACAGCAGTCCAGCCCAAGACAAGCAAAACAGACATCAGAATAGTTATAAAACAAAAGACAAACAAGATAAATAAAAATAAATAAATACATAGGTGTGTGCAAAATGTGCTGATCATAGTCACTGTAAAAACAATAAAATATGTGCAAAATGTGCATAGGTTTATACAGACTGATTGTCCAAAAAGTACAATGGAGTAAACATGCTGTCCATAGAGGAGCAAATGAAGGGCTAAAAGTCCTAGCCTAGGGCAGCGTTATACACCCTGACAACTGCAGGGAGGGAAGACCTGCGGAAACGTTCCCTTGAACACCGTAGCTGGAGCAGTCTATTGCTAAATGTGCTCCGCTGCCCAGTAACAGTCCCATGAAGCGGATGAGAGGTGTTGTTCATGATGGCTGTGAGCTTGGTCAGTATTCTCCTCTCAGCCACCACCTCCATGTGGTCAAGGCTCATCCCCAGCACAGTGCCAGCCTTCTTGATGAGTTTATTGAGCTTATTTGCATCTTTTGTCATGATGCTGCTGTCCCAGCACACCACAGTATAGAAGATGGCCGCCGCCACCACTGATTCATAAAAAATGTGGAGCAGTGTTCCACACACACCAAAGGACCTGAGTCTCCTAAGAAAATAGAGTTGGCTCTGACCCTTCTTGTACAGGGCATCAGTGTTACCTGACCACTCCAGCTTATCATCCAGGTGTACCCCTAAGTACTTGTAGGAATGTACGCCCTCTATGTCCTCACCCTGGATGGAAACAGGGTTCAGCGGAGACTTATTCCTTCGAAAGTCAAAGATCATTTCTTTGGTCTTGCTGGTGTTAAGCTGGAGATGGTTAAGATGACACCACTCCACAAAATTGGTAATCAAGCTCCTATATTCCTCCTCCCTCCCCTCTCTAATACACCCCACAATTGCAGAGTCATCTGAAAACGTCTGCAGATGACATGTCTCAGAGTTGTACCTGAAGTCAGAGGTGTAAAAGGTGAACAGGAATGGAGCAAGGACAGTCCCCTGTGGAGCCCCAGTACTGCTAACAACCTGTTCGGACACACAGCTCTGTAGCTGTACATACTGTGGCCTGCAGGTCAGATAGTCTATAATCCAGGACAGCAGGGGAGTGTCCACCTGCGCCGCCCTTAGCTTATCTCTCAGTAAAGGTGGATGGATGGTGTTAAAGGCACTGGAGAAGTCAAAGAACCTAACTCTCACAATGCTCCCTGTCTTCTCCAGGTGAGAGTTAGCTCTGTGTAGCAGATAGATGACTGCATCCTCCACTCCCAGGTGTGACCGGTAGGCAAACTGCAGGGGGTCCAGTGCTGTACTCACCAGGGTTCTGAGGTGGTCCAGTACAAGCCTTTCCAGAGTTTTCATTAGGTGTGATGTAAGTGCCACTGGTCTGTAGTCATTCAAGACTTTAGGGTGCCCCTTTTTGGGTACTGGCACCAGGCAAGATGTCTTCCAGAGCATCGGAACCTTTTCTAATCTCAGGCTGAGGTTGAAGATGTACTGCAGCACTGAACCCAGTTGGTCCGCACAGATCTTTAGCACCCTGGAGCTGACACCGTCAGGGCCCGCTGCCTTCCCTGCATGGAGTCTCCTCAACTCCCTTCTGACCTGGTCAGCTGTGATGGATAGGCCGAGGAGGGCAGGGGAAGATGGAGTAGGAGTAGGAGTAGGAGGGATCACATGATGGGGTGACTGAGGACATGAAGAGGGTGTCTGGGGTGAAGGCCTGTGAGGTGAATGGATAGTGGACCCTATATCGAATCTGTTGAAGAAAAGATTCATCTCATTGGCCCTCTCCAGGCCTCCCTCACTCTGTTGGCCGCCGGACAACTTGTATCCGGAGATCTTCCTCATGCCATTCCACACTTCTCTCACATTGCTCTCCCTCAGCCTGTCCTCCATTTTCCTCCCATAAGCCACCTTGCTCTCCCTAACTCTCACCTTCAGCTCTTTCTGTGTTCGCTTCAGCTCCTCCTTGTCACCTGCCTGGAAAGCCCTCTTTTTCCTATTTAGGATGGCCTTCAGATCACTGGTGACCCAGGGTTTATTATTGGTGAAGCAGCACACTTTCCTGGTGGGCACTACACTGTCAACACAGAAGTTTATGTAGTCAGTGATGCAGTGGGTAAGACCATCAATGTCATCTCCATAAGGCTCACAGAGTATCTCCCAGTCCGTTGTTTCAAATCAGTCCATCAGTGCATCATTAGCCGCAGCTGACCATCTCTTCACTGTCCTGGTGGTTACTGGTTGCTGTAGTACAAGAGGCTTGTACAGAGATAGGAGGTGAACAAGGTTGTGGTCAGATCTGCCAAGGGGGGGTGAGTGATGTGGAGCTGTAGGCATTCTTGACATTAGCATACAACAAGTCCAAAGTCCTGTTGTCTCTAGTAGGGCATTTAACAAACTGACTAAAAGTAGGCAGGGTAGTGGAGAGCGAAACATGATTAAAATCGCCAGTTATCAAGAACATGGCTTGTGGGTGACGAGTCTGTAGTCCGGCTGTAACAGTGGGTATGACGTCACACGCTGAGGCTGCGTCGGCAGAGGGCGGGACATATACCAGCACAACACAAATATGGCCGCAGGCTAACTGCTAGTAGCTCAATGTCCGGGGTGCAGAGCTGTTGTTTTACAGTTATATGATTACAGTTACACCATCTGTTACTCACAAACACTGCTAGCCCTCCTCCTCTCTTTTTACCGCTCTCCTTGATTTTCACACACCATCTGAAAACCCTCTATTGTAGCGTTAGCGTCGGGAACCAGTTCATTCAACCAAGTCTCTGGGAAGCACATAATAGAGGACTCACAATATTCCCACTGGCTCCTCGTCAGCGCCGCTAGCACCTCCATCTTGTTGGCAAGAGATCGTACATTCCCCTTTATGCTGGAAGGTAAAGAAGGTTAGTACCTCCTTTTTTTAGCCCGATACGTTGCTCCGGATCTACAGCCTCTACTCCGTTGAATTAGTTCTCTGGGGATCTCCAATCGCTCACCCGAGAACACTGCCGGCTTATTTAACATGAAGAGTTGGTCTCTGGTGTAAACAAAGTAGCCCGGTTTGCCCATAGTACACGCCGATTTAAAAAGTTGCTCAGAGACCGTCATGACTCCGAGAGAAAAAAAAAACACAGAAACAAAAATGAAAGTAAACGATATCCCAACCTAAAACTAATGTAACTACCGGTAGTAACAACAAAAAGGACACACAAATCACAAACTAACTGGAGCTGCTGCAACAGGCTGCCGCACTCACTGCGCCATATTGAATAAATTATAAACGTGTTAATCCGGCAGCTGCCTCACTAACTCCTGTTACGGTATATAGAGAGATTTCCAGTCCTGTTTGGTCCTGAGTTGAGCAGCTATAGTTCTGTAGATCCTTCATTCATGATCTCCAGCTGTGAGTAATGCTATCTTTAACACTGCCTGTCACACTGCTCTGTGTTAAAAGGGTCAGAATGGCAGGAGAAATGCTATAACACTGATATTGCCATCAGTCTAGTGATTCTATAATAATAATAGTTTTTTCATATTGTGTTTCAAACATCAGTGGGTCTCTATCTCTTGCTCTTAGACTGTAGAGATTGAAATATTTTTAGGAGTTTTTATGTCTGGGACTAGTAAATCTCACTCTGTGTGTTGAGTTTTCCCTTCTGAGTGCTAACAGCTACAGTACAGTATTTTTTTTCTTATAAAATAGACTTTATTCCGAAAAAAAACACATCTCAAAAAAGAAACATCTCACACATTATCACTCCACATAATTAAACCAACGGCGGAACGGCGGTGATTGTCCGTTATCAGTCCTTGCAAGGGTGGGCGGATTTGCGCTATTATGAGAGTCCTTCCAAACCCTACCGCTTGCTGTAAACCATTAATCCCTGTACAGGGTCCATAGGCCTTTCCAGCGCTCCTTTGCCGTGGGGAAACCCCATTTAGCAACTTCGCGCTTCATCCTCCTCCTGAGGTCTGCCAGGATCCTCTCCTCCAGCTCTCTCGCTCCCCACTCGATGTTGTGCCGGATGAGATTGTTCCTCGCGTCCCACAGGCCTTTCTTTGTGAGGGACAGCAGCAGCCACATCAGGAACTGCGTCCCCCTGTCCAGTCCGGTAGGTGCCAGCCCCAGCAGAACGTACTGGTAACTGAGCACCGCCCCCGTCCCCAGGAGTTGCATGGTGTTGTCCATTCTGCCCCACACCGCCTTGGCAAAGGGGCAGCTCCAGAACACGTGCTCCTGAGTCTCCTCGACGAAACACGTGTCCCGGGGGCAATGCGGGTTCCTGGTAAGCGAGTGTCTGTAGAGGACCTCTCTGGTAGCCAGTCTCTTGTGTACGGCCATCCAGTTGAGGTCCTTCAGTTCGTTGTCCAGTTCTTTAGGCTGCGTCCTTTCCCAGACTTGTCTGGGAACTCGCAGCCTTTCGTCGGCGACCAGATGCCCCCTCACCTCTTTGTACAGAGCTCTGTGGTTGGTGCAGAGCTCTGGCTGTCTCGTGGCCTCGTACCTCCGGCTCCACTTGACAGCGTGGGTGTAGAACTTTGGTCGCCTCTCTGCCTTGGGCCCAGTGTTTGACCACTGGACCAAGTGCCTCATCGGGATGGAGAGCCACAGCCTGACAAAGTACTGGTACTTGTGGGTGATGGGCTCCCGCAGCGCCCGACAGAGGTTGCAGTAAAAAATGCAGTCGAGTTTCAGGTGGAAATGTGGGACATCTCGACCCCCTTCCTCGACCGGCTGACACATCCGGTTTCTCGTGATGTACTCGTACCTGCCGCCCCAGATGAAGCCGAAGACCATCCCTTGCAGCGCTCGTCTGAGTCTGGCCGGCAGCGGGTACACCACCGCCAGGTACACCAAAGCCGGCAGGACGTCTGCTTTCAACACCATCACTTTCCCCGTGTAGGACAGCGACCGCGTTTTCCACAGACCCAGCTTGGCGTTCACCCTGGCGATCCTCTCAGTCCAGTTGTTGGTCTCGTTGTCCTGGCTCTGGAAGGAAACCCCCAGTATTCTGAGGGGCTCCGTGCAGAGTTCGAGACCCTCCGGCGCCGTCGTCCTGTGCTTCCAGGGCCCGAAGAACTTCAGTTTGCTCTTTCGGCGGTTGAGCTTTGACCCCGAGGCTCTGGAGTATTGCTCCATGACCTGCAGGGCCCTCCTCAACCCCCTGTCCGACCTCAGGAACAGCGTCGTGTCGTCGGCGTACTGGGAGATCTTCAGGGTTTCCCCCGCACCTCCCGGTATCTCCAGGCCGTCGATGACGGGGTCCTGTCTCACCGCCTCTGCTAAGGGCTCTGTGAAGAGAACATAGAGAAGGGGTGAAAGGGGGCAGCCCTGTCGTACTCCGGATTCCTGAGGAATGAAATCCCCCAGGTTTCCGTTCACGTTCACTCTGCTGCCCACGTCAGAGTACAGAATCTGAATCCAGCGGCTGAAACTCTCTCCAAAACCGAAGCGTTCCAGCACCCTGAACAGATAGCTGTGGTTCACTCTGTCGAAGGCTTTCTCCTGGTCCAGGCTGACCACCATCATGGGCACGTTCCGGTCCTCGGCCCAGGCGATGGCGTCTCTGGTCAGCTGGAGGTTCCAGCTGACGGATCGCCCCTCCACCCCACACGTCTGGTCGCTGTGGATGATGTGGGGGAGGGCGGTTCTCAGTCTGCCGGTCAGGAGCTTGGACAGGATGTTTACATCCACGCAGAGCATCGTGATCGGCCTCCAGTTTTTGAGGTCGGCGGCGTCTCCTCCCTTGAAGAGCAGGGAGATGACGCCCTCCCTCATGGTGTCTCCGAGTTTCCCCCGGCGGAAGATCTCCTGCGCCACTTCCACCAGATCTGCCGCCAGGGTGTCCCAGAAGCAGGTGTAGAATTCCTTGGGGAGTCCGTCCGGCCCCGGCACCTTGCCATTCTCCATGGACAAGAGCGCCGCCTTCAGCTCCTCGGCCGTGATCGGACCCTCCAAGTCCTCCCTCACCTCCTCCGGTACTCGTGCCGTCAGCCCCTCCAGAAAAGCATCGCCTGCCTCCACCTCCGTCTGCTTTTCTGAAAAGAGCTCCGTGTAGAAAGCGGTGGCCGCCTCTACTTTGTCGCTCTCGTCCAGCACTTCCTCTCCATCTCCCCGTCTCAGGCTGTGGATCACCCTCTTTTTCTGGGCTCCCCGGACCTGGTTGAAGAAATAGGAGGAACAGGTTTCATTATTTTCATAATGCTCCCTCTGTGCCTTGACCAGGAAAGCCTTGGCTTTCTCCGTGTGCAGTCTGCGGAGCCTCTCCTTCAGGTCCTGTGCCCGGGCTGAATTGAAGGCTCCTCCCCCGTTAGCCGAGCTGTACTCCTCCTCGAGTTGCCTCTGGAGTCGTGCAGCTTCCTTCCTCTCCCTGGCCGCCTTCCGTCTGCAGTACGTCTGCACCAGGGTTCGGGTCCTGTCCTTCACCGACTCCCACCATTCCACCACGGAGCTGTAGATGTCTCTGAGGTCTCCCCAGCTCGCGTAGTCTTTCCGGAACAGTGCCCTGAAGTCGTCTTCCTCCAGTATCTCCCGGTTCAGCTTCCAGTACCCACGACCGAATGCCGGCAGGCTGGTGTTAGCCACCACCGTCAAGCGCTCGTGGTCGGAATACCACGCCGTCGCCGACTCCAGGGAGCAGGTCGTGTGCAGGAAGATGTAGTCCAGGCGGCTACAGTACAGTATATGACACCCTATGTGTTGCCCCAGGTGTTGTAAGTCTGTTGTGCTGAGGACACCCTGACTGACCCCTGCACAATCCCTGTACACTCCTGTCCTGGTGTGACCAGTAATCCTCCAGGGCATGACCATGGGCAGGAACCTTACTGAAACTCACAGATTCTTAATTCAGTACTCTGAGCTCGCAGCAGAGTGTAGAGAAGTTTAGGTACCCTTAATCTATCCTTTGGAAGTGGAATGCAGAGGCTTTTTAAGGACATTAATGTTACCCTTCCTTAGGAATGTGGGAGTGGCTAGTAAGACTCTGAAGAAGGCAATCATAGAAATGTGGGAGTGGCTATCGAGCCTGAAGAGGGCAATAGTAGGAATGCGGGAGTGGCTAGCGAGACTGAAGAGGGCAATAATAGGAAAGTGGGAGTGGCTATCGAGACTGAAGAGGACAACAATAGGAACATGGGAGTGGCTATCAACACTGAAGAGGCTGAGGAGAATAAAGGATCTAGCGGAAGAGGTGAGAGAAGGAAGCTAGCTATGGCTGAAAAAGAAGAAGAGATGGGAGTTGGGGGCCAAAAACCCCTATGTAAGAAAGGCCAGCTGCAGGGGGTGGCAGGGAGAAACCCCTGTTACTGCCCCGCCACTAGGAGATGCAGCAGGTTAAAGGGGTACAACATTGATGAATTGTGATCTCCTGGCTGAAACCTTGTAGCTTGTCTCTTGGCACAGTAAAAGGTGTGTCAGGCGAAAGCTGTGCAGGTTAACATACACCCGTATGAAAGATGACATCACATCACAATCTCGTGTTATGTGCTCTGCTGTGTTTGATACTTGTTCCAAGAATTCTAGCAACTTACACATGACTGTCCTTTTTTACGTCTGTGGTAGATTCTCTGAAAATGCCTTTATTTTGTAAGTATTCTTCTGTTTTAGCAACGACTTCACCTGTAACAACCGAGACAGATTGGGCTGTAGTTTACTGGTTTATTTCTATCCCTCTTTCCATGAACTGTTTTTAGATTTACAATTCCTGTTTGTGAATCTGTGTGTTCTATTTCCAGCTGATAGTCGTTCGGTGAATAATATCCCTAATTTTCTTAAATCTCTGAGATCTGTTTTTTAGCTTTCTGCTCACTGTAGTACTTCAGTGCCAGTTCTGCTATCATGACCGAGTACTGAAGGAGCTCCTCCTGTCACAGGGTCACGATCATGTGGTTCCTTCTGCTGTCTGTGAAAGATGTGCACCTGAGCTTCAGACTGTAGTAGTGGAGTCTCCTCAAAGACATTGTACTTCCTGTCTTTATTTCTCCTGATCACATGCACTGAGTGCCCAAACATAGATCAGAAGTCTGCACTGGTAAGGAAGACCTAAATAGGTTCAACTGTGTATTGATTTAATTCAAATGCAGATTACTAAAATTAAAATCAACAGCTCTCTCACTAATCAGGCTAGTTTTTCACTACTGCAATGTCATCATTTATTAACTGAACTAGATGATGTAATGTCACAACACTATTTTTATGCTCTTCTGTCTGTATCTGGAGGAAGAAGCTGTTGTCACTGAACATTATACTGGCACTCAGTTGTCAAGTTACCTGCATTTACATAATTACTGCCAACATACAATAGCGCCACCTTCTGGTGCAGTTCTAGGGTCTAACAGTCATCCACTACTCTTGCGAATGTCAGAATTTTTTATTGTTCCAGCAAATTAAAATCCTCAATACCCCCAGTATTTGTGTGATGAACAGAACATTATTGCTTTAATGCCATTAAATGTTTAGTTCAGTTCAGTTCAGCTTTATTGTCCCCTGGGGGAACAGTCCAACACAACGCAATGACAAACAAACATCAGTATCAATATCAATACAGTCGAGTTACAGTAGGTAAGAGACAAAAGACAAGGTAGTTACTTTGCATTGTTTAAGAGTGTGATTGCAGTGGTGATGAAAGATTTCCTGAGTCTGTTGGTTTTCTACCTGGGGGCACAGAGGCGTCTCCCAGATGGGAGAAGTGTGAATTCACAATGGAGGGGATGAGACACGCACTCCCTGATGCTTTTGGCTTTCTTAGTCACCCTCTGTTTGTAAAGGATACTTAAGTTGATTTGATTATCTATGATTATTTTGCCACTTATATTCACTAATTTACCCAGCCTATTACAATTACCGGTACTTATGTTGCCAAACCAGGAAGTGAAGCAGTATGTTAAGACACTTTCGATGAATGCTTTGTAGAAAAGTGTAAGAATAGTTTTATCTACCTTAAAGAAGCTGAGTTTTCTAAGAAAGAAGAGTCTTTGTCGTCCTTTGTTATAGATAGTGTCACCCATTTGTCTCATAGCAAGCTCTGTCATTGCATCTGACCTGGACCCACTGGAGGTAGTGGCTGAGAGGAGAATGGTGTCCAAACTAGAGGCCATCATGGACAATGTCTCCCATCCCCTCTATGACATGCTTGAGAGAATAAAGAGCACGTTCAGCAATTGGCTGTTCCAACCATGGTGCAACAGGGAGCACAACAGAAGGTCATTCTTGCCTTCTGTTATAAGACTGTACAATGCAGGGCAACATTGACATTGAGCTGTTTGTGGACTAAACAGTAAACTCTCTGCTATATCTGGCTTTTCCCGTTTACAACTGTTTTTTTTGTGCAATATATGCCAGGGACTTTCTCACGGGATCAATAAAGCTGGCTAGCTAGCTATCTATCATCTATCATCTATCATCTATCTATCTAATCTATCTCAGGTAGTTGTCAATGACCAGTCCCAAGTATCTGTTGTCATCCACAATTTCAACAGGATGACAATCAATTATAGTGGGTTGGAAGGGGTGTTGTGTTTTTCCTAAAATCAGTAACCAGTTCCTTTGGTTTTGAAACATTTAACTTTAGGGAGAACCTGTTGCACCAGTTAGTAAAATTGTTTACAATGGACCCATGATGGTATTCTGTGTCCTTTAATAAACTAACCAGGTCTGTGTCATCAGCAAACTTAATGAGATGTCTATCTGTGTGTTTGCTTATCCAATCATTAGTGTACAAAATGTACAGCAGAGGGGACAAGACACAGTCCTGTCCCCGAGTCAGGATCTTGGTTAGGTCTCATCTGAAGGACAGCGACTTTTTAAAGTGACCCACCCACACCACAGAGTTAGCTCCCCCTACTGGTTCAATTATCACTCCTTCCAACAGCAATCTTCTTCTCCCTCAGGAGTTACAGGATGATATAGCTGATATACTGTACCTCAGACTGTGTCTAAGTGTACATAAGGTAAACCCAGAGAGCATCATATGTAAGTGTGAGTGTTTCTAACATAATAAGCTTAGAGCTGACAATGCTAATGATGGTGCCCACTACTTTCAAAACTGGTCCATTAGCTCCAATAACTAATTAAGTATAAGAGGAATGATGGTTTATGACACAGAGCCCCTAGTTGGCAATAGAAAACAGTGGAGAGGCTATAATTACAGTGGTTAAACCACTAGGGGTTGCAGGGATACTCATTGAAGGGCTGACAGAGGCAAGATGTTCTTTCAGCTGGGTGAATCAGCAAGGCCAGACTAATCTTTCTCATCTGAAAAAATCTGAGGCACAACCCTTGATAAACAAGCTCATTTCAGGACTATTGTTTTTCAATCCTGCTGTATTGAGTGGAATAAGGGCTCAGCTGATCGTGTCTCATCCTTTGCTCATTATAAAACTGCTCCTTGTCTACTCCTGCTGTCCTGGGAGTGTTAATGCTAAACTGCTCATCTTGCTCTTCTATAACAAACAGCACCAAACCTGTTTCCATCACTGACAGGCTACAAGTGCTGCTGAACCCAGGAAGACAATTTGCATAGAAGAGACACTTCGCATTGGCAGCACATGCTTCAGTGCTTTGGGAGTGTTTATAGCCCTGTGAGTTTAACACTTGAAGTAAGACACAAGATGTAAAAAGAGTTAACTTAATTCAGTTCTGCTTGAAAATTAGACTTCTAAGCAACAGGGGTTTATGGCAGGAAAGGGGGTTAACTGATAAGGATTCCAGATGCGAGCTAGGAACCCCCTGGGGGCATAATCTTAAACTGACCATTTGGCCAGGGTCTCTTAACTGGCCAGATACCATGACCCCCCTCTTTACCATAACACCGAATGACGTCCGAAGCAGCAAGGAAGGACTATATAACCTAAAAGTTGTACCGGCACGTTGAACAATACTTTGGTTTTGTTGTTTCTTATGGGAAACAAGACTTCGGCTTTATTGTTCCTTGCATGCAATAAACTCATCTGTTTTACTTCGCCTCGAGATCCAGAACCTTATTCTTTCTGTTACAACAATTTTGGCGTAGTCGGCAGATGCTCCAGAAGGCGCAGAACTTCCCATTGGCAGTGAGACGGTCAGCACGCACATTACTAAGAGATAAGGACTCCTCTTTTATTTAAAAGTCCCAACTCTTTCTGACCGATTGGGAAGTCTCTGCTCCCTGCGAGAATCGCCCGAGATGACGGAGTAAACGTGAGTTCCTGGATACCTCTGGCCCGGGGAAGACACCGGTGTATGTAATGGGTGGTTTGCTGTAAGCCCAGAAGTTGGTCTGGCAGGCGGTGATTCGCGGTATTGTGTACAGGTGTTCGAAACTGGTGTCGGGTGTATGCCTTAATTGCACGTATGAAACTGGTGTCGGGTGTATGCGTTAATTGCACGTACAGTATGAAACTGGGTGTCGGGTGAATGCCTTAATTGCATGTACAGTATGAAACTGGGTGTTGGGTGTATGCCTTAATTGCACGTATGAATCTGGTGTCGGGTGTATACCTTAATTGCACGGGGTTTTTGAACAGGTTTGGACCTTTACTGTGAGGCTCAGGATCGGTGTGGGCCTTAATTGTGTCCGGTGTTCTGAAGCTGAGTGGTGCCTTAAGGTAGGCACGTAATCCAGGACTGGTGTGGGCCTTAATTGCGCCCGGAGTTCTGAGGCTTGAGTGGTGCTTTGAATGCACGTATAATTCAGGATTGGGTCCTGAGAGTAGCTACGCCTTGATCGTGCACGGATAGGCGTGGCGTGGTTTTTTGTTTTGTTTTAAAGGGAACAGGAAAGACGTAGATGATACATGGATGTTTTTTGTGTTTTCCTCCGTTTTAAGGGAGCAGCAGAGATGTAGATATAGATTTATGTTTCTGGTGTATTTCTTGTTTGTGAACATACAGATGCAGCCATTCAAAGTGCGCGGCACAGACACGTACCGGAGGTAATTGGCTACGGCCTCACGCATCGTGACGCGTGTTGACGCAAAATACCGCGGTACGTGATTTGTTGACCGACAGGGGCACTCGTGGTGCGTTGGTCGGTCGTAGAAAGATTTAAATGTCTTTACTGTGCCCGTTTTAGTATTGAATATTTATATGGAATTTTACTACTGAAGGGAAATCTTAGTAGCTGAGCATAAAAAGAATAGGAGCATACTGTAACGCATGTGAAGGCCATAAACGATATTAATTTTGGAACATAAACATACAGTATATGGCTGATCTCGGTACTTTAAAGAAAACATACACACCAGTATTCCATTTCTCCCTAAACATTTTAAGCATCGAAGTCTTTAACTAACGTGATACCGGAGTCAACAAGCATACTTTTAGAATTTGATTAAAAGGGAATATAATATGGAATTGTGTATCTAAAGAAATTAATAATGATATAATTATATTCATGTACCGCAACACAAGAATTGTACACGCTTTACGATGTCTGTTGATAATGTTTTGTAGGGCTTTTTCAACACTCCTCATGTGACCTCGCTGGTGGTGCTGTGGGTTAGATTCCTGACTCCCATGTCACATGCTGGGTGTTCGAATCCTGCTGGAGCCATGACTTTTTTTTAACAAACATTTCTTTAAAAAAATAAAACGTTTCCCTGGCTCAGAGATTAAATAAAACTTCACTCGCACCAAACAAATGTATATTTCTAAATATCACAACATGATCGAATTTAAGTCATTTTAATAACAATGAATAGTCATCTATGCATTACAATATAAACATTTATATTGATTTAAATCGCGTTTTGATTTAAATCGCAAACGCGGGTTTAAATATATGTGTTTTTTGATTCACAGTCAGACAAATGCAACATAAATTGATATCTTTGTCTTCTAAGTATCTTAATAAACTTTCAGCATAGCTTTCTCCCCGTTTAGATTTATTTTTCTTGGGATCTTGGGATCAAACGTGAAAAGATTAGATTGTAATCGTTTTTATTTTTTAAATACATTTTAGAAAAGTGTACACCACCTGCTATAAAGATACATATTGTAATACTTTCGGGTTCGGATAGGACGGACACAAGAACTCAGACTTGCGGAGTTAAAGCAAGTTAAAGTTAAAGCACCTTGAATTGAATTAAATTGAGAAAGAGAGCACAGCCAGGACAGACATGCAAATAACATACACACCACAGACATTTACAACAGCGACATATCATAAAATGTTTGCACATATTGTTAAATTATTACTTGATTTTCAGGAAGTTAAAAAACACTTGAATTACTTATCCAGTCTCTCGAAATAAAATTATTTTTCAAGCAATGCAACTAACGTCGGGTAACGTGTTTTCTTTAATCCAACATTGACAGCCACATCTTAAATCTTGTCAGTCAGCTCTTTTTTCTGTGTTTGAATTGTGGCGATTCAAACAACTTGGGATAACAAACGATATTAGTTTTGGAACATAAACATACAGTATGTAAACTGTATATGGCTGGTCTCGGTACTTTAAAGAAAAAATACACACCAGTATTCCATTTCTCCCTAAACATTTTAAGCATCACAGTCTTTAACTAACGTGAAATAACATGTATAAAAAGTGGTAGTTTTAAGCTTTTCTGCGAATACGCTCGATACAGGAGTCAACAAGCATACTTTTAGAATTTGATTAATAAGGAATATAATGTGGAATCGCGTATCTAAAGAAATTAATAACGATATAATTTGGTTTCTGTCAAAACCTATAACTTGATTCTTATGGACGCCCGGTCCTGCCAGGGATTAAAGAAGAACATGGAATCGCATATCTAAAGAAATAACAGTATACAGTAACTATGTTCATGCACAAACAGTAGCATGTTACATTATTAATTTGGGGGTCTCCTCTTGCCAGAAAGCACTAAATTGCATTTTGAGTGCGGTTTTTGACTTTTTTAAAATTACAACCCATACATAAGCTGATACTGTTTAGACTTTTAATTATTTTAAACTGTATTACAGCAGCACAATGTGCTTTTTCACGAAACCTAGAGTAACGAAATGTCTTGCAATGTACAGCTTTTCATCTAAATATACTTATCGCTTCCACCTGACACTTGAGGTGCCGGACAAAAACCGGTTGAACAGCTCTGTTGGAGGTTTGCAGATCAGATCAGATTCCCTTCCCCCCACAGAAAGACAGACTTATTAGTCGCTATTCACTGCGACTCCAATTTCAGGCGTAAGCGATAGATCCCAGTTAAGCCGATCTTGTTACAGCATGTTACAGTTTACTCTTATTAACCATATTAATTTTAAGTGCTTAATGCCATTTTTTGACCACGCACGAATATTCTTATGCCCATATCTTCGCAAGGGAATCAGTGCGAATTGTAATACTAATTAAATGACCGCGGGCACTTTCCACCCCCTCTGACAGCAGGAACATAACCCATTCTCAGCTCAGCAGCTCATTACAATATAGGGTGTTCAAATCTTTTGCTGCCTTTTGCTGCCTCACAAAGCTTTAGAGAACTTAACATTTCTATTATCAACAAATTGTAAATACGACGTTTACATTGGCATTACTAATTTTTCACTTGAGTGTATGGAGGATTGTCAGCTGTCACTGAGAGCAGTTAATTAAATGTATTTTTCGATTCACAATCAGACAAATGCAACATAAATTGTTATCTTTGTCTTCTAAGTATATTAATAAACTTTCAGCATAGCTTTCTCCCTGTTTAGATTTATTTTTCTTGGGATCTTGGGATCAAACGTGAAAAGATTAGATTGTAATCGTTTTTATTTTTTAAATATATTTTAGAAAAGTGTAATCTATACTAAAAAGCTGTATTTATTTAATACCACTCGATACTTATATTAATGGAGTTTAGTTGATACTGTTTAAACTTTTAATTATTTTAAATTGTATTACAGCATTGTACACATGCTTAAAAGAGGAGAAAACGCAAGCCTTCTTCAGGTGTGAGGGTCTTCTGCTCAGAATGAAACGCTAAAATGTAATGTAGGCTCTGAATGGGTTCAATTATGATTTGGGCTTAATTAAGGTCGCTGCCTTTCATCCGAAATCCTTCTAAACTAAAAATTATACACAAATTATACATGGCTCTGGTGAAATTTCTCTTATTTTAATTTCTCTTTTTTTATTGGAAAAATATCTTACCTGCTGCAATCCAGGCACAGAAGGATTAAAAGAAGCCAGACAGGCAGGGGGAAGAGTGAGTTCTAAATAAAGAGGTAACAGTGAAGGTAACAGCCGCAGACGTGGCCTACTTAGCCCTCCAGGGTTACCCTACTCTCCCGGAGGAGGCCCACCGGGAGATAGCACTCCAGACGTTACTCTGGGCCCTGGCGCCGACTGAGGTGCAGTGCCACGTGATGCTGGCCGCGCCGGTCCTCTTGGAGCAGGCCCTGGCTCTGGCTGAGCAGGCTGATGCCGTATTCGAGGAGACCGGTGGGCACCAATGGAGGGGCTCACGGGGAATCAGATGGGGAGGAGGAGACGCCCAGCGCGGCGATGCTGGGGGAGCAATGAAGGCTGGTCATCTGCCACCGCTGTGGGGAGAGGGGACACATCGCATGGGAGTACCGGGTGCTGGAGCCCCGGGGACTCCGGAGGCTGTCTGGAAACAGGAGCGGGGTGGCCTAAAGGAGGGAAGGCTGCCCTTGAGCGACTCTACCCCCACTCCGGAAAGCCAGAAGGAGCGCTTCACCCCACCTGCTGCCGTGGGAAGGGTTGGCCACAGCCGGGGCTTATTTCTTCCCTGCCTCATCGAGGGCAGACCCTGCCAGGCCCTCGTCGACACCGGTACGACCATCACCCTGCTGCGGCCTGGTATCCTGCCAGGCACCAAGGGAGCCGGACCCCCAGGGCGCTCACCGTGCACTTTGGGGCTGCGAGGGTGAAACACCCTTTCTACAGTAACTTGCCCCAGTCCGTGAGGACTGCATCCTGGGGTTGGACTGGTTGCAGCAGGTGGGTGGTTGCCTTGACTTGGGCCGGCGAGAGTTGGTGGGGCAGGGGGAACGAATCAGTTTTGTGGAGGGCGGTGCGGGAGGTGTCCGGGGTGTGTGGGATGATCGGAGCGGGAAGCGGAGGTGGCAGCGGCGTGCGTTGCCTGGGCCTGCCGGAGCCGCAGGTGTCGGGGCGAGCGTGCCAGAGCTGACTCCCAGTACGGTGAGACCTACAGTTGATACCCTGTCTGTAAGGCACTCTGTGCACTGTGGGAGGCTTTGGAGATGAGGGACGGGGTGCTGCGCCGGGGGTGGCAGGTGCCCTCCAGTGGCGAGGTCACTGCTTGGCAGCCTCCGGCTGGCCATGCACCGCTTGGAGAACTGCCCCACAGGGCGACCGCAACACCACAAACTGCCACCTGACCTCGCAGCTGGAGGGTACCCGCCACCCCCGGCGCAGCACCCCGTCCCTCACGCCCAAGTCAAGGCAACCATCCACCTGCTGCAACCAGTCCAATCCCAGGATACAGTCCACACGGACTGGGGCAAGGTAGAAGGGGTGTTTCACCCTCGCAGCCAGGCCGCAGGACACCAGGCCGCAGCAGGGTGATGGTCGAACTGGTGTCGATGAGGGCCTGGCAGGGTCTGCCCTCGGTAAAGCAGGGAAGGAATAAGCCAACTCTTCCCACAGCAGGCAGGGTGAAGCGCTCCTTGCTTAGAATAGCAATATTATGGACAATCAATTGACAATAAATATAGAAAAGCACATTTTAAATTTGGGAAATTTGGTTTCAAAAGTCCTCATATCAACGATGCCTATACGGTGTTCCTCTACAGTATGCTAATCTATTGTAGTGCATTCGCCCCCCTCTTAGGCTGCGCAAATGATCTTTTAGATTTTTATAGAGAAATAGAGGCTGTACATTATGCGTTACAATATAAACATTTACTGTCAACCTTTAAATCAACAATTGATTTAAAGACGATCTGTCAAAGCGCAATGAAACTTATTACTCGATTCTTATGGACTCCCGGTCCCGCCAGGGATTAAAAAATAACATGGAATCGCGTATCTAAAGAAATAACAGTATACAGTAACTATGTTCATGTACAAACAATAGCATGTTACATTAATAATTTGGGGGTCTCCTCTTGCCAGAAAGTGCTAAATTGCATTTTGAGAGCGGTTTTTGACTTTTTTTTAAATTACAACTCATAAATAAGCTTACTGTTTAGACTTTTTTTAAACTATTACAGCAGCACAATTTGTTTTTTCACTAAACCTCCTAGAGTGACGAAATGTCTTGCGTTGTACAGCTTTTCAGCTAAATACTGTATATTTATCACTTACGCCTGACATAAGAGGTGCCCGATAAAAACTGGATGAACAGCTCTGTTGGAAGTTTCGTGAAAAAGGAGGTTTCGTGAAAAAGCTACAGGAATCCCAATCGTAATCGTTTTTATTTTTAATCGTTCAATGCAGATGGCTGGTGGCATGTTCCATAAGAGTACGGTAATTAAAAACCATTAATACTTTCGTCGGAGTTTAAATAAAGTTGATGTTTTATCTAGGGGCTGCTCGCTCGCCTGCGTCTGAAAAGCGGCTTCTAAACTGTGAAAACATGTGTCTGTCTTTCCGTAGGGGGAGGGGAATCTGATCTGTAAGGCCTTTTGGCTACAAAAGTAAAAAGAAGGCGCTCGCTCTCTCTCTCTTTTGATTATTACATCCAATAATCAAAAATGACACAATAAACATAATAACCATAATAACGACCAACCAACAAAAACAACCATATAAACATAATGCCATCAAAAACATAGATAACAACCACAACACAAAATCAAATATATCAAACCATTAAAGCAAAACCGTCCTCCGATTATCAACAAATCTCAATATCTTGTACGAATAATTCGTAATACAAACCAAAAATAGCCCGAAAACTCTCTCAAATTCCTCCAATTATCATAATCCCGCCCCTTATGCAAAACCAAACCCTCCTCCCATCCCAGTTTATCCTCTTTATCATAAACAAAATCCACCTCAATTTTCAACATAAAGCATTACACAAAATACCTCAACACTCCATAGTCAACAACGATAATTCACAAACAGCCAGAACATGTAACTCCACATTCCCAAATAGACCTCATTTCCATAGCCCCGCACGCAAAACCAACATCCCTCCCCTGTTCTCTCTCGCCGCTGGCGTTTGTTATTGTTTATATTTTTAAATAAATTTTAGCAAAGTCATGTATTTTAAAAATCTTAAGATTTCTACATTTCTGTCTTTATTTAGTGGTTTCATTAGTGACAAAGGCTAAACTTTCTTGGAAAAATGTCTTTTATGTAAACCATGTTTGCTATTAATTCATTTAGGGCTAGAATATGTTCATTGTCTTCCAATGAAAGACGGGTTCCTTTCGCCGTAGTCGGGTTGACATTAGAAGCTTGCCACGCCCGGACTGTTACACCAACACATTAGCATGTTAAAGCGATTTCATTGAGGAGCCTAGCTTTCTTAACTAGTAAGTACTGTACTTACTGGGTTTTGGAGGGGGGGAGGTGTCTTTCGCTGGAAATCTCGCCCCCTTCTACTTTGAAAATACCTGTGAAACCGGTTTAATTCGTCACAGCCAGCACTCCTGCAGAGAGGGGGGTTGTACTTGCAGTGCATTGGTATAGATGGGAAAGCCAAAGCCGACCGCTACGCCGCCCACGTCTTATGCTCTTCGTTAATGTCTAAGCCAGAACACATCATTATATCTCATTTTGTATTTCTTTAAAAAAAAATCGTTTGCCAAGCCTAACAGTATTGTTGTTATTGTCTTTATCCTGTAAAGCGCTTTGAGGAGCCACCTTTAAAGGTGGCATATACAATAAAGTTCATTATTATTACTATTGTTAATTTGCTGGACAGAGAGGTGAACATTATTACGCAGAAGACAAAGATAGCGATTTACGTTGCATTGTGCAATGTGCTGCTGTAATACAGTTTTAAATAATTAAAAGTCTAAACAGTATCAGCTTTATTTATGGGTTTTAAATAAAGGTGATTTATACGCGATTTAAATCAATATAAATGTTTATATTGTAATGCATAGGTGACTATTCATTGTTATTAAAATGACTTAAATTCGATCATGTTGTGATATTTAGAAATATACATTTGTTTGTTGCGAGTGAAGTTTTATTTAATCTCTGAGCCAGGGAAACGTTTTATTTTTTTAAAGAAATGTTTGTTTAAAAAAAAGTCATGGCTCCAGCAGGATTTGAACACCCAGACTGTGACATGGGAGTCAGGAACCTAACCCACAGCGCCACCGGCAAGGTCACATGAGGAGTGTTGAAAAAGCCCTACAAAACATTATCAACAGACATCGTACAGTGTTTACAGTTCTTGTGTTGCGGTACATGAATATAATTATATCGTTATTAATTTCTTTAGATACGCGATTCCATATTATATTCCCTTTTAATCAAATTCTAAAAGTATGCTTGTTGATTCCGGTATCATGTTAGTTAAAGACTTCGATGCTTAAAAAGTTTAGGGAGAAATGGAATACTGGTGTGTATGTTTTCTTTAAAGTACCGAGACCAGCCATATACTGTATGTTTATGTTCCAAAATTAATATCGTTTATGGCCTTCACACATGTTGCAGTATGCTCCTATTCTTTTTATGCTCAGCTACTAAGATTTCCCTTCAGTGGTAAAATTCCATATAAATATTCAATACTTAAAAGAGCACAGTAAAGACATTAAATATACATATACATACTGTATACAGTACAGTTTGCATACAGTAATATGTTTATGTTCCTAAATCAATCTCTTTTATGAGCATGTGAAAGGCATGGTGAATCGGAGATTCTCAAAAATTACTGTACTTTGCTTGATTGGAAACAAATGCATGATTGCGAAATGCTGTGGTGTTACTTTTACAAAGACGGTCAATGAAAAAAAGAATGTGGACCAGGGCAATACTTTGAGTTTACAGCTTGTCCAAGGTCATTCATTACTAATACTATTAGTAATATCTTCGTTAAAGACTCTGATGGCGACAGCTCAAACATGAGAGGTTGAGCTTTACTAGCTCCACCTTGCGGAAATTCCGGATACTATTATTTTACTTGCGGTACTATAGGAGAATTTACGGTAACTCGCGGTAGACTGCGTAAAGCGCACCGCAAAATAATGCGGTATCGAATGAATGGTTTGAATGGCTACATCTGTATACACACGCACGATACACAAACCATAAACACCTCATAATAAAAAAGCAAAGCACTAAGTAGCAGGATTTAAAGGATGTTGAGACCCGGGAATCGCCCTGATTGAGCTCAGTGTGTAAGTCCACCCCGGGGCAAAAGCAGCGATGCTGGCGTTCTGGGGATGGTGAATTACTGATCAAGGAAGGGGGTTTTCGAGGTCTCTCTAAAGGCTCTGAGAGGCATTTAGATCTGGAGGTAACAGACGCCCTTAGCTGAATGAGTGCAGTAATGCACAGGATTTTCAAGTAAAAGTATCCCCCTACTGTATGAGCTGTTACCTCACACACGACAAAGTAACTCTTAAAGAGACCGAACATGTGTGCTAACTGGTGGTTTGAGAAAGTGGTGGAAGCATTGGGTCCGTTTATATATGGGAAAAGAGTTTGTCAGAGGGAGTTTGGGGCAGAAACGCCTGTAAAGAAAGCATATGCGTATTGATTGGCAAAAGCACAAGGATGTAGCTGCCACCCTGGTGTACGGCCGACACCAGTGGTGGCAGATACATGAGAAAAAAAAAGAGAAATTTGGATGTGACTACTTAAAAGTGTGTTTACGGGAAAAACAAAAACCCGAAGAAAAGATACTTTACTCGCTACGAAAGAGTATGAACAAAAGCGAAAAGGAAAATCAAAAACTAAAGGAAGAATTAGTTCCTGGTCGCACTGCACTAGTTAATGTGTTACAACCATCAACTAAATTATATCCTGCTCTTCCATAGGGGAACAAACAGGCAGGAAACTAAAATAACTGGGATCAATTCCCACAGTGACCATATGGAGACGGGGGGTCTGAGTGGGATGACACCTGGTGCGAGTGTGATAGAGACGGAACAGGGACTCCCCTCTTAAAGGGAGGGCACCCGCAGATCTGTACTCTCACCCGAACTGGGAAAGGACTTGATGTAGCGGGGGCTGGCACTGTTTATGACAGCGTCACTCTAACTGTCTCGCACATCCGTCAAGGGGGTCCGCACTCGCACCTACCTTCCCTGATTCCCCCATAAGATCAATTCCAAAACTGGAAGCTATTGACCGCTGGGCTAAAGTACCGCATCCGAAATTAGGAATGCAGCGAACCTGGAGTGCGCTTGAAGAATTAAAAGGATTCATGTAGAAGTGAAACAAAATACAGCGCATTGTAGTACGGAGAGAAAAATATATTCTTGATGTGTATGTGTGTTTTATGAATTTGTGTGCTGGCATGTATGTGTGTAACTGTGAGTTTTGGTATACTAAATGACGGTGCGAGTGTGTTTAGCCAGCGGGACTGGCAAGAGACATAACTAAAGAGACTTGACGAAAATCAACTTAAAGAGATTGGAAAATAGAGAGTCTGAAATGTATAAGTACAGTACAGGTGGACTTAAAAAGGAGTTAGATAAAGTGTTTGTATTTATATACAATTAGTTTTAATAGGTGAACCAAAAGTTGAATTTATTTGAATGGTTTGAAACCAGATACTGCAGAAGGATGCAGGATGAAGGAAGCAGGGACCTGCCCTGTGCTTCAACTGACAGGGAAGAACGGTGAAAAATGTATCATACTGCTAAGAGCTCTGTCTGGGGAGAATAAACAGTCATGTGAGAGATCTGTTTACCTAAAGATTAGATCCTGTAAATCCCTTGTAGCCTCCCTATGTCTGTCCCAGTCCAGTGTGTAAAAGGAGTTAAACCTAAAATGTACTGTTAATGGTGTGTTGGTTTCTCTGTTATGGGACACTGGAGCATTACTGTCAAGCTTGTCTCACTTCACAGTGTGCTATAGAGTAATGTATATGGGGAAACGGCAGGAGGCCACAGGAGTATTGGGGCAGCAAGTTTTACTTGCTGAGTACCAGATTTTAACATTCACGTGCACGTATCACGCGAATGTGGGTGGTTTTATCCCAGATCTATTGGGTTGGAATATTATGCATTACAAAGAATGACTATCCAGAACAGGGTATCACGTGGGTTCAACTGACTGTGATCACTCGATATGTTGAGGGTATTCTGAATGCTTCCCCTGACGAGGAAACCCACAAGTCTGAGTTGCTTCAGGTTTAGACTGTCTAATATTAAGCAGTTATGATAAGGCCCTTTTGTGTCTAGCATTGTCTAATTTTAACAGGACCTGCGTACAATGTTTTTGCGGGGTGAGCACAACTTTTAACAGATCTGCTTAAGGGGGGAGTGCAGTACAAGGACAAGATTGCCTTGGTTCCAGCAGCAAAAGCCGCCTGTAATAATTTGAAACAAGCTCTCTTATAGGTGCTGTGACTGGGGTTTCCTAAGATGGATCAACCATTCCTTTGTATGTAAGTGTGGAAAATGGGTTCTGGGCAGCTGTGCTGACACAGGAGCATGGAGGTAGGCACTATTATACCATTAGATGCTGTAGCCAAAAGGTGGGGAACCGTGAAAATTTTAAGAAAATGTAATACTGTTTACTCATGGGTCCTCTCTGATGCATGAGGGAAAAGAGAGAACAGGCTGAGCTGTTACAACAGAATTCGAGGTGCTAACGATGGGAAAAATGCCCCTCCACTGCCTCAGTGCAGCAAGCCAGTTTAGAGCCCTGATGGAAGATTGTAAAAAGAAAGATGTTAAAGGGTTACTGTATATGTATATAATGTATGCATTTGTTGCATGTAGGCCACAATTCTGGATGGCTATGGAGAAATAGGATTATCTCACAACGGCAGGGACTCCAGTTAATAATACTGGATATGTCTCTGAACTGATTTGTATTTTTACAGCTGCCGACGGAAGTAGCTGTAGTAAGGTGTAAATAACACAATAAATAAATAATTCCAGTAACTCAAGGGAACAACCGTGCAGATGCAGATGCCAGGCAAGTGGCACTGGGAGAGCAGGAGTCTGAGACCCCTGTGAAACCTCTATTGGGGAAAAGGGAGAATTCAGATTGAGGCCTTTAGTTAGAAAATGTGTAAAGAATGTGGGGTTGTATGATGATGGGGTGTGGGCTGGCAGATACCCAGGTGTATGACAAAGATGATCCCGTGGTGCGGACTGCCCTGCCAATGGATACTGATCTAGGGGCATACTACACTGGGAAGGTGTGCCAGGTTGTAATCGCCTCATTGGGGTGAGGTGGAAGTTACATTGCCCCCATCACCCACAGTCTAAAAGACCAACAAAGGAAATATCAACCGAAGGGACACCGTGAGTAGATGCTCTACTTGCGGTCCTGTGCAGTTTGCGGACTGGATTAAACGGAACTGTGAGACTGAGCCCATTTGAGATCATCACGGACAACCAAAGAAACTCCCTGGAGGCCAAGTTTGGCTAACGGACTGTTGAATTTACTAACTCTCTATTACAGTATTGTAGGTTTGTTAACTGAAGCAGTGCACAGGGCTTGTGAACAGGTGCTGGACGCTTGGGGACCTCCAGTACAGGGGAGACACGACCGGATACCTGGCGAGTGGGTGTAGGTGAAGAATGATGCCCGCCAGACGTTGCAATCCTGCTGGGAGGGAATATCAAGTGCCACTGACTACTGACTGTGCCATCTGAGTGACAGGATGAGATCACTGGACCCACGCATCGCACTTTCACCGAGTTACGGCGCCAGAGACTGAGTGAATAGAAAGAAGGATGTTGTTACCGTTTCTGTGTCTGATGCTTCTGTAGCGGCAATGCTTGTTAATAAGACAGAATTAAGTGTTGCTGTGCTTTCCCAAATGAGGCCCCATCTCTATCTTCATCTCTGTGGTGGAGCCACAGAGAAGCTCTTCATGCAGGCTGATTTAAAGATGTTTTCTTTTGATAAGGGACAGCTCCTAAATGGGGATGCACTTAGCTAAGCCTGGCTATCATGATCAATGGTCATCCATTGGCGCCTATCTGTCTAGGGAGTGCCAGATGGACATCTGGACTGCATTCCTAAGTGTCAGGAGTAAGTGACTCATATCTCACCTTGATCAACCAATCAGGGACTGGTAGGGCTGAGTAACTCACGTGGGTCTCTGATGCCCATGAAACTTTCAGCCAATGAACGAGCTGAAGTTTCTCCAGGTAAAAACAGGCAACAAAGAGAATTCTAAAGAGACTATTCAAAGGAGAATTCCAGGGGTGCAAGACAATTCCAGGGCAGGACGGCCCAGGAGCAGAAAGGCTCCCAAGGGCAGGACATTCTCGCAGCGCGCCTCCTGACCATCCTGAGACTCAGCCCGGACAACCACGTAACGGGCCAGCGTGTCCGAGTGCCAGAACTTTGCTTTGTTCAAAGAGTCGAGAGCGGAGGTCGCCACGAGTAACCAAAGGATCCACTCGAGGTTAGCATCAGCAGCAAACCTCGTGAACAGGTCGGAACTGTGGACAGCTGAATCAGTATTCAGAACTAGCACTTCATCAGGAACGAACCGGTCTTCTTCCTAACCTGCTGGGACCCACAGTATCTTTTCTCCTGTGCACAAACTTTGCTAGTTAAAGCCTACACTTACGAGCCGGTCTTCAGAGAGCATCAGCAGTGCACTGTCGCAAGCCGCACAACACAGCTTGGCACCGAGCCAGATAGCGCGGATTGGACAGCAACAAGCCTGCAACTGTTTCTTTGCTTGTGTCTGCAGGAGATCTGAATCCCCAGAGATTGGATGAGTATTCAACTTCACTGCATTACTGCTCGAGAATTCAATTGTTATCCCAACCAGCTGATAACAATTTAATTCCTAAGAGTTATGTACTTGTTTTGAGTATCTAATGTAGAAGTTGTAACCAAGTTCATTCAAGAAACGGTCTAAATGAATGATATACCGAACGTATGTCCTCTTGATATATGTAACTCTTCGTAACTGAATGAATATATACTTTTGTATTCTGATAACCCTCACGATAAGATCTGTTAGGTTTACATGCATATTTTATGTATTAATAAATGTATCCTCGTGTATTAGTACAGTACCTGTGTGTGTGCGTTGTTTGAGTTATATCGCATGGTTGGATTCTAAGGCCATTAAAAGAATCAATTCCGTGATTTACTGCTACATATAATAATTGTCCCAGAAAATGCCCAAACCCCTACAGAACTGGTGCCTCGTGAGAGAACACTACACTTCCTAAGACCAACAGTGTGCTTGTTAGGCCTGAGGAGCATTACTGGGGATATGGTATCAATACATTCCGGGTGTTGGCATATCTATCAGCCAAAAAATGATAATCGGAGTTGGGTCAATATTGCTATTCCTGATGATAGATCTCCACATGGTTGAGGTCTGCGTTTGGGTCCTGCGGTAGGACTTTATGTATTTGTAGGATTAGGATTGTTTTATATGTATAATTGTAACTATCACTTGTACAAAAACATCAATCACATCTTGTTGTAACCGTGGAACGCACAATATCATGGTAATGCATGCCTGTACATCTAAAAAGGAAAGATCTGCCCTGACATTGTATGTGTAAAAAATAGGCAGTCCTGACGTAGGCCATATTTTATAAGGGGGGAATGAAGTAAGACACAAGATGTAAAAGGGGTTAACTTAAGTCAGTTCTGCCTGAAAATTAGACTTCTAAGCAACAGGGGTTTATGGCAGGAAAGGGGGTTAACTGATAAGGATTCCAGATGCGAGCTAGGAACCCCCTGGGGGCGTAATCTTAAACTGACCATTTGGCCAGGGTCTCTTAACTGGCCAGATACCATGACCCCCCTCTTTACCATAACACCGAATGACGTCCAAAGCAGCAAGGAAGGACTATATAACCTAAAAGTTTGTACCGGCACATTGAAAAATACTTCGGTTTTATTGTTTCTTGCGGGAAACAAGACTTCGGCTTTATTGTTCCTTGCATGCAATAAAATCATCTGTTTTACTTCATCTCGGGATCCAAAACCTTATTCTTTCTGTTACAACACACTTCATGACCGAGAGCTGCCCTTCATGGCAACAGAACCCACAGCAACAATGACCTTCATCACTATCTTCATCTGGACACTCCTCATCTCTGCTCAGGGTAGGAATGGGTTTGGATATTTGATAGATTTTATAATATTTTTATATTAAGTGAAAATGAAAAATGAAAATGTTAATTTCTTTGAAGACCAGAAACTTACAAAATCAGAAATACTTAATATTGTAATATTGTTTCTTGTATGTCTATCATATTGTGTTTTCTTGATTTTCAGAATGCAATGGACAGATTTCTGTGACTCAGCCTCCAGTAATATCTACTGCTCCAGTACAGACAGTCACAGTGAGCTGTAGAACCGGTTCTACAGTATACAGGAATAATCACCTAGCCTGGTACCAAGAGAAAGCTGGAGAAACTCCTAAACCCCTGATCAATTATGCAACTACCCATCAGACTGGGATCCCAGAGCATTTCAGTGGCAGTGGATCTGGGACTGACTTCACTCTGACCATCACAGGAGTCCAGGCTGAAGATGTGGCAGATTATTACTGTCAGAATGTACATAACATTAACTGTTCATGCACACAGTGTTAAGTAGTGCTGTGACTTTAACACTTCATGACTTAGAGCTGCCCTTCATGGCAACAGAACCCACAGCAACAATGACTTTCATCACTATCTTCATCTGGGCACTCCTCATCACTGTTAAGGGTATGATTTAATACGTATTTAATACTTATATTGTAACAATATAGATTCTTGTAAATTAGGTGAACCAGGTGTACAGAAATGTGTACAATTACTCAATGTCTTCAAACATTTTAATTATCAAATACCTGCATTTACTGTGCTTTGTCTTGTTTCCAGAATCCAGTGGACAGGTTACTGTGACTCAGACTCCAGCAGTGAAATCTGTTCTCCCTGGACAGACAGTCACTGTGAGCTGTAAGACCAGTCCAGCAGTGTACATATATGACTCTAAGCACAGACTAGCCTGGTATCAACAGAAAGCTGGAGAAGCTCCTAAACTGATCTATGATGCAACTACCCATCAGACTGGAATCCCAGTACGTTTCAGTGGCAGTGAATCTGGGACTGACTTCAGTCTGACCATCACAAGAGTCCAGGCTGAAGATGCAGCAGATTATTACTACCTGAGTCACTACTACCTCAGCAATACCCATGTGTTCACACAGTGTTACACACCCGTACAAAAACCTCCCTCACCAGGACTGCACAGCGACTGTAGTGCTGAGGCTGGGAACTACTGCAGGTGCACTTAGAAATTTATTTTGCTATTATATTAGATCGTTTTAGACAATCATGTGAATAAAAAACTTCTCTTTTGAATCATTTTAAGTGCAAAATTCTGACATCTCTGATATTTAAAATGTTTTGTTTTCCTGCTTGTGAGAAATTGTTACCTAGACTAAAAGTCTGCCAGTCCATCAATCCAACTAAATGTTTTATCCATCCATCTGTGTATTTTCTTGCTGTTTTATTCAGCACGAGGACGCAAAGGGCTCAAGGCAGGATACACCCTGGACACAAAACCAGTCCATCGCAGGGCAAACACACTCAAACACTCACAGCAGGACCAGTTTTACCAACAGATGATTATTCAAGCATCATGTGGGAGGAAACTTGAGCACCCATAAGAAAGCCATGCAACAGTGGGAGAATGTGCAAACTCCACATACAGTAGATAGCAGCCGAGGAATTGAACCCAGGTCCCCAGCAATGCTTTAGCCTAAGAAATAATCATATTTGTAGGTTAATAATAATAACAACACAAACTACTTTTAGATTGACTCATGAGTATGGAGCTCTTCTCAGTTCCAAAATGAACTTGAACTTGAACTTTATTGCCATATGTAACCGATACATGTACTGGTACAATGGAATTCTAACTTACAGAAAGTCTCTCTATCATTAATAAAGCGTAAAAAAAAGGCAAAGTGCAGACAGTGTCTCAAGACAATACACAAACGGACAGTAGACAATGTACAAGTAAACAAATAAATAGTTTGAATGTAAACAATGCGGACATGTAAAAAATGATTGCAGAAGTGCAATAAATAAGAAATTATAATGAGGTTGATGGTATAGGTGTGGTCCGAGGGGCAGGGACAAATGTGTTCACCAATCGCACTGCTTCTGGGTAGAAGCTATTGAAGAACCTGGTGGTAAGTGTCCTTATGCTCTTGTATCTCTTGCCTGAGGGCAGTGGGATGAAGAGCTCATGACCGAGGTGGTGACTGTCCTCTGTGATGGCCAGAATTCTACCACAGCAGCAGTCCTCATAGAGTTGTTTAATCTCTGTGAAACCACAGCTGATGATCTTCTGGGCCACATTCACTGCTCTCTGCAGTGCCTATCTCTCTTGAGAAGAGGTGTTGCCATACCACACAGTGATCCCGTTGGTGAGGACCCTCTAGATGGCGCAGTGGTAGAAGTTTACCAACACAGATACTGGCATCCCCCATCGTTTGAGGCACCTCAGAAAATAGAGGCGCTGCTGACACTTCTTCAAGATAGAGTCCATGCTCACAGTCCAGGTTAGATCATTAGAAATGAAGCTGGTGACTGGTTCCACTTCTGTTCCATCAATACTGAGTAGGCTGTGAGTGTACAGCCTGTGTCTCCGAAAGTCCACCATTAGCTTTTTTGTTTTACACATGTTCAAGTCCAGGTTATTAATATGACACCACCTCAGCAGCTGTACGACTTCATCCCTGTAAGTGGACTCATCATCATCGCTGATCAGGCCTACTATACTGGTGTCATCCGCAAATTTAATGATGTGGTTGCTGTTGTGTCTTGCTGTGTGAGTGAATAGGGAGTACAACCTTGGACTCAGACAGCAGCGTTGTGGGGTGCCAGTGCGCAGGGTGAGTGGTGTTGATGTTTTAATACCTATCTGCACCACCTGTGGTCTCTCGATTAGGAAGTCCAGCAGCCAGTTGCAGACAGAGTTGCACAGTCCTAGTTCCCTGAGCTTTGTCACCAGTTGGCTGGGTATGACGGAATTGAATGCTGATTTGTAGTCCACAAACAGCATTCTCACATATGAGTTCTTAGTGTCAAGGTGGTCCAAGACTGTATGTAGAGCTAGGGAGACAGCATCATCCACTGATCTGTTGTTCTGGTAGGTCAGTGGTTCTCAAACTTTTTGGACCAAGTACCACCCCTGATCAAACCAAAGCATCCAAGTACCACCTTCAACTCATCTTCTCATAGGAACCCCAGAAATTCTCAATGACCAACATGAGCGTGCGTGAGCGCACACATCACATATACATATAATAAATATTATAATAATAAACTTTATTTGATATAGCGCCTTTAAAGGTGGCTACTCAAAGCGCTTTACAGACAAAAACAGGAACAATAAACAATAAAAAAGCACCATTTCAGTGAGAAGGGTGAGGCTGTTTAGTCGAGCAAAGCAGATGTGAATTCATTTTTCGAGCCTTGATACAATTCACAACAGAGTCTAACAGATTTAAAATTGTCAGGCATTTTCTTGACGGAAAAGGTATCGCGGTGGATGTTGCAATGCGTCCATTAATTTCTGGAGCAACCTCTCTAATTCATGCAACTACACAGCTGTCGGCTTGTCATTGCTCTAGCACCGTCTGTACAAACTCCGTCGCATTTTATCCAGTCGATGCCATTCTCTTCTATAAATTCATTCAGAAGCTGAAATATGTGCTCTCTTGTAGTTCCTGTTGGTAGCGGCTTACAGAACAGAAAGTCCTCATGGGACTCATATCTAGCGTAAACGAGCAAATTGGCCAAATCGACTACAGACTCAGCAAATTGCAGTGAAAAACATCTGCTCATCTTAATGCGCTCTATCAGCGTACTTTTGATATCATCCGCTAATAATTTTATGAGTAATTGTGTCTTTCAGAGGGGGCAGCAGGTCGAGCTGTTTAGCAGCTTTTTCTCCAAACATAATACGTGTCAGCTTTTTTGCCAATGGTAAATAAGGTTCTTCAAAAATAGTGTGGGGCTTACCTTCTTTAGCAATCTGCAAGCTTGTATTTTTCCCCATTTCCGTTTCAGGACTCTGTCTTAGAAGATAAAATAAGTTTTTATTTCATGCGCAGGGTAGCGAAACGCAGAGACGCTTGGTGTATTTTTCTCAAATAGACTTAGAACAGTTCTTAAATATTTTTCTGTTATCTATCACGCTTTCCTGTGCTCACAAGATTACCAGCATTCGTAACACGCATTTCTATGCATTCCTGTGTTTACAACAGTGGCATTGTTCCAAAATAACGCACATTCTCCTACCTTGTAGCACGCATTCCTATAGAGTGGTATAGAATTACATAATATCTCTTGTGTCCACTCAAGTATTAGCATGCACTGTATCGTAGTACGTAGGCTGCGTATTTGACATGTATTAAAATAGAAAATATGAAAACCCGATTTTTCAGCGCACACAACAAAGTTCCAGGGTCATATGGCGTACCAGCTGGTGGCGCTCTGCGTACCACTCCTGGTAGGCGTACCACAGTTTGAGAACCACCGTGGTAGGTGAATTGCAAAGGGTCAAGGGACTCTGAGATGGAGGAGTTGATGTGTGAAAACACCAGCTTCTCCAGGCATTTCATCACCATAGATGTTAATGCTACTGGGCGGCAATCATTCAGGCATGTAATTTTTGCTGAGTGGAACAATAGTGTTTTTTTTAAGCAGGTGGGGACAATGGACTGCGGCAAGAAAGAGTTAAAGATGTCCGTAAACACTGTGGTCAGCTGGGCTGCACATGTACTAAGGACGCGGGGTGGTATCCCATCAGTCCCTGTAGTCTTATGAATTTTCACCCTACCCATTGTCTTCTGCACGTCCTGCTCTGAGAGTTTCAGAACAAACTCGCCCTGTACACTTGGGGTCTTCTCAGCAGTGTCTGTGTTCAAAGCATCAAATAGGGCATAGAAATGATTCAGTTCGTCAGGCAGGGATGTGTTGTTTGTGTCAATCTCCTGGCTGCAGCCCTTGTAGCCTGTGATTGACTGTAATCCCTGCCACAGCCTCCGGGTGTCAGTGCACTGCGTTTCAAGCAGCACTCTGTAGCTCCGTTTAGCGCGTTTTATGGCTTTCTCTAATCTGTACTGTGATTTCCTGTACAGGTCTTTGTCCCCCGATTTGAATGTGGTGGATCAATCTTTTATTTTATTGCGAATATCGTTGTTGAACCACGGTTTCTGATTTGGTCTTTTCTGGTACACAAATGTCAGTGCAATATTTAATATAGCTGGTGACCGCATCCGAATACTCATGTGTCAGGAGCTCTGAATGCGTCCCAGTCTGTACAATCAAAGCAGTCTATTAACCTGCTTTCCCCTCCTTAGACCAACAGTGCACTGACCTGTTCGCAATGGGGGAGGTCTTCAGCTTCTGTTTGCAGTCCGGAAGCAACAGGAGAGTGATGTGGTCCGACTTTGGTTTTTGAATTTGGTTTTGGAAGTGCTATGTACTGTATGCTCCAGGACACTGTGTCCTGTGTCTTTGCCTTCACCCTCAGCACCTGCAGGAGGTCCCAGCTGCAAAAGAGCAGTCGCTGTGCAGTCTTGCTGAGGGAGGTTTTTGTACGAGTGTGTAACACTGTGTGAACACCCATTTACTGTTTGGGTAGTGTAAACTCTGACAATAATAATCTGCTGCATCCTCAGCCTGGACTCCTGTGATGGTCAGAGTGAAGTCAGTCCCAGATCCACTGCCACTGAAATGCTCTGGGATCCCAGTCTGACGGTTAGTTGCTCCATAGATCAGGTGCTTAGGAGCTTCTCCAGCTTTCTGTTGATACCAGTTTAACCAATTGTTACCATACACCACAGGACTGGTCTTACACCTCACTGTGACTGTCTGTCCTGGAGCAGTAGATATTACTGGAGGCTGAGTCACAGAAATCAGTCCATTGCATTTTGTAAATCAATAAAAGACAATATGATAGACATAAAAGAAACAATATATTCATAAGATATTCACAATTCTTGATTTTGTAATTTTGTTGTCTTCAACTAAATTAACTTAACACCCTATTTTTCCACATGAAATAAAAATATTGTAAAATCTTTAAAATATCCAAGCCCAATCCTACCCTGAGCAGTGATGAAGAGTGCCCAGATGAAGACAGTGATAAAAGTCATTGTTGCTGTGGGTTCTGTTGCCATGAAGGGCAGCTCTCAATCATGAAGTGTTAAACTCACAGGGCTATAAACACTCCCAGAGCACTGAAGCATGTGCTGCCAATGCAAAGTGTCATTTCTATGCAAATTGTCTTCCTGGGTTCAACAACACTTGTAGCCAGTCAGTGCTGGAAACAGAAGCTTGGTGCTATGTGTTGTGACAGAGCAGGATGAGCAGTTTAGCATTAACACACTGAAGACAAAAAAAAACATCTATGTAAAATGTGAAATACACACCTTGTGAATAGAGCTTTCACTCTGTTTTACAGACCCGGGTGTGCCATCATCCGAAGAATGAAGAATTTCGAATGTATACGTCTGAATTCTTACAAAGAGTGCTTTACACACTTCTTTCTACAAAGCTTGATATGAAAAACAAAGAGTCGAATGCTAATGTGTTTAAATTTGTTAAAGACATAGATGTGTATGTCAAGAACATGAGTGACATATTTCAGTTAGCTCCTACCCAAACAAACATCGAGAAAAGCTTTTACATAGAAGTTCCAACCCTCACGGCCCTAACAGAAAACGCACCTCTGGAGTTCTACATCACAGGCAACGGAGAAGATTATTTAGATTTAAACAACACGCTGCTCTATTTGACCTGTAAAATAACGGAAGCAGACGGTTGGGACATTGATGCGGCAGCCCGTGTGAGTCTGATGAATTACCCCATTGCTGCCATCTTCAGCCAGGTTGACATCACCGTAGGAGATCAGCCAGAGCAACAACTGTTATCCTTACAGAGCCTTTATAGAGTCTGTCCTGAACTACAGTGAAGAGACGTTGAAGATGCAGTATTCAACAGGGCTCTTTTACAAAGACACAGCCGGGCAACACGAGTCCACAATTTTGGATGGACCCAATCAGGGGTTCCGAAAAAGAGCATCATACACGACAGAAAGCCGAAAACTGGAGCTCCTGGGTCACATTCACGTAGACCTGTTTGTTCAGGACAAACTACTACTGAATGGCTTGGACCTGAAAATAAAACTCATGCGCAACAGAGATCCTTTCTGCTTAAAGAACAAAGTCGGAGAACACAAACTGAGTGTACTCTCTGCATCTTTGTTTGTGAAAAGAGTGTCACCAGGGGTCGGACTGGGACACGCCGAAGCACTC
The DNA here is from genome assembly GCF_040954835.1 of Lepisosteus oculatus. Classification (NCBI taxonomy): domain Eukaryota; kingdom Metazoa; phylum Chordata; class Actinopteri; order Semionotiformes; family Lepisosteidae; genus Lepisosteus; species Lepisosteus oculatus. The sequence continues at coordinate 3,331,273 of NC_090713.1, forward strand.
CTGACGGCCAACGCTAAATACCCCATAGACCGCGTACAGATGAAAGTCTTCAGTCTGCTTGCAGGGAGCTGTGTGTGTAACCAAGAAAACCTCTTTCTCGGGCAGTTACCCAAAGTGGTAATTTTGGGGTTTGTGGACAACGCAGCATTCAGCCGCAGTTTTACACAAAACCCCTTCAATTTTAAACACTACAACGTTAACTTTCTGGCTCTCTACGCTGACGGTGAACAAATCCCCACTAAACCGCTTCAGCCAGACTTCCAGAATGGACATTGCGTCCGTGAATATTTTAATCTGGTGGAAACATCAAGCGTCTGAAAGACAAACAACTTCTGGTGGACTGCGAGGAGTACGCGCGTGGTTACACATTGTTCGCTTTCAATCTCAGCCCCAACGACGAGTGCACAGGTCATTATTCACTTATCAAAACGGGTAATCTGAGAGCTGAAATACGCTTCACACTACCGCTACCCACTACAGTTAACACAGTTGTGTACAGTTGTGTACGCGCTGTTCGACAACGTGATAGAGCTTGATATGAGACTTCAAGTCATTTACGACTTCAGCTAAAAAGCATGGGAGGCCACACAACCTACACATAAAGATGAACACCAAACAGCTGGAAGACATTCTAACCCGAGACCCCCACACCCGAGACAGTTTTCTAGGTGTGTTCCCCAGTGATGCCCTACCGAGTTTAATAGTTAATATTCACCCACACGACCGCCCCGGTGAACACTGGCTTGCTATTTACTTACCCGATGACGAGAGAGCAGAATTTTTCGACTCCTACGGATTTTCACCCGAAGCCTTTTTCTTTCCCAAGAACATTATTGATTTCTTAAACAGAAATGCTAATTCCATATTTTACAACAACAGACAATTGCAAGATTCTTTTGCGGTGACCTGCGGACTACATTGCGTCTTTTTTCTATACTATAGATGTAAAGGCTTATCTTTTAGAAACATTTTAAAACTTTATTCTATGAATGCAATCCAGAATGACCGCATGGTTGAAATGTTTCTGAAAAACCGACGACATGTGAGACGGAGACCCCTGTACCCTTTCAAGCCATTTGAAAATACGAATGTTCAATTATGCGGGTGTTTACGCCAATTTAAAACATGTCATAAATGTTAATTGACCGTCTAAAATAAAAATGAAATTGAACCATTTCATTGTCTGTGTAGTTATTATTTAAAAAAGAACACAAAATATGAATTAAAATCAATACAATATTTTTATTATACATTCACGGTTATATAAGGTTATATTGCTCAAGCTTTTTTTAATACATGTTACATCCAAGCCATTTTATTACAAACATTTTTAACTATATTGCGCATGCTTTTTAATATACATTTCAAGTCATTTATCACAAACACACATACCCACAGATGAGAGAAAAAATGTTACAAAGACAACCATGTGGCTCTAGGTATTAATGATCGTCTCCTTTCTACAGTTATATAAGAGACCGGGTCGGGCGTCGACATCTCTACCGGTGCTTTTAAAGTTTTGACAGACGATGCACACCCCAGCGGGGCAGCCTTGAGTTTTTCAAGTAGCTCTCGGTTACCAGCGTTGGCTAGCAAAGTGCCCAGCACGTTGATTTCGGCCATAGCCTCCATGAACACATCCCAACCTTTTGGTTTCTTACCGACCGCAACTGCTTGCTGCTGCGTGAGAGCCCTGAGAAGATCAATCATGTGAGAACCCTTGTACACAAATTCTCCTTTTTCATTCCAGGCTGTTATCGGTTCATTGCGGGCCATAGTCTTTAACAATATCTTGGCATTTCTCTGGAACCGCTGAGACACGTTGTCCAAAATATACCCAAAGTCAGCGTCGCTCGATGACGGCTATTGTGCTAATGTGCATGATAGCTCAGCGGGTGCATTTTCCGGTAGTACAACAGTTAAAGTCCCCTTTTTGGAAGTCTCCTGGCGTACTAATGTCAAATACCATTGTAACACCTGACTGTACAATTTCACTTTTTCATATTCGGCCAGATGTGAGTTCTGAAGAATGTCTTTCATTTCATCATCCAACCGGCAGGTTGATTTCATCTGTGAAGGTCTGTTCATATCCCTTCTCAAACACTCCCTTTATTTTGAACACCCGCACACGATCACCCACATTAAATGAAAACTTTGACGGTTTTCTCTTAAAGTGTTCGTCATAGACCGTTCTCCACACCTCAAGGGAGTTGTCGGACGTAACAGAAGCCAGGGTTCATTTAATAGTCGTGTGGTAACTATGGTTATAAGAGTAAATAAGATCTGATAGGACGTCGATATATCGAAAGGTGTTTTTGTGTGTCAGGTACCTCCACATTTTTGTTTTAATAGTTCTGTTAAACCTCTCGACCACGCTAGCCTTCACATCGCTGGCCGTAACGAAATGTTCAATATTCTCAGTTTTGAGAAAATTTTGGAAGGTCCTGTTAAGAAATTCTTTACCCTCATCTGTTTGTAGCTTTTTAGGAGCACACCCCTCTTGCAGTATATTTCGGAAGGCGCCTGTCACGGCACCTCCAGACTTGGTTTTCAGCGGCACAGCCCAAACGTATTTAGACAACCTGTCTATACATGATAAGATGTAACAGAAACCGTCGTTGAACTCGTGGTGTTCTCTCATGTCCACCAAGTCAGCCTGCCACTGCCAGTCCATTTCAGACACCAACGTCCCGTTTCTCTTAAAACGTACGCGCGCCGGCTTGTGCAGTGTATAAGCAGCCTGGCCGGACAACCACTCGGCCACCCGGCCACGGCTAGCGCCGCTCACACCCCGGGATCTCGCGGCCCTCACCAGACTCCCCACGCTGCCGTAACTCCCCGATTCCCTAGGTTTATAATAGAGCGCACTCAATCCCGCGGAAGACATGGTCCCCTTCCAAACCAATACACGCTTTCACACACATAAATCGAGGGATGCGGCGGCTGGGGCATTTGGACCCTGAGGCTCCGGCCCGACCGGCAGGGGGAAGGCGGGAATTCAGACCCTTAACGACACACCATTGGCTCCTGAGGGGGCGGGACATGCACCCATTACAACCCACCATTGGCTGGCAAGGGGGAGGGACATCTACCCACCGCGGACTCCCATTGGCAAAAAAAAAGTTTGACAAAAGGTGTCGCTTTATACTACTTAGGAAATAAGATTAACTGAGAATTACTTATTAAGGACAAAAGGGTGTTTTTTCTCTTCTTTCTTGGAAGACTCCAGTGGAGGCCTCACAGTTGCACTTCTACCTTCTAGCCTGATCTAATCAGTTTTCAGAAATTCAGCAAGTTTAGACTGTCAATAATGTGATTAGAGATCTCCAATCCAAACCAGTTTGCTGCTGTGAGAGGTGTTGGTGGACCAACAGGTGGAACAGGATTCTTGGACCAGATTTCCAGGAATTTGCAGTAATCCTGCTCAGTACGAGAGGAACTGCAGTTTCAGACGTCTTTTCTGGTCTTGGCTGAGGAGCCAGTGGTGTGAAGCTGTGTTCTGTAGGATTACGACTGAATGCCTCCGAGTCAGAATCCCCTATAAAAGGTGACAGAAGACACTGTACTGTGGGAGATACTGTCCACTGGATGAGCTTTCACACTGAGGACCTGACTACCTGGTCATTAAAGATGCCATCATGGTGTTTGAATGAACAGAAGTGATAACCCTGGTGACCTGGATTACCTTTAATTCATTATACAGTATGTTCTCTGGTCTCAGAAGCAAAAAACTACAACTTCTGTTGCCATGACAGATATTCACAATAAAAATGAGAATGAATAGAGATGTGTTTATTTTTGAATCTATGGCTCTATATAGAATATAAAATTCTTGTAAAATTATTCACCCCCTTCCAATGACATCCCATTGTGTTGAAACGATCTCTTCCCATCAGTCCAGTGAATTTTTTAATCACAATTTCAATACTCAATCTGTACTTTTCTATAGTGGTTTTGGGTGAAGACCTATTGACAAATTTCAGTATGAGATTTGTTTTTGCAGTTTTTGCAAACAATGTATTTTACCCATTAAATTGTTCAATTTTTCAAGTTTTGTTGTAACACTTGTAATGGTGTAACTACCCCACTCTCCTGAAATTGCTAATATAACAATGCTAAAGTCATCTACAGGTGAATGTTAACCTGCATAGCTTTTGCCTGCTGTATCTCCTACTGGCCTCTCTCTTGATAGGGTTTGTGGGCCTCCAGCTCTTCTCCTCAGCCACAGCTTGAACCTTCCTTTTTCCTCCTTTTCCCACTTCCACGGGGTAGACAAAGGGTCTCCAGCCACATTCTCTACATTCCAGCAGCCTCTTCCTCTCAAATGAGCTTCCGTCTCCTCCTCTCATGGGACTGTCAATTAATGAGCACTACAGCCTTGGTCTCTACTGCCCACACCACTTTATCAGGACACAATGCCGTGCTGCATATTTCCCTAGTGGGATTGGAGCTGCCTGACAAGGTCCACCTGCATTTATTCTTATTATTTAATTTATTTGGTGCTTTGCTGGACACTCAAAGCACTTTACAGGGAATGGGGACTCCACCAGAGTGTAGCCCCACCTGGATGATGCAACAGGAGGAGGACATGTTGGGTAAGGGCCAATGGGAAAATTGGCCAGGACGACGGGATGACACTCCTACTCTTTTCAAAAAACATGCTGGGATTTTTAATGACTATATAGAGTCAGCACCTAGTTTGGGTCTCATCCGAAGGACTGCAACTTTTTACAGTATAGTGTCCCCATCACTATACTGGGGCATGAGGACCTACACAGAGTGCAGAGTTAGAGCCTCCTACTGGTCCCACAAAACCTTTTTGAGCAGCAACCTTCTCTTTCCCAGGAGTTACAAGATGATATAGCTGTCAGAGTGTATATCGCAGATTGTGTCTAACTGTACATAGTGTAAACCCAGAAAGAAGCGTGTTTAAGTGTTAGTGTTTCTAATGTAATGAGGTTAGAGCGGATAATGCTAATCTTGGTGCTCAAATTGTTCAATTAACTTCAATAGCTAATTAACTATAGTATAAGTGGAACGATGGCTTGAGATATAGAATCCCTAGCTGGCAATAGGAAACTGTGGAGAATCTGTTCTGTGAAATCAGTTCTCCCTGGACAGACAGTCACTGTGAGCTGTAAGGCCAGTCCTGCAGTGCAGAGCAGCATGGAGCCTCACTGTCCTGTCACTGATGCAGGCGTAGATTAAACCGGTTCAGGGACACCAAATATGTAAGAAAAGTGGCTCTCTGAAGGCACCAGTTCTGTAGGGTTTGGGCATTTACCGAGACAATTATTAATTGTAGCAGTAAATCACAAAGTTGATTCTTTTGATGGCTTTAGAATCCAACCATGCGACATAACTCAAACAACGCGCACACACAGGTACTAATACACGAGGATACATTTATTAATACATAGAATATGCATATAAACCTAACAGATCTTATCGAGAGGGTTATCAGAATACAAAAGATATATATTCAATCAGTTACAAAGAGTTACACATATCAAGAGGACATACGTTCAGTATATCATTCATTTAGACCGTTTCGTAAAGTGAACTTGGTTACAACTTCTTCATTAGATACTCAAACAAGTACATAACTCTTAGGAATTAAATTGATATCAACTGGTTTGGATAACAATTGAATTCTCGAGCTGTAATGCATTGAAGTTGAATACTCATCCAATCTCTGGGGATTCAGATCTCCTGCGGGCACAAAGAAACAGTTGCAGGCTGTTGCTGTCCAATCCGCGCTCTCTGGCTACGTGCCAGGCTGTGCTGTGCGGCTTGCGACGGTGCGCTGCTGATGCTCACTGTTGGCTTTAACTAGCAAAGTTTGTGCACAGGAGAAAAGATGACTGTGGGTCCCAGCAAGTCAGGAAGAGGACTGGTTCGTTCCTGATGAAGAGTTAGTTCTGAATAGTAATTCAGCTGTCCACAGTTCCGACCTGTTCACGAGGCCTGCTGCTGGTTACTCTCTGGCAACCTCCACTCTAGACTCTTAGAACAAAGGAAAGTTCTGGCACTCGGACACACTGGCCGTTCCGTGGTTGTCCGGGCTGAGTCTCAGGATGGTCAGGAGGCGCGCTGCGAGAATGTCCTGCCCTTGGGAGCCTTCTGCTCCTGGGCCGTCCTGCCCTGGAATTCTCCTTTGAATTCCCTTTAGAATTGTTGAATCTGAATCTGAATCTGAATCTGAATCTCTCAGGCTCTCTGTGTTGCCTGTTTTTACCTGGAGGAACTTCAGCTCATTGATTGGCTGAAAGTTCCATGGGCATCAGAGTCCCACGTGGGTTACTCGGCCCTACCGGTCCCTGATTGGTTGATCAAGGTGAGATATGAGTCACTTACTCCTGACACTTAGTAATGCAGTCCAGATGTCCAACTGGCACTCCCTAAACAGATAGGCACCAATGGATGACCATTGATCATGATAGCCAGGCTTAGCTAAGTGCATCCCCCTGTGGGAGCTGTCCTTATCAAAAGAAAACATCTTGCATGAATAGTTTCTCTGTGGCTGCACCACAGAGATGAACAGAGAAATGGGGCCTCATTTGGGAAGCTCAGAAACACTTAATTCTGCCTTATTATTAAGCCTCGCCGCTACACAGGCATTGTGTCTGCTGGGAGTTTCAGCAGCAGTACAGGTGGAAGATCTGAAATGAGACTGAGAATGTCTTTGTCTGAGGCTAATTAATAGGGCAAGCTAAGAACCACAATTTGGAAGTTTGGTCTAGGACGACAGGAAGTTAGGACCAGGGACGAAAAGACACAAGAAAGCCAGTAGGCCACTGAGAAGAAGTACCAAACAGCTCAACTGGACCAGGGAAGCAAAGTCTGATATGCTGATCCACCCTCTCCAGCCAGCAGCCCATCCACAGCAACACCGGATCAGCTCCTGAGCACGGTCACAGCACTCGCCATGTTAACAAATCCGTTAACAAAATGAGGAGATTATTTAAATTATTAAGCTGTTTATTTATTTGCTGTTACAGATGGTATCTTTGCAACTTTCACTTTTCTAATTCTGTACTTTCCAACCATTTCCTCATCTCTTTCCTTTCTGTTTGTACATAGTTTTTGATTCCAAATAAACTCGTCTACAGTATTTTAATAAAATGATGCAGTCCTCATCTGAATACTGTCATGCTCATTACACCTAGAGGGCGCTCTACGTTCCTTCTGTTCCTAGTTCCCTGTGATTATTCATGTCTTTCTGGTGTGTCTTGTTGCGTAGCCTATTTATTTCCTGCTTCTGCTCTGCTACTCGCTCAGCATTGTTGTTCAGTTGCCCTGAGACCTGCCTAGCACCAGGTCACTCCTGTCCTTGGCCTGAGGGCATTGGTTTCTATACGGCTTCTCCTGAACAGCTGAGCCCGGGCTAACCCCTGTCTCGCCGCTACGCATAGGGTCTTTATCGCTCTTCTGCCATTCCATGGTTGGTCCTGTTGGACTTACGTGACAGAATGCTGAGCCTACTTTTTTGTTTCCTGGCTTTTGGAATTTTTTTTTCTTTATGCCTGGTTCTAGGCTTCCATGCTCCCTGCTCTTCTGTATCTGTTGTGGGTTATTTCTTTTACGTGTTGTTTGTTTTCCCTGTTCCATCAGGGTTTATACTCGTTGCGTATTTTGCCTTTGTCCCGGGCTTCCACACCCTCTCCTACTCTCACTGTCCCGGGCTCCCACTCCCTTTGCTGCTGTCACTGTCCCGGGCTCCCATGCCCCCTGCTGCTTCCGTGTTCCGGACTCCCACGCCCTCTGATCTCCCTGGCTCCGGGCTCCCACCCCCTTATGTGTTTATTGTTCCCCTGTTCCGTCAGGGTTTAATTTTGTTTGTGATTTTTGTTTGTTTGTTTGGTCTGGTTGTTTGTTTTGGTTGGGGTCGCAAGGGGCTCAAGGTAGGATACACCCTGGACAGGACACCAGTCCATCACAGGGCAAACACACTCACACAATCACACCAGGTCCAGTTTTACCAACAGATGATTATTCTAGCAATATGTGGGAGGAAACCAGAGCACTCATGAAAAAGCCATGCAAATACTGGGAGAATGTGCAAGCTACACATACTGTAGGTGGCACACCAGGAATTGAACCCTGGTTCCCTGCAACGTGAGACATAATGCTTCAGCCTTTGGTCTGTGTCTTTGCCTTCACCCTCAGCAGCTGAAGTAGGTCTCAGCTGCAGCAGTGCAGTCGCTGTGCAGTCCTGCTGAGAGAGGTTTTTGTACGGAGTGTAACAGTGTGTGAACACCCATTTACTGTTTGGGTAGTGTTGACCCTGACAGTAATAATCTGCTGCATGTTCAGCCTGGACTCCTGTGATGGTCAGAGTAAAGTCAGTCCCAGATCCACTACCACTGAAATGCTCTGGGATCACAGTCTGACGGTTAGTTGCTCCATAGATCAGGAGCTTAGGAGCTTCTCCAGCTGTCTGTTGGTACCAGTTTAACCAATTGTTACCGTACACCGCAGGACTGGTCTTACAGCTCACTGTGACTGTCTGTCCTGGAGCAGTAGATATTACTGGAGGCTGAGTCACAGAAATCTGTCCATTGCATTCTGTAAATCAATAAAACACAATATGATAGGCATACAAAATATATTCATATGATATTCAGAATTTTTTATTTTGTAATATTGTTGTCTTCAACTAAATTAACTTAACTCAATATTTTTCCACATGAAACAAAAATATTGTAAAATGTTTAAAATATCCAAGCCCAGGCTTTGTGCTATTTGTTGTGACAAGATGAGCTGTTTAGCATTAATACTCCCAGGACAGCAGGGCTAGATAGAGAGCAGTCTTATAAGGGGCAGAAGATGAGACATCAGCTGAGCCCTTATCCCACTCAAGACAGCAGAGTGTTTAGAGTCTGGTTAAAGTAGCACTTATCTCTGTGTCTTCATATACAAAACAAAAATGTCTTAACTTACTCAATGATCATGTAAGCCATGTAATCATGTATACTATCTCTCATCGGGGTTTATGTTATCATTTCTTTCTAATAAGTCTGCAAGCATTCATCTTTGAATAATGGGACATTTGTTATTCCTTGTGGGTCCTCAAAGGCCAGAAGTACTGTGAACCTGTCTCTCAAGGAGAAATAAGAATTGCACAGACACAGCCATAAAACCTTTTGGCCATGAACAAAGTAGGCCTTTTGATTCTCACATCATGAAAAAAGACCCTCTACTCCAGAGACAAGGAATGCAAGACAAATACCTGTGTTAAGGTTGAATTTTAAGAAACAGGGCAAAAGTACCTTAATATAATTCATATAGACACCAAAGTTTCCCATTCTGTAAATGTAAAAATTCTGTAAAAATCACATTTTTATACTGAAAAGAAACACAATCAACTGCATTAATCCTCAAACCACATGGAATATAAAAGAAAATGCCAATAGATATCACTTGTTTGATCTGGAATTACAAGTTGATTTATAATAGAAACAGATGACACAGTCAGAATTCTGATCACAAGAAACATTATTGAGAATATTTAGACTTTAATCAACAAATTGTGATTATTCTGATCCAACTTCATTGATTGAGGACCTAAGGCTGGAAAGAGTCCTATCTCTAGTGGCTAAATGAGGTACAACCCCCTCCCATTGCCAAGAATGGATGAAGCACTGGATGAGTTGCCACATCACATACTCCATTCCCTTAGAAAAACGGTCAACTCAAAATAGTCCATTAAAAATAAAATTCAGGGTCGTAAATATTCAAGGAGACATGGGCTGTGATTGTTTGCTATAAAATGAATGGGCAAAACATGGGAAGTCTGATGTGTCGGTCCTTCTCTGGTGTGGTCACTTAACGGCGACCAGACCTTGGACCAAACCTTCTCTGCATCCGGGACACAATGGTGCAGCTTGCTCCATAGTGTCTGGCAACACTGACACATGACATGCCTGCCTGCAGCATGCCAATGGCCCTCTCCCTTGCTTTTGGTGACATTCTAGGCATTATGTAATGCACAGAAAACTGAAACAGTGTGGCCCTTTCTTGCAGTGACCTAAGCTTTGAATTAATGCCTTTTTAGAGGTGACCTGACTAGGCATTGTTCCACCTGGACCTCGTTGGATAAAAGTGCAGCTAACAAGCTTTCCTGTGATTGGCAAGTTGCAATGTCTCACTGCACAAGCTATATTGCTGGTCATAGGGCTTGACAACTTTTGACAACTTTTTGTGAAGTACATAAGCTATAGCTATAACTATAACTATAGTATTCTACAAATATATTCTATAAAGCTATATATATTATATAAACCACTACCTCCGTTCTCGACTCTTAGAACAAAGGAAAGTCCTGCACTCAGACACACTGGCCGTAACGTGGTGGTCCGAGCTGAGTCTGAGGATTTTCAGGAGGCGCTGAGTCTGAGAAATGTCCACGAGGCGCTGAGTCGAGAGAAGTCCAGGAGGTGCACTGAGGCAGAATGCGCTGCCTGTTTTACCTGGAGGAACTGCGGTCGTTCATTGGTTGAAAGTTTCATGGGCATCCGAGAACCACGTGGGGTTAACCTGCCCTACCAGTTCCTGATTGGCTGAGGATGAGTAACAATGCACTCTGACCTTAGAGTTGTAATCAACTTTGAATAAGATTCTCCCAGAATCTCACAGTCTTTGAGGCGCCAGATATGACCGTTTGTTAGGGTGGTTGATGTGTCTCAGCCTTGGGAGTTGTTCCTGATCAGGACACTCTATCAGATATAAAAACACCTAAATTGTGAACCAAATGGAATGGCCTCCCTGTATCAATCACCACTGAGATGAAGGAGAGAGGGACTGGCAAGGGAGCAGAAAACGTAATTCCTGTATTTTAATAAGCCTTGCCGCTACATATATATAGTTATATATATATGTAACAATGCATAGGTCAGGACACTATGCAGACGGTATAATCCGGAAGTAAGTGGAAACGGACATGGGGAGGCTACGATGAGGAATGGGGCAGGTTGACAAACAGGGGGGGCGTGACGACTGTGCACTGGTGCTCGGGGGGGCGTGGCCATGGCGAACTAGTCCAAGGGAGTCCAAAGGGTAAATCCAGGGCAAAGTCCAAAAGTCCAGAACCGGGTGATCCATCCAAGACAAAACAAGACAAGGTTTAAAAACCGGAACGGGATCCGGTGCAGGGACAGGGAATAAAAACGGGTTAACGAGACCAGGCTCTCTGAGCCTTGGACCCAAATGGTCAGGACACAGTGGTGAAGCCGTCAGGTCACTCTAGGTCCTGCTGGTAGGTAGGCTTCCGGGCGTCCATCTTCCAATGCTGTGCCCAGAATAGTAAGCATCTAGCTTAAATAAGGAGGGGCAGGATAGCAGGCAGGAACACATAATGAACTAAAATGTGAAAGAGCCGGGATTACAATCATGTCATATAACTATATTCTATAACTACAGTATTCTCATTCCAGAAAATGTTGTGTTTCTTTTTCTGTCAGTTTAACAATCCTATGTGTATTACAAAGAAGAAGATATAAGTTTTCACATTTTATCCTGTCTCTCCTGATAGAAGCAATATAAATTCCTAAAGGAATCACAGATTCGAAATGGCCAACTAGAACCCTAGCAGATGAGACTTTGAAATGTCTTTGTCTGAGGCTAATTAACAAGGCAAGCTAAGAACCACAATTTGGATGTTTGGTCTAGGAGGAAAGGAAGTTAGGACCAGGGACGACAAGACACAAGCCTGTACGCCAAGGAGAAGAAGTACCAAACAGCTTAACTGGACCAGGGTTTCAAATTCTGATATGCTGCTCCACCCTCTCCAGCCAGCAGCCCAACCACAGCAACACCAGATCAGCTCCTGAGCTGTGTCACACAGCTCCTTTCCATCACAAATCCACACAGTTTGCAAACCTCCCAAAGGAATAGTTCACACTATATAGGTTCAATGTTTGATAGGGATAGTGTAAAATCTTTATCTTGATAGGAATCTAATGTAACTTTTTGCCTTAAATTAGAATTTGAGATTATTAAACTGTTCATTTATTAGCTGTTAAATATTGTATCTTTGCAACTTTCACTTTCTAATTCTGTACTTTCCAACCATTTCCTCATCTCCTTCCATTAGCCTTTTTGTTTGTACTATTTTTATTACTAATAAATTAATCTATTTTAACAAAATTATGTAGTCATGATCGGATTACACGCAGATCAGCCTCACCGTTATTTGAATTTGGGTTGTTAAGAATTGTGCTACAGTAATAACCACATTAATGTGTTTTCAAAGGACACAGTCTCTAAAGGGTTGGTGCGCTGATCACCTCTTAACCAAAAGTCCAGTCTTATACCTTCCCTTGGTGTTTCAGTAACGTCTCAGACATGGTTTCAGTCTTGCAATCGAAAGAGCTTATAACAGAGTTTAAGGTTTAGTCACAGTCAAGGAACCAATAGGTAGAATGGGAGGATCGTTATTCGTAGCCGTGAATCCTGCAGAATGTAGAGTAGCACAGGATAATATCCGAAACACGTAATCCAGAGGCGTGGTCGACAGGAGAAGCAATGATTCCGGTAACCAGGGAAATCCGAAAAATGATATCCAAAGAGCATGTTCGAAATATGCAGGAGCAAAGATTAGGAACCGGAAGATCAGTCAAGAAGGTTTAAACGAGCACAAGAGAATACTACGGGAGGCTTCTCAATAGTTAGCATGGGTTGGTGCATGAGGGAACTTTGAATACTGAAGGGAAAGGAACATGGTTGGGCAATTGGTCAGGGAGTGAGAATCTGTGGAATCTGGTGCATGTGAGAATGCGATGGTTCAGTTAGGAATGAGGTCGAGAAACAGGTTTAAGAATGTAGCAGCGATTGCGAGGGAGAGTGGGGGATGTGACAGTTCCTCCCCTTTAAAGTCGGCTCCTGATGACCCCATGAAGTATTCATGGAAGAAGTCATCAATGAGGCTGTGATCCAAAATATCACCCTTGGAGACCCAGGAACGTTTCTCAGGGCCATAGCCCTCCCAGTTGACTAGAAACCAGATTTCAAGGATTCTTGAATATAGTCCTCCATAGCCTGAGTTTCTTCATGGGAAAGTGAATAGATATGGCCCTTAGGGGAAGAACCCTGGAATCAGTTCTATGGGGCAATCAGTCGATGAGAAGGGAGGGATAGAGCCTTCTGTTTAATGAATGCTAGGTGTAGATCTGAGTAGTGAAAAGGGATTTCCGAGAGGTTATCTTGAGAAATACAGAAAATGGAAACTTTCCGAGGGAGCTGACAACAATGCGAAAGGCAGTGGGATCCCCAGGCTGTGAGTTCCCATTGTGACCAGGAAATGTGTGGGTTGTGCATCTGTAACCAAGGGAAACCAAGAGCCAGTGGGTGAGAAGGGGATTGGATGTTAAGGAAGTGAATGACTTCCTGTTGGGTGGTGCTGATGTGGAGAGTGAGGGGAGGGGTCTGCCACTTCACCAGACCAGGGGAGAGAGGGAAACCATCAAGAGTGAGTAGCCCAATGGAAGGGGTGACAGGCAATCAGAGAATGTTCCAGGACAAAGCGAGTCCAGAGTCTAGGATGTTTTCTTTGGAGCCTGAATCGACGAAAGCAGAAAGAGTCTGTCCTTTATTCCATGAAAGGATAGCTGGGAGAAAAAGCCGGACCCAGAAGAGGAAGAAGTTACACTGCCTGTAGCTATGGGTGGATAGGAACGTAGAGGGCGACTGGGGCAGGAGGCTCGGAGGTGATCAGGGGAACCTCAGATACCCTCTTCATGTCCTCAGTCAACCAATCATGAGATTCCTCCTACTGCTACTCCATCTTCCCCTGCCCTCCTCGGCATATCCATCACAGCTGACCAGGTCAAAAGAGAGTTGAGGAGACTTCATGCAGGGAAGGCAGCGGGTCCTGACAGTGTCAGCTCTAGGGTGCTAAAGATCTGAGTGGACCAACTGGGTAAAATGCTGCAGTACATCTTCAACCTGAGCCTGAGATTAGAAAGGGTTCCGGTGCTCTGGAAGACATCTTGCCTGGTGCCAGTACCCAAAAAGAGGCACACCAAAGTCTTGAATGACTACAGACCAGTGGCATTGACATCACACCTGATGAAAACTCTAGAAAGGCTTGTACTAGACCACCTCAAAACCCTGGTGAGTACAACACTGGACTCCCTAACGGTCTCACTTGGGAGTGGAGGACAATGTCATCTATCTGCTATACAGAGCTAACTCTCACCTGGGGAAGATGGGGAGCATTGTGAGAGTTATGTTCTTTGATTTCTCCAGTGCCTTTAACACCATCCATCCCCCATTACTGAGAGATAAGCTAAGGGCGGCTCAGGTGGACACTCCCCTGGTGTCCTGGATTATAGACTATCTGACCTGCAGGCCACAGTACAGTATGTTAGCAGTACTGGGGCTCCACAGGGGATCGTCCTTGCTCCATTCCTGTTCACGTTTTACACCTCTGACTTCAAGTACAACTCTGAGGTATGTCGTCTGTAGACGTTTTTGGATGACTCTGCAATTGTGGGGTGTATTAGTGAGGGGAGGGAGGAGGAATATAGGAGCTTGATTACCAGCTTTGTGGAGTGGTGTCATCTTAAACATCTCCAGCTAAACACCAGCAAGACTAAAGAAATTGTCATGGACTTTCGAAGGAATAAGTCTCCGCTGAACCCTGTTTCCATGCAGGGTGAGGACAATACAGGTGGTGCAGTCCTACAAGTATTTAGGGGTACACCTGGATGATAAGCTGGTCTGTACAAGAAAGGTCAGAGCCGACTTTATTTTCTTAGGAGGCTCAGGTCCTTTGGTGTATGTGGAACACTGCTACACATTTTTGCTACACATTTTTTATGAATCAGTGGCCATGACATAACAGTCATGACAAAAGATGTAAATAGGCTCAATAAACTCATCAAGAAGGCTGGCTCTGTGTTGGGGCTGAGCCTTGACCCCCTGGAGGTTTTGGCTGAGAGGAGAATGCTGACCAAGCTCACAGCCATCATGAACAACGCCTCTCATCCGCTACATGGGACTGTTATTAGGCAGAGGAGCACTTTTAGCAACAGAGTGCTCCAGCTACGGTGTTCAAGAGAACGTTTCCACAGGTCCTTCCTCCCAGCGGCTGTCAGGGTGTATAATACTGCCCTAGACTAGGACTGTTAGCCTTCATCTGCTCGTCTGTGGACAGCATGTTGCACTATTGTACTCTTTGGACTGTAATGTTTCATAGCCGTTCAGGGACGCCAAATATGTAATCATAGCCATAGCCAAAATGTAATGTAGTGGCTCTCTGAAGGCACCAGTTCTGTAGGGTTTGGGCATTTACTGAGACAATTATTAATTGTAGCAGTAAATCACAAAGTTGATTCTTGCGATGGCTTTAGAATCCAACCATGCGACATAACTCAGACAACGCACACACACAGGTACTAATACACGAGGATACATTTATTAATACATAGAATATGCATATAAACCTAACAGATCTTATTGAGAGGGTTATCAGAATACAAAAGATATATATTCAATCAGTTACGAAGTGTTACACATATCAAGAGGACATACGTTCAGTATATCATTCATTAAGACCGTTTCGTAAATGAACTTGGTTATAACTTCTACATTAGATACTCAAAAACAAGTACATAACTCTTAGGAATTAAATTGATATCAACTGGTTGGGATAACAATTGAATTCTCGAGCTGTAATGCATTGAAGTTGAATACTCATCCAATTTCTGGGGATTCAGATCTCCTGCGGGCACAAAGAAACAGTTGCAGGCTGTTGCTGTCCAATCTGCGCTCTCTGGCTCTGTGCCAGGCTGTGCTGTGCGGCTTGCGACGGTGCGCTGCTGATGCTCACTGACGGGCTAGTTAGTGTTGGCTTTAACTGGCAAAGTTTGTGCACAGGAGAAAAGATGACTGTGGATCCCAGCAAGTCAGGAAGAGGACCGGTTCGTTCCTGATGAAGAGCTAGTTCTGAATAGTGATTCAGCTGTCCACAGTTCTGACCTGTTCACGAGGCCTGCTGCTGTTGCTAACCTCGGGTGGATCCTCTGGTTATTCTCTGGCAACCTCCACTCTAGACTCTTAGAACAAAGCAAAGTTCTGGCACTCGGACACACTGGCCGTTCCGTGGTTGTCCGGGCTGAGTCTCAGGATGGACAGGAGGCGCTCTGCGAGAATGTCCTGCCCTGGAATTCTCCTTTGAATTCCCTTTAGAAAAGTCCACTGAATCTTCTGAATCTCTCAGGCCCTCTGTGTTGCCTGTTTTTACCTGGAGGAACTTCAGCTCGTTGATTGGCTGAAAGTTCCATGGGCATCAGAGTCCCACGTGGGTTACTAGGCCCTACCAGTCCCTGATTGGTTGATCAAGGTGAGATATGACTCACTTACTCCTGACACCTAGGAATGCAGTCCAGATGTCCATCTGGCACTCCCTAGACAGATAGGCGCTAATGGATGACCATTGATCATGATAGCCAGGCTTAGCTAAGTGCACCCCCCTTTGGGAGCTGTCTTTTATCAAAGGAACCCTAAATCAGCCTGCATGGTTTCTCTGTGGCTGCACCACAGAGCTGAACAGAGAAATGAGGCATAATTTGGGAAAGCTCAGAAACACTTAATTCTGCCTTATTAATAAGCCTCGCCGCTACAGGACACTCAATCTGTATATACCTATGCACATTTTGCACATATTTTATTGTTTTTACAGCGACTGTGAGCATATTTTGCACACACCTAACTATGTATTTATTTTATATTTATTTTGTATTACTGTATGTACTGTATTTTAATTTGTCGTCTATTCTGATGTCTGTTTTTGCTTGTCTTGGGCTGGGCTGCTGTAACACCTCAACAGTCTTGCTTCAAGAATCCAGTGGACAGGTGACTGAGACTCAGACTCCAGCAGTGAAATCTATTCTCCCTGGACAGACACTCACCAGTCCTGCAGTGAACATACTGTATGTGACTCTTAACACAGACTAGCCTGGTATCAACAGAAAGCTGGAGAAGCTCCTAAACTCCTGATCTATGATGCAACTACCCATCAGACTGGGATCCCAGAGTGTTTCAGTGGCAGTGGATCTGGGACTGACTTCAGTCTGACCATCACAGGAGTCCAGGTTGAAGATGCAGCAGATTATTACTGCCTGAGTCAACACTACCTCGATAATACCCATATGTTTGCACAGTGTTACACACCCATACAAAAATCTCCCTCATCAGGACTCCACAGAGACTGAAGACCTACAGTACTGCAGGTGCACTTAGAAATGTATTTTGTAATTAAATTGGATCATTTTAGACAATCATGTGAATAAAAAACTTCTCTTTTGAATCATTTTAGGTACAACATTGAAGAGAGAGTTACTGATCACATATGACATCTCTGATATTTAAAATGTTCTGTTTTCCTGCTTGTGAGAAATGTTTACCTAGACTAAAAAGTCTGTCAGTCCATCAATCCAACTAAATGTTTTATCCATCCATCTGTGTCTTTTCTTGCTATTTTATTCAGCACGGGATCGCAAGGGGCTCAAGGCAGGATACACCCTGGACAGGACACCAGTCAATCGCAGGGCAAACACACACACACACACACACACTCACACCAGGGCCAGTTTTACCATTTTACCAGCAGATATTTATTCTAACATCATGTGGGATCAAACTGGAGCCCCCATAGGAAAGCCATACAAATTGTGGGAGAACGTGCAAACTCCACATAGATAGCACCCCAGGAATGGAACTCAGGTCCCCAGCACTGTGAGGCACAATGCTTTAGCCTAAGAAATAATAATATTTGTTTGTAGGTTAATAATAATGACATGAATGTCGTTGTTGAACCACAGTTCCTGATTGGGAAATGTCCTTATTTTATTTTCTGGTAAACAAATGTCGGTGCAATATTTAATATAGCTGGTGACCGCGTCCTAATACTCATTTAAAACTGTGTTCGGAGCTCTGAATGCGTCCCAGTCTGTACAATCAAAGCATTTTTAACCTGCTTTCCCCTCCTTAGACCAACAGCGCAATGACCTGTTCACAATGGGGGAGGTCTCAGCTTCTGTTTTTAGTTCGGAAGCAACAGGAGAGTGATGTGGTCCAGCTTGCCGAAACTCGGTTTGGGAAGCTGTCACGATTGTAGTCCCTCCTCCTTAAGGGCGCTCCAGCTCTTTCCACTTTGGACCTAATTCTGTGCACCTGCCCATTGTTACAGCCTCCTTCCCGTTCCCCTTAAAAGCCAGACACTCAGTCAGTTCTGGGCTCTGCATCTGATTCCCATTTCATGCGAGCTCGGGTCCTGATGCGTCTGGCTCCATCATGTTTTTAAGTCTCTGTTCCTGTTCCCCTTGCCGGTTCCGACCCGGTTCCTGTTTTTAATCCTTCATCATGGATGGATCACCTGGCCATAGACTTTTGTCTGTTTCTTGGATTCGCCTATGGATTTATTCTTTGGATTGTTTGCATCGGCCACACCTTCCCCATACACCTGCGCACCATGGACACGCCCCCTGTCTCCAATCCCGTCTCCTGCATTACTTTTTCCCCAGTGTTTCCTCACTACTTCGGATTGTGTTGTCCGCATAGTGTCCGGAAAGAACTGTGCCTTTACAGAAGCGCTTTGTATGCTCCTTTTACTGTTGTGTAGCAGTGGTCCAAAATATTGCCTCCCTTTCTCAGTACAGTGACATGCTGAATGTATTTTTGCATATTTATTGAACTAATATCAGTGTATGTGTGCAGTTGATTTGCTCCACAGGCTGTGTCCTGTATCTTTGCCTTCACCCTCAGCAGCTGAAGTAGGTCCCAGCTGCACCAGAGCAGTCACTGTGCAGTCTTGCTGAGGGAGGTTTTTGTACGAGTGTGTAACACTGTGTGAACACCCATTTACTGTTTGGGTAATGTAAACTCTGACAATAATAATCTGCTGCATCTTCAGCCTGGACTCCTGTGATGGTCAGAGTGAAGTCAGTCCCAGATCCACTGCCACTGAAACGCTCTGGGATCCCAGTCTGACGGTTAGTTGCTCCATAGATCAGGAGTTTAGGAGCTTCTCCAGCTTTCTGTTGGTACCAGTTTAGGTGATTATTGTTGTACACTGCAGGACTGGTCCTACAGCTCACAGTAACTGTCTGCCCTGGAGCAGTAGATATTACTGGAGGCTGAGTCACAGAAATCTGTCCATTGCATTCTGTAAATCAATAAAACACAATATGATAGACATACAAGAAACAATATATTCAAAAGATATTCACATTTTTTTATTTTGTAATTTTCAACTAAATTAACTTAACTCCTTATTTTTCCACATGAAATAAAAATATTGTAAAATCTTTAAAATATCCAAACGCAATCCTACCCTGAGCAGTGACGAAGAGTGCCCAGATGAAGACAGGTATTTGATAATTAGAATGTTTGAAGACTTTTAGCAATTTCACACCTTTCTGTACACCTTGTTCACCTAATTTGCAAGAATCTATATTGTTAAAAAATAAGTATTAAATAAGTATTAAATCGTACCCTGAACAGTGAAGAGGAGTGTCCAGAGGAAGATGGTGATGAAGGCCATTGTTGCTGTGGGTTCTGTTGAAGTAAAAAAATGTTAAACTAACAAGGCTATAAACACTCCCAGAGCACTGAAGCATTTGCTGCCAATGCAAAGTGTCTCTTCTATGCAAATTGTCTTCCTGAGTTCAGAAGCACTTGTAGCCAGTCAGTGCTGGAAACACAGGCTTGGTGCTGTGTGTTGTGACAGAGCAAGATGAGCAGTTTAGCATGAACACTCCCAGGACAGCAGGACTAGATAGAGAACAGTTTTATAAGGGGCAGAAGATGAGACATCAGCTGAGCCCTTATTCCACTGAAGACAGCAGTGTTGAGAGTCTGGTTAAAGTAGCACTTATCTCTGTGTCTTCATATACAACAACAAAACTGTCTTAACTTACTCTATGATCATGTAAGCCATACTATCTGTCACCAGGGTGTGTGTGCTCATTTCTTGCTAATAAGTAAGTCTACATGCCTGCATCTTTGAATAATGAGGCATTTGTTATCAATTGTAGCTCCCCAAAGGCCAGAAGAACTGTGAACCTCTCTCTCAAGGAGAAATAAGAGATGCACAGACACAGCCATAAAAGCTTTTGGCCATGAACAAATTAGACCTGGTGATTCTCAAATCATGAAAAGAGACCCCCTACTCCAGAGACAAGGAATGCAAGATAAATAACTTTGTTAAGCTTCAGTTTTAATAAACTTGGCAGACATACTGTAAATGTAAAAATTTGATAAAAATCACATTTTTATTTTGAAAAGAAAAACAACCACCTGCATTAAACCTCAAGACGCAAGGGATATCAAAGAAAATGCCTATTGATATCACTTGTTTGATATTGAATTACACGTTTATTTATAATAGAAACAGATGGCACAGTCAGAATTCTGATTACAAGAAGCATTACTGTAAGAATTTAGTGAATAGATTATTCTGATCCAACTACATTCTGTTCACACTTTACACAAATGATTGTACAATCAGTAGTCAAAGCAACTTCATTTTCAAATTCTCAGCTGTTCTTGGCTTAATGCATAGAGGTAGCTGCTCATCTGTATACTTGTCAGAAATCCAAAGGTTTGTGCAATTGTGTGATAACAATCGCTTTATTCTGAATGTTTTCTCCAAAATTCAGCAGTGCTTATATTTCCTGCGAAGACTAAGAGTGTTTGGGGTTAGACAGGAAGGAATGCTACTCTTTTACCGTGCTGTAATCCAGAGCATTATCAGATATGGTATTACAGTGTGGTTTGGTAATCTATCAGTTCATTTAAAATCACAAATTACCTGCCTCATCCAGACAGCTTTGAAGGTCATGGGAGTGAAACAGCATCCTTCCCTGCAGACAATCTTTGAAAAATCCATAATCAAACAGGCAGGAAAAATTATTTCAGATCCTTCCCACATCCTCAACTCTGAATATCAACTTCTTCCTTTTTGCAAACACTTTAGGGTTCCCAAATGTACAGCAAGTCAAACAGATGCAAACATTTCTTTGTTCCACTATCCATTAAAGGCCAACGCCAATGTCAAGGATAAACACAATTTTGACTCTGACAACCCACTTGAGGGCAATATGTGATATGATGTGTTATAAATGTTACATGTTGTTATGTGTTATACAGTACTGTACATGTGCAATAAGGTGATGTGCAACGTTTGTCTTATTTTTTGTAATAGAATAATATGCAATGTTTTTCTTTTCTTCTTTTTTTGTTTTTGTTTTTGCATTCTTTTTAAATGTACAGGAGTGCTGGGTGTCCATAAAAAAACTCCCTCAGGGGACAATAAAATCTTATCTTAACTTACATTGATTGAGGACACAAGGCTGGAAAACCAAGTCATCCCTCTAGTGGCTAAATGAGGTACAACACTATCTCATTGCTGAGAATGGATGAAGCACTGGATGGGTTGCCACATCACATACTCCATTCCCTTAGAAAAAAAGATCAACTCAAAATAGTCCATTAAAATTAAAATTCAGGACCATAAGTATTCAAGGAGACATCTACTGTTGTTGTTTGGTATAAAATGAATGGGCAAAACATGGGCAGTCTGATGTGTCGGTCCTGCTCTGGTTTGGTCACTTAATGGCTACCAGACCTTGGACGGTCATCTGTCCTGCCAGTCTGCTGAAACCAGCATGCCAATGGACCTCTTCCTTGCTTCTGGTGGCATTCTAGGCATTATGGAATGCACAGAAAACTGAATAAGTGTGGCCCTTTCTTGCAGTGACCTATGCTTTGAATAATGCCTTTTTAGAGGTGACCTGATCAGGCATTGTTCCACCTGGACCTTGTTGGATAAAAGTGCACCCAACGAGCTTTCGTGTGATTGGCAAGTTGCAATGTCTCACTGCACAAGCTGTATTGCTGGTCACAGGGCTTGACAACTTTTGACAACTTTTAGTGAAGTACATAAGCTATAGCTATAACTAAAACTATAGTATAATATAGTGTCTTTCCTACTCTGGTGTGGTCTTTCGACGGCGACCGGATCTTGGACGGTCATCTGTCCTGATGATCTGCTGAAACCTACTTTGCAGTTGGGACACAGTCTTGTTAGATCAGGAGGACAGCTGGTGTGCTGATTAAGTTCTAGGGCACATCTGATTCAGTGGTGGAAATGCAAAACGTGTTATACCACAAGGCCATCTGGCCCAGTTTCTTGAAAGACGTGGAATACTCATGGAAAATATATAATGTATACTGATGGAAAAAAGAAAAAGTCCTCCACACTTTGGCCCTCCCACCTCCGTGGAACAGGCTGAAAAGTGACTCATCCGTGAAGTGACCTGATGCCTCTGCTGGCGAGTACATCACAGCCTCTATCTGGCCCACGCCAGTCAGGTGTGACGTCTAGGAGGTGTGAGCAGAGGGTCTCTGACAGCAGAGACCAGCAGAATGGGGTCTCACTGTCCTTTCACTGATGTGGGCATTGTGTCTGCCAGCAGTTTCAGCAGCAGTACAGGTGGCAGATCTGAAGTGATTTCTCAGATGGACCAGTCTGATGTGTCGGTCCTGCTCTGGTGTGGTCACTCGACGGCGACCGGATCTTAACATCACTTTATTAACCCTTTACAATTTCTTGCATTAGGAATGATCTTTTCGCATACCCCAGCTTGCTCTCCATGAGACACATAGATAGGGAGAGAGCCTGGGGTCAGAGCGCAGGGTCTGCCATTGTACAGCGCCCCTGGAGCAGTTAGGGTTAAGGGCCTTGCTCAGGGGCCCAACGGAGTAGGACTCCTCTGCCAACTGCGGGATTTGAACCAGTAACCTTCTAGCCACAGGCGCAGATCCTTAGCCACAGAGCCACCGCTCCGCACCATCTTGGACAGTCATCTGTCCTGCCGGTCTGCTGAAACCTTCTCTGAAGTCGGGACACAGTGGAGCAGTTTACTCCATAGTGTCTGGCAACACTGGCACATGACATGCGTGCCTGCAGCATGCCAATGGCCCTATGCCTTGCTACTGGTGACATTCTAGGCATTATGGAATGCACAGCAAACTAACTAAGTGTGGCCCTTTTCTTGCAGTGACCTAAGCTTTATTAAGGCCTTTTTAAAGATGACCTGATCAGGCATTGTTTGACCTGGACCTTGTATAGAGAAGTGCAAATCTCAGATTCAAATTGGCCAACTAGAACACTGGCAGATGAGACTTAAATGTTTCAGGACAAAATAAAAACATTTGGCCATGAACAAAGTAGACATGGCAATTCTCCCGTGGTGACACGATCAGATTGGGTCCATTACTGAGCAAGGAATACAAGACAAAAGGCTTTGTCAAGTATCAGTTTTAATAAACTGGATAAACATATTGTAGCGCCCTCGCCCAGTGGTGAGGAGGAGATGCACCTTGGCGCTCAGGGGGTGTATGAGGGTCTGTAAGCAGCTGACCTTGCTCATGTAGATAGATTTATGTTAGTTTAAGTGTCCTGTGCAGCTTAGCAAAGTGTGTAGAGTCTATTAACGAGTTACCACCCTAAGCCTGTATACGTGTTCCGTCGGTCCCCTAATGTGTGTGTGTAAATCCTGTGGTTGGTGTTGTTATAAAGGAGAATAAAAGTTGTTGTTTGTTTTCCTATCACGTCTCCACTTGCCCTTTGTCCTGTACGAACCTGTAAGCGCTACATTGGTGTCAAAAGCTGGCAAGATGGACAACCTCTAGTAGATGCAAGCACTGGCTGACCCTGCAAGAGACCAAACCAGGGGGAAGCGAATACCAGGAGCCTGAGCAACTCCTGGGTCCAACAGGTGGCCACAGCCCTTACAAGGGCTACCAAGTAGTGGTCCCGCCGGTGCAACTACCCGCTACTCAAGTCCTGCAGATGCCATAGAGAGGAGATGCCCTTCCCACCAGAGCTGACCAGCTGTTCCCACACCTGCCGGTCACTACAACAGGGAAGCGCCGTGGGAGACATACGAGGCGCAGTTCCAGCTCGCGGCCCGGACGAATGGCTGGAGCCGGGCAGAGATGGCCGGCCACCTGGCGGCAGCGGTGGAAGGAGGGGCCTGCCAGGTGCTCCTGGATGTCTCGGAGGAGGACCGAGGCAACTACGCGGCTCTGGCAGCAGCTCTCCAGCTACGCTTCAGCTTGGAGGAGGCACCGGACCAGATGCGGGAGAGGCTGGCCCTGCGCTGCTGATGTCATGTTCTTCGCCCACCGGGGATACCCAGCCTTCCCCCAGGAGGCACAGCGGGAGATAGCTCTCCAGGCATTTCTTAAGGCCCTCTCACCCGAGGAGCTGCGGCGCCACGTACAGCTGGCCACACCGGCCTCTCTGGAGCAGGTCTTGGCCCTTGCTACGTGGGTCGAGGCCATGTTCGGGGTGGCTGGAGGCACCAGCAGACGGATTGCGCCCTGCCGGCTGACCAAGGCAGCGACAGAGGAGTCCAGTGAAGGGGAAGAGGAGCCAACTCACGCAGTGACCCTTGCGGAACAGCCCCACAAGCTGTTTTACTGACACTGTGAGAAGAGGGGACACCGAGCCCAGGACTGCCAGGCCCCGGAGCCTCGGACTCCGAGGTCGGCATTGGGAAACAGGAGCGAGAAGGCTCAGCGTGGGGACGGCCACCCCTGGAACACCTCAACCCCTGCTCCGGAGAGCGCCGTGAAGACCGGCACCCTGCACGCCTCCATGGGGCGAGTCGGCTGTAGCCGGGGCCTGTACCTCCACTGCCGATCAAGGACCAACCCTGCCTGGCCCTGCTCGACACCGGTCCATCGGTAACCCTCCTCCAGCCCGACATCCTCCCCGACTCCTAGGGCTCCAACCCCCCAGGATGGGAAGCCTCAGGCCTGTGGCTGAGGACCTTGACGGGACAGCTTGCTGTGGTCCGTGGGAAACAGATGCTTGCCATCCGTGTGGGTACAGCAACGGTGCGCCACCCCTGCTACCTCACACCCATTCAGGAGGACTGCATCCTGGGGCTGGACCTGCTGCAGCGAGTGGGGGCCAGTTTGGACTTGGGCCGGCAGGAGTTGGTGTTGCAGGGGGAGTAACTTCACCTGGTGGAGGGCAGGCCTGGTGAAGGCCAAGGGACAAAGGGGAAAAAAAGGCAGTGGCGGCAGTCGCCGGGGCGGACCGGGCCTGGGATCCGGGGACCGAGCATGCTGGATCCTGCCCCTGAGTCGCCCGGGGGCCAGACAAGATGGCGTTGGCGGGGGACGAGCATTGTGTGGAAGCGAGACACGCCGTTGAGGACCTGTACTGGCGCAGCTGCGAGGGCCTCGATCAGGACCAGCAGCAGCAGCTGCAGGTGCTACTCGCCGAGAACGAGGACCTCTTTGTGGCAAGAGATGACGACTACACCTGCACTACCCTTGTTCAGCACGACATTAACACCGGCGACGCTCGGCCCATCCGCATCCCACCGGGACACATGGCTCACGCCAAGCAGACCACTGCCGAGGAAAAGAGCCAGGAGATGGCCACAGCGGGGGTGATTGAGCCCTCCGCGAGCCCGTGGTCAGTGCCAGCTGTACGGGTCTGAAAAAAAGACAGCTCGTGGAGGTTCTATGTTGTTGTAACAGAAGAAATAAGGTTCTTGATCCCGAGATGAAGTAAAACAGATGAGTTTATTGCATGCAAGGAACAATAAAGCCGAAGTCTTGTTTCCCGCAAGAAACAACAAAACCGAAGTATTGTTCAACGTACTGTTACAAACTTTTGGGTTATATAGTGTTTTCTTCTCCGTTTCTGACGTCACCCGGTCTGATGGTAAAGAGGGGGGTTTAGGGTATTTGGCCAGTTTACGATGTTCTGGGCAAATGGTCAGTTTAACATTACACCCAGGGGGGTTCCTAGCTGGCATCTGCAATCCTTATCAGTTAACCCCCTTTCCTGCCATAAACCCCTGCTTGTGACTTGGAAGTCTAAACCCCCTACAGAAAAGATTAAATTCAAACCCCCGTCTTCACATCTTTCTTCATTCCCCCCTTATAAAATATGGCATACGTCAGTGTAGCCTATTTTTACACATACAATGTCAGGGCAGATCTTTCCTTTCTTGGTGAACAGGTATGTATTGCCATGACATTGTACGTTCCACGGTTATGGCAAGATGTGATACATGTTTTTGTGCACGTGATGATTACAATTATACATATAAACAATACTATTCCTACAAATAAACATTATAAAAAGGTTCCACCCCAGGCCCCAAAAACAGACTTTACCCAAGACCCAATTCCCCAATTTTCAGTATAATAGTCCTGATATTTCTGTCCCTCATTGTAAATGTGTTGGGCCAGATCTGAGATGTGCTCAGAATTATCAGGAATATATGTGCAGCATTCAGTGCCAATTACTGCACAAGTTCCTCCTTGGGCCGCCAGTACATAATCTAAAGCTAGTCGGTTCTGCATGGCCACTGTTCTGAGGGCTACCATCTCATCATTAACAGCCTTCAGACTAGATGAGGTAGACTTTGCTAATTCTTCTAAAGTCGAGGCCATTTGAATTAACTCTCGACTCAGAAAGTTCATGCCGGCTTGTGGAAATATTATACCTAAATAATATTCCCAATCAGCCAATTTTCTTTGTGGTCTGTGGTTAGGTCCGAAGGGGCTGTGGATTTGAACACGGATATGAGGAACCACATATCCTAAATAACATGAGCCAGACCACTGGGCTGGCAACCATGGGTAGGCTCGTTTTCCACAAATGAAAGATGTTCCGTTTGGTGCTCCCCATGCCTCTGAAAATAAGAAACTTATACCGAATTGTGGGGTGTGCCGATCCCATCCTGGAATTTGGAAGGTAGAGGTGGATATATTTGCAGCGATGGTAAGGTTGCAACGACTCCATCCAACCAAGTGCAGACCATTAGTGTGCTGAAAACATATGTTTCCCTCACGTTCCTTATTTAGAGTCAGGTATGGTGGTGTATGGCTTCTGTTATATTTAGGAGCGTAAGAGCCTGTGAAACTCGTGGGCTCTAAGCCTCGCTCCTCTAAATATTGTAATGTTGTGCAGGTTAAAGTCGTGTTATGGCAACCCCCATAGTTTGTCATATTAAAATCTCCTAAATTATCCCTCCAAATGATCATGCCTATGACTTCCTCGAGACGCCAAGGAATGGCCCCCATAGGAAGTCCTCCCTGTACATATTTGGGTAATGCGGCACACACCCAGCAGGCACTTTGGTTGGTTTTCTTAGCTGTCAGATAGGAGAGGCCTAAAAAGGAATTAATTCCATGTTCTCCTTTGTGGGAGAGATGATCATTAATCCCTGCGGAACATAGTTCTACAGCAACAATTATTGTTATAAACAGAAATGATTTCATTCTGAGTCTGTAAATGGGGATGAGGCTCGTCGGCAGTGTGGCGCGTGGATCCAGCGATCTTTTCCTTCCACTCGAACCGCAGACTCGGTTGTCAACAGGATCTGGTAGGGTCCGTCCCACCTGGGCTGGAGAACCTGTGAAGGAAATTTCCTGATCCACACCCACTCTCCTGGGATGAGGTCGTGCCCTCCTTCAGGTGGTGGTCCCCACACCTCCAGGACCTGCTCGCGGGCTCCTTGGGTGGCCTCTGTCAGCAACTTGCAATAATACAAAGGAATGGTTGATCCATCTGAGGAAACCCCAGTCTCAGCACCTGTAAGAGAACTTGTTTCAAATTATTAAAGGCGGCTTTTGCTGCGGGAACCAAGGCAATCTTGTCCTTGTACTGCACTCCCCCCTTAAGCAGATCTGTTAAGAGTTGTGCTCACCCTGTAAAAAACATTGCACCCAGGCCCTGTTAAAATTTCACAATGCTAGACACAAAAGGGCCTTATCATAACTGCTTCTATTAGACACTCTAAAGCTGAAGCAACTCAGACTTGTGGGTTTCCTCGTCAGGGGAAGCACTCAGAATACCATCAACATACTGAGTGATCACAGCCAGTTGAAGCCACGTGATACCCTGTTCTGGATAGTCATTCTTTGTAATGCATAATATTCCAACCCAATAGATCTGGGATAAAACCACCCATTAAAATCTGGTAATCTGTGATAAAACCACCCACATTCGCGTGATAAGTGCACATGAATGTTAAAATTAATGTTAAAATCTGGTACTCTGCAAGTAAAACTTGCTGCCCCAATACTCCTGTGGCCTCCTGCCGTCTCCCCATATACATTACTCTATAGCACATTGTGAAGTGAGACAAGCATGACAGTAGTGCTCCAGTATCCCATAACAGAGAAAACAACACAGCATTAACAGTACATTTTAGGTTTAACTCCTTTTACACACTGGACTGGGACAGACTTAGGGAGGCTACAAGGGATTTACAGGATCTAATCTTTATGTAAACAGATCTCTCACAAGACTGTTTATTTTCTCCAGACAGAGCTATTAGCAGGGTGTTAAATTTTTCACTGTTCTTCCCTGTCAGTTGAACCACAGGGCAGGTCCCTGCTTCCTTCATCCTGCATGTGCTTTCTGCAGTATCTGGTTTCAAGCCATTCAAATAAATTCAACTTTTGGTTCACCTATTAATAATTGTATATAAATACAAAAAATTGTTTATCTAACTCCTTTTTAAGTCCATCTGTACTGTACTTATTTACGCTCTCATATTTTCCAGTCTCTTTTTTAAGTTGAGTTTAAGTTTCTCTAGTTACGTCTCTAGCCAGTCTGGCTGGCTAAACACACTCGCACCGTCATTCAGTATACCAAAACTTACAGTTACGCACTGTGGTCTCTTACACACACATACATACGTACATGCCGGCACACAAATTCATACAGATCAAGAATATATTTTTCTCTTCATACTACAATGCACTGTATTTGGTTTCACTTCTACATGTATCTTTTAATTCCTGAACCACACTCCAGGATCGCTGCATTCCTAATTTTGGATGCGGTACTTCTTTAGCCCACCGGTCAATATCTTCCGGTTTTAGATTTTATCTTATGGGGGATCAGGGAAGGTAGGTGCAAGTGCGGACCCCCTCAACAGGGTGTGAGACGGAGTTAGAGTAGCTACATCAAGTCACCCACTTCGGGTGAGAGTACAGATCTGCGGGCGCCCTCCCTTATTAGGGAAGTCCCTGATCTGTCTTTATCCCACTCGCACCAAGTGTCATCCCAATCAGATTCCCCATCTCCATATGGCCACTGAGGGAATTGATCCCAATTATTTTCATTTCCTGCCTGTCTGTTCCCCTATGGGAGAGCAGGATATAATTTAGTTGACGGTTGTAACACATTAACTAGTGCAGTGCGACCAGGAACTAATCCTTCATTTAGTTTCTGATTCTCCTGCACTGCCTCTTTTCGCTTTTGTTCATACTCTTTCGTAACGAGTAAAAGTATCTTTTCTTTCATTTATTTCTTTTGGGGTTTTTTTTCTCCTGTAAACACACTTTTTAGTAATGGCATTCCAATTTCTTTCTTTTTTTCTCATGTATCTGCCCCCACTGGTGCCATCCTTGTGCTTTTGCCAATACTCATTTGCTTTCTTTACAGACGTCTTCGCCCCAAACTCACTCTGACAAACTCAGCTTTTCCCATATTTTTCCTTCTTTTCCGTCAACTTTCACTTTTCCGATATATAAACGGACCCTTACACTACTTTCTCAGACCATCAGTTAGCACACATGTTCGGTCTCTTTAAGAGTTACTTTGTCGTGTGTGAGGTAACAGCTCATACAGTTGGGGGATGCTTTCACTTGAAAAACCTGTGCATTCCTGCACTTATTCAACTATGGGCGTCTGTTACCTCCAAATCTAAATGCCTCTCAGAGTCTTTAGAGAGGACTTACACAGCACTGTTCACAGGCAAGGAACGAGACCTCGAGAACTCCCTTCCTTGATCAGTTATTCACCATCCCCAGAACGCCAGCATCGGTGCTTTTGCCCCGGGGTGGACTTAAGCACTGAGCTCAATCAGGGCTATTCTCGGATCTCAGTGTCCTTTAAATCCTGCTACTTAGTGCTTTGCTCTTTTATTATGAGGTGTGTCTATGTAAGTATTGTGCGTGTGTATATGTTCACAAACAAGAAATACACCAGAAACATACATCTATATCTACGTCTCTGTTGCTCCCTTTAAACGGAGGAAAACACGAAAAACATACATGTATCATCTACGTCTTTCTTGTTCCCTTTAAAACAGAACAAAACCACGCCATGCCTATCCGTGCACGATCAAGGCGTAGCTGAACTCAGGACCCAATCCTGGATTATACGTGCATTCAAAGCACCACTCAAGCTTCAGAACCCCATGCACAATTAAGCACACAATTAAGGCCCACACAATCCTAAGCCTCAGAACTCTGGGCCCAATTAAGGCCCACACCGATCCTGAGCCTCACGGTAAAGGTCCAAACCCATTCAAAAACCACGTGCAATTAAGGCATACACCCAACACCAGTTTCATGCTGTACATGCAATTAAGGCATACATCCAACACCAGTTTCATACGTGCAATTAAGGCATACACCCAACACCAGTTTCGAACGCCTGTACACAATACCGCGGATCACCGCCTGCCAGACCAAATTCTGGACTTACAGCCAACTACCCATTACATACACAGTGTCTTCCCCGGGCCAGAGGTATCTAGGAACTCACGTTTACTCCGTCATCTCGGGCGATTCCCGCAGGGAGCAGAGATTTCCCAATCGGTCAGAGAGAGTCGGGACTTTTAAATAAAAGAGGAGTCCTTACCTCTTAGTAATGTGCGCGCTGACCGTCTCTCCTGCCGATGGGAAGTCCTGCGCCCTCTGGAGCATCTGCCGACTGTGCCAAAATTGTTGTAAGAGAAAGAATAAGGTTCTGGATCCCGAGACGAAGTTAAATAGATGAGTTTATTGTATGCAAGGAACAATAAAGCCAAAGTCCTGTTTCCCGCAAGAAACAACAAAACGTAAGTATTGTTCAATGTTCCGGTACAAACTTTTAGTTTATATAGTATTTTCTTTCCGCTTCTGACGTCACTCGGTATTATGGTAAAGAGCGGGGGTCATGGTATTTGGCCAGTTAAGAGACAATGGCCAAATGGTCAGTTTAAGTTTACATCCCCAGGGGGTTCCTAGCTTGCATCTGAAATTCTTATCAGTTAACCCCCTTTCCTGCCATAAATTCCAGCTTGTTGTTTAGAAGTCTAAACCTCATACAGAAAAGGATTTAATTTAAACCCATTTTCACATCTTTCTTCAGCACGTTTTATGGCTTTCTCTAATGCATAACGTGATTCCCTGTATAGTTCTTTGTCCCACTATTTGAACGCAGTGGATCTATCTTTTATTTTATTACGAATGTCATTGTTGAACCATGGTTTCTGATTGGGAAATGTTCTAATTTTCTTTTCTGGTACACAAATATCGGTGCAATATTTAATATAGAAAGATAGATAAGACTTTATTGATCCTGAAGGGAAATCAATCTGTTATATAGGTGGTTACCGCTTCCAAAATACTCATTTAAATCTGTGTTGGGAGCTCTGAGTGCGTCGCAGTCTGTACCATCACATCAGTTTATTAACCTGCTTTGTGCCACCTTAGACCAACAGCACGCTGACCTGTTCCCAATGTTTGAAGCAACAGGAGAGCGATATGGTCTGACTTGCCGAAACTCGGTTTGGGAAGCGCTTTGTATGCTCCTTTTACCGTTGTGTAGTAGTGGTCCAAAAGATAGCCTCTGTTACACCACGCCCCCAGAGGACTCGTCATTCCACTTCGCATTATAGCACAGTTCCCAATTAGCCCTTTTCCCTGGCCTATTTAATGCTGCTTCACACTCTCCCCTCTGCTCAGTATTAGGGTTTTCCTGGCTAGAGCTACTCCCATTCTCATTCATACTTACTACTTGGTTTTTGGCTTCCTGACCCTGGTTTGTTCTTCATGTACGTCTCCTGGTTTTGGTTTTGGTTTTTAGCTGTTGTTCTGGTTTTGGCTCTCGGCTTCCTCACGGCTAACGGCTCTGCTTCTGGTTATTTGTACTTTTGCACCAGTTTGTTTACCTTCGGCTTTGGACCTTGGATTGTTCTTTCGACTACGCCTTTGGAGATTGCCCTGGTTTCTGCATAGGGTCCTCACTACTTTTTGCTAACATCCTCCTCTTGTCGGTACAGTGACATGCTGAATGTATTTTTGCATATTAATTGAACTAATATCAGTGTTTGTGTGCGTCTGATCTCCTCCACAGGCTGTGTCCTCTGTCTTTGCCTTCACCCTCAGCAGCTGCAGGAGGTTCCAGCTGCAGCAGTACAGTCGCTGTGCAGTCCTGCTGAGGGAGGTTTTTGTACGAGTGTGTAACACTGTGTGAACACCCATTTACTGTTGGGGTAGTGTACACTCAGACAGTAATAATCTGCTGCATCTTCAGCCTGGACTCCTGTGATGGTCAGAGTGAAGTCAGTCCCAGAACCACTGCCACTGAAACGCTCTGGGATCCCAGTCTGGAAGGTAGTTGCAAGATAGATCAGGAGTTTAGGAGCTTTTCCAGTTTTCTTTTGGTACCAGCTTAGGTGATTATTGTTGTGCACTGCAGGACTGGTCCTACAGCTCGCAGTAACTGTCTGTACTGGAGCAGTAGATATTACTGGAGGCTGAGTCACAGTAATCTGTCCATTGCATTCTGTAAATCAATAAAACACAATATGATAGAAATACAAACAACAATGTATTCATAAGATATTCACAATTTTCGATTGTGTAATTTTGTTGTCTTCAACTAAATTAACTTAACTCCCTATTTTTCCTCATGAAATAAAAATATTGTAAAATGTTTAAAATAACCAAGCCCAATCCTACCCTGAGCAGAGATGAAGAGTGCCCAGATGAAGAAGGTAATAAAAGTCATTGTTGCTGTAGGTTCTGTTTTCATGAAGGGCAGCTGTCAGTCATGAAATATTAAACTCACAGGGCTATAAACACTCCCAGAGCACTGAAGCATGTGCTGCAAATGCAAAGTGTCTCATCTATGCAAATTATTAGTTGCTATTATTAGCATGAACACTCCCAGGACAGCACGACTAGATATAGAGCAGATTTATAAGGGGCAGAAATGAGACATCAGCTGAGCCCTTATTCCACTCAAGACAGCAGAATGTGGAGAGTCTTGTTAAAGCAGCACTTATCTCTGTGTCTTCATATACAACAATTAAAATGTCTTAATTTACTCTGTGATCATGTAAGCCATACTATCTTTCATCAGGGTGTAGCGGCAAGGCTTATTAAAATACAGGAATTAAGTTTTCTGCTCCCTTGCCAGTGAGGCCCCATCTCTCTCTTCATCTCTGTGGTGCAGCCACAGAGAAGCTATTCATGCAGGCTGATTTAAAGATGTTTTCTTTTGATAAGGGACAGCTCCCAAATGGGGATGCACTTAGCTAAGCCTGGCTATCATGATCAATGGTCATCCATTGGCGCCTATCTGTCTAGGGAGTTCCATATGGACATCTGGACTGCATTCCTAAGTGTCAGGAGTAAGTGACTCATATCTCACCTTGATTAACCAATCAGGGACTGGTAGGGCTGAGTAACCCATGTGGGTCTCTGATGCCAATGAAACTTTCAGCCAATGAACGACCTGAAGTTCCTCCAGGTAAAAACAGGCAACACAGAGGCTATTCAAAAGCCTATTTCCGAAAAGGAGAATTCCAGGGGTGCGAGACAATTCCAGACCAGGACGGCCCAGGAGCAGAAAGGCTCCCAAGGGCAGGACATTCTCGCAGCGCGCCTCCTGACCATCCTGAGACACAGCCCGGACAACCATGTGTCCGAGTGCCAGAACTTTGCTTTGTTCTTAGAGTCGAGAGCGGAGGTTGCCAGAGAGTAACCAGCAGCAGGCCTCGTGAACAGGTCGGAACTGTGGACAGCTGAATTACTATTCAGAACTAGCTCTTCATCAGGAACGAACCGGTCCTCTTCCTGACTTGCTGGGACCCACAGTCATCTTTTCTCCTGTGCAAAAACTTTGCTAGTTAAAGCCAACACTAACTAGCCCGTCAGTGAGCATCAGCAGCGCACCGTCGCAAGCCGCACAGCACAGCCTGGCACCGAGCCAGAGAGCGCGGATTGGACAGCAACAGCCTGCAACTGTTTCTTTGTGCCCGCAGGAGATCTGAATCCCCAGAGATTGGATGAGTATTCAACTTCAATGCATTACAGCTCGAGAATTCAATTGTTATCACAACCAGTTGATATCAATTTAAATCCTAAGAGTTATGTACTTGTTGTGAGTATCGAATGTAGAAGTTATAACCAAGTTCATTTATGAAACGGTCAAAATGAATGATATACTGAACGTATGTCCTCTTGATATGTGTAACACTTTGTAACTGACTGAATATATACCTTTTGTATTCTGATAACCCTCTCGATAAGATCTGTTAGTTTTATATGCATATTCTATGTATTAATAAATGTATCCTCGTGTATTAGTACCTGTGTGTGCGCGTTGTTTGAGTTATGTCGCATGGTTGGACTCTAAAGCCATCAAAAGAATCAACTTTGTGATTTACTGCTACAATAAATAATTGTCTCAGTAAATGCCCAAACCCTACACAACTGGTGCCTTCAGAGAGCCACTATGATTACATATTTGGCGTCCCTGAGCCGGTTTTCCCTACACATGCACTAAACTCATCTGTTTTACTTCATCTCGGGATCCAGAACCTTATTCTTTCTGTTATAACAACACATTAATGTGTTTTCATAGGACACAGTCCTTTAAGGGTTGGTGTGTTGATCACCTCTTAATCAAAAGACCTGTCTTATACTTTCCCTTGGTGTTTCAGTAACGTATCAGACAAGTGGTTTCAGTCTTGCAATCAAAAGAGCTTATAACAAGGTCTAAGGTTTAGTCACTGTCAAGGAACCAATAGTTAGAATGGGAGGATCGCTATTAGTAGCCGTGAATCCTGCAGAATGTAGAGTAGCACAGGGACAATATCCGAAACACGTAATCCAGAGGCGTGGTCGATAGGAGAAGAAATGAGTCCGTTAACCAGGGAAATCTGAAAAACAATATCCAAAGACCGTGGTCGAAATAGGCAGGAGCAAAGATTAGGAACCGGAAGATCAGTCAAGACAGTTTAAACACACACAAGAGAATACTATGGGAGGCTGCTCATTAGTGAGCATGGGTTGGTGCGTGAGGGAACTTTGAATACTGAAGGGAAAGGAACATGGTTGGATAATTGTTCAGGGAGTGAGAATCTGTGGAATCTAGTGCATGTGAGAATGTGACGGGTTCAGTTAGGAATCAGATCATGAAACAGTGGGTTCGGGAATGTAACGTCAATTGCAAGGGAGAGTGCGGGGTGTGACAGTACCACCCCCCCCCCTTTAGGGTCGGCTCCTGATGACCCCATGAAGAGTTCACTGAAGAAGTCATCCATGAGGCTGTGACCCAAAATATCACCCTCGGAGACCCAGGAACGTTTCTCAGGGCCATAGCCCACCCAGTCGACTAGAAACCAGATTACAAGGATTCTTGAATATAGTTCTCCATAGCCTGAGTTTCTTCATGGGAAAGTGAATAGATATGGCCCTTAGGGGGAACAACACCTGGAATTAGGTCGATGGGGCAATCAGATGAGTGATGAGAAGGGAGGGATAGAGCCTTCTGTTTACTGAATGCTAGGTGTAGATTTGAGTAGTGAAAAGGAATTTCCAAGAGGTTATCTGAGAAATACAGAAAATGGAAACTTGGGAGTTGACAGCAATGCGAAAGACAGTGGGATCCCCAGGCTGTGAGTTCCCTTTGCAACCAAGCAATGTGTGGGTTGTGCGTCTGTAACCAAGGGAAACAAAGAACCAATGGGTGAGAAAGGGATTGGATGTTAAGGAAGTGAATGAATTCCTGTTGGGTGGCGCCGATGCGGAGAGTGAGGGGAGGGGTCTGCCACTTCACCAGACCAGGGGAGAAAGGGAAACCATCAAGAGTGAGTAGCCCAATGGGAGGGGTGACGGACAACCAGGGAATGTTCCAGGACAAAGTGAGTCCAGAGTCTAGAATGTTCTCTTCGGAGCCTGAATCGACAAAAGCAGAAAGCGAGATCTGTCCTTTATTCCATGAAAGGGTAGCTGGGAGAAAAAAAACGGACCCAGAAGAGGAAGATGTGACACTGACTGTAGCTATGGGTGGATAGGAGCGGAGAGGGCGACTGGGGCAGGAGGCTCAGAGGTGATCAGGGGAACCACAGTAAAGACAGCGCCCCTCCTTAAGTTGGCAATCTCTCTTCTCAGAGTTCAGTCTATGGAAAGAAGGCACTTGGAAGGGTGTGGGAGGGGTTCGATTGTTGGATCTCCACTGTTGAAGCCTGATTTTTAGTTCAAATACTCGCGAGATGGAGGCTTCAAGTGATGGGAAGTCCAGGGGCAGATGCATAATGTGATCTTTTAGTTCATCTGATAATCCAAGGCGGAACTGGTGAATAAGGGCATTGTGAAGAGAGCTCAGCAGTTTAGCAGTGCTACTTTAACCAGACTCTCCACATTGTTGTTTTGAGTGTAATAAGGGCTCAGCTGATGTCTCATCTTCTGCACCTTATAAAACTGCTCTCTATCCAGTCCTGCTGTCCTAGGAGTGTTAATGCTAAACTGGTCATCTTGTCACAACAAAGAGCACAAAGCCTGTGTTTCCAGCACTAACTGGCTACAAGTACTGCTGAACCCAGGACGACAATTTGCATAGAAGAGACACTTTGCATTGGCAGCACACGCTTCAGTGCTCTGGGAGTGTTTAGAGCCTTGTGAGTTTAACACTTCATAACTGAGAGCTACCCGTCATGGCAACAGAACCCACAGCAACAATGAATTTCATCACCATCTTCATCTGGACACTCCTCATCACAGTTCAGGGTATGATTTAATACTTATTTTTAGCAACTAAGATTCTTGCAAATTACATAAACCAGGTGAACAGAAAGCTGTGAAATTACAAAAAGTC
Organism: Lepisosteus oculatus; assembly: GCF_040954835.1. NCBI lineage: Eukaryota > Metazoa > Chordata > Actinopteri > Semionotiformes > Lepisosteidae > Lepisosteus > Lepisosteus oculatus. The sequence goes on from NC_090713.1 coordinate 3,368,204, forward strand.
TTCAAACATGTGTTTTGTCTTGTTTTCAGAATCCTGTGGACAGGTTACTTTGGCTTAGTCTCCAGCAGTGAAATCTGTTCTCCCTGGACAGTCACTGTGAGCTGAAAGACCAGTACTGCAGTGCAGATATATGACTCTAAGCACAGACTACCCTGGTATCAACAGAAGCTGAGAAGCTCCTAAACTCCTGATCTATGATGCAACTACCCATCAGACTGGGATCCTAGAGCGTTTCAGTGGCAGTGGATCTGGGAATGACTTCAGTCTGACCATCACAGGAGTCCAGACTGAAGATGCTGCAGATTATTATTGTCAGAGTTGACACTACCCAGACAGTAAATGGGTGTTCACACAGTGTTACACACTCGTACAAAAACCTCCCTCAGCAGGACTGCACAGCGACTGCACTGCTGTAGCTGGGACCTCCTGCAGCTGCTAAAGGTGAAGGCAAAGACAGGAGGAGATCAGCTGCACACAAACACTGATATTAGTTCAATGAATATGCAAAAATACATTCATCATGTCACTGTACTGACAAGAGGAGGATTTAGTAAAAAGTAGTGAGGACCCTATGCAGAAAACCAGGGCAATCTCCAAAGGCATAGTCGAAAGAACAATCCGAGGTCCAAAGCCGAAGGCAAACAAGCCGGTGCAAAAGTACAATTAACTAGAAGCAGAGCCAATTGCCGTGAAGAAGCCGAGAGTCAAAACCAGAACAAGAGCTAAAGTACCAAAACCAAAACCAGGAGACGTACACGGAGAACAAACCAGGGTCAAGAGGCCAAAAACCAAGTATTAAGTATGAATGAGAATGGGAGTAGCTCTAGCCAGGAAAACCCTGAGCACAGTATGTGTAAAGCAGCATTAAATAGGCCGGGGAAAAGGGCTAATTGGGAACTGTGCTATAATGCGAAGTGGAATGACGAGTCCTCTGGGGGCGTGGTGTAACAGAGGCTATCTTTTGGACCACTACTACACAACAGTAAAAGGAGCATACAAAGGGCTTCCCAAACTAAGTTTCGGCAAGTCGGACCATATCGCTCTCCTGTTGCTTCAAACATTGGGAACAGGTCAGCGTGCTGTTGGTCTAAGGTGGCACAAAGCAGGTTAATAGACTGCTGTGATGGTACAGACTGCGACGCACTTCAGGATCATAAGTATTCAAGGAGAAATGGGCTGTGGTTGTTTGGTATAAAATGATTGGGGCGAAACATGGGTAATTAAAAAATCTAAATATACTAATGGAAAAAAGAAATGCAACACCTCCTCCTATCCACTTTGGCCCTCCCGTCTGTGTGGAATAGGCTGAAGAGGACATGATGCCACTGCTGACGAGTCCATTGCAGCCTATGTCTGGCCCTAGCCAGTCGGGTGTGAAGCCAAGGAGGTATGAGCAGAGGGATCCTGACAAGTCACCTTGCTCTAAGTCCAGCAGCATGGAGTCTCTCCTGCTCTGGTGTGGTCACTCAACAGCGATCAGATCTTGGACGGTCATCTGTCCAGCTGGTCTGCTGAAACCTCCTATGCAGTCGGGACACAGTGGAGCAGTTTACTCCATAGTGTCAGGGACCGTTTGTCTAAGGTTTAGTCACATGTGCTGTTCCCCTAGAACATGATTAACAGGTTCACGGAATCCTCCTAAACCACCTGACCCATAATGAGATAGTTTCCTCCCAAAACTCAGAGGAGACAGAAATCGTTGTTGTCTCTGTGTCAAGGGGAGGGAAAAAACATGTATTTTAACATCCCTGTATACTGAGTCAGTACACTGAGCCCAGTCAGAGCCCTTGACATAATTAGATAATAAGATTAACTCATTATTATTTACGGGAAAATTTAAGGAAAAGGATATTGACCATTTCCATTCCATCTAAGAATTTTTTAGAGATTTGAGATTCTTTTCAGTGAATCAGGGTAGTTTTTCTCTTTTCTCTTGGAAGACTTCACTGGAAGCCTCACAGCAGCACTTTGCAGCCTGATCTCGTCAGTTTTCAGAAATTCAGTAAGTTAAGATAGTGTCAATACTGAGATCAGAGATCTCCAATTCCAAACCAGCTTGCTGCTGTGAGAGGTGGTGGACCAGCAGGTGGAACCGAATACTTGGACCAGATTTCCAGGAACTCAAAGTAATCCTGCTCAGTATGAAAGGAACTGCAGTTTCAGACATGTGGTGTCTGATCTTGGCTGAGGAGCCAGTGGTGAAGCTGTGTTCTGTAGGATTATGATTGAATGCCTCTGAGTCAGAATCCCCCATGAAAGGTGACAGAAGACACTGTACCATGGGAGATACTGTCCACTGGATGAGCTGTCACACTGAGGACCTGACTACCTGGTCATTAAAGATCCCATTATGCTGTTTGAATGAACAGAAATGATAACCCTGGTGGCCTGGAATTCCCTTAATTCAATATATGGTCTCAGAAGCAGAAAACTACAACTTCTGTTGTCATGACAGATATTCACAATAAAAATGAGAATAAATCAAGATGTGTTTATTGTTGGATCTATGGCTTTATACAGAAACCGCATCATCAATTCACTTGAATAATATACACTGACTTGCAAAATTATTCACCCCCTTCCAATGACATTCCATTGTGTTGAAATACAAATGATCTCTTCCCATCAGTACAGTGATTTTTTTCATCATAATTATAATACTCAGCCTGCACTTTCTATAGTGGTTATGGGTGAAGACCTATTGACAGATTTCAATATGAGATTATTTTTTGCAGTTTTTGCAAACAATGTCTTTTACCCATTAAAGTGTTCAATTTTTCAACTTTTGTTTTAACACCTGTAATGGTGTAACTACTCCACTCATCTGAAATTGCTAATATAATAATACTAAAGTCATCTATTCAGGTGGATGTTAACCTGCATGGTTTCTGCCTACTACATCTCCTACTGGCCTCTCTCTTGTTAGGGTTTGTGGGCCTCAAGCTCTTCTCCTCAGCCACAGCTAGAACTTTCCTTTTTCCTCCTTTTCCCACTTCCACGGGGTAGACAAAGGGTCTCCAGCCACCTTTTTTATATTCTGATATCCTCTTCCTCTCATATGAGCTTCCATCTCCTCCTCCCATGGGACTGTCAATTCCAATTCCAAGTATAGTCTTGGTCTCTTCTGCCCACACCACTATATCAGGACACAATGCTGTGCTGCAGATTTGCCTAGGAAGATTTGGAGCTGCCTGACAAGGTCCACTTCCATTTATTCATATGTAATTTTTATGGCTCTTCTGTGATCACTCAAAGCTTCACAGGGAATAGGGACTCCCCTCTACCACCACTGGAGTGTAATCCCACCTGGATGATGATAGCAGCCAATGTGCCCCAGGAGGAGGCCATGATGGGTAAAGGACAGGGAGAATTTAGCTAGGACGCCTGGGGTAACAGCCCTACTCTTTTCAAGAAACTCGCTTGCAATATGGGATATTTAATGACCATATAGAGTCAGCACCTAGTTTAGGTCTCATCTGATGGACAGCACCTTTTCATAGTATGGTGTCGCCATCACTATACTGGGGCATGAGGCTCGGAGAGACTGCAGAGTTAGCGCCTCCTATTGGTCCCACTAACACCTCTTCCAGCAGCAACCTTCTTCTCTCCCAGAAGTTACAGGGTGATATAGCTGATATACTGTATCTCAGATTGTGTCTAAGTGTACATAATGTAAACCCAGAGAGAAGTGTGTGTCTAAATGTTTCTAATGTAACCCCAGAGATCAGCATGTTTTAGAGCTTAGAGCTTAGAGCTGACAATGGTAGTGGTGGTGCCCACTATTTTCAAAACTGGTTAATTAACTTCAATAACTAGTTAACTGTAAGAGGAATGATGGTTTGTGACATAGAGTCCCTAGCTGGTAATAGGAAACTATGGAGAGGCTATAGTTATAGAACTAAACCACTTGGGGTCACAAGTGAAGGGTTGAAAGGGGATGATGAGGTTCTCTCAGCTGAGTGTGGTCAGCAGAGTAAGACTGATGAATCTCCTAAGAGGTCTGAGGCATTACCCTTTATAAACATCCTCTTTTCAGGACCATGATAGACAGTCTGGACATGAGGATTGCTGATAGCTTCTGTGTTGAAAGAACTATAAAGATCAATGATGCAATCTCACCTGTTAGTGAATCCAGCCATTAGCCAGCCAAGGGAAGACAGATTGAAACTCTGTCTGAGACATAAACTATGGAGCTCTAAATAAACAAGAAGCCAGTATTTCAGTGTTTAGCTTAAGTAAAATGTGATTTTAAGTGATAGCTGATTGTTGATTATGAAATATAACTGTGTATTTACATTTTTTAGTCTCTGTTAAACATGGTATCACCTCAACCAGTAATGTGTCTGAACATACAGAACCAAGTGTTGCTTTAACCAGACTCTCCAGACTCTTCTCCATTCATGCTGTGTCAAGTGGAGTAAGGCCTCTGCTGATTGTGTCTCATCCTCTCCTCCTTATAAAGCTGCTCTCTGTCTAGTCCTGCTGTTCTGGGAGTGTTCGTGCTAAACTGCTCATCTTACTCTGTCACAACACACAACACCAAGCCTGTGTTTCCAGCACTGACTGGCTACAAGTGCTGCTGAACCCAGGAAGACAATTTGCATAGAAGAGACACTTTGCATTGGCAGCACATGCTTCAGTGCTCTGGGAGTGTTTATAGCCCTGTGAGTTTAACACTTCATGACTGAGAGCTGCCCTTCATGGCAACAGAACCCACAGCAACAATGACTTTTATCGCCATCTTCCTCTGGACACTCCTTATCACTGTTCGGGGTATGATTTAATACTTATTTTTTAATAATATAGACTCTTGCAAATTAGGTGAACCAGGTGAACAGAAAGGTGTGAAATTACTAAAAGTCTTCAAACATTCTAATGATCAATTATCTGTATTTACTGTGTTTTGTCTTGTTTTCAGAATCCAGTGGACAGGTTACTGTGACTCAGACTCCAGCAGTGAAATCTGTTCTCCCTGGACAGACAGTCACTGTGAGCTGTAAGACCAGTCCTGCAGTGCACATATATGACTCTAAGCACAGATTAGCCTGGTATCAACAGAAACCTGCAGAAATTCCTAAACTCCTGATCTATGATGCAACTACCCATCAGACTGGGATCCCAGAGCGTTTCAGTGGCAGTGGATCTGGGACTGACTTCACTCTGACCATCACAGGAGTCCAGGCTGAAGATGCAGCAGATTATTACTGTCAGAGTTTCCACTACCCCAGCAGTAACCGTGTGTTCACACAATGTTACACACCCGTACAAAAACCTCCCTCAGCAGGACTGCACAGCGACAACACTGGTGCAGCTGGGACCTCATGCAGGTGCACTTAGAAATTTATTTTGTTAATTTGTTAGATCATTTTTGACAATCATGTGAATACAAAAATGTATTTTTAATAATTTTAGGTGTGAAATTGAAGACAGAGACACTGATCACATCTGACATCTCTGATATTTTAAATGTTTTCCTTTTCTGCTTGAGAGAAATTTTTACTTCTGGTCTGTCAATCCATCACTCCAGCTAAATGTCTTATCCATCCATCTATTTTCTTGATTTCTTATTCAACATGGGGTCGCAAGGGGCTCAAGGCAGGATACACCCTGGACAAGATACCAGTCCATCACAGGATACACACACTCACACCAGGGGCAGTTTGACTAACAGATGATTATTCTAGCACCATGTGGGAAGAAACTGGAGCACCCATAAGAAAGCCATGCAAATAGTGGGAGAACATGCAAACTCCACATAGATAGCATCCCATTAATTGAACCCAGGTCCCCAGCACTGTGAGGCACCTAAGAAATAATAATTGTTTGTAGGTCAAAAATAATAACAACGCAAACTACTCTCAAATTGTCTCATGAGTATGGAGCTCTTGTCAGCTCCATAATATTCATTGCATTAACATCAGTGTTTGTGTGCAGCTGAGTTCCTCCACAGGCTTTGTCCTGTGTCTTTGTCTTCGTCCTCAGCACCTGCTGTAGGTCTCAGCTGCAGCAGTGCAGTCACTGTGCAGTCCTGCTGAGGGAAGTTTTTGTATGGGTGTGTAACACTGTGTGAACAGACGGTTACTGCTGGGGTAGTAGAAACTCTGACAGTAATAATCTGCTGCATCTTCAGCTTGGACTCCTGTGATGGTCAGAGTGAAGTCAGTTTCAGATCCACTGCCACTGAAACGCTCTGGGATCCCAGTCTGACAGGTAGTTGCTGCATAGATCAGGAGTTTAGGAGCTTCTCCAGCTTTCTGTTGGTACCAGCCTAGGTGATTATTGTTGTAAACTGCAGGACTGGTCTTACAGCTCACAGTAACTGTCTGTCCTGGAACAGTAGATATTACTGCAGGCTGAGTCACAGAAATCTGTCCATTGCATTCTGTAAATCAATAAAACACAATGTGAAAGACATACAAAAAACAACATGTTCATAAGATATTCACAATTTTTGATTTTGTAATTTTGTTGTCTTCAACTAATTTAACTTAACTCCTTATTTTTTCCATATAAAATAAAAATATTGTAAAAATCTTTAAAGTATCCAAGCCCAATCCTAACCTGAGCACTGATGAAGAGTGCCCAGATGAAGATGGTGATGAAAGTCATTGTTGCTGTGGATTCTGTTGCCATGAAGGGCAGCTCTCAGTCATGAAGTGTTAAACTCACAGGGCTATAAACACTCCCAGTGCACTGAAGCATGTGCTGCCAATGCAAAGTGTCATTTCTATGCAAATTGTCTTCCTGAGTTCAGCAGCACTTGTAGCCAGTCAGTGCTGGAAACACAGGCTTGGTGCTGTGTGTTGTGACAGAGCAAGATGAGCAGTTTAGCATGAACACTCCCAGGACAGCAGGACTAGACAGAGAGCAGCTTTATAGGGAGCAGGGGATGAGACACAATCTGCTGTCCAAATCACATTCTGGCAAAAGTCAAGTCCAGTGTGAATGTCTTTATGAAGACAGTACAGTAGCTTTACCAAGAGGTGTAAAGGTGTTTGTGCGGCATGTGTAACTCACACTCCGCACACTTCCCTGATGCAAGTACAATTTTTCACTGCACACATAGTTGCTAACAAATGTTGGCTGCAGAGGTCTTATTGATTTTCATCACCCTGAAGAGATCATCAAGGTTCTAAGTGTTACGTGTTCGAATGTAAAGAAGTTATCTTAATGTTGGTTTTGGTGTCTCTGAAGGCGGCTCTGAGACATTCTGTTTTAGGTCTGTCTGGGTAGCTACATTTTACAATTTTTACATAATAATAAAACAAGGCATCTCAATTAAACAAAAGCATAATAGGTACCGGGCAGTATGGAGGTGCTGTGGTTAGGATGCTGTCTTGTAACCACTGCTGTCCTGGGTTCAGTTCCTGGGGTGCTGACTGCATGGAGTTTGTGTGTTTTCTCTGTGATCACATGCCTTTCCGCTTGTTGCTCTGGATTCCACCAACAACACACTGATAGGTTAATTGGTTTCTGTGAAAATTGGCACTGGTATGATTGTGTGTGTGTTTGTGAATGTCTGTGTGTGCCCAGTGCTGGACTGGCATCCTGTCCAGGGTGTATTCAGCCTTGATTCTGTTGTTCACTGGGATGGGCTACAGGTCCCCTGCAATCCTGTATTGGATAAAGCAGTTAGAAAATGGGTGAAAGGGTAATAAGTGATTCCAAGTTGGCTTCCATAAACCCTTAAATAAGGTATTTCTTAGAAGGTTTATCTCAGGTAATGTAGGAGCATGGATCAAAAACTGAATAAAGAACAGGATACGGTTAAAAAAAAAATAATTAAGTGTTATCACCTCTGATTTGACTGATGTGAGCTGTGATCAAACTCATGGATCCATTTTAGCTATAGTTAGCAAGCTAGTCAGATTTTTTTTTAAAGTAGAGGCCAAGTACAGAAACATTGGCAAGGAAATTATGGACGGCTCAGAGCTGCAGGTGAGCAGTTCACAAAAGGTTCACAAAGGTTCACTCCACCAAGGGAGTCAAAATTCCCCTTCAGAGGAGGACTAAGGAAATACTGACGACAGGGGTGTGAATAAATATTGTAATAAATTCTTGTGTATTCAGGAATTCATTGAAATATTCATGGCAAATAAGGTGTTGTTCTGTGCAATGCTATTATGATTACAGTATACAGTAACCTATTAGAATTGTTTAAACTTGTGAAATAGTGGAGGTTTATCTCTGCTAGTCACCTCTAGAGGGCCCCTTAGACAAGGAATGCGGCATGCTTGTTTTTTTTTTCTGACAGCTGCATGGACATGCACTAATAATTTCCTTGACTGCACCTACTCTGCTTATCAGTACTGCTATACCAGATACTCACATGGCTGCCTCAGCGTTCACCTCAGAATTACACCAGTAGCACTTGAGCTCAGGCACAGAGATCTTTCTCTCTAAAAAGGAGAATAGAACTATTTTCTCATCCCTAAACAGCTGGATACCTATAGGCCTGTTCCACATTGGCCTTCTACCTACTTCTGGGTTATTTGACATAATGCTGGTGCAAAACACAGTCCAAGCCTGTTTCATTTCTGTTGATGGTTTTTGAGCCTCTTTTGATCAATGGGGTTGAATAAAGCTGGGGACACTGTGGCTGGCTGTGTAAACTGTATGTTAATAATGCATATCAATCGAAACACAGTTTTTATTAATTGACAGCTTTAAGCAACATTGACTTGGACATTTGAAGGAAAAAGATGTGTACAGTACATTGTATTACTATTAGTACAATGTAGTACAAGTACGATTAGTAGTACATGAAACCAGCAGACAAAGGAGGAGCTGTTGTGGTGTGGTGTAAGGACCTACAGGTATATATCTTTGAAGCCTCTAGACAACTAACCGACACTTTTGCCTACCTCCCTCTCCAACAGGACCCTACCACTGACTACCATCTCCCTTCTTATCAGCAGTAAGGAGCTCCCCCAGGAGGCGAATCGGCACATCATTGAACATTCACAGGTATCACCTCCTCCCCAAAATCCACAAACTGGACACCCCTGGATGCCCCCATCACTTCAGTCTATTACAAACCCACGGATTCACACAGCTATCTCCTGTATAGCTCATTTCATCCCAAACACACTAAAAACTCTCTCCCTTTTTCACAGTTCCTTTGGCTACGATGATTTTGCAGTGACGACATCGATTTCCAGAACCAAGCCCTCAAAATGTACTCTTTTTCCATCAGCAGAGGATACCCTAGCAGTGTTATTGACAGGGTCCTTGTCGGAGCCAAAAACACCCCTCAGACCACCAACTCAATCAGGAACTCCCGCCATAACAACCACATTCCTTTGGTGCTTCCCTACCACCCCAACACACTTCTTATCCCCAGGACTATTAACGACAACTTTTCCATCCTACAGGATGATCTCTCCATTGGGGCCCTCTTTTCTGACTACCCCATCATCTCTTTTCTCTGACCACCTAATCTGCATAACCTTCTTGTTCACAGCTCCCTTGACCGCCCTCAGCAACCGTCCACACCAGGCACTTTCCCTTGCAACAGAGCTCGCTGTATCACCTGCAAGTACACATCTAACACCACACTCATTCAAGGCCCCTCAGGACAATTCTGGATCACTCAGATGACATCTTGTACCTCCAGCAACCTTATTTACTGTATCTCTTGCAGTAAATGACCAGCCTTCTACATTGGAGAAACGGGAAGGAGACTCGGAGACCGTTTCAGAGAACATGTTAGGGCTGTGAAGATTAAAGACCTCTCCAAGCCCATTGTTTCTCATTTCACCTCTGACAGATACAAAACTCTGTAACAGATATAAACAATCATTCAGTCCCAATACATCCAGTGAACTAGTTACAAAATGTTACCAAACGTCAGTCTTTGATCGTTTTATCATTAAGTCCCTTAGTCCTGCAATCTACCACACCTACACACACTGATGATGCAACATGGGGTTTGAAATATAACATTTAATACAATCATCCCCCTCAAGTGTTTTAATAAGCTAGCAGAGATTGGATTTAAACAGCCTCTGTGTTACTGACTACTGCATTTCATTTCTGATAGGAAGCAAGTGGTGCAGCTGAAGCCTCTCACCCTGATCTCAGAAGCTCCTCAGAGTTGTGTCTTATCACCTATTCTTTACTCTCTATACAGAAATGACTGTATTTCACATTCAGATTTAGTTAAAATGTTCTGGTTTGCTGATAACACTATTCTCACAAACAATGACTGTATGACGGAATGAAGTAGCTGAATTAGTTGAAAACAACCTACAACTAAATGTCAGTAAAACAAAAAAACTGGTGATGAACTTTAGGCGAGGCTAAGGAGCACTCTCACCACTGTACATCAGGTGGTGGAGAATTTAAAGTTCCTGGGCATCACCATCTCCCACACTCTAAATTGGAGGTCTACACGTCCATCGTGGTCAAGAAAGCTCAACAGATGCTGTTCTTCCTTAGACAGTTAAACACATTTGGAGTGTCACAGAAAGCAATAACCCTCTTTTTCAGAGATGTGTCATTGAGAGTGTGTTGTCCATTACTATGTGGGATGGAAACACTTCAGCCCAGAAGAAGAAGCAGCTAGTGACAATAGTGTATATCAGATCGAAAACTGTAAGAGGCCACCTTCCCTCTGTGGACACACTGTACCTCTCTAGACAGAAACACAAACCTGTAAAGATCCTCTCTGACTCTTCCCACCCTCACCAGACTGTGTTTACTTCTCTCCCCTCTGGTAGGTGGCTCAGGTTTATTAAGACAAGGACCACTAGGTTCTGTAACAGCACCTACCCAGAGGCTGTGAGGTGCATTTTAACTTTGAAATGTTTGCACGGCTCATTGTTATTCTAGCAGGCCCCAATGTTACTTATTTTTGTACTGGTGTGCTTAGCATGGTGTGTGAATGATTCGGGTGGATGCATTCTATTATCGTCTTTTTTTACATGTTGTTTATTTGTATTGTATGTCTTTAAAGGTATGAGCTGACCAAACCAAATTCCATGCAGCTGGCTGTTATGGCAAGAAAGCAAAGACATCAACTGTTTTAGATGGGTCTAAAGGCCAACTTGTATCATATGGTACAAAGCGGTTTGGCAAATGACATGACATGACTTTGTTTAGGAAATAAAATATTATTAACTCAAATTATTTTGGTATACAATGCCAATACCTTTTCAAAACATGTGTCTAAGAACTAATTGTTAAACAATGAAACTAGAATTTTGAATAGAGACTGATTCTTCACATGTTGCAGTCATACTTTCTGCATCCAGAAGTGATGAAGGCAGACAGGTGAAGTTAACCCTCTTCAGGAGACTGGGAAAGAAATGGTTTACCTGCATTCAGAAACCTCATTTGTTTATTTCCTACAAGCAAGGTTCCAGTATGAATAAGGAGAATCTTATCTCGTGTGTATCCTGCAGTTTATTTCTTTTCGCCAAGGCAGGTGAGTTCAGACATACGTTTTAGTATGAGAAATGCACTCTTATTAAGGAGCTCCCCCACAAAATCTCTATGCTAGAGGAAAGGATACAAAAATTGCAGGATATCAAACAGTCAGAAGAAGACTTTGAACTGTGTTATTAAAAAGTGTCCCTCAGTCAGAGTGTTTGTTGTCATGCTGTACCACACGCACACCTTTCACCGACGCCTGGATTACTAATTCACTGCTGTGGATTCAGCTCAGCAATGCTCGCTTCCAGTCTCCTCGGGAGTACAAACAGGCTAATTTCTTCTGTATCTCAGCTAGTCCCCAGGATTTTCATTGTTGGCCACTGTATTACACATGAAAACATGTTCGGAGGAACATTATCCTGGCACCAGAGTTAAAGATTTTGAGGTACAGTGTGCTCACAGAACGGAACGTATCAACAGTTATTATTCATTGCGGCACACAAGACACTATATTGCAGAAACTGGAAACAGCGAAGCAGTATTTGTGTGTCAGACTGAAGCAGCTTATGTTTATGTTGTCTGATCCTATTCCAGTTTTTAATCGTGGATGTGAAACATTTTGCAGGCTTTTCTTTATAGCACTTTGTGAATAACTGGGATACTTTGTGGGAAAGGCAGAAATCGTTTGCAAGAGATGGTCTGCACCCCAGTCATTTTGGCTCAAAAAGACTGTCTAAGAATTTTGAAGAAAAGTGCAATACTGTATATTTGGCTACAGTGTAGTTTCTCAACAAGTTCCCTCACTCTCACTTTCCCTTGCTCAAAACCGAGTTGCTGTTGTGTCAGTTCTTAGAAAGCACAAGAACTACACGCACTGGTGCAATTCTGAGTAATCTGATTGCTATTAACTGTAGATCGTCATCCACTGTCACTGTTCTGTTAATCTTACTTCACCCCAGGTTTCTTTGTAACAAAAATTTATTGTTAATTAATTATTACTTAATTTAAACTGACTGTTAGTTAAAGAAGGATGAGAATGGCCATCATTTAAGGCTTCCCCCCACACTATAATTTTCTGATTAAACGGAGAGAAAATGTTTCCTTTTGGGGGGGTTAGTTCCTACATTTTAACTGCAGTCCAATTCAAATCGGGAATTTTTTCTCATTTGAAGCCTTTGTTCTTACCCTCCAAAATATAATAATATAATTAAAAAGAAATAGTTTTTTTGGAGCTCTCAGAATTAATTTCCTCACTTGTAATAAAGTATGATAGAATCAGTTGTTCTGATGATTTTAATATTCACTTTGATAATCAATCAGATCCACTTATTATTGAGTTTTTAAATCTCACTGGGTCCTTTAATTATTGCAACATGCTTCGGGTTGATGCATGTGAATGGTGTTACTCTGAACCTGGTTTAATATCCTGGGGCTGCAGCTACACAGTCTGGAATTGAATGATATTAGTATCTCAGACCGTGTTAGTGTATTGTTTAGCATACAGTTCCCCTCTTCAATAGATAATAAGAGGACTATCTCTTATCAGTCTTGTGTCATTAATGCACACACCACTGCCTAATTCCTGCTGGCTTTTTGCTTTGAAAAAGTGTTGCAAAAAGTTCACAGTCTTCTGACTGTGTAGAATTAGTTAACAGTTCTAACAGCTTATGCTTGTTATCTCCGATTAGGTAGCTCCTATTAGAACATTTAGTAAAAATTACTCTGCTAAAAATGCTCTTGATTATTTATGCAATATGAAAGGGTAATGCAGACAGTGTGAGCAAAAATGGAAGGGCACTAGATTAGCAGTTCACTGCTTAAACTAGAAGAAACTTTTTGAAACCTTCAATGAAGAGGTTAAAACTGCAAGAAGTAAGTAATTTACTGAATTGTTTTCTACTAATCAACATAATCCTAAATTTCCTTTGGGCAATATTAACTCTTTCTGTCCTGTCTTACTGAAGGGGATGTTTCACACTGTGACTGTATTGAAATCTCCCACCTTATTTTAAATGCACTATTGTGCAGCTTCTCTTGAAGAAACCAAATTTAGATATGGCTTAATTGAATAATTATAGACCTATTTTAATACTCACTTTTATTTCTGATTCTGGAAAGGTGGTGGGTATCAAAATTTTGGCTGTGCTATGCTGTAATGGCTTGTTTGAATGCTGTGTGTTTGGTTTTCTGGCCTTTCACAGCACTGAAACAGCCCTGCTTTAGGTTGCAAATGATGTATTGGTAAATACAGATCATTGTAAATGATCTGTTTATGTTCTGTTAGATCTTAGTGCTGCTTTTGACAGTTGATCATGTCATTCTAATTAAGAGACTCGAAGGGTGGGTAGGCATTTCTGGTAATGCTTTGAAATAATTTTTATGTTATTTATCTGAAATGAGGTCCTTACTTTCTGTTGGCAATTGTGTGTTTCCTTATGTTTCCTCTGGGCCACATTATTCTTAAACCTAATATTTCCTTACAATATTATACTGATGATACTCAATAATATCTTTCTTTCGATCCAAATGATTTGAGTGGATAGAAAGTCCTACAAAGGTAGATGTACCACAATTTTCTCCTACTCAATTACTATAAAACAGAGGTCGCGATCAAAGGGCACAAGCACGTCTCAGATCAGGTTAAGTCCATGCTATGTGCTTCTATCCCTTATATTAGGCCAGCTTTGAGGAATCTTGGTGTGATTATGGATTCCCATCTGAACTTTAATTCATATGAAAAAAAAACACTAGCTCAGGTCTGCTACATCAGGGTAGGGAATATTGATAAAATGAGATCACAACTATCTTTTAAAGACTCTTGCTTCAGCAATCAAGTTCTGGGTTGACTCCAGGTTGTGCAAAACACAGCAGCCAGGTTACTGTCAAGGAGCAAAAGAACATCCCACATCATTCCAGTCCTGGCCTTGCTACACTGGTTACCAGCAAGATTTCATGAGGAATGACAACACCCAAGATGAAAGCGTCATATTTTATATTTTTTGGAAGGTTGAGAAAACCATTCCATAAAAGTTCGTGCAGATTTGTTTATATCAGTTTGGTCACTCTCAAATCTTTATCCAAGGTAGAAGATGTATTACAATAGACCTAGAAAAAAGAAATGTATATCCTAAGTGTGCCATAACTTGAGAAATTGTCTTGTGAAGAAAGACAATAAAATGCATCTGCTGTTTGTTTGCTGTTTCTGTTCTGGATATTTGTTTCTAATGTGTGTAGTGAGTAAGACATAAATCTGAAGGTGTAGACAGGATGTCCAAGGGATTCTTTTTAATCCCCTAAGACCCTAACCAGGCCTGTACTGTGTATACTTTCCAAGATAATTCCGGATATTAAAGCATACATCCATTCCAGGAGGACATTGACCTTGACTTCCATCTTGGGGAGAGGGTGTTTGATACCAGTCCACCAGGGGAGGAGAGGTAAAGACAAAGTGTGACTGTACTTTCTCTAATGGGGTCTCTGGAGTTGGAAGAGTCTTCTCTCAAATATCAGGTCAGCTAATCTGGTGTATTCTTTTAAATCGTGCTTAAAAACATTTTATAGACTTGAGTAGTTTAAGTGTCACGATCCTACACCCCTCCTCTTAAGGGCGCTCCAGCCCTTCCTTGTTTTGTACTCATCTCCCGCACCTGCTCCCTGTTCCAGCCCCCTTTTCAGTTCCCCCTTAAAAGCCAGATGCTCTGCATTGGTTCCCGTACCAAGCAAGTCCGGGACTGGATGCGCCTGGCCCCATCAAGGTTTTAAGTTCCTGTTTTTGTTCCTTTTCCTGTTCCCGTGCCGGTCCCGACCCGGTTCCTGTTTTTATCCAGTTCATCTTGGATGGACCGCCCGGCTTTGGACTTTTGCTCCATCGTGGATTCCCCTTCTTGACTCCTCTCTGGATTGTTTGCCTTGGCCACACCTCCCCCGACCACCAGCACACCATGGACACGCCCCCCTGTTTTCATTCCCATCTCATGTATGCCTTTTTCCCCGTGTTTCCTCACTCTATCCCGGATTGTGTTGCCTGCATAGGGTCCGGAAAGAACGCTTTCCTGACATTAAGTAGGTACTGTATCTGTGTCACCAAGTAAAGGTTTATTCCACTTTGATGTAGAAACCAAGAAATTCGAGCCTGAAGTGTTCGTTCATCCAGCCAAGCTTTATTGTATGCATACAAGGAACCACAATAAGCACCATAATAGTTATAGTACCTATCGTATCTCAAAGTGGTGTAGCGGCGAGGCTTAATAATAATGCAGAATTAAGTGTTTCTGAGCTTCCCAAATGAGGCCCCATTTCTCTGTTCATCTCTGTGGTGCAGCCACAGAGAAACCATTCATGCAAGATGTTTTCCTTTGATAAGGACAGCTCCCAAAGGGGGATGCACTTAGCTAAGCCTGGCTATCATGATCAATGGTTATCCATTGCCGCCTATCTGTCTAGGGAGTGCGAGTTGGACATCTGGACTGCATTACTAAGTGTCAGGACTAAGTGACTCATATCTCACCTTGATCAACCAATCAGGGACTGGTAGGGCCGAGTAACCCACGTGGGACTCTGATGCCCATGGAACTTTCAGCCAATCAATGAGCTGAAGTTCCTCCAGGTAAAAACAGGCAACACAGAGAGCCTGAGAGATTCAGAGAGATTCAGATTCAGATTCAGATTCAGATCCAACAATTCTAAAGGGAATTCAAAGGAGAATTCCAGGGCAGGACGGCCCAGGAGCAGAAGGCTCCCAAGGGCAGGACATTCTCGCAGCGCGCCTCCTGACCATCCTGAGACTCAGCCCGGACAACCACGGAACGGCCAGTGTGTCCGAGTGCCAGAACTTTCCTTTGTTCTAAGAGTCTAGAGTTGAGGTTGCCAGAGAGTAACCAGCAGCAGGCCTCGTGAACAGGTCGGAACTGTGGACAGCTGAATTACTATTCAGAACTAGCTCTTCATCAGGAACGAACTGGTCCTCTTCCTGACTTGCTGGGACCCACAGTCATCTTTTCTCCTGTGCACAAACTTTGCTAGTTAAAGCCAACAGTGAGCATCAGCAGCGCACCGTCGCAAGCCGCACATCACAGCCTGGCACGGAGCCAGAGAGCGCGGATTGGACAGCAACAAGCCTGCAACTGTTTCTTTGTGCCCGCAGGAGATCTGAATCCCCAAAGATTGGATGAGTATTCAACTTCAATGCATTACAGCTCGAGAATTCAATTGTTATCCAAACCAGTTGATATCAATTTAATTCCTAAGAGTTATGTACTTGTTTTGAGTATCTAATGTAGAAGTTGTAACCAAGTTCACTTTACGAAACGGTCTTAATGAATGATATACTGAACGTATGTCCTCTTGATATGTGTAACTCTTTGTAACTGACCGAATATACCTTTTGTATTCTGATAACCCTCTCGATAAGATCTGTTAGGTTTATATGCATATTCTATGTATTAATAAATGTATCCTCGTGTATTAGTACCTGTGTGTGTGCGTTGTTTGAGTTATATCGCATGGTTGGACTCTAAAGCCATCAAAAGAATCAACTTTGTGATTTACTGCTACAATTAATAATTGTCTCAGTAAATGCCCAAACCCTACAGAACTGGTGCCTTCAGAGAGCCACTATGATTACATATTTGGCGTCCCTGAGTCAGTTTAATCTACATTATTTGGCGTCCCTGGCACGGGCGTGGCAAGACTGAAATGAGTCAACCAAGCGGAATAATTCAATATAAAACGCCGCGGGTTTCATACACGACAATACAGTGTGCTGAAAGCAGAAAGAAAAAAGTTCCCCTTGCTTTTTAAGCAGTGCTTGATTGTTTTGTGATCTTTTGCGATCTACCGGGTTGATTGCATACTTGATCTTGTGGTTTTCTGTGGTAAAACTGTGATTTCGTACTTAAAAGTAATACTCTTTAAGTTTAACGATGGTTGCTAAAAGGTCTGAATTCGAGTCGCTATTAAGCACTCTCTCTAGCAGCGACAGGTCTGACCACGATCTCTTCCATATCTCCGTCAGCGGAGAAGCTAGGAGTATAAATCTCCATTCTCTGAGAGAGCTAGCGAAGGACATAGAGAGATTTGACCCCGCAGTGTCAGAGAATAATATCGAAAGTTATATTCAAGACCTCAGGTATAACCTGCAGTACCTGCCAAACGCCACAGAACAGGAGAAAGTGTTTCTGGTCAGGAAAACTACCAGCAGAGCTGTACATGAGTGGATGGCTAGGCAGATGAAAGAAGTCTGTAATAACTTTGAGCAGCTATGTCAAGCACTTATCGAAGAATACAGTGCGTTTATTGACCCGACTGCTGCGATAGCCGCCGCTCTTAACATTAAGCACGAGAGAGCAGAGTCCCCTCGCGAATATTACGAGAGACTTAGACGAACTTATTTTGCAGGGCGAAATGATGAGGGTTGCGAAGAGAACACACATTTCAAGGGTTTCTTCATTGCGAATCTCCACCCGTCAGTCAGAAAGATGATCTTAATGCATACAGATGCACAGACCATGAAAATGACTGATATTAAGAGATTCGTGCAGAAAGCCTGGGAGTATGATGTCCAAAGTCGCTCTGAGCAAAAAGCTGTTAAAGCGACTGTGTTCGCCGTCAGAGCCAGCAGCGTTAATTCCCCCCTGCTCGAAGGAGCACAGGCTCCTGAGCTGGCTACCCCCTGTTCCAAAGCACTCACACAGGACCGCACCCAGCGTCCTAAGTGCCATGAGAACACCGGGGGAGGGAAAGGGCTAGAAAAGGCTGAACAAAAGGATTCAGTAGCCGCCCGCCTGGCCAGGCTTGAACAAGCTTTATTAGGACAGGGACAACCGCTCCCCAAGGCTGCCGGAAGCGTGAATGAGCTGATACTCTCCACTGGAGGAGGCGGAGACCCGCCCCCTCTCCCTCCCTTAGTCTATCTGATTGAGCGGAAGAGTTCCTGCCTGGATGAATTCAGCCACTCCCAAGTGAGTGCTGACTCCACCCCTGAAGTCACAGAGCAGGCAGTAAAACGCAGAGGAAAAGCAAGAAGCTTTTACCTCAAGGTTGCCATGGGAGATGTCTTACCCAGTGAGACACTGATTGACACTGAGGTTGAAAGGTGTTTGATGTCACACGGCAAGCTCAAACGGGTTGAAAAAGAAAAGGGCATGCGACTCAGAGAGGAACCTTTGGTGGATCACCAGAAAGGCAAGGTGTGGAAAAAGGTCAAGGCTCCAAAGCCTTCTGTACAGAAGGAAAGGGGGGCCAAGAGGCAGACTGTGCTCACACAGTGCCCACCGAACACAGAAGCCCATGCGGAGATTCCTTCTGTTCCCTCTGGACAAGAAATACAAATATTTTCTTGTTCCCCGAATATACAGGGAAGTCGTGCCCCGGCCGAGGTCCCAACAGCCTCCATGCCACAGGAGCGGTGCTCCAAGCAGCCGCCTGATCCACCAGGTAAAGCACACACCTTTTACATCCCTAAAGAGGAGCAGATCTCCCCACCTGGCGATGAAAAGGAGCTTTCCCTGTGCACCCTGGCACCCAAGAGGGTTCAGGACCACCACCCCGCAGTGGTGGAAGGGATCCAGATGGCAGGAGAGCAGGTTGGTGATGTAGCCCTCACCCTTAGCCCTGAGAGGTCCTCTATTAGTGAGGATCTGCTTGAGCAGCTGTCGCAGGGCCACTGCCAGGTGCCCCTGGTGCAACATTCACAGGTTAGACAGGAGGTCCAGCTGGACGCTGAGACTACTGCGCTGTGGACACACCTGATCCCAGATGCCGATTCCCTCTGCTGTGACCCAGGGAACCTGCAGTCAGGTAATATTATTTCTCACAACTACCAGGTAGTGAGTGAGACTGACCTGATTGTTCCTGCCTCAACGGCAGGGTTGCCAACACACCCAGTCCCCAGGAAGGGACAGGGAATGAAAGCCGAGCCGGTTTTCTTACAGCCACCAGCTCAGTTTGTCAGTCTGA
Source organism: Lepisosteus oculatus (assembly GCF_040954835.1). Classification (NCBI taxonomy): domain Eukaryota; kingdom Metazoa; phylum Chordata; class Actinopteri; order Semionotiformes; family Lepisosteidae; genus Lepisosteus; species Lepisosteus oculatus. The sequence goes on from NC_090713.1 coordinate 3,387,536, forward strand.
GTCTGACCAACAGTGGTTCAGCCAGACTGGAGCTGGATGGTCAAGCCACCCGCCTGCCAGTGCAGGACATCGCAAAGAGGGGCGTCAGAATCCCCGCCTGCACTGACATGGGCCTGGTGAGTGATAGTGAGTTCAAAGACAGTGAACTAGCTATCCCAGTGCTGGGGCAGCTCCCTGAACCCCTAGCGAGGGAAGGGGGGAGCGAGCAGGTGTCCTACACCTACCCCCAGCGAACGATTGTAAACATGCCGATAGAGGGATTCCTCAATCAGGAAGTGTGCAGGGTGGACCTGAACAGTGAGAATGGGATAACAATCCCAGATCACTCAGGTGCTCCAGATGACCACTCAGCCGAGGGTCAGGCATGCTCCACCGCTGCACCGCCCCCTGCAGGGTTCCTAGAGCACAGGCATGAACAAATCGAAAAAGCAGATGCCCTGGAAACGGAGGAGCAGCATCAGCCGCTGCGTCAGATCTCCCCAGATTTTCAGGATGTTGGTGCCCAAGATGCCACAGGGCATACTGAGAAAGACACCATGTACACGCTGCGCCAGCTTAGAAAGGCAACAGTCACTCAGAAGGAGATGACTGGGATCAGCCACCCGAAAAGACTTTTGGGAGGATTGATTGCTGCCGCCACTGTTGCACGTTTGCTTTTTCTGGTAGGTTTGTGTGCTACTGGCACTCTCACCCTGACTGCCCCAAGAAGGCAGGTGTCAGAGATGCCAGAGGGTAGTGACAGACTGCATCAACAGCAGCAAAAGTTGGAAAGTTTAGGGGAAACCCTAAAGGCAACTTCCTATGCAACAGGGTTAAACCTTATTCCCCAACCAGTGGACATGATTGTTGGTGTTATACAGTGGGTTTATGCTTGTGTGCAACAGGCCAGAATGTTGACACAAGACCTGTTAAGGGAGTTTAGTGCCACTGTAGCCAGTCTAACCATGGCACAAATCCCAACCCACTTGATTCCACTCTTCTCAGTAGAGGAGTATGTGACATTAACCCCATCGCTCATAGCTCACCCAGAAGGAAATCCAAGATTGAATTTGGTTCCAAATCTTGAGATGGGTATGGCTACCAAAGCTATCCATTGGCTGTGTCTAAACGATTCACCAATGAAGGGTGTAAAGCTGCTGACGAGCAGAGGGAGGTTAATGAACCCCACGAAGAGCAGGTGGGAAGTAAATGGCTGGTCAGCACACCACATTTAACTGACACTATGACTTGTGACGGGCATGATACAGCTACCACAATGCAGCTACCTAACCAATAGTTTTCCTGTAAGTTCCCGAGGAGGCCATAGTACAGCATGGTAACTTAACACTGTACGGTCTGGAACCAGACAATATAAGACCAAACTTGAGGTCTAAGATGCCTTCAGGTGCCACACTATTCAATTGGATAGAAATCCAAGAAACAGTAAGCCCTGAAGAGGTACAGGTAGTTAGTTTGCTTTAATGGAACAAACCTCCAAACCACCCTAGCAGATACCCAACACAGGTGTTGTGGTTTATCGGGGGCTGGGAACAGGAACTGTTGTTATTGTAACACTACTGCCAGGTAGCTGGATCATGACTGACAGTGTACTCTGAATGATGTAGTCTCACATCAAGATGTACTCTGGGTAGCATGAATGAGTCAAAGGTAGCATGTCAAAAGAAAGGAAGTGACTTCTCCCCAAATATCTACTACAGAGGTATCAGATATTGACAGTGAACTTCCTCATGTGTAATTCCTAGACTGAGATAATGTCTCCTACCGTGTTTATACATACTCCAGATGTTATTCATCCTGTTTGTATCCAATACTGGTTCCGGTATGAATTCTAGAGGAGTAATGCAGACATTTAAGATTAATGTTCTAATGGCAAGGGACATCACTTAACTCTGTTTTGTTTTGAAGGCAACAATGCCTCGGGACCTCGTGGCCTTCAAAAAGGGGGGATATGTAGCGGCGAGGCTTAATAATAATGCAGAATTAAGTGTTTCTGAGCTTCCCAAATGAGGCCCCATTTCTCTGTTCATCTCTGTGGTGCAGCCACAGAGAAACCATTCATGCAAGATGTTTTCTTTTGATAAGGACAGCTCCCAAAGGGGGATGCACTTAGCTAAGCCTGGCTATCATGATCAATGGTTATCCATTGCCGCCTATCTGTCTAGGGAGTGCGAGTTGGACATCTGAACTGCATTACTAAGTGTCAGGACTAAGTGACTCATATCTCACCTTGATCAACCAATCAGGGACTGGTAGGGCCGAGTAACCCACGTGGGACTCTGATGCCCATGGAACTTTCAGCCAATCAATGAGCTGAAGTTCCTCCAGGTAAAAACAGGCAACACAGAGAGCCTGAGAGATTCAGAGAGATTCAGATTCAGATTCAGATTCAGATCCAACAATTCTAAAGGGAATTCAAAGGAGAATTCCAGGGCAGGACGGCCCAGGAGCAGAAGGCTCCCAAGGGCAGGACATTCTCGCAGCGCGCCTCCTGACCATCCTGAGACTCAGCCCGGACAACCACGGAACGGCCAGTGTGTCCGAGTGCCAGAACTTTCCTTTGTTCTAAGAGTCTAGAGTGGAGGTTGCCAGAGAGGAACCAGCAGCAGGCCTCGTGAACAGGTCAGAACTGTGGACAGCTGAATCACTATTCAGAACTAGCTCTTCATCAGAAATGAACCGGTCCTCTTCCTGACTTGCTTGGACCCACGGTCATCTTTTCTCCTGTGCACAAACTTTGCTAGTTAAAGCCAACAGTGAGCATCAGCAGCGCACCGTCGCAAGCCGCACATCACAGCCTGGCACGGAGCCAGAGAGCGCGGATTGGACAGCAACAAGCCTGCAACTGTTTCTTTGTGCCCGCAGGAGATCTGAATCCCCAAAGATTGGATGAGTATTCAACTTCAATGCATTACAGCTCGAGAATTCAATTGTTATCCAAACCAGTTGATATCAATTTAATTCCTAAGAGTTATGTACTTGTTTTGAGTATCTAATGTAGAAGTTGTAACCAAGTTCACTTTACGAAACGGTCTTAATGAATGATATACTGAACGTATGTCCTCTTGATATGTGTAACTCTTTGTAACTGACCGAATATACCTTTTGTATTCTGATAACCCTCTCGATAAGATCTGTTAGGTTTATATGCATATTCTATGTATTAATAAATGTATCCTCGTGTATTAGTACCTGTGTGTGTGCGTTGTTTGAGTTATATCGCATGGTTGGACTCTAAAGCCATCAAAAGAATCAACTTTGTGATTTACTGCTACAATTAATAATTGTCTCAGTAAATGCCCAAACCCTACAGAACTGGTGCCTTCAGAGAGCCACTATGATTACATATTTGGCGTCCCTGAGTCAGTTTAATCTACAGTGGATATGGTCCTACAGAACCCCTCCTCCTCCTCCCTCCTGTCTTTGATGTAACTGAAGGAAATAGAAACCTTCCTTTGTCATCAGGAGTTTAGTTTAAACATTCACCATTTGGAGGTAAGTACAGGGGGGGAAGGCCTCTGTGATCAAGCAGGTGTGATGGTTACAGTTCAGCATGTAAAAGCCGTTAGCAGGCTCCATCAATCCTCCCTTGGAAAATAGGAACATAGCTTCCATTTTTCAACAAAAATGCAGAGTCTGCTAACTTTACTTCATACTTGTGTACTGTCCTAACATTCGTATTGGAGGTGATGCGGTGACATAAAGCAGTGATTGTACTCTTAATACATGTGATTATAACAATTATACACACAAACAACACTACTCCTAAAAAAAAAAAAAATAGTCTTTATGTTGTGGATTCCACCGGAGGTTGGGCACGTCGACAGAAGGAGGCATGAATCCACTGGTCCTTCCTCTGGACTTTCGCAGTCTGTCATCAGCAGCATTTGGTACTGCCCCTCCCACTAGGCCTGAAGCATCTGGGATTGTATCTTTTTAATCCACACCCACTTTCCCGGCTGTAGGTCTTGGCCTCCAGGAATGGTCTTTCCCCAGGCCGCCTTCACTTGGTGGGTGGTGAGGCCATTGGCCTGTTAAAGCAAATGACAATACTGCAACACAGAATTAGTTAATTGTCTCAGATCATGATGGTGGGCAACAAAAGTGTCAGTGAGATGCATTGGCCTCCCTGTGACGACTTCAAAAGGATTTAGTCCTGTGGTTGGTCCTAGCTCTCAAATTACACAGCTCCATCCAGGAGACCCCTCCCACAGAATACTTGGTGAGTCCGATTAACCCTCTCCACTTTCCCTAAAGAATGAGGATTATGGGAGCACTGTAGATCCCACCTAACTCCCGGTGAGGCGATCACAGCCTGACACCTTTCTAGTGAAGTGTGTCCCTTGATTAGAATCCAAGCGGCAGGGCAGTCCCCACCCATTGGGAAAACCGGCACACCATTTGCCTCACACCTGGGTCTCCAATTTCAGGCAACAAAAGACATTAGGCAGTGAGGGCATGTAGGGGATTTGGTCTGCTGGCAGCGCCACACCTCATCACCCTGTCCATGTCCAATTTTAGAGGCCTCAGCCTTAATGTCCTTAGCTGTCCTTTTTGTCCACCAACAGTGGTCTCAGACTTGCATTCCCAGGGCTGCTTGCCTGGCAGCCGCATCTGCATAGTCATTCCCTCGAGTTACTGGAGATATTTCTTTATTATATAATTTACACTTTATCACAGCTACTTCATTCAGCAGCTGCAGTTTCTAACAGTTCAGAGATCAATCCAGTATTCTTTACTGGAGTCCCTGCTTTGGTGAGGAAATCTCTATTCCTCCACAACCATCTAAAATCGTGGCATACACCAAATACATATATACAGTAGGTTTAAATTGTTACCGTTTTCCTTTAGCATATTTACAAGTTTCAGTCATTGCTCTCAACCTGGCTTGCTGTGCTGAGGCAGTGGGGGGCGTCTTTCCAGCTGTTAACACATCAAATTATGTCGTAACAGCTCAGCCTGCTCTCCATTCTCCCCTCATGCACCAGAGAGGACCCATCAGTAAACAGTATTAAATCTTCACGGTCCCCCACCCTTTGGCTACAGCATCTAATGGTCCCAAATAATATCCCAGGGATGGTGCCTACCTCCATGCTCCCGCATCAGCACAGCTGCCCAGAACCCACTTTCCACAGTTACATACAAAAGAGTGGTAAATCTATCTGAGGAAACCCCAGTCTCAGCACCTGTAAAAGAGCTTTTTTTCAACTCATTAAAGGTGGTTTCTGTTCCGGAACCAAGGCAAACTTGTCCTTGGGCTGCACTACCCCCTTAAGCAGATCTGTTTGTGCTCACTCTGAAAAAGAGTCAACCCAGGCCCTGTTAAGATGACACAATTCTAGACACACTTGGGCCTTATCATATCTAGCTTTATGTACTTTTTAACTACAAACACTAAAACCTGAAGCAGCTCAGACTTGTGGAATTCCTCATGAGGGGAAGCCATCAGACCTTGTACTCAGCAAGTACAACTCACTGCCCCCTACGCCTGTGGCCTCCTGCCGTCTACCCACATACTCTATACCACACCGTTGAGCAGTACAATAAGACAAGCATGACAGTTGTGCTCCTGTATCCCATAACAGAGAAACAGACATCCCATTAGTAGTACATTTTAGTTTTAACTCATTTTGCTCAATGGACTAGGACAGACTTAGGGAGGCTACAAAGGAACACTCTAGGTAAACAGATCTCTCAAAGGACTGTTTATCTTCCCCAGACAAACTTCTTAGCGGGGAGATACATTTTTTCCCTGTTCTTCCCTGTCAGATGAACCCCAGGACAAGTCCCTGTTTTTCTTCATCCTATATGTGCTTTCTGCAGTTTCTCTTAAAATGATTCTTTTACAATAATTGTGAACCAGAGATCTCCCCGGTCTTATTTAGTTTCTGAGATTCATCCAATTTCTGTGGAATACACCCCATGTGAACCACCTTAGTGTACACATATCTCTCCATCTGTCAGCAGGGTTTAACCAGTTCTGCAAATTTCACAGTGGTGTTATCCACCAGACATGTTTCTGAATCTATAGCATGTCAACAGTATCTGGTTTCAAGCCATTAAATAAATTTGCTTAATTACCAAAGAGGAATTACTCCTTTAATTAAACTTAAATCTAAGCAATATAAAGCACAAATGCTCACCACTGCAGGTCTGTACTCTCCCCATATATTTCAACTTTGTTTCAATTAATTTTATACAAATAACGTTTAGATAACCCATTTAGGTCCACCTGTACTGTGCTGGTATTTGTACTTATATGTTTTAGTTGCTCTTATATTTTCTAGTCACTTAAGTTGCTTTTTCATTTCCTTTGTCAAGTCTCTTTAGTTAAATCTCAAGCCAGTCCGGCTGGCTAGACACACTCGCACCATCAGTTACTATACCAAAGCTTCACAGTTACACACTGAGGTCTTTCACACACACACACGTTGTATGTGAATATGCCGGCATACAAGATCATAAGACACACATACACATCAAGAATATTTTTTTTCGTATTACATCCTTAACGCATTATATTTTGTTTTGCCTTTACATGTATCTCTTTTAACAGCATAACTTTTCATAAAAACAACATCAGTTATTCCAATATCAGTCTGTTTATCTTGACACCTCTGGTCAGGTACTTTCTGACAGTCCTGCTCAGACCAAACCATTTGATAATCCATTTTTCTTTTACAGCTTCTCCTCACACACACTGAGTACTTTTCACCCAGTATTTAAACACCTTTCCACAAGCTGCAACATCCCACACACCCTCTGGCAGACCTAACTTTTCCCTCAATTTTTCTTCAGTTTCCTTCAACCTTTTTTTCTTACTCACATAATCTGATAGCTGTACTATCGTCTCATCATACCACTTTTTATCCACTTTTTATCCATTCTGAAAACAACAATGGAACAACAATGAAACAATAAAAGAGTAATGAAACAATAAAACACTGAAGTGCACCTGGGCTTCCCAACAAATAACACGGACACTCGCCGGGAGAGAACCGGAACTTATAGCACCTAGATAGAGAATGCCTGCCCGGGACAGAATCGGGCCTTACAGCACTTACCCACAACTGCACCGGTGCCTCCCTTGGGCCAGGGAATTCCTGCTGTCTCGGCAAACTTACACTTAGGGTGTACTCGCTGGACAAGGGAGCCTCCCCACCACAGCACAAGAGAGTCAGGACTTTTGGAAAGAGGAGTCCTTACCTCTGATTTTGTGCACAGAATGCCGTCTCGGGTGCTGGGTGGGAAAGTCTCGTGTCATTGGAGTACCCTGAAAGCAGCGCCAAATTGTAGAAACCAAGAAATTTGACCCTGAAGTGTTCGTTCATCCAGCCAAGCTTTATTGTATGCATACAGTGAATCACAATAAGCACCATAATAGTTATAGTACCTATTGTAGCTCAAAGTGGATATGGTCCTACAGAACTTAAATATATTTCTCCCCCCCCCTCCTCCTCCTCCCTCCTGTCTTGTAACCGAAGGAAATAGAAACCTTCCTTTGTCATCAGGAGTTTAGTGTAAACATTTACCATTTGGATAAACATTCACCATTTGGGGGTAAGTACAGGGGGGGAAGGCCTCTGTGATCAAGCAGGCGTGATGGTTACAGTTCAGCATGTAAAAGCCGTTAGCAGGCTCCATCACTGACAAAAAAGTAACATAACGTTTCAGCTGTGGAGCCTTTTTAGGTTGAAGACCGAAAAAGGCTCCACAGCTGAAATATTGTGTTTCTTTTCTTCTATTTTCATCATGGAATAAACCTTTACTTGTTCCATTTTATAGACTTGCTAGTACCTGGTGTTCTTAATGCTTTATGTTTTATACTTTAATTTCATTATGTTTAATGTTTTATACTTTAATTATTGTTTTCTTTTCCCCTTCCTTTTTTTGTTATGTTCTTGTGTAAAACACATTGTGTTGTAGATCTGGAAAAGTGCTATATAAATAAAGTTATTATTATACAGAGGAACCTACACTCATGCTGTCAAGGAGGTGAGTGTACAGCTGGTTGCTGGAGTGAGGCTGACGACACTAAAGGAGACCTGGACCTCAATCCAAAAAACTAAACAACAGGCTGAAGAACCTCAACTGAAAGGCCGTCCACCAGAGATTGGTGACCAGAGTGATCCTATAGAGGTTTCCCCACACTTTCCCCAGACGCATGTTTCATCGAGGTGACGTAGGACATTGTGTTGTGGACGTTCTCCTTCACCAAGGTAGTGTGGTACAGAATAGAAAATACCGTGCAAATCCTGGGAACAGGAATGATGATACGGTACAAGTCATCCTGCTGGGGCTGGCACTGACTGGATTGGGCAGAGGCACACAATACCTGCTGGGGCTGCATGTGTCCTTCACAAATACGGACTGTGGAATGTGAGGAACAATCTCATCCTGAGTGGAGGATGAGGGAGCTGGGGGAGAGGATCCTTGTGAACCTCAGAGGATGAATAAACCATGACATAGATAGGTGCAGCATCTCCTTGGAAAAGGAGCAGTGGAAAAAAATGTGGGCCTTGTACAAGTGCTTAAGAGGAAGCAGTAAAAACTGGACTATTGCTGCTTCAAAGCCGGGTGGATGCTGCACATTAGTGGTAGGCTCTCATTTATTATGTGGCATCCCTGTTTGCAAAGAGAGATTTAACTGTAGGTTGCATATTGCATTTATTAAGAAGGCAAGTTTATCTGTTATGTGGCCTCCATGGGCATAATTCAAGAGGTAAATACTTAGAAGGTAATTAGGATGTTATGCCTCTGAAACACCTTGTCTGTAAATACTGCAAACATAGAATGACTTTTGTGTATGTTTTGTTGTCTGTAGCGTAGTGTCTTTCTTGTCATATTAATGAACATTTGTTTAACCAAGTGTGCCTGGATTATTATTGTTTTCACCAAAGCTGGGTCAGAGAATAAATAATTCACTTGCCTTTAATCATACCAACCGCTCAGGTATATTCTGGGGAAATTACTTACAAGTTGGGAGTTATAAATATTTATTTTACTTATTGACTAAACCACTTGGTCAATTCCTGATCTTCACCATTTGCGTAACCCCCCATTTGTAAGAACATGATGAATTCTCTGGGAAAGTATACACAGTACAGGCCTGGTTAGGGTCTTGAATTCAAGGGAACCCCTTGGCCATCCTGTCTGAACCTAAATGAGATTGTTTTATATGTCTTTCTCACCACACACAAAAAAAACAACAGATGCATTTGAGAATATCTCCGGTTTGGGCACACTAAATGTAAATTTCTCTTTCTACAGTAGGTGGAATCTAAATTATCTTCTACTTTAGATAAAAATTTGAGAGTGACGAAACAAATCTAAAACATTTCCATCAATGTTTATGAAATGGTTTTCTCAGCCTACCAAAAATATAAAATAAATAATAAAATTAATATTAATATATAAAATTAAAGAATACATTATTTACTATTTTTAGTGTTTTATTTCACAACTGTCAGTCCTAGAGAGGTTTCTTATAATAAGGTTAAACAAAAATTCAATGATGGAGAAGATTAAAAATGAGATGAAATATCAAACCAAACTTAATCAGACATTAAAAGTTTAACATAGCACTCGTATAACTAATTACAATTTCTCTCCCTCTCTGAACTTTAATGTCTAACATGATTTTTTATAAATGGCTATGGTGTCAGAATATGGTTTCTTAATGTTTCAGGATATCCCTAGATAAATGACAAAAGAAGTAAACCAATAGCATTTGTTATGTTTGTAATGCCTCTTGGAATATACAGCATATCATTATATTGAATGGAAAGGGTGGAAAATAATGCATGATTCTGCATTATAATATCACATTTGCCATTAGAAACAATTATATTTAAGTGTAGGGAGATGTAGCTTATACTGCACCTTCAATAACGCTCAAAAGACAGCAGATCCAACAACAAAAACATTTAGGATTTGTTGGTATTGGTTTCCTCCTGCTCATGGTATTGGACTAGGAAGTGGAAAACAATTAACTAAAGACTGTGACTGGCTACATCACAGACTATCTGGCTACATCGTTTAATTCTAAGTATTTGTAAACATGCATTAGCTTACAAAATGAAAATAATATCACGTAGAAGTTGCCTAGCTACAGACAATTTACAGTAAGATGCTTAAAAATATGAGCAATTTTGTATTCATTTTAATAAAAATTCATTCAATTGCATAAAGTCACACAAATGCAGACTCTCAAGCTATTCCTAAAATGAGTGTTTTCAAATGTGAGTCATCAAACCTGGAAGCAGTGATTGGAAACATAACAATTAAAGAAGGATCTAAGACAAAAAAGTGGTTTAAAATATTTATGTACAATGTTATTATACAACAAAATTTGATTATCAGACTCATAGATATACATCTTCATTATACACTTTTGTCCAATTATTTATGAATATTTTTTTATTTGGCTCTGTTGTCTATATTCATAAAAATAGAGTAGCTCACTAAAAAAAAAACTTTATAAGGCATTGCATAGAACACACAAATATTATGAAACTCTGTCAAATTCCTTTTTTTGCATTATGTCTAAAGAATTAAATCACACCCCCTTAGGTGACAAACATCTACAGCAATGAGTAGGAAGTTTTGATCATGTGCATTCATTAAAAAAACAATCACTTTGGACAGAGGCCAAACCTTTCTTGTCTGAAACATATAAATAAACTGTTTTGGAACATTTTAGCTAAAGGAAACTTTAGGAGTGACTCTAAGCAGAAGACATCTCATGCTTCAAAGAACAGCAAACAGCAATCCCACAGTATCTTGATTTTCCAGGTGTCAGACTCCTGCTCCTGAACAACCTTCCATCCAGCACAGGTACCAATACCCTAATGTGTTCTGTGTTTCAGGATAATTGTCAACATTATTAATACTGACTTCATTCGTTTTCAGCACTTGTGAAACTTATGAATTACAATGTATTTTGTTTTAATATGGTATAAGGCAGAGGATTCTTAATGAAGACTCAATGTGCTCAGACAAGTGTCTCAAATGATACTGTATAATCCTCTAACAACTGACTGAGGAAAAACATGAGATTGTAGCAACAAAAAGGACAAAAGTAATCATCAGAAAGGATTATTTTTTCATCAGTTTTATTTAAAAATAAAAGTCTATCTGTATCCAAAGTCTATATCCAGCATATAGTACAGACAATGTTGACAATGCATGCTTACATCCTGTATCTTTTGTGTTGTCACTAAATTTGATATTGTGTAGATGTGAAGAATAAGTGTTCTCATCGTCGTAAACCTTAAAGGTCTCATTTTCACTTGAGCACCCTTCCACAGTTCTCCATTCATGACATGGTTATTTATATTTTCTTTCATTTTCATTTTTTTTTGTTTTCTAAAAACAAAGTACAGATTCAAAAAGTAGGCAATAATCCCCTAAGAAAGGTAACAAATGAGAGTTGGCCATTCAACCCATCTAAAACAGTTGATTTCTTTGCTTTCTTGAAATAACAACTAGCTGCATAGAATTTGGTTTGGTCACCTCATACCTTTAAAGACATACAATACAAATAAACAACATGTCAACAAAGACGATAGTAGAATGCATCCACCCAAATCATTCACACACCATCTTAAACACATACCAGTACTAAAATAAGTAACAGTGGGGCCTGCTAGAATAACAATGAGCCGTGCAAACATTTTAAAAAGTTAAAGCTCACAGTTTATGCACCTCAAAATCTCTGGGTAGGTGCTGTTACAGAACCTAGTGGTCCTTGTCTTCATAGACCTGAGCCACCTACCAGAGTGGAGAGAAGTAAACACAAGCTGGTGAGGGTGGGAAGTCAGAGAGGATCTTTACAGCTTTGTGTTTCAGTCTAGAGAGGTAGAGTGAGTCCACAGAGGGAAGGTGGTCTCCTACAGTTTTGGATCTGATATACAGTTGTAGCGGCAATGCTTGTTAATAAGACAGAATTAAGTGTTGCTGTGCTTTCCCAAATGAGGCCCCATCTCTCTCTTCATCTCTGTGGTGCAGCCACAGAGAAGCTATTCATGCAGGCTGATTTAAAGATGTTTTCTTTTGATAAGGGACAGCTCCCAAATGGGGATGCACTTAGCTAAGCCTGGCTATCATGATCAATGGTCATCCATTGGCGCCTATCTGTCTAGGGAGTGCCAGATGGACATCTGGACTGCATTCCTAGGTGTCAGGACTAAGTGACTCATATCTCACCTTGATCAACCAATCAGGGACTGGTAGGGCCGAGTAACCCACCTGGGACTCTGATGCCCATGAAACTTTCAGCCAATGAATGAGCTGAAGTTCCTCCAGGTAAAAACAGGCAACACAGAGCTCCAGGACTATTCCAAAAGGAGACTATTCTAAAGAGAATTCTGAAGAATTCCAGGGCAGGACGGCCCAAGAACAGAAAGGCTCCCAAGGGCAGGACTTTCTTGCAGCGCGCCTCCTGACCATCCTGAGACTCAGCCCAGACAACCACGAAACGGCCAGTGTGTCCGAATGCCAGAACTTTCCTCTGTTCTAAGAGTCTAGAGCGGAGATTGCCAGAGAGTAACCAGAGGATCCACCCAAGGTTAGCACCAGCAGCAAGCCTCATGAACAGGTCGGAACTGTGGACAGCTGAATCACTATTCAGAACTAGCGCTTCATCAGGAACGAACCGGTCCTCTTCCTGACTTGCTGGGACCCACAGTCATCTTTCCTCCTGTGCACAAACAGTTCTGTAGGGTTTGGGCATTTACTGAGACAATTATTAATTGTAGCAGTAAATCACAAAGTTGATTCTTTTGATGGCTTTAGAGTCCAACCATGCGACATAACTCAAACAACGCACACACACAGGTACTAATACACGAGGATACATTTATTAATACATAGAATATGCCTTAAACTAACAGATCTTATCGAGAGGGTTATCAGAATACAAAAGATATATATTCAATCAGTTACGAAGTGTTACATATATCAAGAGGACATACGTTCAGTATATCATTCATTAAGACCGTTTCATAAATGAACTTGGTTATAACTTCTACATTAGATACTCGAAACAAGTACATAACTCTTAGGAATTAAATTGATATCAACTGGTTGGGATAACAATTGAATTCTCGAGCTGTAATGCATTGAAGTTGAATACTCATCCAATCTTTGGGGATTCAGATCTCCTGCGGGCACAAAGAAACAGTTGCAGGCTGTTGCTGTCCAATCCGCGCTCTCTGGCTCGGTGCCAGGCTGTGCTGTGCGGCTTGCGACGGTGCGCTGCTGATGCTCACTGACCAGCTAGTTAGTGTTGGCTTTAACTAGCAAAGTTTGTGCACAGGAGAAAAGATGACTGTGGTCCCAGCAAGTCAGGAAGAGGACCGGTTCGTTCCTAATGAAGAGCTAGTTCTGAATAGTGATTCAGCTGTCCACAATTCCGACCTGTTCACGAGGCCTGCTGCTGGTTAGTCTCTGGCAACCTCCACTCTAAACTCTTAGAACAAAGGAAAGTTCTGGCACTCGGACACACTGGCCGTTCCGTGGTTGTCCGGGCTGAGTCTCAGGATGGTCAGGAGGCGCGCTGCGAGGATGTCCTGCCCTTGGGAGCCTTCTGCTCCTGGGCCGTCCTGCCCTGGAATTCTCCTTTGAATTCCCTTTAGAACAGTCCACAGAATCCTCTCCAGAATCCCTTCTGAATCTTGTTGAATCTCTGTGTTGCCTGTTTTTACCTGGAGGAACTTCAGCTCATTGATTGGCTGAAAGTTCCATGGGCATCAGAGTCCCACGTGGGTTACTCAGCCCTACCAGTCCCTGATTGGTGAGATATGAGTCACTTACTCCTGACACTTAGGAATGCAATCCAGATGTCCAACTCGCACTCCCTAGACAGATAGGCGCCAATGGATGACCATTGATCATGATAGCCAGGCTTAGCTAAGTGCATCCCCCTTTGGGAGCTGGTTTCTTATCACAAGAAAACATCTTAAATCAGCTTGCATGAATTCTTTCTCTGTGGCTGCACCACAGAGATGAACAGAGAAATTAGGCCTAATTTGGGAAAGCTCAGAAACACTTAATTCTGCCTTATTAATAAGCCTCACCGCTACAACAGTATGTTAATAAAATTCTGTAACTGGAAAAAGGTTGTCCCCACGGGGCTGAGTATTGACAGGGATTCTAAACAAGGTGTTTTTGCTTGAAAGCCCAACTTCCACAAGCAGTCCTGCACCAGATTATTTCAAAAATGTGTTGCAATGTTTGTATGTATACTGCATTATCATGCATTATTTGTCACATATCTTGAAATCTGCTAAATGTAGATTTAAATGCTTTAAAATTAGAACCATTCAGTAAAAAAGGACAAAACGTAATTTTCTTAATATTCCAAACACAACACAACCAGATTTGGTTAAATCCTTATTTAACTACATATACTTCATATGACTACATATACTTTTAACTGTATTTCAGTTTTAGTTGGCTAGAAGTAAGTTGTTTTAGTAAATTTTTAGTTGACCAAACCACTTAATTAATACATCTACTGATGCACCTAGACACATTATCAGTGACATTCCTGGGTTCACGGGGTGTTTCAGGTCTTTCAACATCATACAACCCCCTGCAGGTGAGGCTGATCAGATCTCAGCTTGTGTCTGATCACTAAACTTAACCTCAAGAATCTCCACTCTTAAGCCAGAGCCATCTTGAGGCTCTTTCTGCAGCTTCAGGTTTATGGATGACTCATCTCCTTCTCTCTCACCACAATGCCTGGTGCACTGAGAATCCTAAACAGTAATCAAGCTGCAAAACCTCTAAATCTAACCTTGGCTGGCATGCACCTTACGTTCCAGCCCTACGTGCTTGGTGAATTTCCTTTCAAAGGCCTCCTCCAAATAATCTTCCCAAGGGAATGAGCTCCAGGAAGAGCTCCAGGAAGATAAAGATCTCCAAGACCAGCACGATGTCTGGTCTCGAGGTGGTGTTTGCATTGTATTGGAGGAATTTAAGCTGTTTCTCCAGGTCTGTCAACAACTGCCAGTCCCCGACAGAAGCCAAGATCCCTACTGATGAGTTTGTTGAGGGTTTAGGGTGTTCTCTAGCTCTTATAAATGTGATGGCTTGTGTAATAGCAGTTAGCATAGGGATGGTTTCATGTATCCTTATGCTAACTGCTTCTACAATTTTCTTCAGAACTTGGTCATGGCACCTCTCCTAGAGCCTTAGAGCAACTGCTCAGGATGTGCTCCATGGTTCCTTGTTTTGAGCACAGAGGACACCATTCTGCTCGCCTCAGCACTAGGAGCCTTTCCCCCAGAATGCTCCGTAACTCAGCCAAGGCTGCATACTGCTCCTCATTCGCACTCTTGAACTGACATTTAAGGGTTTTTAGCTCCTTCCTGACTTTATGGAGCTTCTCTGACCTCTGGTTCATGGAATATAGTGCTTTAGCAAGTTTCTCCTCCTATGCACCAAACCTCTCTGAAGCCACTCACTATGATGCTTGTTATAGTTTGCAGCTTTCTGTCAACACCAGTTTAATCACTGGTTATTCTATTTACCTAGATGGCTTTTCAGACCAGCTCTTATAAATGTCATTCTTTTTATTGTTCCTTCACCTTCAAAGTTCAAAATCTTACTGCCATTTCGACACCAGATTCGTAAAGGTTTTGAATTTACCAATAGAATAGAATAACCAGTGATTAAATTAAGTTGATAGGAATAGTAATAAACTCTTTCCAGCCTGGCTAAGAAAACCACATCAGGTACAATTTTTGCCCAAATGTATTGCCTGGTGTACAAGTTGATAATCCTTAAGACACCAATTATTGCAAGCATATCAGCATGGACCGTCCTGAAGTCAATGATTATCTCTTTTGTTTTGTTTATGTTAAGAGATAGGTTGTTGTTTGTGCACCAGTTCACTAGTTGCTCCACCTCCTCTCTGTATGGTGCCTCATCATTGTTGCTAACGAGGCCCACCACTGTCGTGTCATCAGCAAACTTGATGATGCAGTTTGGACTGTGCTTGGCAGTACAGTCATGAGTCATCAATGTGAACAGCAGTGGACTGAGCACACAGTTCCAGTGCTCATTGTGATGGTGCTGGAGATGTTCTTTCCAATCCAGACTGTCTGAGGTCTCTCGGTCAGAAAGTCCAGAATCCAGTTACAGAGGGGAGGCATTGAGATTCAGCAACCTCAATTTTCCTATCAGCTTCTGGGGGATGATTGTATTGAATGCTGAGTTGAAGTCAATGAACAGCATTCTTACAGAAGTGTCTTTCTTGTCCAGGTGGGACAGAGCCAGGTGAAGGGCAAGAGATACAGTATCATCAGTAGACCGGTTGGGTTGGTATGCAAACTGAAGGGGGTCCAAAGGGATAGGGAGTCTGGACTTGATGTGACTCATGGCTGCCCTCTCGAAGCACTTCATGATAATTGGTGTGAGTGCCACGGTGCAATGGTCATTGAGTCAGGACACAGCTGACTTCTTTGGCACTGGTATGATAGTGGTGGATTTGAAGCATACGGGGATGACCGCTTGGCACAAGGAGATATTAAAAATATCTGTGAGGACGTCAGCTAGCTGTATTGCACATTCCTTGAGCACGTGACCAGGTATATTATTGGGTCCAGCTGCCTTACGTGGATTAACTTTGGCTAGTGTCCTCCTTACATCATCTGCAGACAGGCAAAGCACCTGATTGTTGGGAGGAAGTTTAGTTTTCCTCGCAGGCACAACGTTCATTGCTTTAAATCGTGCATAGAAGTTGTTCAGCACATCTGGGAGGGAGGCATCACCGTAACACACTTGGGGTAGTCCTGTAATCAGTAATGGTCTGGATGCCCTGTCACATGCGCCGCAGACAAATAAATGTGAAATTTAACTTATGGGCCTCCTCTAAGACATAGACACTGAAGTAAGAGACAAGATGTAAAAAGGGTTAACTTAAGTCAGTTCTGCCTGAAAATTAGACTTCTAAGCAACAGGGGTTTATGGCAGGAAAGGGGGTTAACTGATAAGGATTCCAGATGCGAGCAAGGAACCCCCTGGGGGCATAATCTTAAACTGACCATTTGGCCAGGGCCTCTTAACTGGCCAAATACCATCACCCCCCCCCTACCATAACACCGAATGACGTCTGAAGCAGCAAGGAAGGACTATATAACCTAAAAGTTTGTACCGGCACATCGAACAATACTTTGGTTTTGTTGTTTCTTGCGGGAAACAAGACTTCGGCTTTATTGTTCCTTGCATGCAATAAACTCATCTGTTTTACTTCATCTCGGGATCAAGAACCTTATTCTTTCTGTTACAACAAATTTGGCGTAGTCGGCGGATGCTCCAGAAGGCGCAGAACTTCCCATCGGCAGGAGAGACGGTCAGCGCTCACATTACTAAGAGGTAAGGACTCCTCTTTTTTAAAAAAAAAGTCCCGACTCTCTCTGACCGATTGGGAAGTCTCTGCTCCCTGCGAGAATCGCCCAAGATGACAGAGTAAACATGAGTTCCTGAATTCCTCTGGCCCAGGGAAGACACCGGTGTATGTAATGGGTTGTTTGCTGTAAGCCCAGAATTTGGTCTGGCAGGCGGTCCGCGGTATTGTGTACAGGCGTTCGAAGCTGGTGTATGCCTTAATTGCGCGTGGAGTTTTTGAACGGGTTTTGGACCTTTACCGCGAAGTTCAGGACTGGTGTGGGCCTTAATTGCGCCCGGAGTTCTGAAGTTCAGTACTGATTTGGGCCTTAATTGCGTCCGGGGTTCTGGAGCAAGTGGTGGATTAAATGCACGGAATTCAGGATCGGTGTGGGCCTTAATTGCGCCCGGGGTTCTGGAGCTGAGTGGTGCATTAAATGTACGTATAATCTAGGATTGGTGTGGGCCTTAATTGCGCCCGGGGTCCTGAGATTAGCTACGCCTTGATCGTGCACGGATTGGCGTGGCGTGGTTTTTTGTTTTAAAGGAAACAGAAGTAGGAGATATATATATGTATGTTTTTGGTGTTTTCCTTGTTTGTGAAATACATATACACACGCACGACACTAACATAAACACACCTCATAATAAAAGAGCAAAGCATTAAGCAGGATTTAAAGGATGTTGAGACCCGAGAATCGCCCTGATTGAGCTCAGTGTGTAAGTCCACCCCGGGGCAAAGGCAGCAATGCTGGCGTTCTGGGGATGGTGAATTACTGATCAAGAAAGGGGGTTTTCGAGGTCTCGTTCCTTACCTGTGAACAGTGCGGTGTAAGTCCTCTCTAAAGTCTCTAAGAGGCATTTAGATCTGGAGGTAACAGATGCCCTTGGCTGAATGCAGTGCAGGAATGCACAGGTTTTTCAAGTGAAAGCATCCCCTTACTGTATGAGCTGTTACCTCACACACGACAAAAGTAAAAGAGACCGAAGATGTGTACTAACTGATGGTTTGAGAAAGTGGTGGAAGGGTCCGTTTATATATCGGAAAAGTGTAAGTTGACGGAAAAAAAGGAGAAAAATATATGAACAGCTGAGTTTGTCAGAGGGAGTTTGGGGCGAAGACGCCTGTAAAGAAAGCATATGCGTATTGATTGGCAAAAGCACAAGCATGTAGCTCCCACCCTGGTGCACTGGTGAGGAAAAAAAAAAAAGAAATTGGGATGTGACTTCTTAAAAGTGTGTTTACGGGGAAAACAAAACCCGGAAGAAAAGATACTTTACTCGCTACGAAAGAGTATGAACAAAAGCGAAAAGAGGCAGTGCAGGAGAATCGGAAACTAAAAGAAGAATTAGTTCCTGGTCGCACTGCACTAGTTAATGTGTTATATCCTGCTCTCCCATAGGGGAACAGACAGGCAGGAAATGAAAATAATTGGGATCAATTCCCACATTGGCCATATGGAGACGGGGGGTCTGAGTGGGATGACACCTGGTACGAGTGTGATAGAGACGGAACAGGGACTCCCCTCTTAAAGGGAGGGCGCCCGCAGACCTGTATTCTCACCCGAAGTAGGAAAGGACTTGATGTAGCGGGGCATGGCGCTGTTGATGACACAACACTCTAACTGTCTCACACCCCGTCGAGGGGGTCCGCACTCGGACCTACCTTCCCTGATTCCCCCATACGATCAAATCCAAAACCGGAAGATATTGACCGGTGGGCTAAAGTACCGCACCCGAAATTAAGAATGCAGCGAACCTGGAGTGCGCTTCAGGAATTAAAAGGATTAATGTAGAAGTAAAATAAGAATACAGCACATTGTAGTACGAAGAGAAAAATATATTCTCGATGTGTATGTGTGTTTTATGAATTCGTGTGCCGGCATGTATGTGTGTAACTGTGAGTTTTGGTATACTAAATGACGGTGTGAGTGTGTTTAGCCAGCGGGACTGGCTAGAGACGTAACTAAGAGACTTGACGAAAATCAACTTAAGGAGATTGGAAAATATAAGAGCATCTGAAACGTATAAGTACAGTACAGGTGGACGTAAAAGTAGTTAGATAAACAGATTTTGTATTTTTATACAATTAGTTGCAATAGTGGAAACAATTTGGATTTATTCGAATGTCTCGAAACCAGACATGCTGAAACGCTGTAGGTTTAGAATCGAGACTGGGGAGAATAACGTCTTGTGAGAAGATCTGTTTACCTGACAATTAGATCCTGTAAATCCCTTGTAGCCTCCCTAAGTCTGTTCCAGTCCAGTAGATAAAAATGTACTGTTAATGGAGTGTTGGTTTCTCTGTTAGGGGATATTGGAGCACTACTGTCATGCTTGTTTCACTCCTCTGTTCAACAGTGTGCTACAGAGTAATGTATTTGGGAAGACGGCAGGAGGCCACAGGAGTATTGGGGCAGCAAGCTTTACTTGCCGAGTACCAGATTTTAATGGGTGGTTTTATCCCAGATCTATTGGGTTGGAATATTACGCATTACAAAGAATGACTATCCAGAACAGGGTATCACGTGGCTTCAACTGGCTGTGATCACTCAGTATGTTGATGGTATTCTGAGTGCTTCCCCTGATGAGGAAACCCACAAGTCTGAGTTGCTTCAGCTTTAGAGTGTCTAATAGAAGCAGTTATGATAAGGCCCTTTTGTGTCTAGCATTGTGTAATTTTAACAGGGCCTGGGTGCAATGTTTTTACGGGGTTAGCACAACTCTTAACAGATCTGCTTAAGGGGGGAGTGCAGTACAAGGACAAGATTGCCTTGGTTCCCGCAGCAAAAGCCGCCTGTAATAATTTGAAACAAGCTCTCTTACAGGTGCTGAGACTGGGGTTTCCTCAGATGGATCAACCATCCCTTTGTATGTAAGTGTGGACAAAGGGTTCTGGGCAGCTGTGCTGACGCAGGAGCATGGAGGTAGGCACTATTAAACCATTAGATACTGTAGCCAAAGGGTGGGGGACCGTGAAAATTTAAGAAAATGTAATACTGTTTACTGATGGGTCCTCTCTGATGCATGAGGGAGAACGGAGAACAGGCTGAGCTGTTATAACAGAATTCAAGGTGCTAACAATTGGAAAAATGCCCCTCCACTGCCTCAGCGCAGCAAGCCAGTTAAGAGCACTGATGGGAGATTGTAAAAAGAAAGATGTTAAAGGGTTACTGTATACGTATATAATGTATGTATTTGTTGCATGTAGGCCACAATTCTGGATGGCTATGGAGAAATAGGATTCTCTCACAACGGCAGGGACTCCAGTTAAGAATACTGGGCTTGTCTCTGAACTGATTTGTAGTTTTACAGCTGCCGAAAGAAGCAGCTTGAGTAAGGTGTTAATAACACAATAAATAAAGAATTCCAGTAACAAAAGGTAACAACCATGCAGATGCAGATGCCAGACGAGCGGCACTGGGAGAGCGGGAGTCTGAGACCCCTGTGAAACCTCTATTGGGGAAAAGGGAGAATTCAGGTTGAGGCCTTTAATAGATGTTTAATGGTGGTTAGAAAAGATGTGTAAAGAATGTGGGGTGGTATAATGATGGGATGTGGGCTGGCGCATACCCAAGTGTATGACAAAGATGATCCCGTGGTACGGACTGCCCTGCCCCTTGGATACTGATCTAGGGGCATACTACACTGGGAAGGTGTGCCAGGCTGTAATCGCCTCCTAGGGGTAAGTTGGAAGTCACATTGCCCCCATCACCCACAGTCTGAAGGACCAACTAAGGAAATATCAACTGAAGGAACACCGTGGGTAGATGCTCTACCTGCAGTCCTGTGCGGTTTGCGGGCTGGAGCAGACAGAACTGTGAGACTGAGCCCATTTGAGATCATCACGGGCAGCCAAAGAAACTCCCTGGAGGCCAAGTTTGGCTAACGCACTGATGAATTCACTAACTCTCTATTAAAGTATCGTAGGTTTGTTAACTGAAGCGGTGCACAGGGCTCATGAACAGGTGCCGGACGCTTGGGGACCTCCAGTAGAGGGGAGACACGAATGGATACCTGGCGAGTGGGTGTAGGTGAAGAAGAGATACCCTGCCAGACGTTGCAATCCTGCTGGGAGGGACCATATCAAGTGCCACTAACTACTGATTGTGCCATCTGAGTGACAGGATGAGATCGCTGGATCCGCGCATCGCACTTTCACCGACCCATGGCACCAGAGACTGAGTGAACAGAAAGAAGGATGTTGTTACTGTTTCTGTGTCTGATGCTTCCTAAGACCAACAGTGTGCTTGTTAGGCCTGAGGAGCATTACTGGGGATATGGTATCAATACTTTCCGGGTGTTGGCATATCTATCAGCCAAAAAAAATTATAATCGGAGTTGGGTCAATATTGCTATTACAAGATCCTGACGATAGATCTCCACATGGCTGAGGTCAGCGTTTGGGTCCTGGGGTAGGACTTTATGTATTTGTAGGATTAGGATTGTTTTATATGTATAATTGAAACTATCACTTGTACAAAAACATCAATAACATCTTGTTGTAACCGTGGAACGCACAATGTCATGGTAATGCATGCCTGTATATCTAAAAAGGAAAGATCTGCCCTGACATTGTATGTGTAAAAATAGGCAGTCCTGCGTATGCCATATTTTATAAGGGGGGAATGAAGTAAGAGACAAGATGTAAAAAGGGTTAACTTAAGTCAATTCTGCCTGAAAATTAGACTTCTAAGCAACAGGGGTTTATGGCAGGAAAGGGGGTTAACTGATAAGGATTCCAGATGTGAGCAAGGAACCCCCTGGGGGCATAATCTTAAACTGACCATTTGGCCAGGGTCTCTTAACTGGCCAAATACCATCACCCCCCCCCCCCCTTACCATAACACCGAATGACGTCCGAAGCAGCAAGGAAGGACTATATAACCTAAAAGTTTGTACCGGCACATCGAACAATACTTCAGTTTTGTTGTTTCTTGCGGGAAACAAGACTTCGGCTTTATTGTTCCTTGCATGCAATAAACTCATCTGTTTTACTTCATCTCGGGATCAAGAACCTTATTCTTTCTGTTACAACAACACTAATCATGGACCTGTAGTGGAATTTATTTGCTGATTTGTGTAAGAACTCCTTCCATCAGCAAAAACCAAAGACATGATCATTGACTATAGTAAACAACCACCAGTTGCAAAACCAACAGTCATTGAGGTGCAAGAAATTGAAATTGTCACCAGTTACAAACATCTTGGCACCGTTGTCGATTATAAATTAACCTTCGAGGAAAACACATATGCCACATGCAAGAAGAGGCAACAGTAATTGTTCTCACTCTCATGCTCACATTTTGTATGCTGCTATAGAAATTGTCAGAAAGACAGACAAAATGCACTAATTATTATTTTTTTATTTAGACTAAATTAAAATCCAAGTGAACTTAATCTTCTGTAGTTGTTACAAATCCTTTGGATATATTTGTATATGATAGTTATTTTACAAACATTTTTAAACACAGTAACAGCTTTTCAATGAGGCCTCCAACATTTGGCATTTCTCAACATAACCAATTTTTAATGTCTTAGCAATGAGCAATGTTCACCAAAGAATGAAGAATGCAAGATAAACTAGCTTGTACAAGAACATTCAAATATACTTCAACATACAGTAAGTGCATGTTTCAGTGTTTATTTGGTATTCCATACGTACTGTACAATGACAAATTTATATCTTTAGTTGAGTCCTGTCTATGACATGTCTTTTAAATGTTTATCTGCATTCATCTTTACCTTGTTCTCACACCATTTCAATCTTTTTTTCACATCAAACTTGAACTTAGACATTAATGACATAAAAGATGTCATAGATAGGACTCAGCTAAATATATTTTTTCTTTGTATGTATGGAATGCAAGACAAACATTGAGACATACTTATTTTGAAGTGTATTTGAAAGTTCTTGTCCAAGTTAGTTTATACGTTCCCAGATAATACAATTATTTAAGATTATTTAAGATTACTGTAAGTAAGAATATATGCTGTTTTGGTATGTTTCTCAGTAATGTCTCAGTAACATATCTGAGTGTGTGTTTGCACAGGCACGTAAAACAAACCTGCTCTTCATGTGACTTAATTCCCCTACCTCTAACTTTTAGGGCATTTTCACATGTACTTATATAAAAACAAATATTTGTAGTGTTATTTCATGACAGAAATATTGATTGACTCAATGATTTCAAATATGCAAATCAGTTTGAGGAAGTGTAACTTTATTTCTCAATGTATATTCCAAGTACACGCCCCTAACAAGTTTGATCAAGTGTGTATACTCTGTTGTCTTTGTTGAGAGAGTGTTATCTAATTTCGAGATATACCACAAACATACAAACTCTGTCAGTCAGGTAATTCAAGGAAATACATCATCCCTCAGAAATAAAATAAAAAACTCAGCTTTTTGTTTCTAATTATACTTTTGTACATGCCCAAACACATTGTGGTCCTCAAATAGCCTGCCCGAACTGGAGATTTGGTTTGTACAAAGGTGGAACACACTCACAGGCACCTTTTCCTTCATCACATCTTAGTTTATAGCTTATCTTTAGCTACTCTGTTTTGATCAGGACTTGGATGAAATCTTGTCCTGAGTCCATTCAAAGTGTTTCTGTAAATGAATATACAGACACCTTGATCTGTATCAGTGAAGTATATCTCGGTTTAAGTTTGCACATTCTCTATGTATAACTTAATTCTATTGTTTCCCATCATTTTCAGGTCGTACACTCAAGTACTTATAAAAAAAAACACATATGTGAAGTTTTATTTCTATGTCCTGTGGTAGGCATTTGATAGACACACTGATTTTTGCATTGTTTTTTTACTTTAGGTGTACCTCTTCCACAGAACAGGATATAAACCTCAAACTATGTTTATGAGCATGTTGACCTTGCGGGGTTTAGTAATGTGAATGAAGATCAAAGGAGATATGAATGGGCAGTTACATATCTGCACACCACCATGAGAAAACAGGAGGATGGACCCTATGCGGTACTTAGGGGCTAGGCGAGAGGCAAAGTCCGAGTCGGGTTCTGAGGATCATAGGAAAAGGCAGGAGAGAAGGTTTCCAATCCAGAGAAGGGCAAGGCTGAAGTCATAGTCGAGAAGGCAGATCCAGGAGTAAAAAGGTTAACGAATAGGCTTCCAAATCTGAAGGGGCAAGACAGTAGACGTAGTCAAAAGAGAGTTCCATGGTTAGTATTATTATTCATATGAGCTTAACATGCAGAAGTTACATAGTTATACAGTGCCTTGCGAAAGTATTCGGCCCCCTTGAACTTTTCAACCTTTTGCCACATTTCAGGCTTCAAACATAAAGATATACATTTTTTATTTTATGTGAAGAATCACCAACAAGTGGGACACAATTGTGAAGTGGAACGAAAACTATTGGATTTTTGAAACTTTTTTAACTAATAAAAAAATGAAAAGTGGGGCGTGCAAAATTATTCGGCCCCCTTGCGTTAATACTTTGTAGAGCCACCTTTTGCTGCGATTACAGCTGCAAGTCGCTTGGGGTATGTCTCTATCAGTTTTGCACATCGAGAGACTGAAATTCTTGCCCATTCTTCCTTGCAAAACAGCTCGAGCTCAGTGAGGTTGGATGGAGAGCGTTTGTGAACAGCAGTTTTCAGCTCTTTCCACAGATTCTCGATTGGATTCAGGTCTGGACTTTGACTTGGCCATTCAAACACCTGGATACGTTTATTTGTGAACCATTCCTTTGTAGATTTTGCTGTATGTTTGGGATCATTGTCTTGTTGGAAGATAAATCTCCGTCCCAGTTTCAGGTCTTTTGCAGACTCCAACAGGTTTTCATCCAGAATGGTCCTGTATTTGGCTGCATCCATCTTCCCCTCAATTTTAACCATCTTCCCTGTCCCTGCTGAAGAAAAGCAGGCCCAAACCATGATGCTGCCACCACCATGTTTGACAGTGGGGATGGTGTGTTGAGGGTGATGAGCTGTGTTGCTTTTACGCCAAACATATCGTTTTGCATTGTGGCCAAAAAGTTCGATTTTGGTTTCATCTGACCAGAGCACCTTCTTCCACATGTTTGGGGTGTCTCCCAGGTGGCTTGTGGCAAACTTTAGACGAGACTTTTTATGGATATCTTTGAGAAATGGCTTTCTTCTTGCCACTCTTCCATAAAGGCCAGATTTGTGCAGTGTAAGACTGATTGTTGTCCTATGGACAGACTCTCCCACCTCAGCTGTAGTTCTCTGCAGTTCATCCAGAGTGATCATGGGCCTCTTGGCTGCATCTCTGATCAGTCTTCTCCTTGTCTGAGCTGAAAGTTTAGAGGGACGGCCAGGTCTTGGTAGATTTGCAGTGGTCTGATACTCCTTCCATTTCAAGATGATCGCTTGCACAGTGCTCCTTGGGATGTTTGAAGCTTGGGAAATCTTTTTGTATCCAAATCCGGCTTTAAACTTCTCCACAACAGTATTACGGACCTGCCTGGTGTGTTCCTTGGTCTTCATGATGCTCTCTGCGCTTTCAACAGAACCTTGAGACTATCACAGAGCAGGTGCATTTATACAGAGACTTGATTACACACAGGTGGATTCTATTTATCACCATCAGTCATTTAGGACAACATTGGATCATTCAGAGATCCTCGCTGAACTTCTGGAGTGAGTTTGCTGCACTGAAAGTAAAGGGGCCGAATAATTTTGCACGTCCCACTTTTCATTTTTTTATTAGTTAAAAAAGTTTCAAAAATACAATAGATTTCGTTCCACTTCACAATTGTGTCCCACTTGTTGGTGATTCTTCACATAAAATAAAAAATTTATATCTTTATGTTTGAAGCCTGAAATGTGGCAAAAGGTTGAAAAGTTCAAGGGGGCCGAATACTTTCGCAAGGCACTGTATTGTCACAGTAAGGTGCTTCAGCCAGTCGCGGCTTGCATCATCCAAATCGGTGAAGTTGCAGGGGCACCTGAAGCGAGGGCAGGGGTATAGAATGTGATCGTCCGTCTGCTCCTTGCCGCAGCCGCATTCGCAAATTGGGTCATCAGTGAGACCCCACTTGTGTAGGGTGGCCCGGAAATGGCCATGTCCGGTTCTTAGTCGGTTCAGCTTGACCCAGGCTTGTCTGGGTAGGTCATTTCCAGCGGGTTTGTGAGATACTTTGTTGATAACTGTTTCAGTCTGTGGTTGTTATTATTCCACGCATCTTGCCACTTTTTGTTAGCCCATTTGGTGCCATTGTCGTTGTTTGCTTCTTTCATGAGGCGCCTCATTGTGTTAGGAGGTGAGTGCCGGTTTTCTAGTCGGAGGATCGTGGGGTTCCGGTTGCAGATGGCATCGTGCAGCAGGTGGTTGGGGTCATCCGAGGCTTTCAGCGCAAGGTTGATGCAACGTGCTTCTCTGTGAATATTTGGTGGAGAGATGCCACTGAGAATCGGTAGCAGTTCAGTGGGTGTAGGTCTCTATGAATTGGCTTCATTACTTTGCTCTCCTCCCCACTGATAGCTGATGTGTGGTGAGCGTTCTGGCGCACTATGGCTGCCGTCGCATCATCCAGGTGGATGCTGCACATTGGTGGTGGTGGAGGGGAGTCCCCATTACCTGTAAAGCGCTTTGAGTGGAGTGTCCAGAAAAGCGCTATATAAGTGTAAGCAATTATTATTAATTATTATTATTAATGCACCCGGTGATAATGCGCATACTGTTGTTCAGGGCTATGTCTACCTTGTGGCTGCTGTTGTGCCAGGCAGGAGAGCAGTACTCAGCCATATATCTTGATATTGCTGTCGTATTTGGTGTGAGTCTCCTTAAGAAGGATCACTTGAGCATTGTGTTCTTGAGCAAGGTGGTTGATGACCACGCATTTGGCTCTAGTTAGGCCTTCCACATTGATTTGCAGGATACACGGACCTGTAGGTTCTTGAAAGACCCTTAGGTTATTTTCTTCTTGCGGAGTACAATTCATTACTGGTAAGCATTGCATGGTAAGTTCAATCTGAAGAGCTTTTTGCCGTCAGAAACGTTGCCCAGGAATCACTACGAGGAAGTAGCTCTTCTTGACCCCTTCCGTGGTTAGTAACAGAGAGCAAGAAGGAAAAGAGAATCTAAGGCAAGGTACAGATGCAGCCATTCAAAGTGAGCGGTACAGACACGTACCGCAGGTAAGATGACACGGGGTACCACGGTGCGTGATTGGTTGACCGACAGGGGCACTCGTGGTCCGTTGGTCTGTCGTAGAAAGACTTACTGTAAACGTCTTTACTGTGCCCGTTGTAGATATTGAATTTTACCACTGAAAGGAAATCTTAGTAGCTGAGCATAAAAAGAATAGGAGCATACTGTAACGCGTGTGAAGGCCATAAACGATATTAATTTTGGAACATAAACATACAGTATATAGCTGGTCTTGGTACTTTAAAGAAAAAAATACACACCAGTATTCCATTTCTCCCTAAACATTGTAAGCTTCGAAGTCTTTAACTAACGTGATACCGGAGTCAACAAGCATACTTTTAGAATTTGATTAAAAGGGAATATAATATGGAATCGCGTATCTAAAGAATTTAATAACGGTATTCGTGTGCTGCGACAGGGCTGTGTAGGGCTGTTTCGCCTGCCTGTTCATGCGAGCTGTCTTGTAGCTGACTGGTCTAGGTGTGTGACTACCAACTGGCAGGTTGTGTGTTCGAATCCAACTGGTGCTGGACTTTTCTTTTAACAAACATAACAAAGCGATATTATGGACAATCAATTGACTTTTATATTTCAAAATATCGCAACATGATCGATATTTGTGATATTTTGAACATATCTTCCCTTCTGACAGCGGTTCCTGCTTCTATTGTGTGTGTGTGTGCAACAGAGTAAATTTTTATAGAGAAATGGAGCCTGGACAGTATGCGTTACAATATAAACATTTATATTGATTTAAATCGTGTTCTGATTTAAATCGCAAACACGTGATTAATTATATGTGTTTTTTAATCATAATCAGGCTAATGCATTTCTACATTTTCTGTATGAACCAGCTTAGAGGTTCATACAGAAAGACAGCTTGTGTTTAAATTGAGTGTAAGGTAATTTATGCTTCTAAAGTCATGGTCAGCATTTATTATTGTACTGTGCTGTAAACTTTTTCTGTGCCTAGTCACATTATTTTATAGCGTTTTTATTGCGTTATTAAATCCGGTGGCGCTGTGTGTTAGTTTCCTGACTCCCATTATTTAAACTGCGACACTGATCATTCATCTCTAAATAAACTTTATTTTATATAGCGTTTTAAGCGAATAGGTAATTAGATTACTCATAAACCTAATCGCTTTTTCTACATAAACACAGCGTGATTGCTCTCTGAAAATGCTTTTCCTTTATTTTTAAAGTGGGCTCAGATTTCAACTATAGATCGTATTATTATAAACTTTCTTGGAAAAATGTATTTTATGTAAACCATGTTTGCTATTAATTCATTTAGGGCTAAAATACGTTCATTGTCTTCCAATCGAGTCGAGTTGACATTGGAAGCCTGCCACACCCGGACTGTTAAACCAACGCATTAGCACGTCAAAGCCCATCGAGGGTATTGAGCCAGTATTGGCTTTAGTATTCCCCCCCTCTCCCCTCAATTCAATTCAATTCAAGGTGTTTTATTTGCATGACAGATGGGTACAAGCAGTGTTGGGTATGTATATTGTAACGCTTACGGCAGACTGGCACTGTGTAAGAGCCGGCGCACCAGAGCAGCGCACCGAGGGAGCATCTGCATTTATAACTTAGTTTTTAAAATAAGTCAAGCAATATGAAGCATCTCCTTTTACTTAGTGCCTGAGCATAAAAAGAATAGGAGCATACTGCAACGCGTGTGAAGTCCATAAACGATATTAATTTTGGAACTTAAACATACAGTATATGGCTGGTCTCGGTACTTTAAAGAAAACATACACACCAGTATTCCATTTCTCCCTAAACATTTTAAGCATCGAAGTCTTTAACTAACGCAATACCAGAGTCAACAAGCATACTTTTAGAATTTGATTAAAAGGGAATATAATATGGAATCGCGTATCTCAAGAAATTAATAACGATATAATTATATTCATGTTGCAAAAGAACTGCAACGGACATAAAAACTCCCTTGCTTTTAACAGAGCGTTCCATAATTTCTAACTACGAAAATGCCAGGTGAAAGGATTTGTAAACATATTTTGTTAAAGCAAGTCAGTTTTTTCCGCAACACATAAAAGACATTTTTCCAAGAAAGTTTAGCCTTTGTCACTAATGAAACCACTAAATAAAGACATAAATATAGCAATCTTAAGCTTTGTTTTATTTAATGTTGGTAGCAGGATGAACTGTCAGAGTGTATATTTTGTCGCAGAGTTGCTGCAAGATGTTAACAGTGAAAAAGGTATTTAGAAATGAGTTATTTCAAGATGAAAATTTTCAGAATAATTGCAAATCTAGCAGGATAGAGAAAGCACAGAAAACTGGCAGTTAGATTGATCAGATTAGTATGAAAAGTCATTTAGCAAAGGGAATGAGAAGAGTGACAAACTAGTATACTTTAGATCATTTTTTCTGAACCAGGGATAATCTGATCATGTTTCCCTATAACAATAATAAAAAACTTTATTTGATATATCACTATTAAAGGTGGCATCTCAAAGCAATACAGTAGATGTAAAAACAGATAAAAGGACCACAGATTACAAAGTAAATGCATATAAGAAAGACAAGCAGTTAGAGGTGCTACCAAAATTAGAAAATGAAGCAAATACAGACACTAAGTCTTCTGAAAAGAAAGGTTCTGAGGTTAGATTTAAACTGGCCCTGGTGTGTGTGTGTTTGTGTCTGTCTGTCCTGTGATGGACTGGCGCTATGTCCAGGGTGTATTCTGCCTTGTGTCCGTCGCTTACTGGGATAGGCTCCAAATCCTCTGTACTGGATAAAGAGATTAGAAATGGAAGTAAAGGCACTGTGTGGATGGAACTATACACAGTGTTAGAAACCCACTATGAAGTGGCAGCATCTCACTGAGAATAAAACATTTTATAGTGCTGGCTTAAGGAAACAACCTTTCCACCTCTCTTGCACATCAGTATCCATACCTAGTTATTTAAACAAATTGCCTCTAATTATAAACATCTTAATATGCTGGCTCTGTGGATCCGCATCAGCTATGTTTGCCCATTCCTTCAATTCATGTGCATCCAACACACAGTTCAACGCTAGCAACTACACAAATTCTAAAATATGAGCTCTACTTGCCACTTACAATACCAACAGTACCAGCTAACTTTAGTAGTGACATTTTCATGGATCTTTTTAACAATAAAATTTACAACATCAGACTTCAGACACAATTAAACAGGCCTCAAAAAAGTCTGGTACAAACATTTTCAGCATGGAATAAACCGTTACTTTAATGGTATAAACCTTAAATGGATTTATATTCTCAATAAGATTTGGTGCTCAGTAACATGACTTAGAAAATGACAGAAGACATACGTATCATGCTTATCCTTCTATTTTTCATAATCGTAAACTCCTTAAGGCAGTTACATTTTCTCGGTTCTGACCTGGAGTTACAGAGAAATTTAAATTCTAATAAGAGATTTGTAATGAGGAAAGTCATACCAATCACTCATACAGTACCAGGATTTGCAATTACAATACAAATACTTTCTTTCTGTATGTGTTTATTTTGCAGTTTGAGTCTATGGCATTCCTTTGGGGGTCTATACTCCAAGGCATGACTTTTTTATGGGAACATGACATTTTTTTAAACATATATTTTTGTGGTAGGAGGGCGCAAAACATCAGTATTTACTGCTATTAATTACTGTACGATTTATAGTTGAAATCTGAGCCTAGATATAAAGTTAGATATAAAGTTAAAATCTCGACAAAGCAATGTAGGAAATACAGAGAAAATAAATCCTTTCTGACATCTAAAATCAGTTTCGATCAAGGTCTCTAAAACGAACAAGAAAAAGAGGATTTTCGGAGGGCAATTATGCTGTGTTTATATAGAATAAGTGATTTATGAGCAATCTAATTTCTTGTTCGTTTAAAACGGTGAAATGTCAGCTGCAAAAGATCGCACCAGAAACAGCACTCTCTCTGCCTGTCATAGACGTTCAGGAAAGGCTGAATGAAGTCATGTCAAGTACAATAATTCGGTGATCAATAATAACAGTTGTAGGACAGTATATAAGGAGGATAAGGATTTTGAAGTTGACTCGAAATCTGATAGGTAACCAGTGCAAGGACTTGAAAACAGGTGTAATGCATCCCTGATAGGATTCTTGCTGTCATATTCTGAACATATTGAAGATTGCTCAGTGTGGATTTAATTTCCCCAGTGAACAGGATGTGCATTTATTAATTCTAGAAAAAAAGCCTTTCTTGATTTCTCTAGTTCTTAGTTTCTCTAGTTCCCTTTAAAATAAACTATTATTCCACAATGCAGAGTATTACATGGCCAGTATTTACACATGATATTTGTGATTTAAAGAAATTAACACAAGCAGCTTTTGGAGATTTAAGTGTTGGCTGAGTTATTGCAGGATAAAAGACTAGAGATGTTGGCAAGAAGAAGATAATTTGGGGAAAGCTGAGGAATACACTTATAACAAGAACACTTCCTAATGGGGTTAGGCATACTTTTGATGAAGACGATGAAGTTAACAGACTATATGTTTACATAGATACTGAAATAAGGATTGTATTTTAGATTATGTGTAGTTGCTGGCATTGAACTGTGTGTTGGATGCACATGAATTGAAGGAATGGGCAAACATAGCTGATGCGGATCCACAGAGCCAGCATATTAAGATGTTTATAATTAGAGGCAATTTGTTTAAATAACTAGGTATGGATACTGATGTGCAAGAGAGGTGGAAAGGCTGTTTCCTTAAGCCAGCACTATAAAATATTTTATTCTCAGTGAGATGCTGCCATTTCATAGTGGGTTTCTAACACTGTGTATAGTTCCATCCACACAGTGCCTTTACTTCCATTTCTAATCTCTTTATCCAGTACAGAGGATTTGGAGCCTATCCCAGTAACCAACGGACACAAGGCAGAATACACCCTGGACATAGCGCCAGTCCATCACAGGACAGACAGACACAAACACACACACACCAGGGCCAGTTTTCCCATAAACCAATTAACTTACCAGTATGTTTTGGAGTGCGAGAGGGAGTCATATCACACATATGGAGAAAAACCATGTAACCCAGAGAGAACATGCAAACCCCACACACACAGGATGGCAGGAATTGAACGTAGGACCCCAGTGCTGCAAGATAGGAATGCTAACCACTTCGCCACCATTATAAATGGATGGATATCTTAGTTATCTTTCTAGTTCACAGGTTTGCATGCATAATTTAATTTTGAAAGCCACTGAGACATCAGGTACTACTGTTGTATTTATGAAAAAGAAACTTAACAAAAAACATACTAACAACTGTGCCATCCTACTCCTTAGTTAATACATTTTATTATTCATAAACAGTTAACATTGTTAGCAAAATATTTTGAATTATATTTAACCCTATTTTTTCTTTAGTTTTGTATTTAACTTATTATATGATAGTCAGACTTAATGTATATTTGAACAATGAAAATATATTTTTACAAGATTTTACATTAAGCACTTAAAATTAATATGGTTAATAATAGTAAACTGTAACATGCTGTAGCAAGATTGGTTAAACTGCGAAGAAAATGCTTTCAGAGAAAATGTTTCAGGTGTGAAGAACATAGATCTCCAATGCAATTTCAACCAAACCTGTTCCCACACACCCTGCCCCCACTACCATTAGAATATACACAAAGCACTCAAATCTTTCGAGCTAATGATCAGGTGACCCGAGAGAGAGCGAGAGAAACACCAAGGGGTGCGGAACCAGGGAACTATTTACATGGAAAACGGGCGATCTCCCCAGACTGTCCGCCCGTTTCACTGTTACCTGGATACCTCTTTATTTAGAACTCACTAACACTGATTTTTAGTTTAGAAGGATTCAAGTAGGGTTTTAGATGAAAGGCAGCGACCTTAATCAAGCCCAAATCATAATTGAACCCATTCAGAGCCTACATTACATTTTAGCGTTTCATTCTGAGCAGAAGACCCTCACACCTGAAGAAAGGGGAGGTGTCTTTCGCTGGAAATCTCGCCTGCTTCTACTTTACAACCGGAGTGCTGGCTGTGACGAATTAAACCGGTTTCACAGGTTTCAATCACAGACCATGTGACATGGGAGTCAGGAAACTAACACACAGCGCCACGGGATTTGATAACGCTATAAAAACGCTATAAAATAATGTGACTTGGCACAGAACAAGTTTACAGCACAGTACAATAATAAATGCTGACCATGACTTTAGAAGCATAAATTGCCTTACACTCAATTTAAACACAAGCTGTCTTTAGCCCTCTAAGCTGGTTCATACAGAAATGTAGAGATCCAGGCTCAGAACACACAGCTTCATTAGCGAATACATATGCAGGACAACTAGAGAAGACGTTTTACAGAGGATGGATTTTTAGAAACATCCCATCACTGACATCACTGAAGTCAACTCCTAGGTACTGTAACTGTCGTGTGGATAGTTTCACAAGAATCAGACAAAGGTTTAAGCATCGCTTGTTCTAGATAAAACTGCAAAAAAAAAACAACAACCCATAATGTACTTCTTTGCGGCTCTGTTTGCCCAAATCATATATTCACAACGCGAAATCTAGAAAATAATATTACGTAACCAAAATCCGCAATATGGAAACAGAACCTGTGTAATTGTTGATAGATGATGTACTCGTACATTTTTTCAAGACGAACTACAACATTTAAAAAATGACTTGTATGTACTTGATATCTCTAATCAATCCACGGGTCCCAGCACAAAACGAAACTAAAACGCAAGTAATTTGACCGTATGAAATGCAAAATATAAACCTAGAAACATATACGTGAGCAGTTCTTAAGCACTGTAGTATCGGTGTTAAGACATACCTCTCAAATACTGTAAATCAAGTTAAAAATATCTCAAGACTGATTCTGGTCATAATGAAACCATGTTTCGTGTATGTTTTCTTTAAAGTACTGAGACCAGCCATATACTGTATGTTTATGTTCCAAAATTAATATCGTTTATGGCCTTCACACGCGTTGCAGTATGCTCCTATTCTTTTTATGCTCAGCTACTAAGATTTCCCTTCAGTGGTAAAATTCCATATAAATCTTCAATACTTAAACGGGCACAGTAAAGACATTAAATATACATATACATACTGTATACAGTACAGTTTGCATACAGTAATATGTTTATGTTCCTAAATCAATCTCTTTTATGAGCATGTGAAAGGCATGGTGAATCGGAGTTCTCAAAAATTACTGTACTTTGCATGATTGGAAAGAAATGCGTGATTGCGAAATGCTGTGGTGTTACTTTTACAAAGACGGTCAATGAAAAAAAGAATGTTGACCAGGGCAATACTTTGAGTTTACTCTTACAGCTTGTCCAAGGTCATTCATTATTAATACTATTAGTAATATCTTCGTTAAAGACTTTGATGGCCACAGCTCAAACATGAGAGGTTGAGCTTTATTAGCTCCACCTTGCGGAAATTCCAGATACTATTATTTTGCTTGTCGTATTATAGGAGAATTTACGGTAACTCACGGTATTTACCGGTAGCTTGCAGTAGACTGCGTACAGCGTACCACAAAATAATGCGGTATCGCCCGCACATTTTGAATGGCTGTATCTGTAGGTGAACAAACAACCAATACCCAGCAATGAACAGGGGCTTCTGGAGGGTTTAAGTGTTGTGCGAGGGAGGAGGTGCGCTGATTGATGGAGTGTCGTGGTTGGCTGATTAGCAGTAGTGGTGTCGTTTAGCAGAAGTTCTCAGGGCTTGGGTGTGATTAGTGCGAGTGTGCTTCCGTGTGAGAATGTGGTGGGATGAAGGTGTGACAATTTAGTTCTTTTAGCTCTGTCCGCTAGTGTGCAAGTGTGCCAACACAGTGGAGTTATTAAATCCTGGACCAGGGTACACTAATTTTCTTACTTAAGTTAAAATGAAATATACTATCTGCCCTCTGTCCCTCACTTTGATACATACAGCCAAAGGGAAGAGGATTAGAGTCAGACTGCAGACAGACTCTGTATTAAAAAGCCGTAAACTTAAAATGATCCACTAGTGATCAGAGCTTAATATCACGTATATTGGTCCCATATTGGTTTATAGGAGATGAAAACTCTACCTGTAGGGAGTCTTTCATAATTAAGAGCTTAACTTTAGAATATTAGTCTCATTTCATTGTACATTTCCCTTCTGCAGTAGGACCTTTGAAATGAAATAATTACAAATCTGCTCTATTTCACCTTAGTTCTTTTACACTGTCAAGGAGTAGATAACCCAGGACTGTTTAGTAATTATTTAGGTATATTTGTAGACAATGTACAGTACTTTGTACAAGTTTGAGCTGCACGGCAATATGGATTAAACTTTGATGATATTGTCCAGCCTCGTTCCAGGCTGGAATCTGTCCCCTTCAATCAGAAAAATGAGACCTTAATCTTTACCAGATATTCAACCCCAAGATTAAGATATTCAACCCAGATGTACTGTAACAGAATATTATCATGTAAAAGAATGCTAATCTGTAATTTTTTCTATGATACACCCTGTGCTCCTGAGGAAATATCTTTCAGAACCTGCATTTTAACCTTTGCCAGAGAAACAAACAAGTCATGACTCAACATGCCTGACTTCACAGGGACAATGAATGATCACTTGTTTTTAGAGTTGACTGATTATTCCAAACACTCTCTGTCTTTTCATTCAGTGGTGATTCTGTTCCTCTTTCTAACATTCGCCTTGTGTGTTTGTTATCAACTTATAAATTAGATTTGAAGAAAACATATACGGGTACAGTGTAGAATAGGCAGAACATGCCACTGCAGTCCTCAACTTGGCTCAACTCACTGCTTTGACTTGAGGAGGTATATTAAACACACACAGCTCTGTATCATATGAACACTTTCCCTCACAATATAAATTCATCTAGATAAAAAAAATATTCAAATGGAAAACCAGTCCCCTAAGACATTCACTTACAAGCTTGGCAGTAAAGATAATCTGAGAATAATTGTGGCCAAATAAAATCAATTTCACAGCCTTCTATTCGATTAGACAAAGGAAGACAAGTTCTGATCTAAAGAGGTGGATGGAGAGCAGCCAGATCTCCAAAAACAGATGCAAAGGGGAGCTGGAAAGAAGAGAATTAAAACTAAATGGAAAGACTGGGAGAGTGTGGGATCAGACAGAAGCAGACTCTGAGGGGGTGTAGGTCAGGCTGACTGAGTGTTGGAAGTGTGGAAGAGTCTAACCCTCCCAGAGGGACAGGTACAGTAGTTAAAGATGGAAGATTGTGGTATAGCTTCTGGAAACAAATGTGTATGGGTGAAAGAATGCAGGTTGTAAGCCGTGTCTTTTTCACTCAGAAAATAAATGTATTTGGCAGTTAGGCTCATTAAACATACATTTGATGACTAACAAAAATCCTTAAGTTTTAAATATGATATATCCACAAGTATGCAAAGGAACAAGTAATAGGTTTATTCCATGCTGAAAGAAAGAAGAAAGAGAACACAACGTTTCGGCCGTGGAGCCTTCTTCAGGTGTGAGAGAGACAGGGCAGTAGGCAAAGGTAAAGTAGCGGGAGAACAAAGGTTGAGAGGGAGGAGGAGTGAGAGGCGGGAGCAGGGGACAGAAAGAGAGGCCAATCAAGAGGTGTGAAGTCAGAATGGGTGCAGAGAGGTGTGAAATGAAACTTCCAATGAATGGAGAAAATTTAAAAGAACAGTAATCTGTCGTTAAGGGAAGGGAGAATGTGTGATCCTAGCTGCAGAATAATTTTAGTTTCGGTGGTCTTTCTGATGTATGAGTTCGGAAAACCGTCTTTGAGAACACAGACGGAGAGATTAGAGTGGTCGTGGCCGTCAGAGGTGAAATGAGAAACAATGGGCTTGGAGAGATCTTTAATCTTCACAGCCCTGACGTGTTCTCTGAAGCGGTCTCCGAGTCTCCTTCCTGTTTCCCCAATGTAGATGGCTGGGCATTTACTGCAAGAGATACAGTAAATAAGGTTGCTGGAGGTACAAGATGCTGTCTGGGTGATCCGGAATTGTCCTGAGGGGCCTTGAATGAGTGTGGTGGTGGCTGTGTACTTGCAGGTGATACAGCGAGCTCTTTTGCAAGGGAAAGTGCCTGGTGTGGATGGTTGCTGAGGGCGGTCAAGGGAGCTGTGGACAAGGAGGTTACGCAGATTAGGTGGTCGGCGATATGAGATGATAGGGCGATCAGAAAAGAGGGCCCCAATGGAGGGATCATCCTGTAGGATGGAAAAGTTCTGGTTAATGGTCCTGGGGATAGGAAGTGTGTTAGGGTGGTAAGGAAGCACCAAAGGAATGCTGTTGTTACGGCGGGAGATCAACAGGTCAACAGGTTTTTTACCAACAGGTCAGTGGAGTTGCCATGGGCACCAGAATGGGACCCAGCTATGCCAACATTTTTGTAGGCTGGGTAGAAGAACGCTTCTTTGCTTCCTACACTGGCTATGTCCCTGACCTCTACAAACGATATATTGATGACTGCGTCGGTGCCGCCACATGCTCCAACGATCAGCTTGAATTCTTCCTGCACCATTTCACCAACTTCCACCCGTCCCTCAAATATACGGTTAACATTTCTTCCACCACTCTTCCGTTTCTAGACATCCACTTGTCTATCAACTACCCCCGACTGTCCACTTCAGTTTATTACAAACCCACGGATTCACACAGCTACCTCCTGTACAGCTCATTTCACCCCAACCACACTAAAAACTCTCTTCCTTTTTCACAGTTCCTTAGGTTACGACGATTATGCAGCGACGACATCGACTTCGAAAACCAAGCCCTCGAAATGTACTCATTTTTTATCAACAGAGGATACCCCAGCAGTGTGATTGACAGGGCCCTTGCCCGAGCCAAAAACACCCCCCCGGACCATCAACCCGATCAGGAACTCCCGCCGTAACAACCGCATTCCTTTGGTGCTTCCTTACCACCCTAACACACTTCCTATCCCCAGGACCATTAACCAGAACTTTTCCATCCTACAGGATGATCCCTCCATTGGGGCCCTCTTTTCTGATCGCCCTATCATCTCATATCGCCGACCACCTAATCTGCGTAACCTCCTTGTCCACAGCTCCCTTGACCGCCCTCAGCAACCATCCACACCAGGCACTTTCCCTTGCAAAAGAGCTCGCTGTATCACCTGCAAGTACACAGCCACCACCACACTCATTCAAGGCCCCTCAGGACAATTCCGGATCACCCAGACAGCATCTTGTACCTCCAGCAACCTTATTTACTGTATCTCTTGCAGTAAATGCCCAGCCATCTACATTGGGGAAACAGGAAGGAGACTCGGAGACCGCTTCAGAGAACACGTCAGGGCTGTGAAGATTAAAGATCTCTCCAAGCCCATTGTTTCTCATTTCACCTCTGACGGCCACGACCACTCTAATCTCTCCGTCTGTGTTCTCAAAGACGGTTTTCCGAACTCATACATCAGAAAGACCACCGAAACTAAAATTATTCTGCAGCTAGGATCACACATTCTCCCTTCCCTTAACGACAGATTACTGTTCTTTTAAATTTTCTCCATTCATTGGAAGTTTCATTTCACACCTCTCTGCACCCATTCTGACTTCACACCTCTTGATTGGCCTTTCTTTCTGTCCCCTGCTCCCGCCTCTCACTCCTCCTCCCTCTCAACCTTTGTTCTCCCGCTACTTTACCTTTGCCTACTGCCCTGTCTCTCTCACACCTGAAGAAGGCTCCACGGCCGAAACGTTGTGTTCTCTTTCTTCTTTTTTTCAGCATGGAATAAACCTATTACTTGTTCCTTTGCAGCCTACGCATGCTGACGCAGCTACCCACCTGAACTACTATCCACAAGTATGAAGCATATCTGTCTAGACATGTCACTTACTTTATGTATTCACTTTTTATGTTATGTGTTAGGAATATACTTTTCCCTCAGAATCAGAATTGCACCTGAACTGAAAGGGGGGAGATTTACAATACATGCATTTTCAACCTCAGCAGTGAGGAGCAGACGGGGAACTCCACAGCCCTCTTAAGTATATTAGAGAGAATTTTAGAATATTATTATTCAAAACCCATGGATGGAAAGTAGCCAGAAAGTGGACAGTGACACCAAAAGAGTACCAACCCACCAGAAAGGCAAATTTAAGACATAATTTAACACTGTTTCCTATTGCAAAATAACAGGTGTGTAAGAGTCAGACAATGCATAGCTTGTTCCAACTTGCTCTACCAGAGCCCAACTGTAGTGATTCTGAAGATTTCAGAATAAAATAATCTTCTAGGTCTCCTCTGCTAGGTTGTGTGTCTCAAAATAAAGAGTGTACTATAAGGAACAAAAAGAAATCAGAAAACCTCTAGGATAATGTTCTGTAAAGGCACTGGAGGTGGGTTCAGGGCATTTTTTGAAATAAGTATTTTTAAAATATTTATTTAATATATTCTGCACTTGCAAGCTCAAATGGAAAGTTTCGAATACATTGCTTTTTATTGCACCCCATTCCCCTCCACCATGCAATCAAAACTAGAGAGTGAAAGCAGTTTTAGCAGATAAATCAGTTTGGCTCAGAAGTGATTCTTATCACCTCACTTTTTATCACCTTGCTGCTATAGGTGGACTTTGTTCCAAACAAGCTGGGAAGCTAAAGCACAGTAAAACCATTTTTTTGCATTTGTTTTTTGCATTCCTGGCACCTTTTTTGCTTTCTATATGTGCTTCAAACAGTAAAGAGACAAAAAAATGTTTTGTTTCACATTCGCCTTGCTTTTTCATACTTAAAATGTCGGTTGTTGCTCTCTTCTGCGTCTGTTCCACAGTGTCCATCTAAGCCTCAGGATTCCCCCTCCTGGCCCTTTTACCCCTGATGCTGTCTTCTTGGCCCCATGTCTGTTCAGCATCCCATCCTACCTCATCCCATCCTTTGATTACACTATACCAGCTTCCAGTTCTTCCCCGGGTCTTCCCCCCAGCTCAATGCCATCTCCTCACCCACAGGTCTGTCCAGTGTCCTGTCTCCGGTTTAGTCAGTGGGTATCCTGCGGCTTTAGATGTCTTCCTTCTCCTTTAGCGTTATGTTCGTGTTTCCACATTCCTTCTCTCTGTTTATCTGAGAAAAAAATGAAATGCTTCAGCTACACTATTTTTTTTCTTTTATTACTTCAAGCAATTTGCATTTCACAAAGCCACTGCTATGATCTATGATCTACGATCTATGATATAAATCTGTGGGAAACTTGACAGGTGCACTTTCACTGAAATCAGGTTAAACCAGTTTTGATTATACATAGAATTTGTGTCCGTGACTGGTAATTATTATTTTTCTACTCATCCACTAATTTTCAATGAAGCTGCCACTGCTATGAAGAACAATGCACTGTGGGACCCATCTGCTTGTTTTTGCACTATGAGCCCTGAAGAGTCCCCACCCAGGTGATCACCAGAGGGAGGGGAATTGTTTAATCTTACATTTCATGAGTGGAGTACTATTACAGTCAAGTTATAAGTGCTGATTAACAAATATGGGCAGATAAGATGGCCATCTGTCCTGTGGTGGATATGTATGGCCAAAGTCAGGAGTCTCAGACTCAATTCCTGTAAGACCTAACATGTCCTACTTTTTTGCCACCTTAGCTCTCAGTTGCATAATTGCCAGCAGCTATATCACCCTGCAACTAACAACTGGCACCCCACTGCAGCTAAGCAGGTGTGAGCCTGGTCAGTACCTGGATAGGAGACCTCCTGGGGAAAAACTAAGGTTGCTACTGGAAGAGGAGTTTGTGGGGCCAGTAGGGGGTGCTCACCCTGCAGTCTGTGTCGGCCCTAATGCCCTATACACTATTCTGAAAAAAGTCACCGCTTTCAGATGAGATGTAAAACCGAGGTCCTGACTCTCTGTGGTCATTCCGAAGACCAGGGTGTTTCTTGAAAAGAGTAGGGGTGTTACCCTGATATCCTGGCCATATTTTGGCTTTTTCCAATCATGGCCTCCTGATAATCCTCATCTCTTAACTGCCTTCATCACTCTGTTCTCCTCCTCACTGATAGCTGGTGTGTATTGAGTGTGCTGTATGCACTATTGCTGCTGTAGCATCATCCAACGTTTTGAGTGGAGTGTCCAGGAAAGCGCTAAATAAGTGTAAGGAATTACTATTATTATTACTTAATAATATTTGGTTGAAGTAGCTGTAGGAGTTTTGTGAATTTACTGAGACAATTATTAATTGTATCAGTAATCATGAGGTGATTCGTTATGGCTTTTAGACAATTAATCGTCAGAACAACTAGCATGCACACACACACGGATTCAATACACGAGATACATTTTTTAAACATAAATTGTGCACCAAACATACAGTATATCAGTATGCCTGGATACAGGTGAGGGTTATCAAAAATATAAGGTATATAATCTCAAAGATCGGTGTCA
Source organism: Lepisosteus oculatus (assembly GCF_040954835.1). Classification (NCBI taxonomy): domain Eukaryota; kingdom Metazoa; phylum Chordata; class Actinopteri; order Semionotiformes; family Lepisosteidae; genus Lepisosteus; species Lepisosteus oculatus. Next base: position 3,429,511 of record NC_090713.1, read on the forward strand.
TTACCCACTGTTACACTAGACTCGGAGGTAAATACATGACTCATGGATTAAATTGATAACAACTTGTGTTGAGGTAACAATTAAACTCTCGAGACGCAATGTAGAACATGGGGTTTACTTATCCACTGTGTATGGGTTTGGATTTCCCAGCATGAGCACCAAAACCAGCTGACAGGCTCTGTTGCAAACTCTGTCCCAGCGGTCGTCCAATAGGCGTCGTCCCGGCGTCCTCTGGCAACTGGTCGACCAGTCGAGGTGCAGCTCAGAGTAGGACGGACGGAGGAATCTAACTGCGGTACGTAGTGCAGTCGTTTCTCACAGGGGTCTACTAGTCGTTTCTCCGGCTGACTAGTAGAAAGTCTCTATGCAGAGACTTGCGGGTCCTCGCTAGTCACTCTTTTACACGGGAAGAAAACTGGTTTGTTCCCGGTCCAGCACTGCTTCTGAATAAACTATTCAGGTTGTCGACGAGCGTCCAATTGTAGGCTGTGGTTGATCAAGGGGAGCATTCACGTTGGTCGTTGCAGAATTCTTGGCCTCGCACTTAGAACAAAGTCCAAGTCCCAGAGCAGACAACACCGGTTGTCACGTGATTGTCCCTGAGATTACGCAAAAATGGCCGAGGAGAACAAAGACCTGAGCTTGTGCCAGTGTTTTAACCAAACACAGATGTGCTATTGGTTTAGAGTTTAGTGGAAATTGGAGACCTACGTGGGGTTACCACACCCTGCAAGTCCCTGATTGGTTGACAAAGGTGAGAGATGAGTCAATGACCCCTAACACCTAGGACAGCAATCCAGATGTCCCTAGGGATGACCATTGGTCATGATGGCCAGGCATAGCTAAGTGCATCCCCATTTGGGAGCTGCTCCTTATCAGAAAGAAAACACCTTAAATCAGACTGCATGAATAGCTTCTCTGTGGCTGCACCACAGAGATGAAGAGAGAGAGATGGCGCCTCATTTAGGAAAGCACAGCAACGCTTAATTCTGTCTTATTAACAAGCATTGCTGCTACATAGTTCAAGTAGGTAGCTGCGTCAGCATGTGTAGGCTGCAAAGGAACAGGTAAAAGTTTTTTTGTATACTGAAAAGAAAGGAAACACAACGTTTCGGCTGTGGAGGTTTCTTCAGGTGTGAGAAAGACAGGGTAGTTGGCAAAGATTAAATAGCACAGGAGAACAAAAGCTGGAAAAGTGGAGGGAGAGGGGAGAGGCAGAGAGGTCACTCAGGAAGTGCAAAGTGGAGAAGGGTGAAGAAAGGTGTGAAGTCAAAACCTACATGAGAATAGAGGAGATTACACGAAAATAAGTCTTTCATTGAGAGAATGGGGAAGATGTGAACCTAGTTTCAGGATGAGTTTAGTTTCTGTTGTCTTTCTGCTGTGGGAGTTGAGAAACTCTTCTTTGAGAACAGACAGAGGGATCAGTGTGATCATGGCTATCTGAGGTGAAATGAGAAACTATGGGCTTGGAGAAATTTTTAATCTTCACAGCCCTTACATGTTCTCTGAAGCAGTCTCCTAGTCTCCTTCTAGGTTCCCCAACATAGATAGCTTTTTAGATAGGCGTAGATAGGCATTTATTGCAAGAGATACATTAATGAGGTTGCTGGAGGTACAGGATGCCTTCTGGGTGATCTGGAATTGCCCTGAGGGGCCCCGAATGAGCGTGGTGTTAGATATATATATTTACAACTCATTATGGAAGAATTGTATTTTTTTAATCAAATCACAGAATCCTGCCAAAACAGCGAACGTCAGTATGAAGAATCACATCAACCATAATTACTTTCATCTCCAGGCATCATGAACAAAAAATTCAACCTCCCTTGATGGGAGCATTCAGCACTTTGTTCACTTCACTTGCCATTTTCCAGAAATAAGAAATTGTAAGAATTAATATGTATTACCTACCAAGTCCTACATTTTGCCTACTGAGCTCTGAGTTGCATAATTGATCTAATTGTTTCATTAACAGTATGATTGTAATACCTCCAACTAGGAACTGTGACAACTATCTTTAATGCTAAGATTTTGAAGAATCAACTGTGCCTGACCTCAAAAATATATTTGTACCTAAATGATAAAATAATAATACGTTTTGAATTGACTACTCAGGTTAGAACAAAGCTAAGAAAAAGATTAAAAGAAAGGGTGAGACCAAGGTGTGTTCAGGGATGAAACCAGAAACTACTTTTCTGTCTGGGCTTGCCTTATTTGTCACACATTGTGATTAAATAAAGATTTAAAGGTTATGGTGCAAATCATAAACTGGCTTCCAGCTCAGGACTTCAGCCTTGTATCTCGTGACACATTGACGCCACAGCTGGGAATGTTTCAGCCTCCAGATGAGTATAAATGATCTGTGTGGAACAGCTGGACTACATCTCGCTCCTCAGGTACATCAGAGACAGGTGAGTATGTACTGGACACATTATTATAACCTGCTACTGTAAAACTGATCACATATGAACCTACTGGAGCAACATTTCTGAGATTGTCTATGACTGTACTACTATACTCTGTATGTAATTTCTATAGTTCTAGGTCTTTAACTTACTGATGAATCCTCTTGGAAATTAAAAGCAATAATGTTCAGGTAAAAGTTGGGTGTTAAATACTGTCTGGTTCAAGATCATTTTTCCAATGTGCAATAATTCATGTTAGATATCTTAGTGGAATATATTAAAAATATTGCACAGGGTTTTAGGGAAACTGATTCAGAAGTGACATTCTAATGTGTCTTTAAATGTAATTCACAGTAACAATGTAAATATACCAAATATAAATTTAAATAAATGCAATTATTAAATACTTCTGAAATTGCAAGATGGCATTTCTTTTGTTGTCAAGCAATATTTTTTTAAATATTTATAATGAGAAAATGATCTTTTTAAAAACTGACACAGAGAACTAGGGAGTAAATTTCAGAAATGAATGCATCTGGTGATTGAAGTTACTGGTTTATCGTTAATATCATTCATTGATAAACTGCATTACACTTCAGAGATGTAAATCAAAACATCATTTTTTTGTGAAAAGAAATCAAATTGCCAGGAGACACTTTTCCTGCACCATGTTCAGTCCAGACTGAAAGCGAAAGAATATGACATGAAGGCTCATCTTTTAATTATGAGGCACTGGGAAGTACTGTATGTGGTTGAAAATCAGTGTCAGGAAGCCTATGCCTCTCTTTATTCTGGTCTAAACCAGCCTGTTCTTGGGTACTTGTATCCCAGTGTCCTCTAGATGTACAGAGTCGTCTCCTGACAAGTTGAATTTTTTCTTTGGCAGATCCAGTGAAGCAATCAAACAGCACACTTTCTTCAAGAACAATATGGAAGTCCTCACGGTACATTAGTATTTATCATCTTAATTACTAAAAGTTAATATTGGAAAAGATCTAGCAAAAAAGCAAGGGATCAACTTACTTTTAAGGCTTAGAATGTGATATTAAAATTATTACCTGATGCCTCAGCCTTCTACACTGGTATGTACTTTTGCTTTTTTAGAAATTCCCAGAAGTGCCCTTTAATTAGGCTTTGCACACAAGCAAGGATGTTATTTGCTTTTGAAAAATGAGTAACATGATACAACTCAAACTTGAAGGCTGATAAGAGTGTCTTGGTAATGTGTTTGGGGTTATTTTGTTTTCTTGGACAGTCCGATGAAAGCAAACAAAAACCAGCGATTCTGAAAAGCACTGGCACCTTCCAGAGCCACTCAGACACTGTGATAACAGGGTCTAATAATAATAATAATAATAATAATAATAATAATAATAATAATAATAATAATAATAATAATAATAATAATAACAATAGGGTCTGGTAATGTGTACAGTACAAACACACAGTGAAAGACACACAAAATTAACCACAACTCTCCCTCTGACCTAGCAGTGCTGAACTCCCTGCATCCAACCTGCCTTAAAAGAGTTTTATTTTTTTAAGTTAACTTTTAAAAATTCACTGCAGTATAAGGATCACATATCAAAAAGGAAAACCAAAAGCAATGAAAAATGGCATCGGATGCAGGATATAAAGTAAATGTACAGCATATCCATGAACACTCCACTCCACTGATTGAGTGTGGATGTACAGTATATCCATCCACACTCAATCAGCAGAACAACAGGACTGCAGAAAAGCTGTTTTTTTTGTGGAAATAAAAACTATGCAATGTTATGCACTCATTTCTCTCCTATCCTTTTAATACACAGGCACAATTAAGATTCCACACACACAACTGTATGTTTTGCTCTCTGAATTTAGTTTGTTATAGTCAGTCATAAGTGAAAACTACACAGAATTATATACATTTAAAATTGAGAACAGGAGTCACTTCTGTACACAAAGTGAGTATGGGACTAACTACAGATCCATGTATTTGAGGCCAATAGTCTGACTTCATTTGAGAAACGGCAGAATAAGATCCCCCAATCAAAGAACTACTGACTAAGACATGGTAGATGGGCTTGACTCCTCTGATTTCTAACCTTATCTTGTGTCAATAAAAGACTCTCTGCTCTTATAACTGGTACTAACCTGTGATTGTCAAATCTTTTTGACACCCTACCTGTAAGCAGGGTGTGAAATACCTCTGACAAGTGGACAAGTCAGAACAGTGAGTCTGCAGGTTCTCATTTTCCCAGTGTGAAACAGAGGTTGAATCACGAAAGTCAGACGTAACTGTCAATCAACACAGGAGGGGGAGAAAAAATAAAAATATACATAACCAAATACATTTTTTTTCCCAAAAAAAGAATATTTAATAAATATAGAAACTGCAGAAAGTAGAACACCTTAACTCTCCACTGAGGTCTGGAAATAAGATTAAGAACTGTAATAATAAGATAAGATCACTTTATTGCCCATGTAGCGGCGAGGCTTAATAATAAGGCAGAATTAAGTGTTTCTGAGCTTTCCCAAATTAGGCCTCATTTCTCTGTTCATCTCTGTGGTGCAGCCACAGAGAAACCATTCATGCAAGGTGATTTAAGGTCCAAGGACAGCTCCCAAAGGGGGGTGCACTTAGCTAAGCCTGGCTATCATGATCAATGGTCATCCATTGGTGCCTATCTGTCTAGGGAGTGCGAGTTGGACATCTGGATTGCATTCCTAAGTGTCAGGACTAAGTGACTCATATCTCACCTTGATCAACCAATCAGGGACCGGTAGGGCCGAGTAACCCACGTGGGACTCTGATGCCCATGGAACTTTCAGCCAATCAATGAGCTGAAGTTCCTCCAGGTAAAAACAGGCAACACAGAGAGCCTGAGAGTTTTCAGATTCAGAACAAGATTCAACAGGAGAATTCCAGGGCAGGACGGTCCAGGAGCAGAAGGCTCCCAAGGGCAGGACATTCTCACAGCGCGCCTCCTGACCATCCTGAGACTCAGCCCGGACAACCACGGAACGGCCAGTGTGTCCGAGTGCCAGAACTTTCCTTTGTTCTAAGAGTCTAGAGTTGAGGTTGCCAGGGAGTAACCAGCAGCAGGCCTCGTGAACAGGTCGGAACTGTGGACAGCTGAATCACTATTCAGAACTAGCTCTTCATCAGGAACGAACCGGTCCTCTTCCTGACTTGCTGGGACCCACAGTCATCTTTTCTCCTGTGCACAAACTTTGCTAGTTAAAGCCAACAATGAGCATCAGCAGCGCACCGTCGCAAGCCGCACAGCACAACCTGGCACGGAGCCAGAGAGCGCGGATTGGACAGCAACAGCCTGCAACTGTTTCTTTGTGCCCGCAGGAGATCTGAATCCCCAAAGATTGGATGAGTATTCAACTTCAATGCATTACAGCTCGAGAATTCAATTGTTATCCCAACCAGTTGATATCAATTTAATTCCTAAGAGTTATGTACTTGTTTGAGTATCTAATGTAGAAGTTGTAACCAAGTTCACTTTACGAAACGGTCTTAATGAATGATATACTGAACGTATGTCCTCTTGATGTGTAACACTTTGTAACTGATTGAATATATATCTTTTGTATTCTGATAACCCTCTCGATAAGATCTGTTAGGTTTATATGCATATTCTATGTATTAATAAATGTATCCTCGTGTATTAGTACCTGTGTGTGCGCGTTGTTTGAGTTATGTCGCATGGTTGGACTCTAAAGCAATCAAAAGAATCAACTTTGTGATTTACTGCTACAATTAAAAATTGTCTCAGTAAATGCCCAAACCCTACAGAACTGGTGCATTCAGAGAGCCACTATGATTACATATTTGGCGTCCCTGAACCGGTTTTCTCTACATTTATTTGGCGTCCCTGGCACGGGCGTGGCAAGACTGAAATGAGTCAACCAAGCGGAATAATTCAATATAAAACGCCGCGCGTTTCATACACGACAATACAGTGTGCTGAAAGCCGAAAGAAAAAGTTCCCCTTGCTCTTTAAGCAGTGCTTGATTGTTTTGTGATCTTTTGCGATCTACCGGGTTGATTGCATACTTGATCTTGTGGTTTTCTGTGGTAAAACTGTGATTTCGTACTTAAAAGTAATACTCTTTAAGTTTAACGATGGTTGCTAAAAGGTCTGAATTCGAGTCGCTATTAAGCACTCTCTCTAGCAGCGACAGGTCTGACCACGATCTCTTCCATATCTCCGTCAGCGGAGAAGCTAGGAGAATAAACCTCCATTCTCTGAGAGAGCTAGCGAAGGACATAGAGAGATTTGACCCCGCAGTGTCAGAGAATAATATCGAGAGTTATATTCAAGACCTCAGGTATAACCTGCAGTACCTGCCAAACGCCACAGAACAGGAGAAAGTGTTTCTGGTCAGGAAAACTACCAGCAGAGCTGTACATGAGTGGATGGCTAGGCAGATGAAAGAAGTCTGTAATGACTTTGAGCAGCTATGTCAAGCACTTATCGAAGAATACAGTGCGTTTATTGACCCGACCGCTGCGATAGCCGCCGCTCTTAACATTAAGCACGAGAGAGCAGAGTCCCCTCGCAAATATTACGAGAGACTTAGACGAACTTATTTTGGAGGGCGAAATGATGAGGGTTGCGAAGAGAACACACATTTCAAGGGTTTATTCATTGCGAATCTCCACCCGTCAGTCAGAAAGATGATCTTAATGCATACAGATGCACAGACCATGAAAATGACTGATATCAAGAGATTCGTGCAGAAAGCCTGGGAGTATGATGTCCAAAGTCGCTCTGAGCAAAACGTTGCTAAAGCGACTGCGTTCGCCTTCAGAGCCAGCAGGGTTAATTCCCCCCTGCTCGAAGGAGCACAGGCTCCTGAGCTGGCTAAGCCCCGTTCCAAAGCACTCACACATGAGAACACCGGGGGAGGGAAAGGGCTAGAAAAAGCTGAACAAAAGGATTCAGTAGCCGCCCGCCTAGCCAGGCTTGAACAACCTTTATTAGGACAGGGACAACCGCTCCCCAAGGCTGCCGGAAGCGTGAATGAGCTGATACTCTCCAATGGAGGAGGCGGAGACCCGCCCCCTCTCCCTCCCTCAGTCTATCTGATTGAGCGGAATAGTTCCTGCCTGGATGAGGTCAGCCACTCCCAAGCGAGTGCTGACTCCACCCCTGAAGTCACAGAGCAGGCAGTAAAACAGAGAGGAAAAGCAGGAAGCTTTTACCTCAAGGCTGCCATGGGTGATGTCTTACCCAGTGAGACACTGATTGACACTGAGGTTGAGAGGTGTTTGATGTCACACGGCAAGCTCAAACGGGTAGAAAAGGAAAAGGGCATGCAACTCAGAGAGGAACCTTTGGTGAATCACCAGAAAGGCAAGGTGTGGAAACAGGTCAAGGCTCCTAAGCCTTCTGTACAGAAGGAAAGGGGGGCCAAGAGGCAGACTGTGCTCACACAGTGCCCACCGAACACAGAAGCCTATGCGGAGATTCCTTCTGTTCCCTCTGGACAAGAAATAAAAATATTTTCTTGTTCCCCGTATATACAGGGAAGTTGTGTCCCGGCTGAGGTCACAACAGCCTCCCTGCCACAGGAGCGCTGCTCCGAGCAGCCGCCTGATCCACCAGGTAAAGCACACACCTTTTACATCCCTAAAGAGGAGCAGATCTCCCCACCTGGCGATGAAAAGGAGCTTTCCCTGTACACCCTGGCACCCAAGAGGGGTCAGGACCACCACCCTGCAGTGGTGGAAGGGATCCAGATGGCAGGAGAGCAGGTTGGTGATGAAGCCCTCACCCTTAGCGCTGAGAGGTCCTCTATTAGTGAGGATCTGCTTGAGCAGCTGTCACAGGGCCACCGCCAGGTGCCCCTGGTGCAACATTCACAGGTTAGACAGGAGGTCCAGCTCGACGCTGAGACTACTGCGCTGTGGACACACCTGATCCCAGATGCCGATTCCCTCTGCTTTGACCCAGGGAACCTGCAGTCAGGTAACATTATTTCTCACAACTACCAGGTAGTGAGTGAGACTGACCTGATTGTTCCTGCCTCAACGGCAGGGTTGCCAACACACCCAGTCCCCCAGAAGGGACAGGGAATGAAAGCCGAGCCGGTTTTCTTACAGCCACCAGCTCAGTCTGTCAGTCTGAGTCTGACCAACAGTGGTTCAGCCAGACTGGAGCTGGATGGTAAAGTCACCCGCCTGCCAGTGCAGGACATCACAAAGAGAGGTGTCAGAATCCCCGCCTGCACTGACATGGGCCTGGTGAGTGATAGTGAGTTCAAAGACAGTGAACTAGCTATCCCAGTGCTGGGGCAGCTCCCTGAACCCCTAGCGAGGGAAGGGGGGAGCGAGCAGGTGTCCTACACCTACCCCCAGCGAACGATTGTAAACATGCCGATAGAGGGATTCCTCAATCAGGAAGTGTGCAGGGTGGACCTGAACAGTGAGAATAGGATAACAATCCCAGATCACTCAGGTGCTCCAGATGACCACTCAGCCGAGGGTCAGGCATGCTCCACCGCTGCACCGCCCCCTGCAGGGTTCCTAGAGCACAGGCATGAACAAATCGAAAAAGCAGATGCCCTGGAAAAGGAGGAGCAGCATCAGCCGCTGCGTCAGATCTCCCCAGATTTCCAGGATGTTGGTGCCCAAGATGCCACATGGCATACTGAGAAAGACACCATGTACATGCTGCGCCAGCTTAGAAAGGCAACAGTCACTCAGAAGGAGATGACTGGGATCAACCACCCGAAAAGACTTTTGGGAGGACTGATTGCTGCCACCACTGTTGTGCATTTGCTATTTCTGGTAGGTTTGTGTGCTACTGGCACTCTCACCCTGACTGCCCCAAGAAGGCAGGGGTCAGAGATGCCAGAGGGTAGTGACAGACTGTATCAACAGCAGCAAAAGTTGGAAAGCTTAGGGAAAACCCTAAAGGCAACTTCCTATGCAACAGGGTTAAACCTTATTCCCCAACCAGTGGACATGATTGTTGGTGTTATACAGTGGGTTTATGCTTGTGTGCAACAGGCCAGAATGTTGACACAAGACCTGTTAAGGGAGTTTGGTGCCACTGTAGCCAGTCTAGCCATGACACAAATCCCAACCCACTTGATTCCACTCTTCTCAGTAGAGGAGTATGTGACATTAACCCCATCGCTCATAGCTCACCCAGAAGGCAATCCAAGATTGAATTTGGTTCCAAACCTTGAGATGGGTATGGCTACCAAAGCTATCCATTGGCTGTGTCTAAATGATTCACCAATGAAGGGTGTAAAGCTACTAACGAGCAGAGGGAGGTTAATGAACCCCATGAAGAGCAGGTGGGAAGTAAATGGCTGGTCAGCACACCACATTTAACTGACACTATGACTTGTGACGGGCATGATACAGCTACCACAATGCAGCTACCTAACCAATAGTTTTCCCGAGGAGGCCATAGTACAGCATGGTAACTTAACACTGTACGGTCTGGAACCAGACAATATAAGACCAAACTTGAGGTCGTGGATGCCCTCAGGTGCCACACTATTCAATTGGATAGAAATCCAAGAAATCCAAGAAACAGTATGCCCTGAAGAGGTACAGGTAGTAAGTTTGCTTTAATGGAACAAACCTCCAAATCACCCTAGCAGATACCCAACACAGGTGTTGTGGTTTATCGGGGGGCTGGGAACAGGAACTGTTGTTATTGTAACACTACTGCCGGGAAGCTGGATCATGACTGACAGTGTACTCTGAATGCTGTACTCTCACATCAAGATGTACTCTGGGTAGCACGAATGAGTCAAAGGTAGCATGTCAAAAGAAAGGAAGTGACTTTCTTTTGCGACCAGATGTTATTCATCCTGTTTGTACCCAATGCTGGTTCCAGTATGAATTCTCGAGGAGTAATGTAGACATTTAAGATTAATGTTCTAATGACAAGGGACATCACTTAACTCTGTTTTGTTTTGAAGGCAACAACGCCTCAGGACCTCGTGACCTTCAAAAAGGGGGGATATGTAGCGGCGAGGCTTAATAATAAGGCAGAATTAAGTGTTTCTGAGCTTTCCCAAATTAGGCCTCATTTCTCTGTTCATCTCTGTGGTGCAGCCACAGAGAAACCATTCATGCAAGGTGATTTAAGGTCCAAGGACAGCTCCCAAAGGGGGGTGCACTTAGCTAAGCCTGGCTATCATGATCAATGGTCATCCATTGGTGCCTATCTGTCTAGGGAGTGCGAGTTGGACATCTGGATTGCATTCCTAAGTGTCAGGACTAAGTGACTCATATCTCACCTTGATCAACCAATCAGGGACCGGTAGGGCCGAGTAACCCACGTGGGACTCTGATGCCCATGGAACTTTCAGCCAATAAATGAGCTGAAGTTCCTCCAGGTAAAAACAGGCAACACAGAGAGCCTGAGAGTTTTCAGATTCAGAACAAGATTCAACAGGAGAATTCCAGGGCAGGACGGTCCAGGAGCAGAAGGCTCCCAAGGGCAGGACATTCTCACAGCGCGCCTCCTGACCATCCTGAGACTCAGCCCGGACAACCACGGAACGGCCAGTGTGTCCGAGTGCCAGAACTTTCCTTTGTTCTAAGAGTCTAGAGTTGAGGTTGCCAGGGAGTAACCAGCAGCAGGCCTCGTGAACAGGTCGGAACTGTGGACAGCTGAATCACTATTCAGAACTAGCTCTTCATCAGGAACGAACCGGTCCTCTTCCTGACTTGCTGGGACCCACAGTCATCTTTTCTCCTGTGCACAAACTTTGCTAGTTAAAGCCAACAATGAGCATCAGCAGCGCACCGTCGCAAGCCGCACAGCACAACCTGGCACGGAGCCAGAGAGCGCGGATTGGACAGCAACAGCCTGCAACTGTTTCTTTGTGCCCGCAGGAGATCTGAATCCCCAAAGATTGGATGAGTACTTCAACTTCAACTTCAATGCATTACAGCTCGAGAATTCAATTGTTATCCCAACCAGTTGATATCAATTTAATTCCTAAGAGTTATGTACTTGTTTGAGTATCTAATGTAGAAGTTGTAACCAAGTTCACTTTACGAAACGGTCTTAATGAATGATATACTGAACGTATGTCCTCTTGATGTGTAACACTTTGTAACTGATTGAATATATATCTTTTGTATTCTGATAACCCTCTCGATAAGATCTGTTAGGTTTATATGCATATTCTATGTATTAATAAATGTATCCTCGTGTATTAGTACCTGTGTGTGCGCGTTGTTTGAGTTATGTCGCATGGTTGGACTCTAAAGCCATCAAAAGAATCAACTTTGTGATTTACTGCTACAATTAAAAATTGTCTCAGTAAATGCCCAAACCCTACAGAACTGGTGCCTTCAGAGAGCCACTATGATTACATATTTGGCGTCCCTGAACCGGTTTTCTCTACACCCATATACAAGTTCTTCTATTAGGAAATTGTCTTTTCACATACCTCAACTTACTCTCCATGAGACACACAGACAGGGTCAGGGGTCCAACAGAGTAGGATTCCTCTGCCGCCCACAGGATATGAACCAGCAACTTCCCAGCCACAGGTGCAGATCCTTAGCCACAGAGACACCGCACCGCCCCAATCTGGGAATAATAATATGGAATAATAAGATCTGCTTCTTTATTTGTGTACCATTACAGGCAATGGAAACCACACCTATTGAAAAGTAAGTTTCTTTAAATTTAGCTAAAATATGGGAAACTGTTACCTGGCAGTAGGGCACTTATATGTATCAATTTGGTCACTGTGTGTGTGTGGAGACTATCACAGTGATGTCACTGTGTGTGTGCAGGCTATCACAGTAATGTCACTGTGTGTGTGCAGTGTATCAGTGCAATGTCCCTGTGTGTGTAGTCTATCACAGTGATGTCACTGTGTTTATGTTCAGTGTTGTATATAACTGTAATGACAGTGTGTGTGTAGTGCTGTACAGTATATCACAGAGATGTCATTGTGTCCATTACAGTATATCAACAGTGAGGTGAAAGGGGGGTTTGTGTGTCACAAATGTGACAGTCATGTTTCCACAGTATCTTCTCACTGTCACTTCACTCATTCTTTCAGTGCTTCTTACATCCGAGTTGCTCACACTCTCTGTGAGGGGGAGAGCAAAGCCATTGAAAAGAGAAAACTCAAAATTCAGAAAGCCTTGAGCAGCCTACAGATTACTTGTGATGGGGTAAGGAGTTCTGATATTCCATTGTGATTTTTATCTGTATTGTACAGTACTTCTGTTGTACAATGATTTAAATTGAGATGTGTAATGACTTGACATAATCTCATATATAGTTATTAGTCTCACAATATCTTGAAGTGCAAAAGCAGGAATGGTATGTTTTTTCAATATGGAATTAACCTACTGTATATTTATTCCTATACAGTATTAAAATTCTAATAATATTTCAATTAAGATGACTTGACAGATTCTAATTGAGTTCATTGTCACGAAATGTCATAGATGGGTATTGTGGGAGTCAGGCTGGTATAGAAGCTAAAGAAGAATGTACAGGAATTACTGTCAACATACTGTACAAGTAACATACAGATACATGTAGCTGATTAATTTGAACTCCTAATCAATTGTTTTTTTTGGCATTTGAAATAAATGATTTATGAGAATGCTGTTGAAAAATACCAACAAATATATACGTATATATTAATAATAAAGATACTGAGGCCCTTTATTAATTATAATCTGCAATATGGTACAGCTACATTACAAACCACAATGATACTACAAAACTTTACACATTACTCCAAACAGGATACAACCTGAACTTCAGTCATATCAGCCCAAATAGAATACTGCCTTAAATATGCTCAAAGTAGTCAAATGAGCAGTTTAAGAATATAAGGATGCACCTCGCTGCATCTCTAAACATCATTTTACAATATTTGCTTCTTTATTCACTCCAGAATGTACAAATTCTGTCTTTAGACAATGTAAGCACTCTGTGTGTTAACTGAATAAATGTAAAAGAGACAGTCCATCCCAGAGCCACAGCAGCTCACTGGACCAGTTCTCATCCTGCTTTCTATAGCATCATGTGGACTAGAAACTACATGACTCCCCTACAGGGAGGGTCAGCTGTGGGATGTTACCCACAGCAGTTCAGTGCTCAGAGTGAATGTACTGTACAACAGCAGTGTCTGCATAGAGGATTCAAACCCACAACCTGTCAGTAATCAATCTAAGGGGCTTACCCTCTACGCTACACCACCCTAAACTGTATGCAGTGAGATAAAGTCCCCACATTAGTCTAACACCTGCTCAGCCTCAAACTCCCCCTGGTATCCAGACTGATAGAAGGTCTGAAGGTTTTCCTCCTGGACTGGAGGCCAGTCTGCCGAAGGGTCACCCTCAGCAATGCTGCACCCATTTATACAGCTGGGAGGACTGGAGCAGTACAGGTGAAGTGCCCTGTTCACACATAGCAGCAGGACAGTGCAGTAATGGGGCAGTGATCACACAACCCTCTGTTTGCAAGACCAGAGACTTTACTGCTGCACACTGCCTGTGCGGGATATAGTGGCACACTGAAGCAGAACAATAAGACTTCAGAAATAACCAGAGTTTCTCCCAGTAGAAGTGTTTTCTGGAGAAAAAAAAAAGATAAAGAGAAATCAGATTTTAAGGTTTACAATATATATTTTTAATTATCAGTATTTTAACACAAAGCATCTGTAAGAATCACAATGGGCTGCTATATCTGAAAACCTCAAACTGAAAGAGCGAGTAACTAGCAAAAGAGCAGTCACTATCCTGGTCCACATGACTCCCCCGTGTTAGATTCTGTCTTCTCCTCTCTTCCTCAATCAGGACCGTGTCCCCCCCATCGCCGTGCTGGGCTCTGGGGGGGGTCTGCGTGCCATGGTGGCTCTCATGGGCACTTTAACTGAGCTGGGGGCTCAGAACCTGCTGGACACCATCATGTACCTGTGTGGAGTGTCAGGATCCACCTGGTGAGTCTGAGACACTGGGCTGCGAGATCAGCTGTGAGCCTGTGAATTCAGCTCAGATTTAGTGTAATGTAACCCTGGATATTCAGAAGGTAATCCAGAATGTTTAAAGAGAACCATAGAATTAGCTGCACAGAGTGGATACCTTGGTGAAATGTTTTCAGTTTCTTTCCTGATCTGTGTCCTTGTGTGTTTAACTCTGCAGGTGTATGTCCTCTCTGTACCATGACCCACAGTGGTCCTCTCACGTGGAGGAGGCAGAGACAAAGATGGTGGAAACACTCAACATGGACAATTTCAGCTTTTTAAAAATGAGGCAAAAAATCAACGAATCAACAGAGGATGAGAAGTTTTCCTTAACAGATGTATGGGCTGCAGGTGTTGTTTACAAAATTGTGAAAGAGGTCAGCATTGCTTCTTGTGTGTATCGGTCTGTATGTGAGTCCAGCTCTCTTTCTTTTCTCATTCCTCAGTGTCTCTTTGTATCTGGCTGTTTGTGTTTGTGAACTGGTTTTACAGAAGTCCTTAGGTAATACAACTTGTTGTAGGAGTCTATTGCCTATCTCTACTTCATCAATACTTCTTTTTCCTTAAACAAGAGCCATAATTCACAAATTTGTCTGTGAGGGGAAGGGATTGATTAAGTATTCAATTTCATGTGTTTGGAGATAAAATGAACTAAATAAAATATAATTAATGATAAAATAACAATGAAAACATGATGATTCTATAAAACACTGCAGCAAAGTAAGACATTTGGACAATGAGGGAAAGGGTGTTTAGTGCAGTAAACCAGAATAGTCACTAGTTGTTAGCATGAGACAGTTCTGTGTAGATGAGATTCTAGAGAGTTAATCATTCAAGAGAGATTTGGCTTGCAGGGAAGCTGGATTGAAAAATTGCAGTTTTGTATCCCTCATTTACACCTTAAACAGATGACCTACCTGTAATCTAGCAAAAGGGGATCTCTTCAGCTGAATTTGAAGTGTGAGAATCCCAGCTACCCTACAGATACCAGAAATCGTCTACAGCAATAACATTAGGTTTTTCATATGCATCTTGTCATGAAAATGCTCATATCTGCTTTACTTTTACAATAGACACTGATTGCAAAATACACAACTGGAAATACTGGTAAAAATATATATTCCCGTTAATGCAGATCAACAACTAAGAAAAAAATACAAAACTCATTTTCTGTTAGAGAAAGTTATTGTTCAGGAAACTGCTAGTGTACAATTGCTATTATTGTATTAACAATCACAGCTCACACATTTTAAAGCTGTAACATCCATTCATTGGATGGATGCTAAATTTGAGTTGCATTTCTTGCACTTAATTAATGAGTTAAGATTCTCTTCAATCTCACTGTCATCGCTGTTCACCTCCTTGAATGTGTGCCCAAGCCAGGCCAACACCTGCAGCATTGTGCTTTGAGAACTTCATCTGGTTTAAATGCAGTTACAGTGTTGTCGTGCCAAACAAAATGACAGCAATTCGGGTGTCCATGTAGCAGAAGTCTTCTTTGTTACATAAACATATGGGAGCCAAGCTCTTGCAAGCCAGACTCAAAGAAAAACAGCACAAAGGTGATCTTTTATACAGTGTAATCAAAACAAGTTAAAAGGCACTCCTACTACTTAAAGTATGGCTATGTAAGGTCTTATTGTGTGAAGCTTCTATGCAAAGTTCTGTAATGCGGGATATTCAGTACACCTCCCATGTAATTGATGACAAGCTGCCTTTATGCTAAAGTTCCTTCGGTTAGCTAGGAGGATGAGTACAAGGCACAGTGACCCAGTCATGTCCCTGGGCACACAGCCAGTGTCGGGTACCGTCTTTCTGTTCTGAGCGTGTAGACAACACAGATAGGAAGCAGCTGCACTAAGCTATAGCAACAGGAAAAACAAAATTGGACAGGACAACCTTTTATCCCTTCCGTATATTCTTGAGGACAGAATGAGACCAAGACACACAAATACTGTAAAATGACATTTACTTTGATGTTATTTTAAGAACAAAGCTTTCTATTAACACATTGTTTCGTTAATAACTATCTTCAGCGGTCTTTAAGTTTTCCAAAGTTTTAGAAAAAACGGTAAAAAAAGAATGCAATGTGCATATATAACCATTACATAACATATAGTTTAATGCTGGGATGCTTGCAACTTCTTCTGTGTTTTAGGATCACACATGCCTTGTGTAGTTTGAGAAAAATACTACTCAAACTGTGAACTGTGAGATGTTTTGAGAATTATTAATATTGTGCCAAAACCAACCCAAGCAGCCATCATTTTGAAGTACCTGTCACTGTCAGGAACCAAAACACAATACAGTAACAGGCAATTTTATTATTATTATTATTATTATTATTATTATTATTATTACAATTAAAAGAGCGACAAACCTAATATAATGACATGGTGTTTTGCAGTTTTGCAATGCTGGGGTGCTGGGTTCAGTTCTGGACCTGGGGTGCTATCTGCAAGAGGAAGGGAATGTTACTCTGACTTGTCTGAAACAATGAGTATGGTGATGAGGAAGTAGTGTTACTTGGAGCTCCTGAGAGGAGCAAAAAGGAGAAAGGCCTGGTGTGTTTTTACATCAGTCTCCTTTCACTGTACAGCGGTCTTCATCTCTAGGAGTTTCAAAACACATTGTCTCCTAATCCCAGTCAGGTCACGTGGCACCTTGTTGCAAAGTTGATTCTAGTTCTCCAGGACAGACAGCACCCTTACAGGCGGTTAAATCCAGATTTTTATCACCCATTGTCAGCAACATTTGGAATGTGTTTCTGGGTCTATAGGATGTAAGCCTTTTGAGACTCTTGTTTTGATAGTGTAGCTGGTGTTTGTGTTTTATTAGAGAGGTGTGATAGCCAGCTGATAAACCACGTCACCCAGCTCACACTGAGCATATTGGTCTCCACCTTCATTGGCATTTGTGTGTTTATGTCTCCATACCACCATTAAAATCTAATTTCTCAGAAAGCGTATGCTACATATTTGTAGTGTTAGTCCTCTGTAGCTCCTTCAGGCTTTTATCATAACTGATCTTCAGACCTGGGACATGTCTTGTGGCTCATCTATGGACTTCAATGTTTATTCACACATGCTCGTCTCTTCCCAGATGGATGACCGCAAACTTTCAAAGGAAGAAGATGTGGACATGACCAACCCCTACCCCATCTACGCAGCTGTGGACAAGTCACAAATGAAAAAGGAAAAACACAACAAAGGCACATATTTGTTCTAGAGGCCATAATTCTGTAATACTGTATATTTTATAGAATTATGATATTGTATTAGGATTAATCTAAGTTGTAAATTAGAAGCGACAATAGCAGTAGCGAGACATAAAATCAATAGTAAATTGTTTTCCATAACATTTTGTGCTAATACAGCAGGGCACTGAAGAAACCTGAGTAAACTATCTTATTAAAGACACAGCTGCAGTGACTCAGCTAGGATCTGAACTCCCAGTCTCCCTGAGAGAATTCGAGAGCACTAAACTACGCTTCCCTGGTAGTGCTTATAGAAGTGTTAGTAGCCAGTGCTTCAGAAGCAGCAGCAGTGAAATAAGCTGTTTTTGTGTTTGGGCAAGAAGGTGGATAGTTTTGAATTCACTACAAAACAGCCAACAGATTTTTTGGATTAGAGGAAGTGGTGTAACTTTACACAGAGTGAGAAGATTGCAGTGGACTGGTGATGTCTACCTTTAGAACTATTCTAGTTTCGTCTGACCCACTGCAATACAGCAGGGCATTTTGTAGCCACATCTCCGCTCTGCCTGGAATGCTGAAGAGACAGGATAGTGCAGAGCACCAAGCTGCAGTGAGAAGTCACATGGTACCAGGTGCTCTGAGCCATTACAACCTTTTCTGTCTCTCCTTGGCAATCAGCACTGACCTTTTCAACAGTTCACTCCTGAGTTATCTTCCAGCTTCCCAGTTGGAGCCCTTCCTGTTCATAATTTCCAATTCTCTTGGGCTCTGCTTGGGAGCTCTGCTCACAGCTATCCTGTCCAGGGCTCCTCCTGGCTGCTGACTGTGGAACAGTGGTCTTGACCCAGCTTTGTACTGGACCTCAGCAGGTGACCCTTGGCCCAGCTTGACAGCATGCGCTGGCCTGGACTCTGGAGAAGAGCCCGAAAGAGTGTGTGTGTCCTGGTCAGCCCAGCAATCAGCCTTGTGTCCTCCCTGACTGGGAATATCCTACCCAGCCCAAGGGTTGGACCCCTTAGATCTGCATTGTGCCCTGGAACAAAGAACAGTTCCAGGATCTGGTGGCCTTCCTGCACCTGCTTTCCCTACACTCCTGTCCTACGTCAAGTTTCATCCCACTTCCTGGGCAGTCCCAATGGACTATTCGATATCCGAGCAATCCCTGCTCCTGGAGCCTAGCTGTTAGGAATCCGGACAGTGTAGAGTCTCTGATGAGTCGGGTGGTCCCTGCTCCTGGAGCCTGGTCGCTAGCAACAGATCCACATCAGACTGTCACTGCTCTGCGTGAGCCTGTCTACCACCCAAGGAGCAGTGACCGGCCACTCCCCCTGAACTGTGATGCCCTTGCTCTTGAGTCCATTACACCTCCGCATCATCCCTCGTTTCCTGGGGGGGGTGCTTGGTCATAACAATTCTAAGGAGTTTCTCTAATTCTGTTTCTCTGTCTTCCTTTCCTCCCTGTCTCTTCCCTTTGCAGGGATTTGGTTTGAAATAACCCGTCATGAAGCAGGGTACCCTGAGTATGGAGCCTTCGTGGACACCAGTGTCCTTGGGAGTCAGTTCAGTGGAGGAAACAAGATAAAGCACAAAGATGAGATGGACATTCTATACTTGCAAGGTCTCTGTCTCTTCCTTCTTGAAACACTGTGTCCTCTCAAACAGTTCATCTGTGAGATTTAGGGACAGAGATCTTACTGTCGGGCAGCTGATTCTGAGAAAGGTTTAGACAGAGCAGTGTCATGCCAAACAGATGTAAACTGTGTTTCACTTTAGGGCTCTAGAGAGAATCTCCACCTTCGAGACTGCTGTTCCGTTTCAATATCATGGTTTACAGGGCATGTTCCGTCTGTCAGGAAAGTGCTTCTGGTGTGTGTGTAGAGAGGATTATATTGAAGCGGCAGCTCTGTGGCTAAGGATCTGCTGCTGTGGCTGGAAGGTTGCTGGTTCATATACCATGGCTGGCAGAGGAAACCCCTGAGCAAGGCCCTTAACCCCAACTGTTCCAGGGGCGCTGTACAATGGCTGACCCTGCGCTCTGACCCCAAAGCTTCTCTCCCTGTCTGTGTCTCATGGAGAGTGGGCTGGGGTATGCAAAAGGACAAATTCCTAATGCAAGAATTATCTTATCTTATCTTACACCCTTGCAGTAAACTCCTTAGCTCTCTGGAATAGTGAGGGGGTTTGGGTAACCTATCCAGCCCCCAGACAGACTGCCATTCCCTTAGTTAGATGTGTCACACCAGTATTATACTTTAATACTGTACATATTCATCTCTCTCTCTCTCTCTTATTGGTTATCTACGTTGGTTAGAGCATGGTGCTAGTAATGCCAACGTTGTGGGTTCGATCCCCGTACGGGCCAGAATAGTTGCTTTTGGGCGGCTCTGTAGCTAAGGATCTGCGCCTGTGGCTGGAAGGTTGCCGGTTCATATCCTGTGCGACGTATAAATGCCTGACCCTGTGCTCTAACCCCAAGCTTCTCTGTGTGTCTCATGGAGAGCAGATTGGGGTATGTGAAGAGACAAATTCCTAATGCAAGAAATTGTATATAGCCAATAAAGTGATCTTATCTTACATTATTTATGTGACCTATTTTCAGAATGTTTTTTTGTATAGGATGCCAGGTATAATGACATCTATATGATGCATATTTATAGTTATTATACATATTTTTATATTAAAAGCTGATACTAACACTATTATTTAAAAATGTGACAGATACACACAATAAGAATGAATAATTTAAAGAGTTTTTCTATATTTGAAATCTGTTCTGGACCTTTTCATTTGCTGCATCAAATGGAAATCCTGGGATTTATTGATTGGTGGTTAAATACATTTCCTCATTATGTATGTAAAGTGGCCTGATGTGTAAGGAAGATTAGAATATAGAGGTGTTTACTGCTTTATAAATAGTAATATATCAGTAAATATACAGTAAGTGACACATTTCTCAACCTATGAAATGATATAGCTAATAAAACTGAAAAGTGTGAAAAAGGATGTGAACAAATCCAAGTATTTCTTTAGGAAGGACTTTACAGGTGTAATTGAGTGACAGCTTCAAAACAAGTCACTGCTGACCGTCACGGATTGCTAGCATTCATGTGGGGTGAGGAAGTCGAAGTTAGTTCAACTCCAAACCATCTTTGTCGCTCAGTTCATACTGTTCTCTGTTTTTTTCAGGATTGTGTGGCAGTGCAATAGGCGATATGGAGAAGAACATAAAGTTTGTTAAAGGTATTTTCATTTTTGTGCATTTTATTAAGCAAAAATCCATGGTTTGTTTAATGACCACCCAATTTGTAATTTTCACATGTTAGTCAGGCTTCTAAATCCCTGTTAGCAGCACAGCAGAAAGAGGGACAGTGGGCCCCACTGTGAGGACATACATGTATTACACACCCCAGTGTCCACTCCACTCCACAGTGATGCACAGGGTGTGACAGGAGCGGTGGTGATGCTCTCAATTAAGAGCACAAAAACAGCTACAGTAGAGGCAACTTGGCCCCTCTAGCCTATTTGGCAGTTAGTAGCTACAGTATAGTATATAATCCAGGAATCTCATCCAGTTTTTCTTGAAAAAAGACAGGGTATCAGCTTCAACACCATGGCTGATACCTCACTCCATACTTCCTGAATAGCAATGTTGTGGAGGCCTGTACCCCAGATTCCCTAAGGAAACAGCTGGATGAGAACGCTGAATCATTTAGAACAGAACACTGCAAACTTTCAGATACTAGGCAAATTTTAGTACTCTGCTATATCATCTTGCAACTTACAACTGGCAACCCACTGAAGTGAAGCATGTGTGAGCCTGGTCAGTACCAGGATGGGAGTCCTCCTAGGAAAACCTAAGGTTGCTGCTGGAAGAGGTGTTAGTGGGGCCAGCAGGGGCTCTCCCTGCTGCCTAGAGATGCAGCCATTCAAAGTATGTAACACAGACATGTACTGTGGGTAATTGGCTATGGCCTCATGCATTGTGATGCAAAATACTGTGGTACATGAGTGGTTGACTGACAGGGGCACTTGTGGTGTGTTGGTCAGTTGTAGAAAGATTTAAATGTCTTTACTGTGCCTGTTTTAGTATTGAATATTTATATGGAATTTTACCACTGAAGGGAAATCTTAGTAGCTGAGCATAAAAAGAATAGGAGCATACTGTAACGTGTGTGAAGGCCATCAATGATATTAATTTTGGAACATAAACATACAGTATATGGCTGGTCTCGGTACTTTAAAGAAAAAATACACACCAGTATTCCATTTCTCCCTAAACATTTTAAGCATTGAAGTCTTTAACTAACGTGATACAGGAGTCAACAAGCAACTGTTTTGAGTCAACTGTTTCTCTAGGGCTTTTTCAACACTCCTCATGTGACCTTGCCAGTGCCGCTGTGGGTTAGGTTCCCGACTTCCACATCACACGTTGGGTGTTTGAATCCAGCCGGAGCCATGATTTTTTTTTTACAAACATTTCTTTGAAAAAATAAAACTTTTCCCTGGGTCAGAGATTAAATAAAACTTCACTCGCACCAAACAAATGTATATTTCTAAATATCACAACATGATCGAATTTAAGTCATTAAATTCGTCTGAGTTCTTGTGTCCGTCCTATCCGAACCCGAAAGTATTTCAATATGTATCTTTATAGGTGGTGTACAGCTTTTTAGTATAGATTACACTTTTCTAAAATGTATTTAAAAAATAAAAACGATTACAATCTAATCTTTCCACGTTTGATCCCAAGATCCCAAGAAACATAAATCTAAACGGGGAGAAAGCTATGCTGAAAGTTTATTAAGATACTTAGAAGACAAAGATATCAATTTATGTTGCATTTGTCTGATTGTGAATCAAAAAACACATATATTTAAACACGCGTTTGTGATTTAAATCAAAACCCGATTTAAATCAATATAAGTGTTTATATTGTAACGCATAGGTGACTATTCATTGTTATTAAAATGACTTAAATTCGATCATGTTGTAATATTTAGAAATATACATTTGTTTGGTGTGAGTGAAGTTTTATTTAATCTTTGACCTAGGGAAAAGTTTTATTTTTTCAAAGAAATGTTTGTTAAAAAGAAGTCACAGCTCTGGCTGGATTCAAACACCCAACGTATGATATGTGAGTCAGGAACCTAACCCACAGCACCACTGGCAAGGTCATATAAGGACTGTTGAAAAAGCCCTAGAGAAACAGTATCAGCAGACATTGTACAGCATGAACTATTCTTGTGTTGCGGTGCTTGAATATAATTATATTGTTATTCATTTCTTTAGATACGCGATTCCATATTATATTCCCTTTTAATCAAATTCTAAACGTATGCTTGTTGACTCCGGTATCACGTTAGTTAAAGACTTCGATGCTTAAAATGTTTAGGGAGAAATGGAATACTGGTGTGTATTTTTTCTTAAAAGTACCGAGACCAGCCATATACTGTATGTTTATGTTTCAAAATTAATATCGTTTATGGCCTTCACACGCGTTACAGTATGCTCCTATTCTTTTTATGCTTGGCTGCTAAGATTTCCCTTCAGTGGTAAAATTCCATATAAATTTTCAATACTAAAACGGGCACAGTAAAGACATTAAATATGCATACTGTATACAGTACAGTTTGCATACAGTAATATGTTTATGTTCCTAAATCAATCTCTTTTATAAGCATGTGAAAGGCATGGTGAATCGGGGATTCCCAAATATGACCGTACTTTGCATGATTGGAAACAAATGCGTGATTGCGAAATGCTGTGGTGTTACTTTTGCAAAGATGGTCAATGAAAAAAAGAATGTGGACCAGGGCAATACTTTGAGTTTACAGCTTATCCAAGGTCATTCATTATTAATACTATTAGTAATATCTTCGTTAAAGACTTTGATGGCGACAGCTCAAACATGAGAGGTTGAGCTTTATTAGCTCCACCTTGCGGAAATTCCGGATACTATTATTTTACATTAGGTACTATACAAGAATTTACGGTAACTCGCGGTAGACTGCATAAAGCGCACTGCAAAATAATGCGGTATCGCCTGCATCTGTATGTGGGTCCTAATGCCCCATTATAGTGATGGGGACACTGTACTGTAAAAAAATATGTGCCGACCTGTGGCTGAAATGTAAAACCGAGGTCCTGACTCTCTGTGGTCATTAAAAATCCCAGGGCATTTCTCAAAAAGAGTAGGGGTGTTACCCTGGCGTCCTGGCCAAATTTCCCATTGGCCCTTACCAATCATGGCCTCTTAATAATCCCCATCTATGAATTGGCTTTATTACTCTGTTCTCCTCTCCACTAATAGCTGATGTGTGGTGAGCGTTCTGGCGCACTATGGCTGCAGTTACATCACCCAGGTGGGGCTGCAGATTGGTGGTGGAGGGGAGTCCCCGTTATTTGTAAAGCGCTTTGAGTGGAGCATCCAGAAAAGTGCTATATAAGTGTAAGCAATTATTATTATTATAAAATAGAGCAAGCTGAGGCTAACCTAGTAAATTCACTTAGTCCTTCAAGTATCTGATTTGATTTTCCAGTAAAGCTCAAGGAAGTCCTGGTCATACGTGGCAGACGACACAGACCTGGTGGAAACTGGAAACATCTTGAACACTGGATCAGACCTTAAACTCTAATCAGAAGCTCTTTTTGTTCCAGATACAATATTCAGTATCTTATCCTTCCATTCTGAAACCAGGGTGATGGCACGTACAAGAAACACAGAGATTCCTGCAGGTGAGATGCTCTTATTTTCTGTTTCTTTTCCACAATCAGTGGCCTGATAGCCTTTACATATTGCAGCAGGTGTTGGAGTTACAGTAGGTATTCAGTGATGTGGAGGGAAATGAGGATGACCGTGCTCCAGGTAAAGGGGGCTTAATGTAGGTGTGGTTGTTTAGGGGAAGGTCTTCAGATAATCCTGAGCAATCCTTCACCAAGCCTCTCTCATTCAAGACAAGACTCCTTAGCAGTGGCTCCCACTCTTGTCTGTCCAGCAGGGTCAATACTAGCCAATAAAGACAGAATCTAGACTGGTACAAGGTGTGACCTAATATCCTTACAAAATGTAAATCCACCCACTGCCAGGCCCAAACAATCCTAAATTAAAAGTATATTCTTCTGGATTCTGATTGCTCAACCTGTCCCTGAATCCTGAGATCTACATGTTGGCTCAGTGGTTCCTATTCCTGGTCTCCTGCACTGAAGTCTTCACACCTGGATCAGCTACTGATCAATTCTGCTGCTTTGAAGACTGGAGTTTCTAGGTTACCTAGAATCCTAAGGGCCCTGTAATGATGTTCTGTGGAACAAGAAAGAATGCCAGTGAGGCTACAGTGCTATTAAAGCTATTCTGAACAGTATTTTTAGAATATTGGGACTCCCCTGTTTCTTTCCCAGTCCAGGAGTGAAGAAATGCATTTGGTGATGTGATGTGGGTATAATGTAAGGTTTTTAAAATAATTTGCTGTTTTTTTATTTCCATTGACCAACTGGGACAAAAATGATAATTCACCGAAGAAGCTTAAGTAACTTTCACTGTCCAACAATCCACAAAATTCCAGAACACCACAGTTGTTTTGCTGGAATTTGTTTAGAAATCAACCTACAAGAGAAGAAGCCACTATCAGGGTTCACAGATGCCTGGTCTTCTCCAAACACCCCATTAATATTGTGTTTTCTCTGGGACAGATCTGTACTTCATAATTTGCAGGCCCTAACCTGTTCCCAAATCTTTCTGGGTTTTTTTTACCACTTAAAGGCTAATTTATTTGAGAATAGGTCTGCTGTATCTAATATAACTGTAACTTAAACTCAATCTCCCTAGTAATACTGTATTTCCCTTGCAAATAATATTTTGTTCTGCTTACCCTAAACAATTGCAATCTTTTTAGCCACCTCAGCTACCTCCTCAGTACATGCCCAATAGCTCTCTGGTAATGTGTAACATGTTGGAAACAGCGAGAGTGACAGTAGTCAAGCAATGAAGTCAGCAGTAAGAGATAGAAGACACTCTAATGCAACTCCATAGGGAATTAATGCATTTGCTGCTTCTTATAACCAAATTTCTAAACATAAGTAATGAACTGACAGATTTAATTTAAATTGTGATAATTTGCAATTGCTTGCACATTTCAAAATTACATTATTAGCTTTGAAATTGTCAGGCCTATGCGTAGGTAGGCAGAACACTGACATTTCTTTTTTAACTAGTCACTTTTTTGCTCTCCAGGAAAGTACACAAAATGTGACCTTTTCTGTTTCCATTCTAAAATTGTAGCTTTTTGTCCTGGACGGTGGGTCTCATTCACAGGTGAACAGTGTAATTGTAAAAGGTGCAGTACCCTGCTTTGCCTGCTAGACCTCCATGAAAACCTCTACTGTGACAAAGACTGCAAACCCATTCTCAACTCTCTGAAGATCATTTTTAAAGGTACAATAAGCCATTCGTACATGTGAAATACTGCAACTTCAGAATATAAGGAGGATTACAAATCGAAGGGAGTCTTTTCCTCCATCTGACTCTTACAGTATGCTTGGCTCTTACCTCTTGTTTCATCTTGATTTCTCTGCCTCCTAGATGAAAAGGTGGTATACGAGTTGATCTCGCAGTTGTACGATACATGGGACACTGACGAAAAGGATGTCCAGGAGATGAAGATTTCAGCTCTTTCAGATATTATCCTTCAACTTTTCCAAGGTAATTCGATCTCACTGGAAATACAGATTCCAGTTTCTGTAACACTGTCAGAGTTCTGAATCACAAAATGTTTTTTAGAAGGTACAGTGCTGAGTAAACGCATGTAAATTCCTTAACCCTCTATGAGAGTAATTATTTGAATGTGTTTTTTTTTTCTTTAAAGTGCACTTTTGCTTCTGTCATTTCTAAATGACACAAGCAAACCCATGGAGGGTATTTTCATGTATTTCACGTATTTGAAAGCGCTTAGTGTTATTAGGTCTCTGAATCTAAGTAACAGATAAAGTTAACCTGATGAAACAAATGATGCAAAATAAGATATTCTTTCTTATTTCTCAAACTACAGTATGTAACATTCAATACCCAATAAAGGATGTGAACCTTTAGATTCAGTAACTGGTGGCACCCTCTTGAGCAGCAATGACTGTGTCTATTTTTTTCCTGTAAATGTAGTTCAGTCTCTCACATCAGAATTTGTCCCATTCCTCCTTACCGAACTCCTTTAATTCTGTTACATTTGAGGGTTGCCTTGCATAGACAGATAATTTCAGATTCTGACACAAAGTGGAATTTCTTCTTCTGCAGAAACTAATATTTCTCTTTAAGGCCAAAATGTTCTATCTTTGACTCGTTTGTCTGGAGAACATTGTTTCAGATGCCTTGGGTCTATATAATCTTTGATGAACTTGGACAACAGTGTTCTTTTTGGAGAGCTGGTGGTTTTCTCCAGCTGTAAATGGCCTGCAGTTTCTTTGTTGTTACTCTGGGGTTCTTTGTGACTTCCTTGTTGATTTTCTGGTTTGTTCTTGAAGAGATTTGAAAGGATGGGTAGGGTGATGATGGTCTTAAGATAAGATCACTTTATTGGCCATATACAATTTCTTGTATTAGAAATTTGTCATTTCACATACCCCAGCTTGCTCTCCATGAGACACACAGACAGGGAGAGAAGCTTCGGGTCAGAGTGCAGGGTCAGTCATTTATACGGTGCCCCTGAAGCAGTTGGGGTTAAGGGCTTTGCTCAGGGTTCCAACGGAGTAGGCCAAGGGGATATGAACCAGAAACCTTCCAGCCACTGGCACAGATTGTTAGCCAAAGAGCCACCGCACCGCCTTTGGTCTTTCTCCATTTATAGAGTATCTGCTTGACATTGGATGAGTGGAGACGCAAATCCTTTGAAATGGTTTTATAACTCTTTTCCAGGCCGATGAGCATCAACAACTCTTTTTGTGAGGTTCTCAGAGATTTGCTTAGATTGGTGTATGGTGAAGACCAAACTCATAACTTTTCTGAATTTTACTTAAGTTGGAATCTTCGAGACTCAGTCCCCAAGATCGAATTATATACTGTAGGTCTGTATACAGGCACCTGATTCTATAATTCTCTTAATTCAGCTACTGAAAATAGGAGTTCACTTACTTTTTCACATCCCCTGTACTTTATGTATTTATTGTTTGCTCAAGTCATACATCATTCTGTTTCAAAAGGCACAGAACTGGTTAATATAATCCATATTGGATATTTTAAGACTGTGGGGGATTTCAATTCAAGAAGGCTATTATGGCAATTTTACATATTCATCTTTGGGGTTCACAAACGTTTTCTCAGCACTGTAAATCATTGTATAACCCTTTCACACCTGTATTTCACATCTATATTCTGAGTTGGTGTTAGTGGAGATCACATGAAACTAGTCTCCCACAGAGAAATCAGGTTGAGTTTTTGTTATTCATTATAAAATAGAATATGTCATGTACAATACTTTGCCACATTGAGCACATAAGTCCCAAAAAACACACAAATGTGCAAAAGAGATTAAAAAAACATTCTCTTCCATTTCCTTATACATCAGATATATATAGTTTTACCCCTCTTATGATTTCAGATAAAACTAAGAGAAGAGACATTAAGAGAAACAAGTTCTTATTTCATTATTTTAATATTTCCTATTGCAGACAGTTGGATCACCCAGGAGAAACAAATCTTATGACCTTTGAAAATCTCCATGGAGCTACCAAAAGACACTTTAACATATGAAGAATTGAACCTCAACAGCTAAAATACAATTATCTATACAGATAGATATTTTGCACACAGCTGACATTCAGAAATCAGAAAACAAGTCATGAATAATCCCAACTGCATTTCTTTACATTAAACATGTTTGCCCATGAGTTTAATTTACATACAGTATTTTGACATTTCATTTATTTCTTCTAAAGCATTTGCTAACCCTCTTATTTTAATAACTTAACCACTTTGATAAATATGCTGGTATCTATATCATTGAAAGGAATTAGGAAGAATAGTGGTCCTAGTACAGATTCAGCAATTTGGTTCCACTTGTGTCCCCTGGTCACTGTTGATTCTGAAGAAATCCAATGAGTTGACTTTGCCCTTTAAAAATTCTGAACACTTGATCCAAGTTCCCTTTAAATTCTCATGTGCTCAAGACTAAAGAGGTCCACATTCTTCAGCCCGCCTGTACAGGTCATTCCTTTAAGGTCTGGACCTGCATCTGGTTACTCTTCTCTGGACTGTTTCCATCACATAATGTGTTCCACTCTCCCTGCTCCAGGAAATCAATAATTCAGTCTCACATGGACACATATGCAGCAACATGTTTAGTCACTTTGTTAAAATGCCACGTTTATGCATATACAGTATACAGGTAAATACAGTACATATACTATGTATATACAGTTGGTTCCAAATTTCAATAATTAAAATGCCATTATTTAGGATTTTTTGTGTTTTTGTTATCAATTATTGAATGTAATATTTTTCAGGTTTTCATTTCAGCAGTGTATACTTTTTGCTGTACATTTTGCTGTTAAAAACAACTTTCAGTTCGCAATCATATGTTTGTATGAAAAGTAGCACAGCAGTTAATTTTTTGTTTTCAAAAAGTTAGATTTTGAAATTACACTGATATTTCCCTTTGGTGTTTCCAGAGGTCTGTTGCAGAAAGTCCATTTTCAGAATCAAAATCAACATATTTTTTCTGCTTTTTTCAAGAAACTGCTGATACACATTTGGAGGGAATAACTCTGCAATGTAAGTCATTCCACAGAGAGTTTATCATGTATACACTCCCAAATGGACTGGAGTATTTCGGTTTAGCTTGCATCGGTAAAGTTTGAGGTGCAGGACATTCTGGCTGAGAAAGAGGCTCTGATGATGTTTATTTGACAAAATGGCCGTGTGTCTCAAAGAGTTTTCATACAGAAACAGTTTCAACATGTCTATCATGCAATGAGGAAACACAGTTAAGACAGGAAAGGTGTTGTATGAGTTAATTTCAAGGTCAATTTTCAGCGAGGCAGTCATATACTTTATTAGCTGCAATGCCAATTGCCCTTATAGGTTATTATTATTATTGCTTACACTTATATAGCACTTTTCTGGACGCTCCACTCAAAGTGCTTTACAGGTAATGGGGATCCCCTCCACCACCAATGTGCAGCCCCACCTGGATGATGCAACGGCAGCCATAGTGTGCCAGAATGCTCACCGCACACCAGCTATCAGTGGGGAGGAGACCAGAGTAATGAAGCCAATTTAAGATGGGGATTATTAGGAGGCCATGATTGGTAAGGGCAAATGGGAAATTTGTGTGAAGTCTGCATTTTACTCACAGAGATATGGCTGCAGGTTAGAGGTCATTATTGGTTGCACCTACATGTAACAGGAAACCAGGGCTTTAATGCCAAAACCAGACATTAAGAAGATAAAAAGACCAAGAGATTAAGAATTCCTTTGGGAATAGTAATTGGTAACCACAACAATATTGAGTACTGGATTAAGGCACTCACATATTTTTTCTCTTCTTCCAGCTAATCCTGAATCTATGGTGCTCCCATCCTTCAATTTCAATGCACATGCTAAACTTTTACAGGCCTCTTTTTCCTGGACCTGGGGATCCAGGTACAACTTCCTGTACAAGCACCCCAACACAGGTGAGAGTCCAGTACAGTGCAGCTGCACAGACGATGCAATACCTGTAAGAGTCCAATATAAAGTAGATGTTAACTTGTTGGCCTCCTAAGGCTCTGTACCTTTAATAGTGTTCACTCAGTCCCCTTTGATCCAGTGATTCAGGATTAGAGAAGCGGTGACAGCAGGACACAACTGGCCAATTCAATTCAAGGGGCCCATGAAGTTGGCTAGACTAGTTGGTTTAGGTTTCCATTGGGTTTCCGTTTGTCTTTGGCTCAACAGCTATTCAAGACCTACAAGGCACCTCACAGAGAAACTCTTCTCCTCCCATCAGCTCAAACTCCTGTAAGGCACTGTGGAAAACTAGTAAAATTAGTGAATGGCCCCAAGGGATGGACATGTTAGAGGAACTTATCCATTGATCTTTTTTCAACCCATTGGAGAGGAGCTGATGGCTGAAACCCTGAGCTGAATAATATATATATTTAACACCCCATAATATGATACAGTATTATGATTATTATTGTGGAATATGAAAATGTAGTATGACGGTGCATTTATCCAGAACTGTCATTCAGTTACTATAAAATTTAGCAGGGAAATGTTGTTCATCATAGGGTGGTAAAGTAAGAGAACTCAACACAAATAAAATAACAGACCAACTTGCAACATTATACCGAATAGTGTTAAACTGTTTTTTTTAATAAATTGCCTTTATAGCAACCTTTTCTGTTTTTCAAAGTGTGAGATCCTTCACTCTGTATCTGTTTTTTTTGTCTGTGTGGTTTTGAATTGAATAACGTCTTGTGTCATTATAACAGAGCATGTGATTCCTTCTTGCCATCTCCTGAAAACTTTCTTCTTTACACATTCCCCAGATAACGGCCTCCCCAGTGAATTGCTCAGTGAGGACACAATCTACCTCCTAGATGCTGGTCTGTCCATCAACAGCGCCTACCCACTGGTCCTGAGAAGAGACAGGGGAGTGCAGCTCATTTTGTCCTTTGATTTCAGCGCTAGAGACCCATTCTTGGTAAAGTACATAAAACTACGGTGAAGTCTAGCCAGTGCATTGCATGATATTAGCATGTATTTAAATTGTGCACTATTACCTGCATATGCAAGCATTTGGTTGGTGTTATAGTAACTTCCTTCAAAGGGGATCACACACCCATGGGTCAGGCTCAGACTGCTTAGTAGGAGCTCCTGTGGTCTACAGAGTTATTCCCTCAGTGAAGTGGGCCAATGCCAGATCTGTATGTCACATTGCTTTAAACAGGAATAAAAAAAAAAACTGGGATACTGAAGTACCTATTGCTAAACTGTGCTGCCCACATGAATGGTGAGGGCGGGCAAGGAGGAGATACGGGCCCTAGAGCAAGAGCGTCACAATTCCATGTAGGGGTAGTAGCCAGCATTCTCCAGAAGGGACTCTGAGTTGCTGGAAGGAGTGCAGGGAGGAGATTCAGGGACAAGACTGGGTTGGGTGCACCAGGAATAGGCTGAACTGGGCAAGCGATATCAGGACTGTGCTAAGAGCATGCTATCAAGGAGGACTGAAGAAAGTGTGCCTGGGACTGGGCTAATCTGTGTGCACACTGAAGATTAGAATCAGTGCAAAGTTCCAAAGGCAGGTTAGGACAAAGACAGATGGAGGGGCTGGCAGGCTGAGGCAGAGACCAAAAGGTAGTGTCCATGTGGTAAGCGGGTTGGTGGGTTGGTGGGTAAAAGGGCTAAAATGCAGGCAGAAAACAGGGCTGAAGGAATGAAGAATCACCAGGACCATAGGATGTTCTGTAATCCTGCTTGCAGGGCTGAATATCTCAGCTATCGGGCCCACAGACAACAACAGCATCACACCAGGACTGTGGGTCTGATGCAACACCAGGGGAACTGAAGTGTGTGTCAGGGGACAGAAGTGTAAATTGCGGGCAGCCGCCAAACCAAACCCACAGAGAAATGTGGAGCCGCCACCATCTTGAGACATGACAACACTTCTACATTCAGCAGGCAGGATCAGATCAGGGGAGCACAACATCAGACAGTACAATCCAGGCAGGTCAGGAAGCAGGCAAGCAAAGCGGGAAATCCAGACAGGCAGGGGAGCAGTATCAAACAGGCTACATGAGGGATTCAGGCAGAAAAGGAACAGGAAGAAAGCAAGAAGAACTCTGCTGAGAACTATGGTGGTTTGTAAGTGACACAGTCCCGAATTTCTGAGCAGAAACTAAGCAGGACTTACATAACCAGACCACCAGATGCAATATGACTTCTAGGTGAAACACGCCCTGTGAAAATAACACCCATCTTTTAAGTTTTTGCCAGATACACATTTAAACATCAATCTCTGATAAACATGAGTATATATCATATATATTTGTATATTTGTTAATGCAGTACATACTGTACAGTACATTCCTTATGGTAACTTAGCATTGGGTCTTTGCATTCATATTATTTCAGGAGCATTTCCACTATTTGCCAGGATAATGAGTGAGAAATTGTTTTTTTTTTCATTTTTATTAGCATGTAATGATAAAAACAGATACTGTAGAGTGATAGGTTGAGGACAATGAGGGTGGACTTTAATTTTTTTCTGTTCTCTTCACCTTTCCACTCCCATCTCAGACTGTCACTGAGACAGCTGAGTACTGTGAGAAGAACAATATTCCCTTCCCACCCATCCCACCAGTGAGTAAGGAGGAGAAGAATTGTCCCTCAAGCTGCTACATCTTCCAGGGTGAAAACACCCCCACTGTTATGCACTTCCCTCTCTTCAACAAGAACAACTGTGGAGGCAAGTGAACCACAGCCAGCAGGCATTTTAGATTTTAGCTACAGGATTCATGTCACCTTTGGTTGGTGAAGAATGCAAGGCGCTGACAAGGTGGTACTGTGGGTTTACATATGGTTCATTTAGACTACTCAAGATGGGCACTGAGAGCTACCAAAGAAAAGTAGCTTGAGTCTGGAGTCCGACTGCACTCGCTTAGATGTTTTGGGAATTACATGATGTAAGGAACCGGCAATGCTGTCCAAATTTCTGTGAAATGACTGAAGAACTCTTAGATACTGACACTCAGAGCCTTTGCAAGATCATTGGATCAGGAGTCAATCTCAGCAGACTCTCAGCCAGTCTCCACCTCATCTCATTTTCTCATTTCATTTTCTAACTGAGGGTTGTGGTGGTGACAGGCTGAGCAGGGCAGACCAGACTTCCCTTTCCCCGGCAACAGTCTCCAGGTCCTCCTGGTGCTCCCAGGACCTCTGAGAGATATAATCTCACCTGTGTATCTGAGGTCTGCCCTGGAGTCTCATCCCAATGAACCATGCTTGGTATGTCTCCAGCAGGAGGTACTCTGGGGACAACATCCTCACTAGATACTACTCACCCTGTAACAGAGAGTAAGTCCAACAGCCCTACAGAGAAACCTCATTTCTGCTGCTTGTAACCATGATGTTATTCTTCTGGTCACTTCCAATATACTGTATTCCCAAAGATCATCCACAGATGAAGACATGGCCAGATTGACTGAAAAACTGACAGGTTTCTGCAAAACCTTGGCTTCTTTTTGCCACTGCATTATTGCAGCCACTTAACTTGTGAGCCACTCACAATCTCCTCTTCCCTCACCTGTGACCAGCAGAGGAGGCAACAACATCTATAAACAGCAGAGATACAAACCGCAGCTCCACAAACTTCCAAACTTTCAATCCCGTCTCCAGCTGTTTCAGTAATCCTCACAATCACCAGCCCTCCTGTCCATTCCTTCAGTAGATAGGTGTTATTAAAAAGCAAAGCGCTCTTAGTCTCAGACTATCCTCCAAACTTGTCCACTTATCACAGAGTGCAATAACTGCAATAACAAATTGTGCAACAAAGTAATACACACATATACCCATATTCCCAAGAAATGGTCATGCTTTTGTTTTGGAAATTAATATGCTACAAACACTTAATCCATTATATATAGACATTCATTCACCATTGATTGCCATGGGTTAAAATATATAAAAGCAGTGTCAAAGACTTGATACACTTAAGGTATGACTTTCACCTTCACGTAAATATTGAATGACAGCAAACAGGACAACACCATTCTATCATTCTATTGAGACTACCTTCCAAACTTGTCCACAGCCCTGAAGAAACAGGAAAAAAGACCTGTCTTAACTAATGATCTGCTAAGCTTCTACAATCAGTGCAGACTGTCAAATTAGACTACAGAGCAATGGTGTCTGTGTGTAACTTATGGGTCAAGATAGAAGATCCTCAGTCTTCTAACCATCAACATTCTTCTCACAGGTGAGGAAAAGGTCAAAGAGATGAGGAAGACCTACACAACCAGCAATACATCCTACAGCAAACAGGAGCTCCAGGACCTCCTGAAAGCAGCTAAGGAGAATGTCAGGATCAACAGAGATAAGATCACTGCCAAGATGCAAAACGCTGTGGATACCGAAAGGAAAAAGAAACAACCAGTGATTCAGTGATTCACTTGAACCAGTAGTCTAGAAGAGGCTGGGGTGCTGGGGGATGTTCAACATGCTGTATGGTATCATAACATGTCAGTCACTCAATCATTATTTTTTAAAACTGTGATATTTTTTCGAGCAATAAAGACATCACTGCAAAACACAGCAGATAGGAAAATATAATGAATCAACTACTGTACTGAGAATATTCAAAAGATTTTTAAAAGACAAGGAACACAGATACCAGAAAATAACCTTTTTGCACACAAAAAATTATAAAAAAACAGAAATGGTTTCTGGACCGTGTCGTAGAGAAAGAGACACTCAAGCTGGTGCCACACAGAGATGGAATAACTAAGTGTAAGGAGATCCCAATGAAAAGATATGTGGATCCTGTGCAGACACAGGAGTAGGTAATGTCAACGCAAACAATCCAGAATGTCAGGCGAGATTGTGGTCAAAAGGAGAAAGGTGGTTCAAAATCCAGGAAGTACAAATAGAGGCAAACAATCTGAATCGAAAGGCAAGGTCCAAGGTCGAGAGGCAAAAGAGGAGTCCAGTATCCAGGAGAATGCGAAATACAGAATAAACGCCAGGTAGAGCTCTCAAAGAGTAGACTCAATACCGAGCAACAAGAAGCGGGTTTGAATGGTTTAAATACTGCAGCCTGCCGCACTGTGGGGCATCTGGTGCTGAGTTAACACATGCGACAACACTTGTAATTATCGCCCCACTCCTGGCACTGGTTAACTCTATTGGGGCTGGTCTGGGCAGGTTGGCGGTCGTGACAGTACCCCCCCCCCCCCCAATGGGCAGCTTCTGACGCACGAGACGGCCGCTGGGGAAAGTCACTGTGAAAGGCGTTGATGAGTGCCGGGTCCAAAATATCCCTCTCCGGAACCCAAGATCTCTCTTCTGGGCCATAACCCTCCCAGTCCACAAGATACTGGAGGGTACCACGGTGCCATCTTAAGTCGAAGATCTTGTGGACTGCATACACCAGACGCCCCTGAATAGTACGCAGGGGTGGTGGACAAGGTTGGGGAGCCACGAGGGGCGAGTGGTGGAACGGTTTCAAGAGGGAGACGTGGAAGGACACATGGATTTTGAGGGTGGGGGGAAGTGCGAGACGATAGGTGACCCTGGATAGGATCCAGAAAGGACCGATGTATCTAGGACCTAGCTTCTTGGAGAACAGGCGTGGAGGTAGGTTCTTAGTGGCTAACCAGACAAACTGTCCTCTCTGAAAATGAGGGGCTGGTCTGCGATTCCGGTTGGCGAAAGTGTCTTGGCGCTGGGTTGACTACCCTCTCAACCGGAGGGGTGTCGGGAATGAGAGAGGGTTGATATCCTAAAGAACATAGGAAGGGAGAGAGTCCTGTGGAGGAGGATGTAAGGGAGTTGTGGGCATACTCTGTCCAGGGAAGCAGCGACGACCAGTCATCCTATGAAGAGGAGGTGAAGGCTCTTAGAAAGGAAAGGAGGCATTGGTTAGTTCTTTCTACCTGCCCATTGGCTTCAGGGTGATATCCAGAAGTTAGAGACACATGAGCCCCCAGAGCTTGACAGAAGGCTTTCCAAAAGACAGAGACAAATTGGCGGCCCCTGTCGGAGACCACATCCCTGGGTAAACCGTGTATCTGAAAGACCTGCTGAACCAACAATGCTGCCATTTCATGGGGTGTGGGTAATGCTGGGAGGGGGACAAAATGGGCAGATTTGGAAAAGCGTTCGGAGACCACCATGATTACCATATTGCCTTGACTGTTGGGGAGATCCGTGATGAAGTCCACCGCGATATGAGACCAAGGGCAGCAGGGGACCGGAAGGTGGTGAAGGAGACCAGTTTTCCTGGCCCGAGGGTCTTGGTTCTGGCACAGATCGGACATGCCCGAATATAATCAGCTCTCATGGTAGGCCACCAGAAGTCCGTGGTCAGGAGGTCCAGAGTATGTCTGATACCAGGGTGGCCCGCGAACCAGGAGTCATGACCCCACTGCAACACTGCCGAAAGCAAATTATCCACAACAAAGAGTTTATCCAAGGGACAACAGAGAGGAACCGTAGTTCTGTCCAGGGCACGTCTGACTTGGGCTTCAATAAAGCAGCGAATCGCTGCAACAACATGGTTGGGCGAGACGATAGGTTCCGGTGTGTAGTCCAGGTCTGGGGGTCATGGAGCCGGGAAAGTGCGTCAGCCCTTCCATTCTTGGATCCGGGCAAAGAGGTGATAACAAAAAAGAAACGGGAAAAGAAAAGAGACCGACGAGCCTGTTACGAGTTGAGGCATTTGGCAGATTGGATGTAGGCCAGGTTCTTGTGGTCCGTGATAATAACAAAGGGGTGTTGAGCCCCTTCCAACCAATGTCTCCATTTCTCGAGGGCAAGCTTGATAGCGAGAAGTTCACGATTACCCATGTCGTAATTAATTTAGGCAGGAGAGAGCTTCTTAGAGAAAAAGGCATATGGATGTAGAATGTGCCCTTTTCCATGGCGCTGGGAGAGGACCGCACCAACCCCATAGGCAGAGCCATTAACCTCCACCACGAAAGGCCTGGAGGGATCCAGGTGATGGAGGAGTGGAGCTGAACCAAAGATATACTTCAGGCGTAGGAATGCCTTGTTAGCCTCCGGGTTCCATTTACCCAGGCCAGGTCTGTTATGGGTCAAGGCTGTGATGGGTGCTATGACGGAGCTAAAGTTCATAATGAAGCGCCTGTAAAAATTGGCAAAACCCAGAAAGTGTTGGATCTGTTTCAGATCCCAAGGGACAGGCCAGTCATTCATGGCCGCAACCTTAGTTGAGTCCATCTCCACTGCCAGGGGAGAAATAATGTAGCCCAGGAAGCATATCTTCGAGACATGAAAACACACTTCTCAAGCTTAGCGTAGAGTTTATTGTCAATCAGTCTGGACAACACCTCCTGGACGTGGCGGACATGATCCTGAGGGTTGGTGGAAAAAATCAGAATGTCGTCCAGATAAACCAAAACAAAGTTACCAATAATGTCCCTAAAAATGTCATTCATGAAGGACTGGAAGACCGCTGGGGCATTAACGAGGCCAAAGGGCATGACTTGGTATTCATGATGGCCATGCGTGGTCATAAAGGCCGTCTTCCACTCATCCCCTTCGCGTATCCTGATTAGATTGTAAGCCCCCACAGATCTTGTTTCAAAAAGATGGAGGCTCCCCGCAAGAACTCCAAAGCCGATGGAATTAGAGGCAGGGGGTAGTGATGTTTAACCGTAATGGAGTTCAACCCCCTGTAGTCAATACAAGGCCGCAAGGAGCCATCCTTCTTCCCAGTGAAAAAAAACCCGGCACAGGCTGGGGATGAGGAGGAGAGAATAAAGCCTGAGTCCAGGGCTTCCTTAATATAGTCTTGCATGGCCTGATTCTCTGTCTGAGTTAGAGGGTAAATGTGACCCTTGGGTGGGAGGGTTCCTGTCAACAATTCTGTTGAGCAATCACAGGTCAGGGGAGGGGGAGAGAAAGAGCCTTCTGTTTATCAAAGGCCTGTTTCAGGTGCACATAATGGGGCGGAATGGTAGATTACCCTTCCATGGGAAGTACTGCACCAGAAACCTTAACAGGGGGGTGACAACAATTGTTATGGCAGGTGTGGCTCCAAGCAATTATCTCATTCCTGGCCCAGGAGATGTGAGGATCATGTTTTATGAGCCAGGGAAGGCCCAGTATTAGAGGGTAGGAGTAAAAATGAAATATTCTCCGCATGCATGGCCCCGACCATGAGAGAAAGGGGGATGGTTTGCCAGATAATCTGACCAGGAGTGAGAGGAGAACCGTACAATGCTTGAATCTTGACTGGGGGTGACACGGACGCCAGAGGAATATTCAATTTTTTAGCAAAAGAGGCATCCTTTTAGCACCTGAGTCGACAAAAACAGACAGAGGTAGGCGAATATCCGACCATGACAGCTCCGCCGGGAAAAAAGACCCAGAAGAGGCCTGATTAAAAACGGCGCTACTGACATTAGCTGTGGGCTGCGGGAGTGATCGAGGTGGATATGGTGGTCTTGAAGGACAGGCAGTGAGTAGATGATCTGATGCAGCGCAATAAAGGCATCGTCCCTCCCAACGGCTCCTTCCTTTTCTTGTGAGGAAAGAGGGGCATGTGGCAGAGCAGGCAGTGAAGGGAGAGATCCCTCAGGACGTACAGGTCTGCTTCCAAAGTATCTCTCTGCTCTTCAAATCTTAATGTGGGTGTCCAATTCGACTACCTTGAGCGTTCGCCACTTCCAGGGACTGGGTGTCAACAGGGGTGAGTACCAGATGGTCATTCAAGTCCCCCAACAGACCCTTACAGAAGAGGCAGACCAGAGCCTCCGAGTTCCAGGCAGGCTCAGCGGCAAGGGTTTGAAATTCGACCATGTAATCTTGTAGTGGTCTGTTGCCCTGGTGAAGCACAGACAGCTGAAGGTGAGTCAAGTCCAGGTTATTTTGCGAAAAGCTCGCCTGGAGCCGGTCTGCAAAAAGACGAAATTCTGAGAATTGAGAGTCTCCTCTGGCAAGCAGGACTGCTGCTCAATCCAATGCCTTGCCCATGAGCAATCTGATCTGCTCCCGAGGAGCAGGAAAACGCTCAGGATGCAACTGAAATGCCAGGTAGCACTGAGCAATAAAACCTCTGCAGCCCGTAGGATTACCATCATATTTCTCGGGGAGAACCAACAGTAAGGTTGGGGGAGAGGTGGGCGGGGCCGTGGAGGGCAGGGCAGAGGCTTGGGAGACAGACATTGCAGGAGTCGGTATGGGAGCCGGGGATACAGGAGGAGACAAAAGCCAGGGGACGTGGTTAGTGAGGTGCTGTACTGACAATTGAAGCTGGGAGAGGGCTTGGAAGTGATGATGGAGGAGGGAGCGAAAAGCTTGAGCGTCTGCGGGATCCATCTTGAGGCTTAGTATTCTGTAAGGAGATCCCAATGAAGAGATATGTGGATCCTGTGCAGACACAGGAGTAGGTAATGTCAAGGCAGGCAAACAAGCTGGAATGTCAGGCGGGATCGTGGTCAGAAGGAGAAAGGTGGTTTGAAATCCATGAAGTACAAATAGAGGCAAACAATCCAAATCGAAAGGCAAGGTCCAAGGTCAAGAGGCAAAAAGGGAGTCCAGTATCCAGGAGAATGCGAAATACAGAATAAACGCCAGGTAGAGCTCTCAAAGAGTAGACTCAATACCGAGCAACAAGAAGCAGGTTTGAATGGCTTAAATACTGCAGCCTGCCACACAGTTGGGCGTCTGGTGCCGAGTTAACATGTGCGGCGGCACTTGTAATTATTGCCCAGCTGCTGGCACTGGTTAGCTCTCTTGGGGGCTGGTCTGGGCAGGTTGGCAGTCGTGACACTAAGTAAACAGAACAACTAGAATATCTGTGGTAAATGTATTGTTATCTCATTTTTATTATGCCCTTTTGTGATAGATATCTCACCAGTCTGTAAAATGTATAATGTGTGTGGGGTATTTGGATATACATTTTATCTGCATCTTCATTGTTTTCTTGTTTTTACTGTAAATTGGCTATACTGTGAGTATGAGTGTGTTTGTGTGTGTCCTGCAATGTCCAGAGTGTATATTTCCTAATACTGTACATTAATAGGCTATAACAATCATGGGCGAAGGTATCTTCTATTTTTTGTTCTTCAGAACAAGCTAATTGACCTTACGTTTGTATGTACAGCATACAGTATATAGAAACTGGCATTCAACTCTGAATGTTGAATGGAATCTAAAATTGTAATGGGTTTTGTCAAATGGATTCTGGAATAGTTACAGAGTTTCAAAATATTCCCCTCCTGTTCACGTGGGTTTCCTTTAGGTGCTGCATTTTCTTCCCACAGTCCAAAAACATTCTGGTAGGTAATTTGGTTTCTGGAAATAAAATGGCCCTGTTGTGAATCTGTGTGCTCTGCGATGGACAGGTGTCACATCCATGGTGTTCCCTGTCTTGTGCCCGTTGCTCTCCAGCAACCCTGTACTGAATAAAGGGGTTTGAAGATGGATGGGTGGATTGAATTCAAATCAAATCAAAGTTTATTTATCAAATGCACAACAATATGGCGTGCAGCAGTAGTTGCTGGCAATGAAAAGTCTTTTTCTGCGAGCTCACAAAAATTACAAGAATCACAAAAATCACAAAAATTCACAAAAATCACAAAATTGAGGTTACATTTTTTAAATTGAATAAAACTCAATGTGAGTAGAGGTGTTATGTGTCCATGGTGTATGCAATATATACATGTAGTGCAGTTATGCTGAATATAGTGAGCATTGTGTCTCCATGTAGCCATTACAGGTGATTTGCTAAGGAGCTACAGGTTGGCTATTTAGCAGTCTTATTGCCTGGAGGTAGAAGCTGTTCCGTAGTCTGTTGGACTTGGACCGAATGCTTTGGTACCGTTTACCAGACGGTAGGAGGGAAAACAGTTTGTGACTGGGATGACTGGGGTCCTTGAGAATAGACCTGGCCTTCTTCAGACATCTAGCTGAGTAGATCTCCTGGATGCTTGGTAGCTCACAGCTGGTGATAAGCTGCGCTGACTTCACCACCCTCTGCAATACTTTGCGATCCCGTGCGGAGCAGCTCCCATACCAGGCAGTGATGCAACCAGTCAGGATGCTCTCAATAGTGCACCTGTAGAAGTTGGCCTGGATATGTGATGGCATGCCGAACTTCTTTAGCCTGCGGAGAAAGAACAAGCGCTGCCGTGCTGTCTTGACCACGGTGTTGGTGTGGTGGGTCCAGGTTAAATCCTCTGAGATGTTAGCTCCCAGGAACTTAAGTCAAGAAGTCCAGGATCCAATTACAGAGGGAGGTGATCAGTCCCAGGTCCTGGAGCTTGATGACGAGCTTTGAGGGCACTATGGTATTGAATGCTGAGCTGTAATCAACAAACAGCATTCTCACATATGTTCCTTTCTTATCTAGGTGTCAGAGGGCAGTATGGAGGGCAGTGGCAATAGCATCTTCTGTTGACCTGTTCTGGCGGTATGCAAATTGCAGTGGGTCTAGGGTGTCAGGCAGTGAGGAGGTGATGTATGCTTTGACCAACCGCTCGAAGCACTTCATGATAACTGATGTGAGTGCAACAGGGCAGTCATTTAGGCAGCTGACTCTGGATTTTTTAGGAACAGGGACTATGGTGGTTTTCTTAAAGCAGGAAGGAACTATAGACTGAGTTAGGGAGAGATTGAATATGTCCGAGAAGACATCTGCCAGCTGGTCTGCACATGCCTTCAGAACGCGGCCAGGGATGGCATCAGGGCCAGGAGCCTTGCGTGGATTGGTCTTTTTAAAAACTTTACACACATCCGCTCTGG
Organism: Lepisosteus oculatus; assembly: GCF_040954835.1. NCBI lineage: Eukaryota > Metazoa > Chordata > Actinopteri > Semionotiformes > Lepisosteidae > Lepisosteus > Lepisosteus oculatus. Next base: position 3,471,545 of record NC_090713.1, read on the forward strand.
ATATGATCAGTGGGTTTTTGTCTTGGATTTCTGGAATCTTCCTGACTGGATCTGCGTTGCTGACCTCAAACCGAGCATAGAATGAATTTAGCTCATCAGGAAGAGAGGCAGACTGTTGTGCGATATAGCTGGGTTGTGTTTTGTAGTCTGTAATGGTGCGTATACCACTCCACATGGTCCGTGTGTTGCAGCCGTGATAATATGACTCTAGTTTTACTCTGTAGTTGTATTTAGCTCTTTTGATGGCTTTCCTGAGGTTGTATCTGGATTTTTTGTATTTACCCATATCGCCAGAATTGAAAGCAGCTGTCCTAGCTTTCAGTTTGGCGCGTATCTCAGCATTTATCCACGGTTTCCGATTTGGATATGTGCGAACAGTAATCCTGGGAACCATGTCTTTAATACATTTACTGATGTAGCCAGTAACATAGTCCGTATACAGATTGATATTATTTTCGGCAGCTTCGCGGAAGATCTGCCAGTCAGTGGTAGCAAAACAGTGATTTAGTATAAAATCTGATTCATCCGACCAACATTGAATGGTTCTTAACGCTGGCCTCTCCTGTTTAAGCTTCTGGTTGTAAACGGGAAGTAGCAGAACGGAGGCGTGATCAGATTTGCCGAAAGGAGGTCGGGGGAGGGCTTTGTAACCATCCCGGAAGGGAGTGTAAACATTGTCCAATGTGTTTGTTCTGCACGTCGGGCAGTCGATGTGTTGATGTAGATTAGGCATTGTTTTTTTCAAGTTCGCACCGTTGAAATCACCCGCTATGATTAATGCCCCCTCAGGATGTGTATTCTCGTGTCTGTTAAGGTGAGAGTGTAGTTCATCCAGTGCCTTTGAGTAATTTGCCTGCGGCGGAATATACACCACTGTGAGAACTACCGATGTGAACTCCCTCGGGAGGTAGAAAGGGCGACATTTTATTGTCAAATGTTCAAGATGTGTAGAGGAAGATGTTGAAATAATCTCCACGTCTGTACACCAGGAATTGTTTACCATGAAGCATACCCCGCCGCCTTTGCTCTTACCCGAATCCGTTGTTCTGTCCTGACGGTGAATAGAAAATCCTCCCGGGAGAATAGCAGAGTCCGGAACAGATGGGTCAAGCCAGGTTTCAGTGAATGCCAGTACGTTGCAGTTCTTGATGTCCCGTTGGAAAGCAAGCCTTGCTCTCAGTTCATCCAGTTTATTGTCCAGTGACTGAACATTAGTAAGAAGTATACTCGGGAGCGGGGTGCGATTGCTGCGTTGCCTCAATCTTACCAGAACGCCTGCCCCTCTTCCTACGACGCCGTCTTCTTCCCAATACAGGTACAGGTGAGACACCACAGTCCATATAGTCGGCAGTAATTACTGGTGTAGATTTAACTGTGCCAATATTCGATCTTATGTTCATAAGTGTTTGTCGGTCATAACTAATCACCGAGCAAGCAGTATGTGCAGTTAGCAGTACGAAAAACAAAAAAAAATAAAGAAATAGACAAGGACAAATGGGAGCTCGCAGGACGGCAGCCTTCCCTGTCGGCGCCATCTTACAATCTTAAGGAATTGAGGAATTATCTCTATCTAAGAATTTTCCAAACAGGACTAAATAGATTACAAATAATAATCAGATGTGTTCAAAATATGACATGATTAAAATGTGCCTGAAACATTAAAAATGGTTGGGACTCAACAATTCACAAAAATAAATTTACAAAAAGCAAACTAATGGCCCGATTCAGGCATTGCTTACTGGAATAAAACTGTTTTTTTTTTACTTTATTTTCAAGAGAGTTGGATTCATGTCAGGAAAATAGCTCTGTTAAGTTGGTCCCCCCCAAACAGCACAATCAGTGAAACCAACCTTATTCATTAATGTGCCAGTTTTTGCTGTTGAAAGTAGCATCTACAAGTATTTATAGTATTTGTAGTAATCATGTATTTTCAATAACTTTGCTTTCTCAGCCCACCCAAAGGGGTGGTGGTGGAAATTTTGCATTTGAATACCAGGGTTTTTCATGCATTTGTGCAAAGAGTAAAATTAAATATGTCTCAGATATTTTAATGTCATCACAAGAGTTAAAAATTTAGCCTAAAAAAAGGAACATTAGCATACAATTGCATTTCCTTAAAAAAGAGCTTTAACTAGCATGTCACAATACTTAGCTGTGTCAATATTTTTTTTAAATGAAGAAGTAATCTAAGGAGTTTCTCATTGTATTATAGCAGGTAGTTAGTAGTAGTTAGTTATAGCAGGTACTTATTTAGTAAAGTTAATTGCATGTTCTGTTGAATTTGGTTACACTATTTTACATTGTAGTGTAGAGTCTGTTTTGTATCATTTGGTTTTCCAGTGAAGTTAGAGAAGAAAATTATATGGCATAAGATCTTGCTCTTCCTCTGTGCCTCAATTGTATGAAAGTATGCCCTATTTCTGGCATAATACACACTCGCTTGCTGTTATATGTGGATCTCATCGCATTCATTAAAATCCACACTAACAGTATTTTTTTAAAAAATAAATAGTCAAATCAAAGGACATTTAAAGTTTCAATCCCTCTTTGGAGCTACATTATGTGTTTTAAAGTTAGTATGTACAACTTCTTGCATTAAAAGACCATTACAAATAAGGATGCTCAAATGCTTAAATTAAGGTGTAAATAGTGGGGTACCACAGGGATCTGGGTTAGGACCATTGGTCTCCTAATTTTTAGCATTGATTTAAATTCAATTATAGTTGAAAATAGTCCCGTTTGTGAATTTACCAAAATACAATGATCAGCACAGAATGTGTAAACAGTAAAGGAAATTTCAAAAACAGTATGGTAGAATTCAAGTTTGGGAAAACATCTCATAGTTATCTTTAACTATATCTCTATAGCTATATTCATCTTTCAAAAAACTGAATATTTACAGTGTTTACCAGAGTATTTAAAGAAAATATCACAAGTACTTAAATTCCTGAGTATCAAACCTCTAACCAGAGAGGTCAGAGAAACTGGAAGCATATAAAAACCATAGTAATATAATCAGTATACCCAATGTATTGTTTTCATTCCCTAGATTTATTTAGATAGACAGAAGTTGGGTTGAACAAAAAATGTTTATAAGAACCAGAAAGCAAGTACTCTACAGCAATTCTGCTGCAGTAGTTTGCTGGTTATAACTGTTCCAAATGACTTTTGGGGGGTTTTCTACAAAAGTTGCAGGAAATTAAAAGAAGGTTTTTTGTATCCCTTGTGGTGTCGCTGGGGGAAAAGCAGGTGTAAAAGGGATGTTACTCACACCAGACTGATCTTCTCCGTTCTTTGCCCGTACGTTTCTCAATTCTGGTCCGTAATCCGATTCCAGTTTCCTTAAACAATCCAAAATCCAAAGTCCGTAAGTCCACACCAATCCGTATCGTAACCAAATCTGTAAATCTTAGTCGTAAACCGTAGTCCGTTCTTCCTTCTTCCTTCTTCCTTCTTCCTTATTCCTTATTCCTTCTTCCTTATTCCTTATTCCTTATTCCTATCAAGCACAATCCTATTCCTCTCCTTCCTCCAAAACGCATTAACCTTATTGGCTTTTGCGCCGGCTCACCACTTCTAGGACATTTATATTCTGTTTACTGATGTCGTTTAGCTGTGTTTCCTTGTTTCGCTGCATAGGCCTTTTCCAACAGCGGGTCAGCTGGTTATCCTTGGCGGGCATCTTGCCCAGGTCTATATAGAGTATTTTCAGTGTTTCGTTCTGGAAATACTGGTTAGAAATGACCCTTCCCTGGGTCCTCTTACACCCTATATCCAGGAAGACATTTATTCTACTTCAAATAGTAATATACTGTATAATGCAACATATGCTTTATTAAGATCTCAGTATTCTTTAATTACTACATCAATTACGCTATGTGCACACCAGGAAAAAGATTATTAAATGGTTACCGACAGTGGACTAAAGAGAGTTGGTAAATGTGAGCACCAATACGAACCACTCTTTGGCTTAAAGTGTGTTTTTTCCAGAGTAATTCTTTGTTATTAAATAAATTAAAAAATATATATTTTCTTGGTCTATCGTGATTTTCCATGTGTGCAGGCCTCACAAAAGCCATAGGTGTGTCTCAGCGTCTATGAGAGCTGACTGTCTGCCGCATACTGTACATCTCCAGCAGACTTGAAAGGTTTTGAGAAGAATCTGTGTATGAACATTTCTGTTCATTGACATTCTTGAGAATTCCTGTAAAAGGAATGAACCTTCCTTTAAGCATCTCAACCAAGGTACACCCCCTCCCCCTATACTTTTTTACAGAGTACAATAGTTTCACTTTCAGTCTCAGACACACTCCACCAGAGAACATTATTTAGACAAAGAGTCTGACCATTGACTTTACACATCTCTGCCAATGAGTCTACAATATATTCTTCAAGACAGAATGCCTGTCCTACCCGCAGTTTTACACACCTCCCAACTGAGTGTCCACACTTTGCAAAGGAGAGTGCCAATCTGTCCTCATGCACTCCTTAGAGTATGAACTTTTCATCAGAGATGACACTCAGACTATCAATTTAACACACTTCACGGGAGAGTATACTATCTGACCATCCCTCAATTCTCTAAACTAATCCCTAAGCATTTTGGAATTCAGTTCAATTGGAGGATATTTTTAATTGACAGGAATGTGTCTGCTGGTTATTCTTAAACTTCCTGCTGATCATATACAGATTTGCTCTACTGAGCCACTGCTTCGAAGTCTCTTTTAAAAAGTAGACTGGACTTCTTGATGTTTTTCTTCCACTTTGCAAACAGGCTGCTGATGAGACAGACCCTGACTGGTACTGAAAAATATTATTTATCTTGACTTTGTAAGATTAGGACAACAGCTGCATTTTATTACAATCTGATTTATGTTCCATGCATATATGTGACACAACACCCTTGAAATTCGATAATGTAATAAGTATTCATAAATATCATCATGCCACTGTCTTTATACTTTTTTTCTAAGGCACTTGATACTGTGGATCAGACCATACTTCTGTAAATACTGTGTAGTCTGATTTGCATGCTTTAAGAGTTACACTGTGAACAGTGTGTGAACATATCATCCATCTTCTAAACTGCTTTATCCAGTACAGGGTACACCCAGAACGAGACTTCAGTCCATCACAGGGCACACACAGACAAATACACACACACTGATAACAACTCCAATCTGTCTTTGAACTTTGGAAGATGGAGCACCTGGAGGAAGTCTTTGGTATCGCTCACCTTCTGTTTGTCCACAATTCCTTAGTTCCTTAGTTGTTGAAGATGCTGGTTGGTCTTTATATTGCTTTCTTTGTAAGTTCCAGTTTAACCTTACATAGAGAAGTGTGCTCAATCTGAATGATTAACCAGTTTTATTTCACACAGATGGATTCCAAACAACATATTGAAGGCAATTGGTTGAGGCAGAGATTATTAAGGAGTGCCAAATGGGTGAATTATTTTCCCATGAAGAGTTTTATTGTTTTTATTTTATCTAACTATTTTTTAGCTCCAAACACATTGATACCGTAGTGGAAGTTGTATGGATCAAAAGGGGAAAGGATACGTACATCTGTCAAGTTTTCTGGTTGTAACACAACAAAATGTGGAAAAATCCAGCAGGGGACAATACCTTCTCCATATATTATAATTCAGCTACAACTACTGCATAAATGTCCATAATTTCAATAGTCATGCAAGAAAAAGAGAAATGTACATCTGTACATCCTGTAATCGACACAATGAAGTGGCATCTAACTGCAATTTCATTTTGCCATTTTATTAAAAACTCCTTAAACCAGCCCAAGGTTCCAAAATAATTTTAAATGCAGACCTTGAGAAAAATATAGTACTTAGTAAAAAACATAGTAAAAGATGATTGGAAGAAGTTTAAAGGACCACAAAGCATGAGAGAAAAACGGTGACTTTACACTGTTCTTTACAATTTCATAAAAATTCTCATGATTCTTTGCAAGTTGTTGTTGTTAAATATGCAAGGCAAGATGAAGAGAAACTATGTGAAAAATGAAAAGGCCTAGAAGATCAATTTTTACATGGCGTGTGATAACTATAACTCTGTTTATCTAACACACTGCTGCAGTAATGAAACATGTGGGATGAGTTCTGACTTCTTGCCTTGTGTGGAGCTGCTGGTTCTGTTTGCTCATGAGGAGGCATGACACTGGGAAGAGTCTCCAAGCACAAAGTTTGAGAGGAAAGATAAAGCGGTTCAACTCTGGCAAGAAAACATAGACATTTCAGTTCCTATACATCCTACAGTATTTACCAGACCACTGGGAGCAGTAATGGATTGACTGCAAGACAGAGGGGTTGCATCATGAGAAATCAATGAATTATAATCCACTATAGTACTATTAGTGTTTTCCACCACACACCATACTTTAAAAAGAAATAATTAGTAAAAATGACATTGTTTCAGGAATATAGCCATCTTAACCAGTGGTCATGGTAGTAAATTACAAGTATACTTTTGTAGCTACAATTGGAGAGTCAGACAACACAACAAGCAATATCTGTGCATGGATATATTGTATATAAAATACAATTTAATTACTATAATAACAAAACATGCATAGGAAGTTAACACTAGTAATGATACAGTATTTACTGTACATGAATCATCCTGCCTTGAGTCTAATGGCTAATCCTTCACTCAGGAATTGAAAAAGAGATTAACAACATGAGGGTTTAGCATACCCCTGAATATAACATTTGATATGGTTTAATTTGTAAACTAAATTTCATTTTATTAATGTGACTAAATGTGATTAATTCATATAATTCATTTGATTATTAAGCCTCATAATACGTCAGAATCGATATTCTCAGAACCCAATACTGTTACTTACTGTCACAAACTAACCTTTGTAAAACAAGATTGGACAAGCAGTCTAACTCTCGAGGGTTATGTTGTGAACATAAATTTTATTCTCATCTAAGCTACCCTTAGCGAGGCCAGTGTGTGAAGTTGAAAGTCCTGTGCCGAGAGTGAAATGATTGGCTTGGTTTATCAGGGTGGCATTGCATTTTCTCTCTTTGGCTGGACTCCAGAATCGTAATGCTGGTGTTGGGAAAAAGATAAAGAAGGCAGCTTAAGCCTCATGCTGGATGCAGAAGGGCAAGGAGGGATTTCTCGCTAGCAACCTGTGGGGTTGCAAGGAAGCACTGAGTATCAGGCACTTCATCACTAGAGTTGACAAGACTGGCCCAGATTAAGACAATAGCAGGAGCTGTTGGAACACAAGCATGCTTGTAATAGAGGCCTGTCACAAATAATAATAATAATTCCTTACACTTATATAGCACTTTTCTGAGTACTCCACTCCACTCAAAGCGCTTTACAGGTAATGGGGACTCCCCACCACCACCATTGTTCAAGCCCACCTTAATGATGTGACGGCAGTCAAAATGCACCAGTACACTCACCACACACCAGCTATCAGTGGGGAGGAGCACAGAGTGATGAAGCCAGTTCATAGATGGGGATTTTTTGGGAGAGGCAATGATTGGTAAAGACCAGTGGGAAATATTAGCCAGGATGCTGGGGTAACACCTCTACTCTTTTTGAGAAATGCCCTGGGATTTTTAATGACCACAGAGAATCAGGACCTCAGTTTAATGTCACCTCCAAAGGACAGTGCCTATTTTTACAGTAAAGTGTCCCTGACACTACACTGGGGCATTAGGATTCAGGTACTGAACAGGCTCGCACCCACTTAGTTTCAGTAGGTTATCAGTTGTAAGTTGTAGGCTGCTGGCTATTCTTTTATTATACAGATGCATTCTTAAGACTTGAAGCAGTGGAGCTCTGTGCTCTGGGTTTAATTGCAACTCAAGGCAATAGTTGAAAAAGTATTCTTACACTCCCACAATTTTTTACATTTTGTTAGTTTAAAGCTTGCAGTCATATCACTTTGAAGTAGTAATAAATATCTGTTATATGGTACAAACTACTTACTCCATACATTCAAAACATAAAATAAGAAGAAAGAAGTAATAATAGGAAAGAAAAGGGGAAAATTCCTGATTTAATAAATATTCAAATTCTCTTTTGTTGCAATACAATTAAGTGTGTGTTTTAATATTGCTTCACTTGATTTCAATAGACACTCCTGTATCTGTGAGATTCCTTGGTCAGGCAGTAACTTTTTTATCAACTTAAACAAATCCTGTATCTCAACATTGAAGCTCTAATAGATCTCAGAATAACAGTGTGTTTTGATGGAGCGAATCATACAATCAGATATGTGTGCATTGAAAAGGTGTACATTTCCAGAACACTTAGTAACATTCACAATATTTTTTTCTAGAGAGAGAGGCTTTCTGGATATCCTATCAAGAGGTGATATCAGTAGAGTTTCTGTCTAAACCCCAACTGTACTGTTTCAAACAGTGTGCAAAATAAAAGTACTATTCAGATGCATCTGGCATTTTCACAATTTCTGCAAGAAAGACCAGGGTAGAAATCAGTAAGTAGTTACTGATCAGGTTTCAACAATAGGATCAATATACTGTAGTCATTCACTCCATGATTAAAATATAAAGTGACAAACTACATAGCTAAGGCAATATAAAACCACAATGAGTTACGCTGAACAGACTTCTGACTTTTTGCTTAAATCTGAGATTTCAATTTTAAAATTGTCATTAATTTCAGAGTTGTAGTAAATGTTTTTTTCTTTCCCTGGTTGTGGACCACAGTGCCAGATGGAGACCCTTGTGAATGATGCTTGACTGGAACTTGTCAGTGGTGCACAGAAGAAGAGATTTCCATTTTCAGACCTGTCATAGTCCATTCATTTTGTTTTGATCTGGCTACACTGTTTTGATCACCAACATGCCGACAGAAGAGAAAAAAGTAGAACAGGATGCGATTACCTTGGCTAACAAATCAAGCTACTGATTGTATCCAGCTTCCTTTCATTTTTGTTCTTTATAATCTTCATATGATTTCCTTGTGCAGTTGTTGTCTGGTGTCGAAGGAGTCAAAGACCAAGAGTTGTTGCTCAATTTGTTACAGTAGGTGAGTAATTCTGGTTGAAAATTGTTCCATTCATAAAGATTTAAGTTAAGGTCCTGGTTATAGAATAGAAACAGAACAGAGAATGATGTGTTTTAACAAAAAGACTGGAAATAGCACAGTTTAAATAATATGTCAAGTAATGTATTTTAACAGGTGCATCAGGTTATTAAATGTGGTCATCAATCTTATTACTTTTAATATTAAATACTGTTAAACAGTTATCTAAACTATTTAAATAATACAATTGGATAAATTACTCTTTTGGCATTAATAGGTCACTTCAAATTTAAAAATGAAGACATTAATTTCAGACTGTTTGAAGAATTTACATGTAAAGCAGTTATCTGACAGTTACAGTGCTTTTCAAATTAATACTTCTCTGCTTTCCAAAAATGAAGAGACTTGAGAAAGTAGTTCTTCTGCAATCTGAAAAGAAAGGTTATAAAAGGAATCTACATACAGTATAAAATTCCTGTTACATTCCTGTTCATCTAGTTTCTCGAGAGTTTCTGTATGCGCTGTTCACTTGCTTTTGAATCCAGCCTACAGACATTGACTGCTGCACATTTACTAGTAAGTTCAGTGGCATTACCTATTCCTTCTGGATAGCTGTTGCCTTCTTAGTAGCTTGTCAAATCATTCCCTGCTATTTCAAGCAATCCGGAAACTGGCCTCCATCTCTCGCACAAAAATCTAATAACGATATCCTTCAACAAGCATTCCTCCATCCATAGTTCACTAGTGTTAGAATTCAAATTTGTTTTCTCAGCTTTTCTCTGTGTTTTTTCCTGTATTATTATTTTGGGTGGTTTGTAGTTCTACTTTTAAGCCAAATCTTACAATGATTGAACATTCAACAAAAACTTTTCAAAACTTTTAATTCTTTGGTACTATAATTCTATACAAAACAATGTCTATAACAAACATTCAGGAGGGATGACATCAGCCATGTTCAATATGTCACTGCTGCTCTAACTCAATCATTTCTGATCTCCTATTTTAAATGTATAAAGTGTATAAAGTGTATGCTCAAGCCGTTTCTCCTCCAAGCTAACTCCACCTTTGCAATGAGATTTTGTGCCAAAATGGATTATATCCATGGTTAAGACAATACATGCTGTATATGGAAGCAGCATACAGTACTTGCCATTGGTCTGAAGATTCCTAATGTTTAAGTGATAAAACTTCTATTTATTTGTAAATATATTATTGTGTTTGTGTCTGTGTTTTATTGTTTTGGTAAGTGTGCGGGGTAGCATAAGAGGAATAAGAACAATGACTAAGATCAAAGGTATCTGATAAAGGAGACCTACAGAACCTGAAAAGTCAATAATCTGGGATAACGTACAGTGGGTATCCTGACCGAGGTTTTAAAGATAAGAAAAAAAAGGAAAGAAAAAAGCATTAATTTACCCTTTAAGCATTATTTGATTCAAGGAGACAGAACTGTTGAATGCTGTCTTTTTTGTTTTTTTATAAATTTCGCTCAGACTCATGACTATGATCGTTTTTTTTAAACTCCTGACTAATCTGTTCAGAAAAATCAAAGCAGCTTTCCTTTGGAAAGGTGGACTCAGGGTTTATTGTTGCACTCAGCAGACGAGCTTCCCAGCTGCATGGAAGTGATTCTAGCCTACTTGCCCAGGCGAGTTGAGCCAAATCATGCAATGACTGAATACTCTTTTAACACATGTAATTCCCAGGTGTCATTATTCCTCATGAACTATGACTTTTAGTACCATTTATGGTCTTCTGTTTAAGTATAAAGGTTTGGAATAAAATATCTAGTTTAAAAACATGTATATGCATCTTTTTAGCTTCATAAATTGGGACATCCAAGGAAGGGTGTGAATAGATTTGCAAAACACTGTAGATCAGGACCATCAATGGATCTCAGATTAATTGTTTACATGCATACAATCAGAGGCTCCTGACTTTTAAGATGGCATGCTGTTTCCAGTTCTGAGTAAATGTAAAGACTTCAGTCTGGATTACAGTTCATACAGTTTGGAAATCTATTGCCATTTCAAGTGCTTATTAGAATATTATAGAATATTAACAATAATGCTGCTGTATGGTAGTTTCCTATTCACCTAGTAGTCACAGTTTGTGATTTTTACTGTGCACACATCAGTCAGTTGCACTATGTTTTTAATTACTAACTTTCTAAATCCACTTATTTTAGATGTGTGTGAGAGTGTATCAGTGTTGTAGTGCAGTACAGTCTGTGAGAGTGTGTCAGTTTGTTAATGTGCAGTACAGTGCGTGAGAGTGTGTCAGTGCTGTTAATGTGCAGTACAGTCTGTGAATGTGGCAGTGTTGTTATTGTGCAGTACAGTGTGTGTGAGAGTGTCAGTGTCAGTATTAATGTGCAGTACAGTGTGTGAAAGTGTGTCACTTTTGTTAATGTGCAGCTCAGTGTGTGAGAGTGTGTCAGTGTTGTTAAAGTGCAGTGCAGTGTGTGAGAGTGCATCATTGTTAATGTGAGAGTTTCTCACTCTCTGTTGTGTGTTGGCAGGTTGTGCTGGTCTGGATCAGATCTCTGTCCTTGAGTCCCTCTGCTGATCCTCAGGAGGGGAGCAGCTTCTGAAATGTATCTCTCTGGGAGGTATGAGGATGAAAATGAAGTCATGGGACCTGAAATTGAGAGGTAGGGTTTGAGGAACTGACTCTGTCAGTGTTTTTCTGGTTTGGTAGCTGTGGGGGTGTGACTGGGTAAAAAAACACACTCCTCTACTATGTCATAAAGAGCGTGTGGAATGCTGTTTATACTGTAATCAAATACAGTTTAACACATGGACTCTGTATGATATTGTGTTCAATGGACAAGACAAAACAAGGGATACACCTTGGTGATACACACCACTGATATTGTAGATGTACTGTAGGTAAGCACATAACACTGCCATTGCATAAAACAATATAATTTAATTCTTCTAGGCCATGTGGGGAAACAAAAAAGCAAACAGAGTGTTTGGTTACAAAGTTAAAAATAAAGAACTCATTAATGAATGTTCTGGTAAAATTGCATAACACACACCAGTGAGGCTGCATTCATAATTCTTTACATTTTTAGTTATAGTTTGGTCAATGCGTATAATTTTTTGGTTACAGGCACAGATTAGGTAATTATGGTACAAGCCTGTGTTCAAAGGAATGTTTAATACTGACATGTGAAAAGACCTTTCTGTTCTCATAAGAGTGATTAAGAGAAGTCTGATTCAAGTTCACAGACACTGGCACAGTCAACCCAGTGAACTGAATCAATATCAGTAGTAATGCACAAACTGAGAGACATGAGTAGAAACTACACAGAATCAATTAGCTATTACAGATCAATTAGCTTCTATTTACAAAACGTAGTATAGGCTGAATGGCCTTCTCTAATGACTGTAGATGACAGAAAATCTGGAACACTTTTTGCACCTGTTGGATTGGAAAATTTTTAGATTAAGGCTGTTTTGAAGACCAAGCTAAACACAAACTATGCTTTGTGTATATTGTGTATTTGTTTGCACAAACTATACTTGAGGTGGACCAGAGAAATATTTTAATAGTCACCTTAACTGAATACATGATCTGACCAATGGAAGGTCCAGTAAGAGATGGAGAAGATCCCAGGTAAAATACATTGTTGATTTATTATTTAGACTTACACCATTAGCAACAACGTGATCGATGTGAGTGACTTCAGCTGAACATTTCTGACTCTCCAGTAGAAAAGCGACTCCAGGAACTGGAGCTGCTCCAATGTGGAAACCAGCAGGAACACCCTGGAGTTCAGGCTCATGTTCACACACTTTTATTGTGTTCTGTCCCCTGCAGGCTCTTTCCTTTAGACCATGAAGAGGGAAAGGGGTCACGAGGGCTGGAGTTGAAGGGGGAGAACAACTCTAATACTAGCACACTCACCCCTGAACATTACATAAGCAGCAATAGAGACACCTAAAATCTCAACAAGAGTGTTTCTGAAGAGACACACATAGCTGCTGTACTTCAGCCCAGTGTGCAGATGTGGAGAGAGGAGGTTAATAAAAAAAACTGTCTTGCTGTTCACAGGGTCAAGCTGGTGAGATCAGGGTCACCAGCAGCCAGCTTTGAGTCTGTGAAGAGTGAGGAGCCAATGTCCCCCCTAAGAGAGTTTGGAGATGAAGTCTTTCCTATTTACACCAGGTGAGGTCACTGTTGTCCTTTGGGTGTATCTGTCATATGTGAACTGGATCATTTCTCCCTTTCTTTATCTTTTAGTTTTGTCAAAAGTGTAAGAAGAATACAAATGCCAGATCTATAACATTTTGTGTACAAAGATCTACAGCTAGGATGTATTTTCACATGACTAAGGGATGAAAGAGTGTCTATCCACTGCAGACATAATCGCAGATGCACACAGGGGGAGAAACAGAGATCTGCAATTGATCACAGGAATAACAAGTGGCAGAACATAGAACTTGGATTTCTTAAAACGATTGTGTCTTGGAATTTGTCTCACACCATGAATGACAGAGGTAGAGAACTGCTGTACCAGCTCCTAGTGGTGTGTCCATGATGAGTGACCTTTCAACAGATCAACCACTAGACCTTGGAACAGGAGCTCCTCTAGGACACTCAGTACTTTTACACAACAATAAGAACCTGGTTTTATTGAGCTGACTTTCCTGAAAGCTGTATTGGTAGCAGATTGATGACAATGTGATGATGATGGTGGTGCTAGTAGCTTAGCTGTAATGATTACTGTTAATAGGGGTGTGTACGTCTCACTGATATTGTAATTATTGGTTTACAAAGTCCAGCCCTCACAGTGGAAACTAGTCACTGAGTCCTGTAGGCATGTGGTGTCACATCCAACAGGGTGATGTGCAGTAGGACATGTCTAGATATTAGCAAGGCCAGGGGAAGATTTGATATCTCTACTGTAAAGAATAATATAACTTACTTCTAGACTTTATGGTAAGGTTATATAATAAAAAGAAAGGGACTTTTTAAAGGACATTAAAATGTTTTAAAATTGTGTTCAATATTTGTCACAATTTTGTCATTGTGTACAATGCTTGGGTTACAAACACAGAGTGCTGTTCCACAATTAGTCCAGAGAAGAGGAACCAGATACAACCCTCGGCTCAAAGGAATGTCTAACACTGAGTTTAGAACTGAACTTTTGAGAGTCTAGTCTTCTGAGAGTTACTAAGGGGAGACTGATTCAAGACTATTGAATCCAAAAGACAGTGGCACAGTCAAGCCAGTGAGCTGAATCACTATACAAAACATTAAAAACAATAGTTGAAACAAGGAAGAGCATTTCAGACTGATAACAGGAGACTTTTCTTTACATAAAGGGTTGGCGGAGTGTGAAATAAGAAAACCAGCCACATGGGTGATACTGATACCCTTGGCTCACTTAGCAACTAACTACCTCCCTGGAATTGTGGGCCAAATTAACTCCCCTGGTGCTTAGAATTTAGATATAGGACACCTGGAACACTACTTGAACCTGCTGGATTTTCTAAATCACAATCAGGTTTTGTTGAATTCCTGCTGCTTTTTCAAGATTTATACCTTAAGTGAGGCATGAAGGATGTAATTACATAACTGAATATACAATCTGATGTGTGAAGGTCAAGAACAGGAAAATATTAGAAGATCTCAGGTAATATACATTAATGATTTATTACTATACCTACAACATCACCAGCAACATGATCAATGTGTGACTTCGGGAAAGAGGCTGTGAGGGCTGGAGGTGAAATGGAAGAACAGCCCCAATACCAGCATAGCCAACCCTGAAGACTACATAAGCAGAAATAGAGAGACACCTAAAATCTCAACACTTCACTGCACTTCAGCTCTGTGTCTAGATGTGGATAGAGGAAGTTAATGAAAAAACTGTCATGCTGTTCACAGGGTGAAGCCGGTGACACCAGCATCACCAACAGCCAGCTGTGGGTCTGTGAAGAATGAAGAGTCAACATCTCCAGCAAAAGAGTTTGGAATTGATGACTTTCCTACTTACTCAAAGTGAGATCATTTTTGTCCTTTGAGTGTATCTGTTAGCTGGTCATGAGATAAAATTGTGTGAACTGGATCATTTCTCCCTTTCTAACTCTTATAATTGTGTCAAAAGTGTATGAAGAATAAAGACGTAAGATCTTCAACATATTATGTATAAAAATGTACAGCAAGGATATATTATCCCATGCCTAAGGGATGAAAGAGTGTTTGTTCACTGCAGACATGATCACTGACACACACAGGTGCTGAGGAACAGTGAGCTGTAGTTGTACCAACATAGTAAGAGATGAGAAGATCCCAGATAAAAAACACTCTTTCCTTCAGGTCATGGTCAGAGCCCTGAGAGATGGAGAGCCAGCCTTATCCCATGCAGAATGGGAAAATTCCAGTGACAGGATCTGCTGTCTTATCAACAATTCACAACATTCAAAAGTAGATGCAGCTGCTTATGTTCACATCCTCTGTGTCACAAAAGCTGTTCATGTTGCAAAAGGCTATAATTTCTAACACTTGTTTTCCACTGACTGCCATCATATCTCAAGAACTTGGTCAAGTGTATTCTGTTCCCTATCTGTTTCAGTCCCTTCTTTTTTTTTGATGAGCTCCCTGTTCATAACTTTATCTCATTATTGTTAGTGTGCGCATCTTATGTGAGTTCAAGGTTAGGTGTTTGGTCTTTGTTCTTCAGTCTTTTCTTCTCACCTGTGTCTGTGCCTGTTCACAGGTGCAAGTTGGTGAGATCAAGGTTACCAGCACCCAGCGTTGTGTCAATGAAGAATGAGTGGTCAATCGATCACTCATTGCAGTCCAGAGGTGGAGCCGTTGTCACTGACCCCAGGTGAGGTCACTTTTGCCATTAGAGTTTTTCTGTCAGCTGGTCTTGAGAAATGATTGTGTGAACTGGGTCAGCTTTCCCTTTCTTAATTTCTTTAAATAATAAAGACTTGTGTAAAAAAGCTGAAAAAATCTATAGCTTTAGTCAATTAGGGACACACATGGTCACTGCACCTAAGCCCAGTGTACAGATGTGGAGAGAGGAAGTTAATGAAAAACTGTGCTGGTGCTCTTCACAGGGTCGGAGGTTAAAGGTCGAAGGTTAAAAACGAAGGTTATCGGAACCCATCCATGCATCTCTGAAGAATGAGAGGTCAAAGACTCAACTAATAGAGTTCACGGATGAAGCCACTGACACTGACCCCAGGTGAGGACACTGTTGTCAATTAAGTTTATTTGTCAGCTGGTCATGAAATAAAAAATCTGTGAATTGGATGATCATTGAGCTGGACTCCCTGTAAGCTGTATGGGTAGCAAATTGCCGACAATGTGATGATGATGGTGGTGCTGGCAGTTGTAATGATTATTGTTAATAGGCGTGTATCCATCACTCCATAGCATAATTATTGGTTACAAATTCCAGACCCTAGTCTGTGATTCCTGTAGTCATGTAAGTTCAAAGTCAACAAGGTGAAGTGCAGAAGAACTGCTTCTGTCCTTCAGTGTCCTGCACACTCAGCACACAGGACCCTGTCCAAGTAGTGCCAGTGCAGGACGAAGAAGGTGAACCACCTGGAATATCTCAGTGTCTCTTCTGGTGGACAATGCATGCAGTAGAAGGAGACATCTAATCATCTGAGTTTCAAGTCAGAGGATGAAGGTCTTGTTTTGTCAAGGTGCGACCAGGCTGGCGTGCAGTGGTTTCTCCACAATAAAACATCACACACAGGTGTCTCCCATTGCCAACATGTTGTCCAGGTCATGTGGAGACCAGAAAATGGTGACAGGAGCAGGACAGTTATGTCAGCAGCTTTATCTGTGAAAGAGCAGCACTGTTGAGGATCAGCTTTATATTAATCACTTCAGACTGGACAGATATGAGTCTGAATCTCTGTTTTTTTTTTTAATTTTAGAGAAGCAAACATGCACCTGTCATTTCAAAACAAACATTCTCAATAAAGAAAATATGCGACACAACAAAATACCAATATATTCACACAACTAAGACAGTTGTCTGGGTGTTTATTCTCCTCTACTGATCTCTGTTTGTGGCTGTGTGACTGTACCTTTTTTTTTTGTTAAGGAGCAGTGTAGTCAGGATATCTAAAAGTATTGTCTTTGCTCACAGTTTTGCTGGGCCTGGAGAAGTGTGCTGTGATTTCTGCACTGAAAAGAAGCTCAAAGCTGTGAAACACTGTGTGACCTGCACTTCCTCCTACTGTGAGATACATGCCCGACAGCACTACATAGTCCCAGTGCTGCAGAGACACAGACTGGTGGACATAAGTGAAGACCAGGAGCCCAGACTGTGTCAGCAGCACCACAGAGCTCTGGAGCTGTTCTGTAAGACTGACCAGACTCTTATCTGTAGTCTGTGTTCAGTGCTGGAACACAGGGGCCATGACACCATCTTTATGGCTGAACCAGCACTGACACAGGTAAGAGACTTCATTTACTCAACTGCTAGCTGATATCAGACCTGTACTAAATATTGACACTCTTTACACCAGCTGATTAACAGTGAAACTCTAGAGATCTGGAGAGACCATTGTGACTGAATTAATACACACATTACTGAGGGAAACTGGATGTCTGTGTGCTGTTTTATTTCACATGCAAAGTTGAAAAAAGTAGAGATCACAACTCAGTATTTCAGTACAGACAGATTGAGGGATGGTCTCTCATTCGTACTGTATAACTGTTGTCACTATGAATGTTGTCACTGAGTTTCTATGAAATCTTCAGATCTCTTGATTCCTTTGTACTCTGCCAATTTTACCTCTTCCTGAAGTCTCACCTCTCTCTCTACTCTCTGTGTCCAAGATGTGAGGAGAGCTGTCACTGAACTGACAGAGGAACTTCAGGATTTCTGCACAGCAGAATTGCAGGAGACTGACTAAACAGGTTAGTATGTGAGAGTAAGTGTCTGTTTCTTTGGATTGTCCTTCTCCAGACAGGCACACATACTGTCTCACACATTGAGTTAGAGCAGGAAAGAGCAGGTCAGTGTGTGTGAGAGTGTGAAGGATTTTAATTTACTGTAACCAACAGAAATTGGAATAATTGTGAATTTACTTTGATGATTGTTAGTTATCAAACATAATATGTTTGATATTATGTCTCACACATAGGTTATAAATATACAGTATACAATTTATTGATACAATAACGAAATATGTGTAACAAACCAACAAGAATAAAAGAATATATTTGTGGATCGATCTGCTGTGATACACATTGTTGATCATTTACTCAGGGATTAAAAACAATAAATTACTACTAAATTAAAATATATACACTAATGTATTATTGTCTACCTTGTAGGTTATATCAGTCTCCTATATCATATATCGGATATCATATATATATATACAGTATATCTCATATATAAGATGATTTGTTTGATCCCACATCCACTACAACTCAGCGAACACCTCAGTTGCTTTCTTGCTTTCAATGAATGTTGACACTAGATGCTGACCACTGTCTCAATCTATTCTTACACACTTCAACAGCCATACCAATACTATACAATGTACTATTCAGTAATTATACACAAAATAAAACACCTGAGTGAATTTATTTGATCATTTACTTTGTGTTTCCCAGACATGACTGCATTACGCGTTACTCACAATTTTCCATATAAAAGCACAAGAAGATACGCAGATACATGTGTATGAAAACAGAATGAAACAGAGTAACATGGTGTCCTGTGGTGACTGTGTTATGAATACTCTACGTTTATAACCCACAGAAGGAGTTCATCACACAAATTGTTCTTTACTTGTCTAAAGTAACTTAACTTAGTTACAGAAGGCAACTTTCAGAAACTTTTTTTTTCTATGGAACTTATGGGAGATTCTTACATAAAGCTGAACCTTACACAACACAGGGAAAGCTAGACCTTGTATCAGGTCTCCTCATAGTTTTCTTTGTTCAGGACTAAAAAGTTCAGTTCTTTCAGAGGCTCCCAATGCAACACATTTCTTTTAATTGTCACTTGCTAGAGGTTGTGACAAAGGGATAAATTGATCCATAAATTGGTTCATTAAAACGTTTAAAACCTAAGGTGACTGTGACAGATTCCCCTTAGATGGTAGCTGAGCACCTGCACACATTAACTGGAGACTGGATTTTGACTGGATATTTTGTATTCTAACCCTAATTCAGTCCCTAACTCTTTGTCTTCTTTAACTTTTTTGTATCTTACAAATGAGTAGCAGTGGAAAGAGACCTCAACTTGATTATTTTCATTTTGGCCTGTCAGCCTACCCTGTCTTCTTTTTTAACCTGTTTTCTTTATTAACTCCAGGAGTTACTTTCTCCCAAATAGCTCACTCCCTGATGAGACCAAACTGAGGCACCGGTTTCTGCAGTACACTAATACATAAATAAATCGTAATCATAATTAATCAGGTTAATTTTCACAACTTACAAGTTATCAATATTTTCTAAAACAAACTGAGAAAAAGGAACAGACAAAAAGTCTTTTTTCACTTTCATTAGTAAAGCCTTTCTGATGTACCCAGGGTGCCTTCATCATAAACCGATAATAACCATCTCACAAACCTAAATATGACCTAAAAATCAAAAGCTGAGCAAAATATATAAAATTAGATGTTGTATGCACTGAATAACAAGTTATGTACCTGCTAAACCACTGCTAAACCAAACTCATTGTTATGTCAGTACCTTTCTTTAATTCTCTTTTATTACTTCCTTGTATTTCCTGTATTTCCTGTATTGGTGCTGTGCTGTTCACCTTGTTCTGTACTGTACATGGATTTCTGCTGGAATTCCTGTTGAAACTGCTACAGATTTGAGAGCATTTTCATCACCACATCTAGCTCCTCTTAGTTTTTCCAGTTTGTTCATCTCTGCCTCCACAGCTGCTTCTAAGTCACTCACATCACAAACACTAAGGTAACCACTTTATTAAAGTAAGTACTGCTGCGCAATGAATAGGACCCCATTCAAATCAAATAAAACAGGATATAACAGTAAAACTTCCTTATTTTAAAGGAACAGGTAACAAAGCACCTCACAACGAAGAAGGCTCCACAGCCGAAACGTTGTGTTCCCTTTCTTTTCTTTTCAGGATGGAATAAACCCATTACCTGTTCCTTTGCAGCCTACGTATGCTGACGGAGCTACCTACTTGAACTACTTTCTTATTTTAATTCTCAATATGCACATAATGGAAGTTCCACAAATGAAATCTCAGAGAAGATAGAGCTTCCATTTTTTAATTCATTTCTAATGGCAGGTGGCTAAGTAAATAGTCTCCCACCTACAGTAATTCAAGGAAATTGACTTTGGGTTACATTTGGGGGAGGGGATCCATATTAATGAAATTGTTGTTAGCACAACATGATTAGTGTAGGAAGTCAATTAACATTTAATACTGTACCAACTTGTCAACATCTTGAACTAATTCAACTCAGATTTTTCTCATGCAAGATAACCCCTCTGTGTAAACTCATGAGAGGGTGGGTCTATGAAGCTGTAAGAGTGCAAGACTTAAAATTAATCAGCAGCTATATCACTCTGCAACTAACAAGTGGCAACCCACTTAAGCCAAGCAGGTGTGAGCCTGGCCAGTACCTGGATAGGAGACCTCCTGGAAAAGTTAAGGAAGAAGTTTCTGGAAGAGGTGTTAGTGGAACAAGTAGGGGGCACTCACCCTGCAGTCTGTGTGGGTCATAATGTCCCAGTATACTGAATGGGACACTATATTGTAAAAAGGCACCGTCCTTCAAATGAGACACAAAACCAAGGTCTCGACTTTCCATGGTCATTAAGAATCCTAGGACATTTATCGAAAAGAGTAGGGGTGTTAACCTTGGTGTTCTGACCAAATTTCGCCTTGGCCTTTACCACTCATGACCTCCTAAGAATCCCAATCTATTTATTGGCTTCATTCACTCTGTTCTCCTCCCCACTGATAGCTGATGTGTGGTGAGTGTACTGACGCACTATAGCTGCTGTCACATCATCCAGGTGGGTTCTACACATTGGTGTTGTTTGAGGAGTACATTAACTTTAAATTGCTCAGTGTTCAGAGTGTACAGGAAAGCAGTGATATTTACTGTAAATGTAAGGATTATTATCCTTATTATTATAAACTACTGAGACACTGACTGAAGACACCTGGGTCCATCTGTTTTGATTGTTTCTCATTATTGCAAACCTATACACCTCAGTATCAAAGGGCACAGGTGACTCTATAAGAGAGCGATCATCATATTACACTGTCAGGATTTCTCCTGAAGTCTCACAGCAAACTGTACCTTTATCATGTGTTCTGTCTGTTTTAGGGTGGATGCAGACAC
The DNA here is from genome assembly GCF_040954835.1 of Lepisosteus oculatus. Classification (NCBI taxonomy): domain Eukaryota; kingdom Metazoa; phylum Chordata; class Actinopteri; order Semionotiformes; family Lepisosteidae; genus Lepisosteus; species Lepisosteus oculatus. The sequence continues at coordinate 3,492,918 of NC_090713.1, forward strand.
TGAAAGACAAACACAAGGAAGTCTTGAAGAGGAAGTTGTGTCTGAGGGAATTGCTAAGCCAGGAGAGCAGACCCTCCTTGATAACATCTACTGTATACACATGCATGGATAACTGAAAGCAACTGTGCTGAGGTCAATCATGGACATGAGGCCAGGCAGGTAGAGACAATCTCCAAAATCACAAAATCAGAAATCCGCTCCATCAAGTGCAGCGATATTTTCAAGCCACTGCCAGGACAGAGCAAACCCATCAGGACTGTACTGATGAAGGGAGTCACTGGCATCAGTAAAACATTCTCTGTGAAGAAATTTATCCTCGACTGGGCTACTGGAAAAGACAACCGGGACTTTGACTTTATATTTTTTCTTCCATTCTGTGAAATTAACTTTATCCAAGCAGAAATGAGTTTACAGGAACTAATTCAATGTTTCTATCCAGAAATAAAATCTCTTGATAAGATTTTGGATTGCTGCAAAATCCTTTTCATCTTTGATGGTGTGGATGAAAGCAGACATTCTTTTAACTTTGAAACAAACCAGATCTGGTCTGATCTGAAAATGTCGACATTGTTAGATATGTTGTTAACAAACCTCATCAAGGGAAACTTTCCCATTAACACTTCCATCTGGATCACTTCCAGGTCAGCTGCAGCAGGTTTGATCCCTCCAGAGCTCATCAGCACGGTGACAGAGGTCCAAGGGTTTGATGACCAGCAGAAGGAAGAGTATATCAGAAAGAAGTGTAAGACCAGAACTCTAGCAAACAGAATTATTTCACATATAAAGACACTGAGGAGTCTTTACATGTTGTGCTATATTCCTGTTTTGTGCTGGATTGTAGTTAGTGTTCTGGAGCACACATTGGAAGAGAACAGTGAGGAGAGTCCAAAGACATTGACAGGTCTCTATACAAACTTTCTGCTTGTGTTACTGACAGCAAAGGAAGGGAAAGAGAAGAAAGAAAATATCCTCATATCAAATCAAGAAGCAATTCTGAAGCTGGGAAACCTGGCGTTTGAAAGTCTGGAGAAAAACAGATATCACTGTGTTCCATGAAAAAGATCTGAGAGAATATGGCATCAATATCAACAACTCTTCTCTTTACTCAGGGGTGTGCAAGGAAATATTCAAATAAGATTCAGTCTTATTTGAGGAAAAGGTGTACAGCTTTTTACACCTGACAGTCCAGGAATATTTTGTAGCTCTGTATATTTTTGGATCTAATCACAACAACTATTTTAACCCACTAAAGAAAAAATATAAGGATTCCACTTTAAAAAGAAAATCTAAGCTCACTTTGAATAAAAATGCTCTGGAAAGAGCCATCCAGAGCAGTAATGGCCACCTTGACTTTTTTGTCCGATTCCTTCTGGGAATTGAAATGGAGAACAACCAGAAGCTTTTGAAGGGATTTCTGTCACACTCACAAGATTACCCCAGTGATATCCAGAAAACAGCAGAACATATCAAGAAACGAATTAAAACAACTTCCTCTCCTGAAAGATGCATGAACCTTTTCCGCTGCCTGAGTGAACTGAAGGACCAGTGTGTTAAAAAAATTCAGGACAAAGCCTCTCACCTTCCCAGTGTTCAGCACTTGCCTATTTCTCTCTGCTGTCTGATGTCTTTGTCTTTGATGTCTTTGATGTCTTTGACATGAGTAAATACGCCACATCAGAGGAGTGTGTATGGAGATTAATACCTGTGGATAACTACAACCATGGTAAGTACCTCACATTTACTTCACACATTGTACATCAAGATAAGATGGTGAGTCAAACTGTCCCTGTGAGGGGACGTCTCGTTAGGTGCTCAATGGAGTAGACATGTTCATCCTCTGCTCTAGCACACTTTTCATTTTTTACCATTAAAACCCAGAATTATTTGAACAATTCTTGTATTATTATTGACTCTACTGTATTTAACAGAATGTCTGAACCTAAAGGTAGAACCTCAGAAGCTCCAGCAGAAGGAGTCTCCCAAACTGCAGATTCCGTTTTCTTTGGATGATATAGCTGCAGCTACAATGGCAGCTGTATTTTGGAAATGGAAAACCTTTACATTGCCTTTTTAATGCTGACATTCAAACTCTATTGTGGCTGTGAGTCACAAACCTAAATCCACTCAGTTGTCTGTAAACTTGCAGGGCCAGCATCTTCTCGTCCTGCAACACACAGCCAAAGACACAGTTTATTGTTGTCATGGACAAACTGCTCCTGTAGTTTTAGCTCTAGTTTTTGTATAACTGAGAAGAGCAAATTTGTACTCTTCTTTTCCAAACAAAAAAAAAAGACAAAGATCTTTTAGACTGCAGTTCTTATCTCCTCTCTGTTGTGATGGTAAGGTATTGACCAAAGTACTGGTGTGAAAGTTGAGGTTGAGGTTGAGGTCCACTCAGTTATTTTGCCATACCAAACAGGATTCCTTAAGGTCTTTATTTTAATCTGAGGCTTTTGTGTCCAAGTCCATGTCCATGGGATGATGTCCAGGTTATTCATAATCTGATTCAGAGAAAGCACTTGACCAGGTGGAGTGACATTATTCATTTGTTTAATCTGAGACTCTGGAGAATTTGAGTTTGGTCCAGACTTTATCTCTTGTATTAGAGTGCTTTATAGCTCTCTCAATGCCTTGGTCTGAACTAATCATTTATCCTGCAATTACGTTTATCTGTTCAATGGCACAAGACAGGGTTGCCTTGTTGGCCCTATTTTTAGGTTTGTAGAGTTGGTGAGAGATTGAAGGGTTGGTTAAGAGCAAGATCTAGCTAGAATTCCTGTAGTAAAATTGTGGAAATAAATAATAATAATAAAAAATAACAAACAATTTTGTTTGAAGAGGTCTGCTGTTTTCACAATGAGACATGTGAGTCTATGAGTCAAAGTCTCTTTTTGTTTCCCTTTTCCTTTCACTGTAGCTCCACGTGTGTCTCTGTTTCCCCCTTTTGAGTCCTAAAATTGTATCATCATTCTCATTTCACCCGTGGACTCTAAGATGGGTATAGACATGACGTGTATTATTTCCTAGTTGGGTGCTGTAGTCAAGCTGCTGTGCTCCTTTTTGTCTGCAGGATGGGGAGCTGTAAACTAACAGAGAGATGTTGTGAGGATCTGGTCTCTGTTCTACAGTCAACACTCCAATCTAAGAGAGCTGGATCTGAGTGTCAATAAACTGGGGGATTCAGCAGTAAAACTGTTCTTTGTGGCTCTGATGCATCCCAACTGTAAATTAAAAACACTAAGGTAAGTTAAGACTGGTAATTTCTTTTTTTATTGTTTCTATAGTGGTGTTAAGACACACAATATTCCCCTTTTCACACACTGCACGTCAAAAAAGGAAACAAAAATACAAAACAAAAAATGAAGGGAGGCATATAGAAAGTCAAGAAACTAGTAGATCATTTTTCTTGTCTGTGGCATCTTTGTTACTGTCCCACTATCAAGAGACTCAAAATGTAGTCCTTCACATTTTGACCATCTTTTTTTAAAAACACATTGCTGATTTCTAATTCTGTGGGTAAATTTCATTCATAGTCTTGAACGTACCACATTTGAACACTAGGTCTAACTTTAGGTAGTAGGTTTAACACTAGGTCTAACACTAGGTCTGGCTATAACCACTTTCTACTAATTTGCGTCATGGATGCTAAATACTATCATAGTTATTAGAATAGTATTAATAAATATAATAAGTATTATTATATAAATATTTAATAATTATTATATAATAATTATTAAGAAATAAAGACATTTCTGCCTCTGAAGGCAGTTTATGCATTGTTTGTTCCTGAATAAAAAGTTTTCAGTTTTGATATAATGAGGAATTCTATTTTTATTTTCTCAAGAAATTCCTTCCACAACTTATTTTCATACCACAGCCATTCAGAATACGCATTAAAACTTATTGCAGCAATAACCTAGTGCTGAGTAATTCTATGTGATCCAATGGCTACAGACGATAAATATTGTAGGTGCCACTTGTGGTACTGTACATTAGATAATGTAAAATGTGAAAATATTCATTTTTAAACCCACTTTAAAGGGAATATTAATATGAAAACATGTAATTAAAGGGAAATCTGAGTAAAATAAAAATAAGTGTCTGAACATTATGAACAATATTAATTTATTGATATGTCTATATTTATATACTATAACTGAAAGTGGTAGTGTATTCCACTTTCTTAGTAAACATCGGCATCCAATTCTTTAACTCATTTAGTTGTGATTATTTTGGAAATGCTTTCACATGTTCATTTTGACTACATTTTGCTGTTGTTATTGTTGTACTAGAAAATGAAATGTTCATAGTTTGAAATGTACAGGGATAAAATGTTTGCCTACCACTTAGCAGGTCACATGCTTACTTTCTGGACAATTAATTAAGTTTAATTTTTAACAATGACAAATTTTTCTCTAATTATAAAATATATGTATACTATTTTGATATTTATTATATTATTATATTATATATTATATTATTTTATATATCACAATATGTTATATAATATAAAAATATAATATTAAATAATATTAACATAATATGAATAAATTAATGACATGAATGAGTAAGCAAACATGCATACTGTCAATAGTGGGAGTAAAAAACAGATATATTGGTTTACAACAACCCTTAAGCTAAAATTGCAATTGAAGTTTGTCTATATATTGTGTACAGTGTATTTTCTTTTAAAAACTAATAATTACATTTGCTATGTATAATATATTTGTATAATAAAAATCTAGAATAATTAAGAATAAAAAGAGAATAAACAACAAAAAGTAACACCTATGTTTGATAATGTGTGATCTCTCTCCTTCACCTTCTTTCCTCTTTTGTGGACGACAAACTCTGCAGAGTGAGAAATGTGAAAAGTGGAGGAGGAGTATGACAAACTAGAGTATAAGTTATTATTTAACTGACCATCATGTTCTAAAGTATGAATATACATTTACAGATTTATACAGTTTAAACTTGAAGAGCAGGATTAGGTACAAATGGTTAGAAAAAAAAACTGTGTAACTGGTGGTAAATGAATGATTACCTGAGCAAAGTAGTGTCAAAATGAGCAAGGAAGGTTGTCGAGTTAAATACTTTCCCTGAAGTAATATCCATAGATATCCAGCCACTCTTGCAGACTGCCTTCATCTATATTCAATTATTTTAATATATATATTATTTACACATATTAATATGTCCCCTAGCCACTAGTAGCCACTAGTTCACTGTGCCCGCTAGGGTATTGGAACAGACAGATAGCACACAGGCATTGCTTATATCTTAGGAACTTCAATTCGTACAAAATCCACTGGGCAACTTCCTGACATCTGAGTCACATATCTCATTATGTGCTTTTCTTCTTTATTTTCTTACAGCAAATCATTTTGGGATTTTTATTTTGAGATAAAGATGCATATAAAATAAATATTTATTAGTGGTGAATTAAAGCAAATTAAAATGAATTAAAAACGTCTCATACTGGCACTTGGGACTAGACTGGGGATTCAGTCTTATTTTATTTTTCAACTGACATAAAAAAATGAAGTAGGAAGAAACATAACAAAGTGAGGAGGGAGGCGAGAGAAATTCAGACTTCAGGCACAGCAACCATAAAGACTAAAGGGATTTTTTTTTTCTAAGATCAGGAAAAGAATGAAGTGTTAACTTTTTCAAGTTCCTTAATCACGAAACCATCACTTACAATATTTTATCCAGACACAAACACTCACAACAGGGCAAATTGACTCAGAAACAATGTACCTCCCAACATGGAGGATCATGTTTGCTCCCTTGAGTTGTTATTAGGATATATATCATGAACATTTTTGAAAAAAGTTAAAAGTTAGAAGTTTGGTAAAATTTAGGTTCTCATTAGTTTAGCGTGTGTTCATCATAATTTAATGAACTTCTCATTATATTGTTGATACATCAGCCCTGGGAGAACTTCTTCAAACAGCATCTTTGTTCTACCGGGAGCTCCGATTTCCTCCCACAGTCCAAAAAGATATACTGGTGGCTTCTAGGTAAATTTGCCCTGGTGTGAGTGTGTGTCTGTATCTGCCCTGTGATGGACTGGTGTCCTATCAGGAGTGTACTGTACCTCATCTTGTGCCCATTGCTTGCTGGATTAGGCTCTGGCTCTCCCATGACCCTGTACTGAATAAAGTGGTTAGAAAATGGAAGGGTGGGTGTATGCAAATACAATGTGGAAGACATTCTCTTCACATGTTGTTTAACATATGAAAATTTTTAAATATTCCCGCTGTCTGTGCGTGAAAAGATAGTTTTTACATTTTGATATGCAGATTTATTAACTGCTTTTAGTAAGTCAACTTAATACAACTTACAGTGGTGATTGTGAACAAAATGTAATTCAATTTCCTGGTACTTTTTCCATGTTCGAAAGTATTCTTTAATGCAGAAAAGTGCTCATTCTAAGATTTTTTAAATATGTCATTTAAAAGACAAGATGACAGATTAAATGTTCTTTGAATTGGCTATTTACAATGGATACAATAAGAAACTGATTACTTCTTCATTTTAAAAAAAATATTGACACAGCTATGAATTACTATAACATATTAGTTTCATTTATATTTATTCAATTTAAATGCTATTTATTAAACTTATGTATTAACTTTTATTGCTTTATTAAATAATGTACAGTTCTCCCTACCATTTTATTCACGGGACTTACATCACCCTTATCAAAATCACCTTATACCTTGAAGAGGCACTATATTGATTTAAAATCTGGAAAAGTACTGATAGAGATCTATCTGGATATATTACTTGTATACAACAGGTCGCCTGCACACAGGGATGACTTACATTCTGCTTTTGCTACATAAAGTCCTGAAATAGACAGTTTAACACTTACTGACAATTTCTTCTTATCTTACTTCTTTCTTCTTTATCCCAACATTTTAAACAGATATTATCATCCTCATCCTTGGACATTCAAAGACAGGTGCATACATGATGTTGTATATTATTGCTTAGTTGTGTGTGCTTCTGTCGTTTTGTCTACAGGATGGTGAAATGTGGACTGACAAAGCGATGCTGTGAAGATCTGGTCTCTGCTCTTCAGTCTCAATACTCCACTCTGAAAGAGCTGGATCTGAGTGAGAACAACCTAGGGGATTAAGGGATGAAACTGTTGTCTGCAGCTCTGAGGGATTCTAAATGTAAATTAGAAACATTAAGGTAAGTGAACTGGTGATTTCTATTTTATTGTTTTTTGTAGTTATGGTGAGACACACAACATTCTCTTTTTAACATGCATCATAAAAGAAGAGAGAGAGTAGAGTTTACTGTCATATGCACAAGTGCAATTAAATGCTTTGCATGTACTGTATGCTCCTATACAAAGACGTCAAGGAAACACCAAAAACAAGAACACAGAACAGGGGCAGCAACAACAACAAGTTAAATAACATACAACTTAGAGAAAAAAACATCAGTGTGAGCCAGTGAAAGGGGCAGAGTTCAGTAAACTGACAGTTTGAGGGAAGAAGCTGTCTCTGAGTCTAGACGTTTGTGCCTTTATGCTCCTATAGTGCTGGCCAGAGGGAAGGGAGGAGAAAAGTGAGGATCCAGGATGACTGGTGTCCTCAACGATACTTCCAGCCTTCCTGAGACAGCGAATAGTAAAAATGTCTGATATAGAGGGGAGCTGTACTCCAGTGATGGACTGGGCTGACCTGACGACCCCCTGTAATGCCTTCCGGTCAGAAAATGAGCTGCTGCCAAACCACTCTGTAATACCACATGTGAGCACACTCTCAATAGCGCACCTGTAACATGTGGTAAGGACAGTTGAAGACAGTCCAAATGTTTTCAATTGTCTGAGGAAGTAAAGGTGCTGCAGTGCCTTCTTTGTAGCTCCAGTTACATATTTGGACCATGTTAGGTAGTTAGCGATGAATGTACCCAGGAACTTGAAGCTGCTAACCATCTCAACAGCCACCCTATTGATGTGAACGGGGTGTGGTCCCCACCATGCTTTCTAAAATCAATGGCCAGCTCTTTGGTTTTATTAACATTGAGCGAGAGATTATTGTCAAAGCTCCACTCCACCAGGCTCCTGAACTCATCCCTGTAGGATGTCTCATCATTAGCATAGATTCGGCCAATGATGGTGTGTCATCAGCATATTTGTAGATGGAGTTGGATCTGTCTGGACACACAATAGTGGGTAAACAAGGAGAACAGCAGAGGGCTAAGCACACAACCCTGAGGGGCACCTATATTGATGGTCAGCGTGGAAGAAAGTTTCCCATCTGCCTTCACAGTCTGTGGTTTGCCAGTCAGAAAATCCATAATCCCCCCGCACAGAGAGGTGTTGACGCCCAGGTCATAAAGCTTCCTCACTAGTCTGGAAGGAACTATTGTGTTAAATGCGGAGCTGTAATCAATGAAAACCTGTATTTTATATACAGCTGAAAGAATGTGAGTTAAGATTTTGCTACCTTGGCATAAAAGTATTATGCATTTTATTTGAGGGTCTATCTCTTTCACTGTTGCACAAAATTGTCAAAATGATGAAATCGGGATCAATAACACTAGTGTGCAACTAATTTGCTGTGAATTTTTAAGTCCAGAATTTGTCAGAGCTCTTCTCTCAGTCTCTTGTTACTGTTTGTTCTCTGAGCTTTGAAGTTCCTTTGTTTTGACCTTGGTTTTAAATTTGTACCCTCTGCTTTTATCTTGTTAAGTTAAGAGATAGATAAGATCACTTTATTACCCATACCCATTTCTTGCATTAGGAATTTGTCTTTTTGCATAACCCCACTTGCTCTCCATGAGACACACAGGCGGGGAGAGAGAAGCTTGGGGTCAGAGCATAGGGTCAACCATTTACAGTTATACAGCACCCCTGGAGCAGTTGGGGTTAAGGCCTTCCTCAGGGGCCCAACGGAGTAGGATTCCTCTACCAGTCACAGAATTTGAACCAGCAACCTTCCAACCACAGGCGCAGATCCTTAGCCACAGAGCCACTGCTCTGCCCACCCCATGCCTTGCTAGCTGGACAGGAGGTGTTATGGACCTAAAAGCAAGGACAATAAAGTCCAGTGGAAGGTGGCTGCCTCACAGCAGTATCAACTCCACTTTGCAGCCACTGATTCAGAGCAGAATTCAGGACAGGGCCAAGTTGGTCAGCCTACACTGGACAGACAGGGTGCATGCTGCCAAGGCAGTCAACCAGAAAGGGCACCTGATACTGGGTTGTTTGGACCACACAATCTTCAGGGGGCTGTTCCAGAGACCAGGCTAGTGCATGCTCTCAGTGTGGATTGAGGAGGTGCACCAGGGACCAGGCCCACCGATGATCGGGACTGGTGTGGTGTAGAGACCAGGCCTTCCTGTTACACATAGCAGACCGAGTCAGTTCTAAAACATACAGCAATAGACAGGGTTCCCAGTCCAGGCAAGTCAGGGAATCATCACGTGAGGACTCTGGACAGAAGAGATGGTAGACAACCAAGGAGAAGCTGATCATAAGACGTATCTTTACCTTCATCTAATTCTCACCAAGTTCTAACAGTAACAGAGTGGAAATGTTTCAAAAATAGAGTAGGGCTAATAGCTTGTGATTATGGAATAATAAACTATTAAATTTGGTGCTTAAATGTATAGTAATGACCTGATAACACATTGAAAGTGTGTTTTATTTATGTTATTCTCATATTATCTAGTATTAGTATCATCTAATACTATCACTAATAGTATCACTAGTACTGTATCTAGTATTCTCATAATTCTCTAGTACTTCCATTGCCTCTCCTACAGTTCACAATTCACCCTCTCCTATTCACGCTGAGCTCCAGCACCTTGCAGATTGAGCACTGGTGAAGGTCTCTGCTTCCTTCTTTCCCTTTTGTCCTTTTTCCCCTTGCACACATCCACGGGGTAATACTGACAGGGTCTGGGTACCTGTGTTGTGACAGTGTAATAAACAGTGTCTCTGTGATCGGTGCTCATAAATGTGCTGCTCAGCCAGGATTTTTACCTCAGCTACACAGACTTTCTCCTCTCTGTCTCTCAGTTAAGTCTCTCAATCACCTCTGCCTCCTGGGCTCCTGGCTCCAGCACTGTGCAGCAGTGACTCACATTGTCAAGACAGTAATAGAACTGTTCAGTGGGTGCAGTGACAGGTATCAGTGTCCTGTTACTATGAACATGAATAAAATTAAAAAGGACATATGGGAATAATTTAGTTCTGAGAAAGGTAATGATGTTACCTGTTATATGATGTTATATTTTGTTATATTTTACCGTTAAGTTTGGTTTTGTAGTGAACATTTAAAATGAAAGATGCAGATGAGCTGTGCAGATGTTCAGCTGTGCTATCTTTTTGTCTGCAGGATGGGAAGCTGTGGACTAACAGAGAAATGTTGTGAAGGTCTGGCCTCTGCTGTTCGGTCACCTCACAACAGAGAGCTGAGCCTGAGTGAAAATAAGCTGGGGGATTCAGGAGTAAAACTGTTGTCTGCAGCTCTGAGGGATCCCGACTGTAAATTAACAGCACTGTGGTAAATGAACACTGTGGGATTGTGTTAAAAGAACATTATCTTTTTCTTCCTTCATGCATAGTTCAGTCCATGCCTCTTCATTAATTACCCTCTTCTCTTGAGTCTATTAGAACTGAGGATTCAACACTTGGAATTCAACGCAACAAAAAAAATAATGTCTAATCAATCAACTTTCAGGTGTCCCCAGAGTCCTGCAGTAGAACTAGGATTAGGTACCAAACCTAATTGTTGTGGGTGTGGGGAATTTTATCTCAGTTGCAGGTGGGGCAAATTTACTGTTCTGCGGGAGTAGGTGGTTAGATATTTAGGATATAACCCCATATCCTAGGATTTTTTTAGGATATCTAACCTAAATATCTAACCGTTGTAGGCATCCTCTCACAAGGCACCAGTAAATGTAGGGGTTTTATGCTTAACTGGGACAATTATTAATTGTAGCAGAAAGTCACAAAATGATTTTTCTGATGGCTATTAGAATCAACCTTGCGGGATAACTCAAACAACGCACACACACAGATACTAATACACGAGAATACATTTATTAATACAATAAATGTGCATATAAACATAACAGATCTTATCGTGAGGGTTAGCAGAGTACAAAAGGTATATATTCAGACACTAAGAGTTACAAACCAAGAGGGACATACAGATGCAGCCATTCAAAGTGCGCGGTACAGACACGTACCGGAGGTAATTGGCTACGGCCAGGGGCACTCGTCGGTTGGTCAATCGTAGAAAGATTTAAATGTCTTTACTGTGCCCGTTTTAGTATTGAATATTTATATGGAATTTTACCACTGAAGGGAAATCTTAGTAGCTGAGCATAAAAAGAATAGGAACATACTGTAACGCATGTGAAGGCCATAAACAATATTAATTTTGGAACATAAACATACAGTATATGGCTGGTCTCGGTACTTTAAAGAAAACATACACACCAGTATTTCATTTCTCCCTAAACATTTTAAGCATCGAAGTCTTTAACTAACGTGATACTGGAGTCAACAAGCACACTTTTAGAATTTGATTAAAAGGGAATATAATATGGAATCAAGTATCTAAAGAAATTAATAACGATATAATTATATTCATGTACCGCAACACAAGAATTGTACATGCTATACGATTTTGTTGATGTTTTGTAGGGTTTTTTCAACACTCCTCATGTGACCTCACCAGTGGTGCTGTGGGTTAGGTTCCTGACTACCATCTCACACGCTGGGTGTTTGAATCCTGCTGGAGTCATGACTTTTTTTTTAACAAACATTTCTCTAAAAAAATAAAACGTTTCCCTGGCTCAGAGATTAAATAAAACTTCACTCGCACCAAACAAATTTATATTTCTAGATATCACAACATGATCGAATTTAAGTCATTTTAATAACAATGAATAGTCACCTATGCGTTACAATATAAACATTTATATTGATTTAAATCGCGTTTAAATCGCCTTTATTTAAAACCCATAAATAAAGCTGATACTGTTTATACTTTTAATTATTTAAAACTGTATTACAGCAGCACAATGCATAATGCAACGTAAATCGCTATCTTTGTCTTCTGCGTAATAATGTTCACCTCTCTGTCCAGCAAATTAACAATAGTAATAATAATGAACTTTATTGTATATGGCGCCTTTAAAGGTGGCTCCTCAAAGCGCTTTACAGGATAAAAACAATAACAACAATACTGTCAGGCTGGGCAAACGATTTTTTTTTAAAGAAATACAAAATGAGATATAATGATGTGTTCCGGCTTAGACATTAACGAAGAGCATAACACGTGGGCGGCGTAGCGGTCGGCTCTGGCTTTCCCATCTACTGTATACCGATACACTGCAAGTACAACCCCCCTCTCTGCGGGAGTGCTGGCTGTGACGAATTAAACCGGTTTCACAGGTATTTTCAAAGTTGAAGGGGGCGAGATTTCCAGCGAAAGACACCTCCCCCCCTCCAAAACCAAGTAAGTACAGTACTTACTAGTTAAGAAAGCTAGGCTCCTCAATGAAATCACTTTAACATGCTAATGCGTTGGTGTAACAATCTGGGCGTGGCAAGCTTCTAATGTCTCCCGACTACGGCGAAAGGAACCCTTCTTTCATTGGAAGACAATGAACATACTCTAGCCCTAAACGAATCAATAGCAAACATGGTTTACATAAAATACATTTTTCCAAGAAAGTTTAGCCTTTGTCACTAATGAAACCACTAAATAAAGACATAAATATAGAAATCTTAAGATTTTTAAAATACATGACTTTGCTCAAATTTATTTAAAAATAAAAACGATTACAAACGCCAGCGGAGAGAGAGAACAGGGGAGGGATGTTGGTTTTGCATAAGGGGCGGGGCTATGGAAATGAGGTCTATTTGGGAATGTGGAGTTACATGTTCTGGCTGTTTGTGAATTATATTTAAGGTTCCTTTGATAAGGTTTCCTAGGACAGCTCCCAAATGGGGATGCACTTAGCTAAGCCTGGCTATCATGATCAGTGGTCATCCATTGGCGCCTATCTGTCTAGGGAGTGCCAGATGGACATCTGGACTGCATTCCTAGGTGTTAGGAGTAAGTGACTCATATCTCACCTTGATCAACCAATCAGGGACTGGTATGGCCGAGTAAGCCACGTGGGACTCTGATGCCCATGAAACTTTCAGCCAATGAAAGAGCTGAAGTTCCTCCAGGTAAAAACAGGCAACACAGAGGGCCTGTGAGACTATTTGAGACTGTTTCAAGGAGAAATTCTAAGGAGAATCTCTAAGGAGAATTCCAGGGCAGGACGGCCCAGGAGCAGAAAGGCTCCCAAGGGCAGGACATTCTCGCAGCACGCCTCCTGACCATCCTGAGACTCAGCCCGGACAACCAGGGAACGGCCAGTGTGTCCGAGTGCCAGAACTTTCCTTTGTTCTAAGAGTCTAGAGCGGAGGTTGCCAGAGAGTAACCAGAGGATCCACCAGCACCAGCACCAGCACCAGCAGCAAGCCTCGTGAACAGGTCGGAACTGTGGACAGCTGAATCACTATTCAGAACTAGCTCTTCATCAGGAACGAACCGGTCCTCTTCCTGACCTGCCGGGACCCACAGTCATCTTTTCTCCTGTGCACAAACTGTGCTAGTTAAAGCCAACACTAACTAGCCGGTCAGTGAGCATCAGCAGAGCACCGTGGCAAGCAGCACAGCACAGCCTGGCACAGAGCCAGAGAGCCCGCAGGAGATCTGAATCCCCAGAGATTGGATGAGTATTCAAATTCAATGCATTACAGCTCTAGAATTCAATTGTTATCCCAACCAGTTGATATCAATTTATTTCCTAAGAGTTATGTACTTGTTTTGAGTATCTAATGTAGAAGTTGTAACCAAGTTCAATTACGAAACGGTCTAAATGAATGATATACTGAATACTTCGTAACTGACTGAATATATACCTTTTGTATTCTGATAACCCTCTCGAAAAGATCTGTTAGGTTTATATGCATATTCTATGTATTAATAAATGTATCCTCGTGTATTAGTACCTGTGTGTGTGCGTTGTTTGAGTTATATCGCAAGGTTGGATTCTAAGGCCATTAAAAGAATCAATTTCGTGATTTACTGCTACAATTAATAATTGTCCCAGTAAATACCCAAACCCCTACAGAACTGGTGCCTCGTGAGAGCACACTACACTCCTATTCTTTTTATGCTCAGCTACTAAGATTTCCCTTCAGTGGTAAAATTCCATATAAATCTTCAATACTTAAACGGGCACAGTAAAGACATTAAATATACATATACATACTGTATACAGTACAGTTTGCATACAGTAATATGTTTATGTTCCTAAATCAATCTCTTTTATGAGCATGTGAAAGGCATGGTGAATCGGAGATTCTCAAAAATTACTGTACTTTGCATGATAGGAAAGAAATGCGTGATTGCGAAATGCTGTGGTGTTACTTTTACAAAGACGGTCAATGAAAAAAAGAATGTGGACCAGGGCAATACTTTGAGTTTACAGCTTGTCCAAGGTCATTCATTATTAATACTATTAGTAATATCTTCATTTAAGACTTTGATGGCGACAGCTCAAACATGAGAGGTTGAGCTTTATTAGCTCCACCTCGCGGAAATTCCGGATACTATTATTTTACTTGCGGTACTATAGGAGAATTTACGGTAACTCGCGGTAGACTGCGTAAAGCGCACCGCAAAATAATGTGGTATCGCCCGCTTGTTTTGAATGGCTGCATCTGTATGTTCAGTATATCATTCATTGAGACCGTTTCGTAAATGAACTTGGATTACAACTTCTACACTTGATACTCAAAAGCAGGTACATCACTCATAGGAATTAAATTGATATCAACTAGTGTTGAGGTAACAATTGAATTCTTGAGCTGTAATGGAGAACGTTGAATACTCATACAATCTGTGTGGATTCAGATCTCCAGCGGACAAAGAAGCAGTGGCAGGCTTGTTGCTCTCTGGCTCGGTGCCAGGCAGTGCTGTTGCGGCTTGCGACGTGGTGGGAGAGATTTCTGCTACGATGCGCTGCTGATGCTCTCTGAATACCAGCTAGTTAGTGTTGGCTGAAACTAGCAAAGCTCGTGCACAGGAGAAAAGTGACTGCGGGTCCCAGCAAGTCAGGAAGAAGACCGGTTCATTCCTGATGAAGCACTAGTTCTGAATACTGATTCAGCTGTCCACAGTTCCGACCGTAGTTCACTTGTTGATCAGGTGAGGTTTCGCGGTGGGCTCATGAGGGCTAACCTCTGGTGGATCCTTTGGTTACGAGCTGGCAACCTCTGTTCTCAACTCTTAGAACAAAGGAATGTCCTGCTACTCGGACCCACTGGCCATTACGTGGTGGTCCGAGCTGAGTCGGAGGATGTTCTGGAGGAGCTCTGAGTCTGAGAATGTCCAGGAGGCGCCCTGAGGGACTCTGCACTGCATGTTTTACCTCCGGTCATTCATTGGTTGAAAGTTTCATGGGCATCAGAGATCCACGTGGGTTTAACCTGCCCTACCAGTTCCTGATTGGCTGATGATGAGTAACTATGCACTCTGACCTTAGAGTTGTAAACAACTTTGAATAAGACTTTCCCTTGGAATCCCAGACTTTAAGGTGCCAGAGATGACCATTTGTCAGGGTGGTTGATGTGTCTCAGCTTTGGGAATTGTTCCTTATCAGGACACTCTATGAGCTAGAAAAACATCTTAATTGTGAACCAAATGGAATAGCCTTTCTGTATCAAGCACCACTTGAGATAAGGGAGAGAGAGACTGGCAAGGGAACAGCAAACTGAATTCCTGTACTTAATTAAGCCTTGCTCTTACACCGTGCTAATATAATGTTAAAGCTCCATGAAGATAGTCCCTCTACAAACAGCACAAACAATGAAACCCACCACATTCATTGGTGTTGTTTTGTGCCGTAGAAAGTAGCATCCGAGCTGCTTTCATTCCTAAGATACAGCTTCTTATTGTATTTTATAGGGATTCACGTGACTGTCTACAAGGAATTTTACTGTTAGTAACACACTCCGGATAGTTTTTCCACCTACAGTATCTGGACCTAGTCCGGATGTTCTTAATTACTGAATATGAAGATGTTCTTATGAAGATAACAATACCTGCGATTTGCTTTCTCAAATGTCCTGTCTGGGGGAGTGATGGGTAATGATGTTTTGCATTTGAATAATAGCATTTCTTGTGCGTTTGTTTGAATAGTAAAAATAAATCTGTCTCCAATACCTTAATGTAACCACATTACATTTGTTCTTTTTAAAATAATTTTAGCCTTAAAAAGAAACATTGGGGAAAAAACAGATTATTAAAAAAAACTAGTATGTCATACAATGTAATACATTGTAGCTGTGTTAGTATTTTTTTTATAAATGAAAATAGTAATCTAGGGAGTTTCTCATCATAACCTTTTCAAATAAATGTGCTGTTCAAAAGATGCTTAAACTTTTAACCTCTTTGAACTATATATTTAAAAAGGTTAAAATAAACAAATTGCTGTGTTAAAAGACCAGTGTTGTACTAACATTTTTTGCAATGCTAGTACATAAATATGAAAAATTATGTGTTTTGTTAGTGGCACTGTAGTAATAAGTTGACTTAAGTTGTTCTAACAAATCTGCAAAATAACACTGGAAATGCTTCAATCACAAATACAGAAATCAGTTATATTTGAAAATATTTTTTTGCCTAATTTTGAGGAGAATACCTGAAATGGAACATTTTTACAATTATACATCGACCCATCTATCCATTGTTTTAACTCTGCATTTAATACAAGGTCACAGGGGAGCCAGAGGCTGTCCCAGCAATGGGAGCAAGACAAAGTACACCCTGGATGGGACGCCAGGGCATCACCGGACACACACAGACAAAAACACACATAACAAACTTTCCCAGAAGCCAATTAACCTACTAGTATGTGTTGGACTGTGGGAGGAAACTGCAGCACCCGGAGAAAACCCATGCAAACTCCATAAAGATAGCATCCCAGGAATTAAACCCAAGGTCATCTCAGTGAAGTTGATCCTTCATCAATTGTTTTTGCTAGAGAGTTTTCCTAATGGTAAAGTTTCTAGTAGATAGTCACGTGATTCCCTCAAAAATATAAGGTTCTATACCAGGAATGAATGGAGCTTGGACATTATTTCCAATGAGATTAATGGAGCACTAACAAATGAGATCTAACAAATAACAGATCTAAATAGCACAAATCTTTGTGCTGGGAGGGAGCACAAAGAGGGCATCTTCATGGAGCTTCCCAATCTACAAAACAGAGTACCTAATCACTCTCTCTAAGACACTCACTTGTTAAAATCACTTAAAAAATAAATCAAACACAGTCAGAATCTTCTGGTAAATATGCATATGTACTCTGGGCAGCAGTTCATTCCGGGAAATCTGGTCCAGACCAACATCTCTATGTTGTCTCAATCTCACACTCTCCTTCCTTAATTCTGCAGCTTTTCTCAAATAACAGGCCGACATCTTGGCTCAAGACAGCTGTTCTGGGTCTGGGTTTTGAGCCATGTTGCTGCTTCCTGTAGTTACCTGTCCCTATGTTCACTAATCACATTCATTAAGAAGATTATGCAAGAGTTATAAGGAATTGTTTGTTCATAGTTAAATCTTAGTTACTGTGTGAATAAGTTTGAATATTTGTTTTCCTTTGTGTTACAAGAGGCATGGTGGCGCAATGGTTAGAATCGCAGCCTCACAGCACAGGGCCTCTGGATTCAATTACAGACCTGGGACGCTGTCTGTGTGGAGTTTGCATACTGGTCAGACGACTGTCTTCTGAAACAATTGGCTGCATGTTACCATGTGCGTGTTTGTGTCTGTGTGCCCTGCAATGGAATGGCATCCTGCCCAGGGTGTATCCTGTCCTTGTGCTTGTTGCTTGCTGGAATAGGCTCCAGCTCTCCTGCAACCCTGATTTGGATAAAGACAGATCTTTGGTTCCATTCGGTTAGTTTAAGTGACCTGAAGCTTGATCTTGGGAAAGAAAGCTGTGAATGGGTTCTGCAGATGTTCAGCTATGCTTTTTTCATTTTTTCTCTGCAGGATGCTGAGCTGTGGACTAACAAAGAAATGTTGTAAGGATGTGGCCTCTGTTATTCAGTCACGACACTCCAGTCTGCGAAAGCTGGATTTCAGTTACAATGACCTGGGGGATTCAGGAATGAAACTGTTGACTGCAGCTCTGAAGGATCCCAACTGTAAATTAGAAACACTGGAGTAACATTCTCGTCCTCCTCCTTTTTGGCTCACTCCAGTCCATTCAGCTACTGTCTCTTCTTTAATTTACCCTCTTCTCTAGAGTCACTCAGTGAAGTGGAACTGATGGAACAGATGACACTTAGAATTCAACTCAATAAAAACAATAATGTCTAATTAACTTTGAGGTGTCCTGAAGCAGGATTGGGATTAGGTAGGGGGACATCCTTATATCTTTTGCAGGTGGGACAAATTTACACTCCTGATGCAGTAGGTTGTTAGATATTAAGGACTCCAAGGTGATATAGGGCTTTTTTCTTTCAAATCCATGTTGATTAAGTCCTGAGAAAATATTTTCAATTTGGAAAGGGTGCACTGATAACATACAACTAGGAACCAACTTCCACAATGTAGAGTACAAATTGAGGAAACTAATTAATTATACAAATTATACTGTTACTGTTACATAAACCACTCCACATTTCAGCACAGTGTGAGGCAGTGCTGGTGATTGCTTGGCAGATCAGTGGTTTAGGTGTTTACCATGGAGAGGAGCTCTTGAAGAAAACTGAGTGAGTTTTAAAGGGTGGGAGTTTATCCAAAGTACTAATCAAAACAGTTTAAATTACTGAGTATGTCAACTGTCGTAGATGACCCGTCTTGTTAAAGGGGAAAACTAAGTACAACATGAGTACAATTGTACAAGTACAATCAGAATGGTTCACAGATTTCAGGTTTCTAAACAAATTTTGCATTTACATCTCACTTAGGAAAGAGGAATACAGACATCAAATAATACTGTACAGCTTTGTGATGAGTAATTTGTAGGTCAATGTCATGAATATTGCAAATTTTAGACGCATTCTGGACAGAAGCACAAACAGGATCAAGGGTGTGAACATAGACATGGATGGGAAAATTCACAGATTGAGTGAGATCAAAGCAATCCAGGGTGGACAAAAAATGTGAAGCAAACTAACAGCTTAAGGAGTCAACATGAAAGTTAAAATCACCAAGCATTAACACTGGACAGGTTATAGTGCTTAGTGTTGTCAGCAGTACAGATAAAAAGACTTAGGAGGACGATAAACAAGTAGAATCAACAATGACTTGGGGCCACAGAATTTAAAGGCAAGGTATTCAAAGGAGGTGACAAAGCAAATAGAGAGCTCCTTGATAATTATACTGTATCTTGCCTGTAAACTAGAGGCCAAACTGTCACAGTGACCAACAGCATAGAGCGTGGTTAGTCTACATGAGTAAAACCTGTTACCAGG
Organism: Lepisosteus oculatus; assembly: GCF_040954835.1. Taxonomy (NCBI): domain Eukaryota; kingdom Metazoa; phylum Chordata; class Actinopteri; order Semionotiformes; family Lepisosteidae; genus Lepisosteus; species Lepisosteus oculatus. Next base: position 3,512,452 of record NC_090713.1, read on the forward strand.
TCTCAGTCATGCACAGAATGTCAACGCATCCATCAATGATGAAATCATGTAGCATTTGTTTGTTGAATGTTGAAATCATGTAGCGGGTGTTTATGAGTGCGAACGTAATGTTGAATCAATTTACCAGCGAAAGAGGATTCCTAAGGCGATGGAGCAGCCACATGTTTGGTGTTTATTCCTGGTTGTAGGAGCAGCTTGCTTCTTCTGTGGTTATGCCAGTTCGATCAGATGCTTGGAATGCAGTCAGGTGCTAAAGACACAAAAAACAGTTTAAATTATTTTTAAGTTACATAGAATTCACTATTTCAGTTGTACGTAGGTTTATGTTAAAAAAACACTTTCCTGTTTGCCAAATGCCAACACTGACTGATGTGTGGAAAATGTGACCGTTAAAACAAACTGTTAAACAGAGAATAGCTGTCTCCATCCAGTTTCCATCCCACCCCTTCACAAACCTTATATGTAACGGAAGCCGGTCCAGGCTCCCGTGAAGCGTAGTTTAGGACCCTTTGCAGATGGTATAATCTGGAAGTAGGTGGAGAAGGACCACAAGGAAAACATGATTAGGATCATGATGGGTTGACAGACAGGGGACAGTGATCCGGTGCTCGGGGGGTGTGGCGCAGGCAAACAAGTCCAAACAGTCCAAGGGGGAAATTTGGGGTGCATTCCAAGGTCCAGATGCCGGGAGAACCATCCAAGACAGACAAAGTTAAAATCCGGAACGGGATCCGGAACCGGAACAAGAAGTTAAAAGAAACTAACAAGGCTAGGCGCTCCGAGCCCAGATGGCCAGGACGCTGTGATGAAGTCTATGCCGTCGGGTCTCTCCTGGACCTGCTGATAGGCGGGCTTCCGGGCGTCCATCTCCCCGTGCTGAGCGAGGAATAGTGGGAGTGCTGGTCTTAAATAATAACAGGCAAAACAGGGGGCAGGTGCACATAATACACTAAAATACGAAAGGGTCGGAGCGCCCTTAAGAGGAGGGATGACGATCGGGACATTATACAGTAGTTACACTAGTTATAGAGCCTATAGAATATGTTTTATTTTTTTGGTTAAGTTTAGTTTATTTGTCCCATGAACAAGTGCAAATAAAATCCTTATTTGCATGCGTGCTCCAATACAAAATACATTGAGAAAACACCAAAACATAAATAATAGAACAGCAGCAGCAATAAATAATAGAACAGCAGCAGCAACTGCAAACACATCAAATAACATAAAACATAAGTACGAGCCAGCACTTCTATTAATGCATTTTGTCTGAAAATGTCATCGGACACTTGATGTGTGACAGAAAACACTCTCACAAGATTGAACACAAACAGCATGGTCTGTTGAGAAACAGCATGGTCAAACAGTATGTTGACAAATCTACGTTCATCTCTCCAAAAGTGCTAAAATGAGCATACATCTAACTTTGTTTCTTGGGAGCAGCCATTTTGTCCAAAATATTTGAATTTACACATCAGTGTGATAAATGTTATCGGTGACAGTGATTCCAAATAGAAACTCCCACTAAAAATAATGCAGCCAAACAAACAAACAAATCCTTTTTCTTCCCAAAGAGCTTTCTTTGGGGTAGCATGTTGTAGAAAATTACTGAACAGTGTAGCGCAGATATTATTTTTTAAATTTAATTTCCTCATGGCCTATTAGACTTTTATTCCATGACCCACGTTCAATTACACATCCTATTAAAATCCCACTGTGTGTCATTAATCATGGGCCATAGGTTGCCAAACTCTGGTTTACAGGCTTTTACATAATGCATCACCCCGACGATCTTTTTGAGATCTGTAACGGACTGTTAAAACTAGATATTTCAATAAGTATCAGCTCAATCAAATGTTTCATAATGTCTCATTAATGGCTTCATCTACTTTTTCGTTATGCCTACAATACTGACATACTGTATCAAATTTTGTTTCTCTATTAAGAGCTGAGTGAGGGGGTGGGGGGGAGTCCTGCGGGACTCAAAATATTGTGTGGGGTTAGGATTTCTAGGGGGAGCAGGTGGTAATGAGGAATGGAATAATAATTCAAAACATGGCTTTACACTCATACACATCTTTGCAAAGAAAATCTGGGGGACAACAATTCTGGTGTCAGAATTATTAAATACACTTTTTACTATATATTTTTTACTACACCTTATACTATAATCAAGTTTGCATTGTTTATCACTTGCCCATAGTATGTAGAAGATATAAAATATGGATATTAATACAAACACCTGATCTTTTTAACAATAGAAAAGGTCAGTGTTTCACATATTGTACTTATAGTGTATGTTTCACATACCGACACACAAAACTCTAAACTTGAACCCTGTTCACGTGAAACTTCATCTGCCAGGTGTTTGCCCATTAACGTTTAATTAATAAATCTTTTTGAATTGCATTTGCTGCCTCTAGTGTTTGCTAATCCACCTAATTTTGTTTAATGTAGAAACTTGGTGAGTTTACTAACTGTACAAGAAATCTGCTATAAATTAAAATTAAACAGGCATAAATGAAGAAGAGTGGTCCTAATACAGATCCCTGTGGTACTCCAATAATTACATCATCACTCATAGAATATCTCTACTCATTTTTAATTTTTAACTAATATTCAATTCAAAAACAAATATCTCTGCCTGGACATGAGAATTAATCTTGCTATGGAACTTTATTAAAAGTCTTGTAAAAATGCAAAAACACATATTACATTGTACTCTCTGTGTGTTCATTACTGTTATTTTTTGTTCAAAGAACTAATGGGTTGGTTAAGAAGGACCTACCTTTTCTAAATCCCTGTTGACTATTTTTCATGTACTGTATGTGATCCTCCAATTTAGTGCTTATACCTGTTTCCATAACGTTACATATAATTGAAGTCAGATTTTAAGTCTATAATTGGTTCAGTATTGTCTCCCTTCTTACAGATGGGCAATATACATACAAAAAAATATACATATGATATGTTGATGTTAGTGGTTTTATAATAAATAAAATATAAATTTGTATTAATTCATTTGTCTTACATTTTGTTAAGTCACATTGTTAGACTACTGTATATACTGCAATGAGGGGAAAAAAAGTTAATCTTATCTCCTAAAGTTAAGTTTATCTCCTAATTAGAACTTTATAAAATCCTACAGAATGTGAGATTTTTATACTACTCTTGTATAGGATAGGCTTCTTCAAGCACATATTTGTAAATCAACCTTTGTATTTGCGGGAAGACGCTACCAAACCAAAACACCCAGCGAGATCTCATAAGCAGTTGTGAAATACAGTAGGGTTAATAACCTCTGCATTAGGATCATACATTTAAAGGGATTTAATCAAAATCTGAAGTAAAATTGTTTCCTAATAACTTGTTGCTGAAATTAACATTCAGACAGAATACAATTATTTTAATGTGGTGTAAACCTCAAAAAGTACATCACATTCACAGCAAACTATAATAATATTTTAATATATAATATTATTATATATAACATATTTTTAATATGAGTATTTTTTCTTTGTAGAACACCCCTACTTTATTTTTTTTCATATTAATATAATATTTAACATACTATAATATGCAAATGCTTATATTATATATTATATATAATATATAAAATTAACAAAAGTTGAAACAGTATACAATTTAAATTCTGTAATTGGAAAAAGATTGTCCCTACGGGACTGAAAATTAACTGGGACTCAAAATCAGGTGTTTTGTGTGACAGCCCAGAATACTTCCATATTCCATGTTAGGCATTCACTGCACCTGGCAGTTTTACAAGTACTGCAGTCCTGCATCAGATTATTTTAGAATTAACTATTTGTAACATTTTTTGTTGTGCTTTCTGAAAGGCTGGATCTGTATATTAGAATGATGATGCCACTCATTGATCTTTGAATTGAATTTATCATCAGTCCGACAATTTTATTTTAAATCTAAAGTCATTTATGGAAAATATTTGAATGTGGCACTGAATGCTTTAAAAATTAATCAGTTTCATTTTCCATTAAGGTCATGATTGTTACAAAAGAGTTAAACCTGACATCATTTGTTACAGTTATGAATTTAAATTTAAAAAAAATCTTCTATGCCCTAATTAAGAGAAAAAAAGTTTTAATTAATTTATATTTTTCTCATAGAACGAGAACTCTTGGCTGCCTTAGTTCAAACCGTTGCGTTATCTTGCAAATGTATTCATCTATGCGACACTTGCATCCGTTGTAATGTATAGTTAATTCCTCTAAATTGCTCATTCTGTCCAGATGGTGGGAGGTGGAGCTAAAGTTAACATATCCTACCCCTCTTCCTCTTTTTTAATATCCAATATGTCCCAATATGTCCCTATAGTGTGAGATATTAAACAGAAAATACCATTTGTTTACTTAAATTTCAACTCTATAGCTGACCTAGCAGTCGTTTTATTGAAAGTTAGTTTCATTTTCCATTCTACTTCAATGTGGCATCACAAAGAAGATAAGATGGTTGCAAACTGCTCTAAAGTCGTATAGCCAGCTTTACAGCATAAGGAATTTCGGTTTGTGCTTCTTCAGACAAGAAGGGGAGTGAAAATAAGCTAAGTCCCCCCCCCCATACCGAGAGGAGACAATGCACCAACTCTATAGCTGACCTAGCAGTCGTTTTATTGAAAGTTAGTTTCATTTTCCATTCTACTTCAATGTGGCATCACAAAGAAGATAAGATGGTTGCAAACTGCTCTAAAGTCGTATAGCCAGCTTTACAGCATAAGGAATTTCGGTTTGTGCTTCTTCAGACAAGAAGGGGAGTGAAAATAAGCTAAGTCACCCCCCCATACCGAGAGGAGACAATGCACCACCTCAGCATGTGCCATCTCCTCTGGGGTCACATAAGAAGTAAGAAATAGGACCTACAGTAAGTGCTTTAACAACTTCGTGAAGCAGACTGACTAAAAAACATAGTTTTTATCAAATACTAAGAAGACAAAAGTGGCAGCAAAAAATATATATATAAAAATTTTAGATTTTAAATTTTTGATAAAAGCACTACTTTTGTATTGTTTGGGATCGAACACGGAACCAGGCCCATAATTAGGCAGGAATTGTATCACAGAGCCACCAGTAAGTCATTTGAAAAACAAATTGATTAAACATGGAAGTGTGACATTATTTTTTGTTAACGAAAGTAAAACAAAAAAAGTCTTTTCATGTTTATTTCAGCTTCCCTCTAATATTTTGATTGTATAATTAGCATTTAGTCAAAATATAAATAATTGTCTTCCTCACAAAGCAAGCAAAGAGCGTATTGTACTTCATACTCTATCTCATCCAGAGACTTTTCGGGAAAGTCGTTTGATGACTCGTTTGACCCAACATGGAGTAATGTATGATAGAAACGATCTTGCTCTTAAGCCAATTAGGCACAAACAGTAGTGATACTATAAAAAAGGGTGGTCCAACTCCTGTTTTGTTCTGAGACTATACAGTCCAGTTAAAATGGAACAGGAAGTATTCAGTTTTAATATGTCACGTGACATATGTCAAGTACAGCAGTCTTGGATGAGATTATTTAAAAAAATAAAAACAGGTGTTGGGTGTTACCATACAGTGTAATACGGCATATTCTTTGACGTAGATTATGGCTAGAGCTTTCTGAATCGCTGAATCTGTATAATTAACCAAGCCATTATATGGATTGTTACTAATATTAGAAATATCAGGAATAGGCTGAGTGGATAAATCAATAATTAAAATAAATAATTTTCATCCTCAACTTATAGCGATTTTGTCAAGAATATACCCACGTAGTTGGTATAATTAGATGCACCTGTGTTCTTTGGTGAAAAAAGTCACAATTCAGGCACACTGGGTTCAACAAAGATTTATTAACGGTGACGATGACACACTAAACACCAGACTGCTACCAAGTATTCAACTCCCATAACATCTGCAAAAGCCAAAAGAAGAGATTAGAGCTGCATGGGAACCTAACTCCCTATTCAAATAATGCACCTACTAAGTAAAAGAATCAATTTATACCAGGAGATTCTCTATAGTTTCTCAAACCAACAGAATGGCCAGCTCTCTTAACAAGGTTCAGATACTGAATTCGTCTGTACCAACCTGTTTTCTGCTGTGTTGTTAGACAGTTAATGACACTCTTAGTCATCAACCCAGAACATAATTAACTAAGGTAAAACAAGGTAAACTTTAATAATAATTATTATTATAATTTCTTACACTTATATAGTGCTTTTCTGCACACTCCACTCAAAGCACTTTACGGGTCATAGGGATCCCCTCCACCACTACCAATGTGCAGCCCCACCTGAATGATGTGACGGCAGCCATAGTCCGCCAGTCCACTCACCACACACCAGCTCTCAGTGGGGAGGAGAGCAGAGTGATGAAGCCAGTTCAGAGATGGGAATTATTAGGAGGCCATGATTGGTAAAGGCCAATTGTTACGACCCCAAGTGTCTAGGCGTATCGGGGTGTAACATTTAGGATAATTCTTTTGGAAGCAGGTGGGTTTTGGTGACAGACTAGGAAGCGTGATAACAAGGGTAAGGAACTAGAGTGGTGCCAAAGAAAAGAAAATGACAAACAAAAATGGAGCTGGCTAGGACAGTGAGGGAAAGCTAATCTGACTACAATAGAAAACCCGAAACACACGGTCTTCGGCGTCTTCAACACCCTAGCTAACCTGCACTGACTACCCAAAACCATACAAGACAAATGGCACTCACCCGTACTAAACTAGTGTTACTAATACAAAGTCAACTAAGTGTGTAAAGTGTACCCAACAACCTAAACTAACCTTATATGCAAAAGTTGACACAAAAACACAAGTGAACCAGGAATACAAATAAGGGAAAACAAGAGTAATCAACAGGAACAGGGTACAAAAGAACACAAAAGTTGAACATGTGACACGTTATGGCAAGGTAATGGCAAAACAAGGATAAACACACAAACAAACGAAAGTACAAAGAAACTAACAGAAAACCAACAAAACAACAAAGCCGAAGCTATACGAAAATACACACGCACACAAAGCAAAACAAACCAACAAACCCGAAGCAATAACCAAAAGCGAAGTGAAGCGATAACCAAAACTAAACGGGACCGAAGTCAAACGAAAGGCTTCTCCTTGCTGAAAACCTCCATGTTATATTCTGAATAAGATGTGTTCTGATTGGCTGAGAGCTAATTGATGATGACATCAACTGAAAGTGTGGTGTAATGGTGGGTCAATGGGGAAGGGAGAACAATCAAGGGTCAGCAGTGTGGATATAACAGAAAAAACACACACTGGGATGTAACACCAATGGAGGAAATTTGGCCAGGATGCCGGGGTTTACAAAGCAAACTTTATGATTGCTTTGATCACTGAAGTGAGCAGTTTAGCATCAACACTCCCAGGATAGCAGGACTAGATAGAGAGCAGCTTTATAAGGAGCAGAGGATGAGACACAATCAGCTGAGCCCTTATTGCACTGAACACAGCTGGAATAGAGTGGAGTATGAAGAGTCTGGTAAACTCACCTTACAATGAGCCCAGGCAGAATCCTTGACATAACATGACAATAATTGTACCCCAGGTCCAGAATTGATCCCCATTGAGTCCCAGCACTGCAAAAGTAATCACTGTGTCACTGCATTGCCTAAATGTTTATTTATTTGTAATTTGTAGATTAATGTTAGTGTTTATCAATTTCATATAAATATGTGGTTAGTGGCGGGTTGTTACAGTACCAACACTTCGGAGCTGCCCAGCTAGTGGGTCCTTTTCAATCCATATTGTTGTAAAGTTTCATGAATAACATTTTAAAATTCTTATTCTTTATGGTTTTGGCAACACTATCAATAAAGTCATAAAAAAAAACCTTTTTGAGTTTCAGAGAGTTGATATAGACATGCTGACACTGCCAAAGTGACTTACTGTAGTTGAGGGCTAAACAGACACACTGATAGTGACAAGGAGAGGGGTTAACTGAGAAACTAAGTGAGACAACAACCTTGCTAAGCCTGTTTGTAAATTCACCTACAGAATTCTTACACAGCACTGGGTGGTATAACAGCTGCTCACACAGGCATATTTTAAGTGAAATATTGGAAGTATGAAAGATTTTTTCTGATGAAAACTGTGATGTGAACAATGTTTGTAATCTTGTATGAAAAGGGTGTGTTAGTGCAAAAGTACAAGAATTTTGTTTTGACAGATTCCAAAATGAAATACCTCTGTCTACCCATCAAACCTGTGCACAAAACATATACCTGATACTTCACCTGAAAAACCACTTCAGTTCCTGCATCTATTTCCCATTGTTTTGTCTTTTGGAAAAACATTTGTGCATTTTAAAGAAACAAAACAATTTAAAAATGCAAATCACATAATCTCCACATTTCTATAGCGACCTTCATGCCAAAACCAACTCAAAACCAAGCAGATGTAAGCAGATTCCCTGTGCTTGAGGAAAAAGTGTCTTAATTTGTAATTTTTATAGTTTCTATTATAGTTCTAGCAATGGAAATGACAGCATTTAAAAACTTTGACTTTTATTTAATGTAAGATGGATTTGATTAGGAAGAAATGCAACACTTTGTGTTATGCTTTGGGACTAGTAGACAGTTTGGAAGTACTGTATATTGTAATGGATTGTAGTGGCCTTGAGTGGTCAATTTCAGATTTAAATTTCTATTTTTCTGTAGATTGAAAAATGACAGCAACAAATTAACTTTAGTATACTAACCATACGGGGGACTTTACATTCCCTTATCACTGTTGTTTTCGTACAGACATTATTTCCCTTGGCAACCTTTAGAAAAAAAACAGCTTTTTGTCATGTCTAATGACACACTAAACTATAAGGTCTAATGATGTACCTTATGGCTTAGCTTTGTTGAAATACGCTGTTATCCATACCACTATAGAAAAACCCTTTTTTTAAAAAAGAAAAGTGAGCTACCCAGCTTTGTTACTGAAGTCAAGTTGTCTTTAATCTGGCGTCTTTCAAGACACAGTTAAATGAGATTCTTTAATTCACTACTATAAAAATTGGCCTCATAGTCATCATACAAGTCTTTTCTAATAAGAACATTATTTTTGGCACTGTTAATAATAATTTACTATAGTAACATATCTTGTAATTACCAGATAGTACATTATTACAGACCTTATGTAATAACAAATATCAATAACAACAATTGTCATACAATACCTACATTATCATTAATTTGATTCCACACACTTGTTCAAGGATGAACTTAAGTATCATCATGGTTATAATGATTGTGTTCACATGAAGTACATATTATACCATTTCATTCCAAATAAACCCCAGTCTAAAGTATGTCCGTGTACAGCGTGCAGCATTGGGTGTTGTCACGAACACTTACCCCAAAGCTGCGGTTGAGATATCAGTAGCTTCTAAGTGCTGTCTGTTATGTCGCAGCTGCACACTTGCTACAGCCACAGTCGGCCTTGATCAGAATCCAAGCGCAAGGGACCGAAGAGTTACGGAGTCACACCAAGGCCAGACTGCATGGAACACGCGCTATTTGGGAGTCTCCTCCCGAGCTCAGACCAGCTTGTGCTGTAAGAGCTTCAGAGGCATGCCAAAGACCGAGCAGGGAGTGTCAACTGCTGGGACCAGGTCCAAAACATGGTCTCTATTCCTCTTACTACTCTATTCCTCTTAAAACTCTCTTACAGCTACCTGAGATTGCCCTGCACAGCACAGTCAGGGGCAGAACTCGCAGATGGAATCAGGGAACAGAATCCCAAAAACGAAGAGGGCTCCACTGGAAAACTGGAAAGTCCAGGACAGAGAGAGAACAGAAGAGGACAGGGCCAGCGGTACAAGTGGAAGGCTGGGGAAGTCAGAGCAGAGGCAATCAAAAATAAGGGCCGGGATTGTGCAGAGTGACAGCCAGGACAGCAAGTGGGTGGAGGCAGTCCAGGGTGAGCGCTGGGACTGCACAGAGCCAGCAGTTGGGTGGAGACGGTCCTGAGTGAGTGCTGGCACAGCGCGGAGGGACAGCTATTTCAGTAGTTAGGTGGAGCCAGTCCAGGGTGAGCACTGGAACTGCTCGGTGTGTAATATGCTTATAGCAAGGATAAGGTCAGCCGGAGAGGGTGGAGGATTCCAAGGCTGATTGGACTGCACAGACAGAGAGCACTGAGATCTAGTCAGAGGAAAAGGTGGAGTGGTATGAAGGCAGCACAGTTCTAAATCCACTCTGCATGGTTAATGGTGAAATGGTGAAGTGCAACAATAGTGACATTTCTGAAGTATTTAGGGGAAAGGTATAATAGAATAATTGGAGTCCTGATTAGTGATGAAGGACAAAAAAGAGATCCAGTGGTCGCAGCAGTGAACCATGGCAAACCGTGAGCCCTCATGGGTTCACTTTCCCAGGGCAATGGCACACTGACTTAGGACAGCGGTTGTAACACTGTCATTGTGCAATGGAATGGGATGTTCATACACTCAAATTATCATTGGTACAGTATCTCCTAACTACGAGATAATATACTATCTTGCTTTATGATACATTTTTCTCGTGAATTTTTTTTTTCCCTTGATAGCTGCAAAGTGCTTCCATACTGCAAAATGTTGAATTCTGAATTCAGAATGTTGAATACAGTTACTTGACAATGCTCTTTTATCTACCCTCGACACCTTTGCTCCTTTAAAAACTCGAACCATCTCCTTCTCTCGCCCTGCCCCCTGGTACAATGACCACCTGGGATCCATGAAGGCAGCATCTCGCAAACTTGAGCGTAGGTGGCGTCTTTCTGGCCTAAATGTACATTATCAGACTTGGAGAGATTACTTATCTGAATATAAGGTTACTTTAGAGTCTGCTAGATCCACCTACTTCTCTCACATCATTAAAAATCACCAAAACAACCCCAGACATCTTTTCTCGACCATCAACAGACTGCTCAAGCCAAACTGCCCCACCACATTACCTTACTCATCACAACTTTGCAACACATTCTTAGATTTCTTTAGTTCTAAGATTGACAACATCCGGCATCACATTCTCTCCACTATGCATATCATTTCCATACCTCCTCCCTCCTCATCCAACTTCTCTGGTTCCCTTCTCTCCAGGTTCTCTCTTCTTGACTCAGCATTCTCAATAAACTAGTTACACGCATGAAACCCACTACATCTATCTTAGATTCCATTCCCACCACTTTATTTCAGTCCTGTTTCTCTTCTCTCTGTCCCATTGTCCTCAATATTATACATGAATCCATGAGCACTGGTATTGTACCAACAGTCCTCAAAACTTCTGCCATTACCCTCGTGCCAAAAAAGCCTAACATGGCTCTCGACAATCTTAACAATTTCGCCCCATCTCCAACTTACCCTTTCTTGCTAGAATTCTAGAACGTGCTGTCACACTTCAGTTACATAACCACCTCATGACAAACAACCTTTACGAACCCCTCCAATCTGGCTTCCATTAACTTCACAGCACAGAAACTGCCCTGGTCAAAGTCACTAACGATCTTCTATTAGCTTCTGATTCTGGTTCTTTTTCTATACTCATCCTTCTTGATCTCAGTGCTGCTTTTGACACTGTTGACCATAACATCTTACTTTCTCGTCTTGAGACTGTGTTTGGAGTTTCTGACACTGCCCTCAAATGGTTCAAATCTTACCTCACTGATCGCTGTCACTTTGTCTCTCTCAATGGGTACAGGTCTGAAATTGGTCTTGTTAAGTCTGGTGTTCCTCAGGGCTCAATACTGGGCCCCTTGCTCTTCAGCATTTACATGTTTCCACTTGGTCAGCTTTTAAGATCACATGGCCTCAGCTTCATTTTTACGCTGACGATACTCAAATATAGATCCATACCAAACCTGACACTGATGTGGCTGTCTCTATTCCATCAAATTGCTTCGCTGACATAAAAATTTGGATGACTCAAAACTTTCTTCATCTTAACTGCGACAAGACTGAAGTCATGCTTATTTGCACCCCCCATCAACTTCGTAAAGCCAGTCCTGTAACCCTATCTGTAGATGGCTCTGTACTTGAATTCAATTCAAAACTGAAAAACCTTGGGGTTATATTCGATTCTGGCTTAACATTCGACCCACATGTGCAGCATACTGTCAAAACATCTTTTTTTCACCTCAGAAATATCACTAGACTACGCCCTATGCTTTCATTAAATGTGGCTGAAAAGCTGATCAACATATTTGTATTCTCTCAAATTGACTACTGTGATGCTCTACTCGTCGGGGGAACTAAATCTACTCTGAACAAACTGCAGTATGTCCAAAATTCAGCAGCCAGAATCCTGACCAGGTCTAGTGCAAGTGTTCACATTACTCCTATCCTGGAGTCCTTGCACTGGCTTCTGGTCAAATTCCGTGTAGACTTTAAAATCCTCATGCTCACCTATAAGGCTCTGCGTGGCTTGGCACCTCAGTACCTGTCTGAACTATTATCGCCCTGCTCTCCACCTCGCAAACTTCGCTCTTCTAATTCTGCTCTGCTTACTGTCCCCCAAGCCCGTCTACATTGTATGGGTGTCAGGGCCTTCTCCTGTTATGCCCCCAAGCTCTGGAACTCTCTGCCCAAGGATATCAGAGAGTCACCTTCTCTAAACTCCTTCAAATCCGGACTCAAAACCCTCTTCTTCAGAAAAGCCTTTACTTAACTGGTTCCATTCTTCATTCCTCTGCTCTTCTTAGTACCACCATCTTCTTATTTATTGTTATTGTCATCCTCTAAAGCGCTTTGAGAAGCCACCTTTAAAGGCGCTATATAAAAAAGTTTTTTATTATTATTAGTACTATTATTATAATTCTGATAATATATTTTTTGGTTAAATAAACAGCTACAGTAGCTACACATTCAAACTAAATGACATAAATATTACTTATAATGTAGTTGCAGTTCTGACGATTACTCGTACCACTGGACCCAGGCTTCTGAGGTCAGTCGAGAGAAAGGGACTGCCCCAGTACAATGGCTTTCCACTTAAAATAAACTCCCACACAGGTCTCAGTCATCGTCGGACATGATGGACAGCGACCATGTGACGTTTTAAAATAGATTTTCGTGGTTTGCTAGTCATATATTAAATATTGCCAGACTCTAGATTATTTCTTTCAGCTGAAAGCATGGAAAACTGCAAGAAAGTATTTACCAGTTCCCCATAGTTTTTCCTACTCCAGACACACTAGTTTTAATCTTTAATCTAATTAGAACAATGCATACATCTTATTAGTTATCTGTGTGCCAATCAATTAACACACAATAAGGGTTCATGACGTGGGATGTGGAAAAGACGGACATTAAATGAGGAACCAGTACAAAATATGAGATAAAAGGAAAAAATGGCCAATTATCACACAGAGGTTTCTGGTTGAATTGAAATTGAAATGGAAATTGAAATTTATGGTGAACAAAGTGTGACAAAGTTCATTATCGTATTGAGTTTTAGTCAAACATCTTATTTTGTCTTGTCTTAATTTACTCAATCAAAAATGCAAAGCCGCTTAGTCTTCATCGTCGTCATTGTGGATTATTTCTTGAGCGTGTCATCATCTTTGACTGAAATAAAAAAACAGTTTTATTTTTTATTGTTGACTGAATGAACAGTTGGGGACAGGAACTCTTCTACCCTCGCCTCCAAGGAACTGCAGCATCTACACCCTGTATCTCTCAGACATTGACTTGAAAAGAGCTGCTAGCAAGGCTTTACCATATTCTTCTGTTTCTGTAGTGGCTCACTACCCCAGGTTCTACACATTCTGCCTACAGGTTTACCGATAGGTTTCTCTTTACTCAATAAACTCCTCAAGAAGGCTGGTTCTGTTTTGGGGCTGAGCCTTGACCACCTGGAGGTGGTGATGGAGGGAGAACGCTGAGCAAGCTTACAGCCATCATGAACAATGCCATTCATCCGCTACATGGGACTGTTACTAGACACTGGAGCACTTTTAGTAACACACTACTCCAGCTACGGTGTTCAAGGGAACGTTTCTGAAGGTCCTTCCTCCCTGCGGCTGTCAGGGTGTATAATAAAAATAATAATTGCTTACACTTATATAGCACTTTTCTGGACACTACACTCTAAGCACTTTACAGGTAATGAGGATCCCCTTCACCACCACCAATGTGCAGCATCCACCTGTATGATGCGACGGCAGCCATAGTGCGCCAGAACGCTCACCACACATCAGCTCCCAGTGGGGAGGAGAACAGAGTAATGAAGCCATTTCATAGATGGGGGTTATTGGGAAGCCAATAATTGGTAAAGGGATAACACCTCTACTCTTTTCGAGAGACGCCCTGGTATTTTTAATGACCACACAGGACACAGTCAGGACCTCGGTTTTATGTCTCATCCGAAGGACAGTGCCTTTTTACAATATAGTGTCCTCGTCAATATACTGGGACATTAGGACCCACACAGACCACAGGCCCCACTAACACCTCTTCCAGCAGAAACCTTAGTTTTTCCCAGGAGTCTGAGTTGCAGGGTGATATGGCTGCTGGCAAGTATAACACTACCCTAGGCTAGGCCTGTTAGCCCTTCATCTGCTCATCTATGGACAGCATGTTGCACTCATGTACTTTTTGGACACTGTATTAATATACTGTTTATACTGTGGTAGTTTCAATCTGTATATACCTATGCACATTTTGTTATTAACATATGTTATTGTTTTACAGTGACTATTAGCATATTTTGCACACACCTGTTTTTTTCCTAACTCTTTTTTATTTTTGTATTCTACATACTTCATAATTACTCTAATGCTGAAGTTATTTTAATTTTTGTCTATTCTGATGTCTGTCTTGCTTTTGTTGGGCTGGGCTGCTGTAATGTCTCAATTTCTCTTCGGGATCAACAAAGTCTTATCTTAACTTATTGCTCACACTTTGGAAGTACTTACTACTGAGACTCCTCTGCCTTTTTTAGTTTTACCATCAGCCTAGCTTTTTTGATGTGATCAGGCTAAGAATATTCTGTACTTTATACTGGAATTCCTAGGTACTTACTCTTTGTAATCTGAGGAAAACAAATGTCCAAATGTCCGTAAAGCCCCTCTCATCTCTCTCTGCCACTGGGCCAACAAGTATTTCACAACTTCTTCCTTCATGAAGAACCATAAAGCATACCTCATACTTCACTGGCTTCCAAGCTTTTCAAAAAAGGATTGATCTTAGCTCCGTCGTTTATTTATTACCTCCAACAGGGCCTCTGTAGAGATAACCCTTTTCTCCAGCTGTTTCTTCTCTGGAACTGCCTGGTTGACCTGGGACTGGAGACTGGCTGTCATTCACTTCCTTTTCTATACTGGACCCTTTGGACTAGAGCTCGGGGAGGGCAGACATATCCTGTTTATTTCCAACCCTACCTGTCACTAAAGCTGTCACTGCTGATCTTGGGTTAAACTGTGGTGTCTAAACTGCTTAACAACAATCAAACTATTCTGATGGCAATTAACTGCCTAAGGACAGTTCATGAATGATTCCTTTGTCTAAGTCCATGAAATAAACGTGTGAGTGAAGGAAAGCACATTTAATGGAACTGCTGAACATCTTTGACTCAGTCGCTTAGGAATGCTGCCAAGTAGGCAGCATGTCCTCTTTCTCAAACTGAAACCAATTAATTAAGTTAGTTGAGATCCTGACATCTTGAGTGATGGATGGCCAACTTCAGCAGCGTCGAGATGGAGGCACACCAGTCTCTAGACCTCTTCTGTTATAAATCCACTGACAGGGCCAGAGGGATCCTGCAGTTAGCATGTCATGACCAATCAACACCTGCGCAAGCAGCTGACAATTTATCAAGTACTCTAATCCCAACCACCACTGTCCAAACCACCACAACAAGCAATTGCTGGGCTCAGAGAACATACATCAACCAGAATTCTACCTAAGGGTCCTCTCCAACAAGTGTCTGTGATTTTGTCTGATAATAATACTGTCACAAATCAGAGAGGATGGGGTCAAAATAAAGATTATTCTATCAATTTAAATTAAAAGTTCCGTCCCCTAAAGTTAGGGATTACACAGCTTGTGTTTTTTATTCTCCGTACAACTTGATACTAGAGTAATAATCAGGTGTAATTTTAACTAAGACTAAAGCTCATAATGATAATCAACACATTTACTGTATATAATTAAAGAAAGCTTCACAATACACACCTGATACACTATTGCCAGATATTTAAAACTCTACACATCTGCGGGCTTCTATAGAAAACAAGAATTCTTCAGACTTCCTCTTGGCTCACATCCAGCAGATGAAAACTGACAAGCTCTGGCACAGATCCAGCTGAACTTCTCTGCATTTTAAATCCACATCAGAACTCTGCCTGGCCAAGCATTTTCAGTGCTGATAAGAATGCATGCGATTTTAACATTTCACAATCAAGAATTCGACTCTTATTCCAAATAATTCTCTCTCTATGCATGTTAATTAAAGATTCAGTTATGTTCATAAAATATTTATTTTAAAATATTGCAAATAAATAATCTCTTGAACTCCACGCTATAGCAAACTTCTTTCAGCACATCTTTCACAGTGATGCACGTGAAATCAGGAGGTGGGAGCCCATACCACATTACAGTGCCTTGCGAAAGTATTCGGCCCCCTTGAACTTTTCAACCTTTTGCCACATTTCAGGCTTCAAACATAAAGATATAAATTTTTTTATTTTATGTGAAGAATCACCAACAAGTGGGACACAATTGTGAAGTGGAATGAAATCTATTGGATTTTTGAAACTTTTTTAACTAATAAAAAAATGAAAAGTGGGGCGTGCAAAATTATTCGGCCCCCTTGCGTTAATACTTTGTAGAGCCACCTTTTGCTGCGATTACAGCTGCAAGTCGCTTGGGGTATGTCTCTATCAGTTCTGCACATCGAGAGACTGAAATTCTTGCCCATTCTTCCTTGCAAAACAGCTCAAGCTCAGTGAGGTTGGATGGAGAGCGTTTGTGAACAGCAGTTTTCAGCTCTTTCCACAGATTCTCGATTGGATTCAGGTCTGGACTTTGACTTGGCCATTCAAACACCTGGATACGTTTATTTGTGAACCATTCCTTTGTAGATTTTGCTGTATGTTTGGGATCATTGTCTTGTTGGAAGATAAATCTCCGTCCCAGTTTCAGGTCTTTTGCAGACTCCAACAGGTTTTCATCCAGAATGGTCCTGTATTTGGCTGCATCCATCTTCCCCTCAATTTTAACCATCTTCCCTGTCCCTGCTGAAGAAAAGCAGGCCCAAACCATGATGCTGCCACCACCATGTTTGACAGTGGGGATGGTGTGTTGAGGGTGATGAGCTGTGTTGCTTTTACGCCAAACATATCGTTTTGCATTGTGGCCAAAAAGTTCGATTTTGGTTTCATCTGACCAGAGCACCTTCTTCCACATGTTTGGGGTGTCTCCCAGGTGGCTTGTGGCAAACTTTAGACGAGACTTTTTATGGATATCTTTGAGAAATGGCTTTCTTCTTGCCACTCTTCCATAAAGGCCAGATTTGTGCAGTGTAAGACTGATTGTTGTCCTATGGACAGACTCTCCCACCTCAGCTGTAGTTCTCTGCAGTTCATCCAGAGTGATCATGGGCCTCTTGGCTGCATCTCTGATCAGTCTTCTCCTTGTCTGAGCTGAAAGTTTAGAGGGACGGCCAGGTCTTGGTAGATTTGCAGTGGTCTGATACTCCTTCCATTTCAAGATGATCGCTTGCACAGTGCTCCTTGGGATGTTTGAAGCTTGGGAAATCTTTTTGTATCCAAATCCGGCTTTAAACTTCTCCACAACAGTATTACGGACCTGCCTGGTGTGTTCCTTGGTCTTCATGATGCTCTCTGCGCTTTCAACAGAACCTTGAGACTATCACAGAGCAGGTGCATTTATACAGAGACTTGATTACACACAGGTGGATTCTATTTATCACCATCAGTCATTTAGGACAACATTGGATCATTCAGAGATCCTCGCTGAACTTCTGGAGTGAGTTTGCTGCACTGAAAGTAAAGGGGCCGAATAATTTTGCACGCCCCACTTTTCATTTTTTTATTAGTTAAAAAAGTTTCAAAAATCCAATAGATTTCGTTCCACTTCACAATTGTGTCCCACTTGTTGGTGATTCTTCACATAAAATAAAAAATTTATATCTTTATGTTTGAAGCCTGAAATGTGGCAAAAGGTTGAAAAGTTCAAGGGGGCCGAATACTTTCGCAAGGCACTGTATATCGCTGCACACACAGCATAGCAAATTCAATCTGCACACTGCATGAGTCCTCCCTCTGCATGGTCTCAGAATTGTAATGGCACTGAATGGGACTCCACCAGGCTTTTCTACTGCTCGATGACACAATGTTCATCCTCTACGGAAATAAAACATCTGGATCAGTACTTTCTAAACAGCACCTGCCACATTTGATGATGGACACAATTCTGCTGTCTAATTAAATTCTGAACCCTGGACTCCTCCAGGAACATTCATCACTGACTCTCTTTCACTGAGAACTACAGTACATATACCATATGAAACTTTTTCTATTGTAATGATCTAATAAGAAGAACACCTGAGTGACAAAAAAACCTGAGTGAAACAAGTATTATGAACTAGTTTAGCCACATTTGCAGTTCACATCCTGATTGCAATACTCAAGACATCTGAGGATTTTCCTTACCATAATGAAGGTCAGACATTAATGAAAGCATTCATACAAAGAGACAGGAGAGACCAAAGAAGGAAGAAAAAAAGAGAGAATGACAGCAATGCTAACCACTGCGCCTCCCTGATTTATTTGTGATAATAGTCATCACAACAGGAAATATTATCACTAAAATATTCATTGGTAGCAAATGATTTCTAAAACCAAATTTACATGTACTTGGGAAACCTTTGGAAGGCTTTAGCTCAAAATGACCTACTTTCCTTTAGATTAATTCCTGTGCTCATGGCAAGCTTCACATTGCTGTAATGTGCCCCAGAGTCTTACAAGAATGGAAAGGGGAAAAAAACTCCTGGAAAATATTAAACTTAGTATTTCCTTCAGAATTAAAATGTCCCACATAATGTTTTCACCAAGCACCATGTATATGACTAAAATTACAAGAAATTAATTAAAATCCCAATGCACAGTTTTTATTTCATATTCTTCTGTTTCTGGTTTCCATGACTTTGATTGTTTGAATAAATCACAGTTCATAATTTTAAATGAGGGTATACTGGCTTGTAAGTGGAAATTTCACATGTATTTCCTGCTTTCCTTTCCAGAAGTTATTTCTTATGGTTTTATGCCTTATTATTAAAAGGACATTCAATTTAATCCTGTATAAATTAATATTATATTTACACATGAGGGGATTTATTTTTTTTCCTTTCAGAGAATTTCCATTCAGCCACACCTTGTTTCTTTATGTGGGTTGAAATTCCATCCAGCTGGTTTCCCCTGCCAGACATGCCACCGTGTTCCCTTGGCTTTATAAAGTGAGCCCTCAAAGCAAAGCCAGCATCTGTCTCTTAGTCAGACTGCAAGAAAAACTTCACAAGCAGCATTCTGGTAAGACTTTTACTTTTCTTTGACCTTATTCCTATATACCCACTGTACTTGAATATACCATATATATTATATATATATATAAATTCCATTTCTACTTATTAATATTATTTAAATGACAAGTTTTAAAGGTTTGTTTTTGGCCATGCATATTTTGAATTTGTTCTTCTTTAACTGAAATTAAACTTCAGAACAAAGAGATTTTTTTCAATACATTGTGAAGACTGAACTTCCGGTTATTTTATATTTTATTTTATATTATTATTTGTTTTATATTATAAAATATTGCAAATAAACACCCCAACACTGCAGCAGTTAAAAAGAGGGTTTCCATTTATTCTGTCTAGTTCACATATAATAAAAACATAAAATATATAATATAATAAACACATATAATAATCCTATTTATCTCACAGTTATATTAAAGCTTTCTGTCTATCTGTGATTGAGTACTTTTATCAGTCTGAGCTGGAATATGGAACAATTTACGTATCCTGGAGCTGTAAATCAAATAATCCAGTGATATTCACTGCTGCCCATGGAGTGACAAAGCCCATCAAGGTGCTTGGTTTCATACTATGTTTGTTAGGTCAGTATAAGATCAATGAAATCCATAATGGGTCAGATTACAGCACCCTTCTTAATTAAGACCAATTAAGCTCATAACTGATTCAGTTTTGTCACTTTGAAACATTCAAAGTCAACATCCTGTAGATGACTGATCACATGTTTTTATTTTCATTAATATCCTTTAAAGCATTTAAACCTGTTCTTGCTGGAGACCCTAGAAACCATGGATCTCAATGTTTTTCTTTTAAAAGGACATTTTAAAATGGGAATATTAATTGACATGTCTATTTTTCTCTTTAAGTGGAATGTGAAATCCACAAGGTGCAAAGAAATGAGAAATGAAGCCAACCGTTTTGACTTTGCCTTCAAAACGGCTATCAAAGACAGCAAGGTGGACATCAAAAAGGCAGAATTTCAGTGCTACGATGAGAATTTCCAACCATCAAGTGTACGCAAGTTGTATTATTCTTTTAAAGACTTTTCTAACATCCAACATGATTGGATATGGGATTTGTCAAAAAGTGCAACAACATTAATTTCCAAACAAAACAGAATTAATACAAACGTTCTCAGATTATGTGTCTGAGTTTATTGTTTTCAAGGGAAGATGTTTAATTAAATTATGGGATCTAAGACTAATTCTTGCTTCATATGATTTACATTAGCTCTAAAGTCATACAGTGCAACATTACATTTCTCTCAACCTTTTAGCATATACATACATGTAACGTTTTAACTAAATCATCAGACAAGAAGTCAAGTCAGGGTCTTATTTTGAAGAGCATTCCATTCACTCTAACACATACCTGGGAATGCACTTCATTTGGGAATGCACTTCAACTTTGCATATTCGGATCATAATGTTACAAATTTCTTTGTGGAAGACTGGACTCAATAATGCCCTTCTCCTAAAACTTCAATATTCCAGTACTTTGTTTTCTTTCAGCTTTTTTGGTTTTGTACCTCATTTTCCTGCTCACACAGCACTGCTCATACAGTAGAAAATTTTATAATGACCTCTATTTGTTTTTTGTTACCTCCGAGTTACAAGAAACTACTGAAGAAGCAGAATATTGACCTCATACCTTTGAAGTTTGATGACCCAGTGAAGACAGCAGAGCTTATTAATAAAGAGGTGAAAGAGAGGACAAAGGGTAAATTCTGAGATGTTTCTCCTCAAGTCTTCTGGACATGTATTATATCTTCAGACAAAAACATAAGAAGCAATAACTGTTAATTACAAATTTCCAGGGGCAATTGAACAACTCCCCGCAATATTGAAGAGAGTTTTTTTATCACTGTTGCTGGAGTTTACATGAAGACAGCCTGGGATTTTCCACTACGAGATTCATCGTTGCAAAAATTTCATACAACAGAGAGGGTATGATCACTTACTTTTACCTAATTACTGCATTGTCCTAATTAGTATTTAATCAAAGAAAATTGCGTAATTTTCACTGCTCTGTATTAACTCATGAAATCTTTCGCACATCTAATTGAAATAAGAGGTGTTGTAATTATTACTATTTTTTTCTTCCGTATTGAAAATATCTTGGATCCTCTGTGAGATTACTATTACTGTAGCTCCCACAGATACCAAGCATTTTGAAAGAAAAACAAACATGTATATTATTTCTTAGCAGAGAGAACCTCATACAAGAAGAGTCAAATGGAAACATATTGTCTCCCTTGTTTCAAGCAGCATTATAGAACAAGATAACTAGGATGGCCATCTCTTATCAAAGTTACAACATACACATAGCCGTTAAACTTATATCTTAACCTTAGACTTTGAAATCCATTAAAAAGTATAGATGTTAAATTAAAGGTCAGGCTCTGTCCCTGACCTCTACAAGTGATACATTGATGACTGTGTCAGTGCTGCCACATGCTCTAAGGACCAGCTTGAGCTCTTTCTGCATCACGTCACCAACTTCCACCCATCCCTCAAATATACAGTTAATATATCTTCCACTACTCTTCCGTTTCCAGACATCAACTTCTACATTAACTACCCCCGACTCTCTACTGCAGTCTATTACAAACCCACTGATTCACACAACTATCTCCTGTATAGCTCATTTCACCCCAAACACACTAAAAACTCTCTCCCTTTCTCACAGTTCCTTCCGCTACGACAACATCGATTTCCATAACCAAGCCCCCAAAATGTACTCTTTTTTTATCAACAGAGGATACCATAGGAGTGTTATTGACAGGGCCCTTGCCCGAGCCAAAACCCCTCGGACCATCAACTCAATCAGGAACTCCCGCCATAACAATCGCATTCCTTTTGTGCTTCCCCACCACCCCAACACACTTCCTATCCCCAGGACTATTTACGACAACTTTTCCATCCTAAAGGATGATCCCTCCATTGGGGCCCTCTTTTCTGACCGCCCCATAATCTCATATCACCGACCATCTAATCCCATAACCTTCTTGTTCACAGCTCCCCTGACCACCCTCAGCAACCATCCACACCAGGCACTTTCCCCTGCAACAGAACCTCTCTGCATCACCTGCAAGCACATATCTAACACCACACTCACCCCTCAGGACAATTCACAATTCTGGATCACTCAGATGACATCTTGTACCTCCAGCAAATTTATTTACTGCATCTCTTGGAGTAAATGTCCAGTCATCTACATTGGGGAAACAGGAAGGAGACTTGGAGACCGCTTCAGAGAACATGTTAGGGCTCTGAAGATTAAATATTTCTCCAAGCCCACTCATTTCACTTCTGATGGCCATGATCACACTTATCTCTCCATCTGTGTTCTCAAAGATGGTTTTCCTAACTCCCACATTAGAAAGACTACAGAAACTAAAATTATCCTACAGGTAGAATCACATCTTCCCCCTTCTCTCACCAACAGACTCATTTTCTTCTAAATTCTCTCTATTCGTTGTTGGTTTCATTTCACACCTCTCTTCACCTATCCTGACTTCACACTGCAGGATTGGCCACTCTGTCTGTCCCCTACTCCTGCCTCCCGCCCCTCCTCTCTCCCAGCTTTTGTTCTCCTATGCTACATTACCTTTGCTTACTGCCCTGTCTTTCTCACACCTGAAGAAGGCTCCACGGCCGAAACGTTGTATTTTCTATTTTTTTCTTTTCAGCATGGAATAAACCTATTACTTGTTCCTTTGAAGCCTACGCATGCTGACGCAGCTATCCACCTGCTGTTAAATTAATACATTCAGTTTGTGTTGTTTGTTAACTTCACACAAAGACTTGGTTAAATAATGTAGTATGGTCTTAACTGTCTTGTTCATACCCTGCCTGTCTCTGAAGCTCTTCTCCCCTAGTCAAGAAGTTGCCGATATAGTAGTGACTCCCTTAGTACTGGGAATTCAACAGGGGTACAGCAGTACATTCAACATGGAATGCAATACCCTTATATAATATACAATGCATGATATAAATAAACATCAAATATTTTACTAATGCTTCATATTCTATGAAATAATGCATCAGTCTGCAACTGTTAATTACAGAAGTGACTCTGTGTTCAGTAGAAATCATGTACAATATGTCCACTGTAGTCTCCAGGAGGAGATCATTTGATCCATCTGATTTTGGTGCCAATGTTTCTGATTTTTCATTCATCCTGCATTCTTAGTAAGATCCAACTGTGTCTCAAAGTCTCCTTCCTTTTTGTGTTTAGTATTAAAGGATTAACATTGTCACATCACTGAGGATAGATAGAGACATGAATAGTTAGTTTGAGGTTTGGAGCCAGTTCAGCACAATTTATTATACTTTATACTTTATACTGAATTGTGAAGAACAAATAAACTGAAATTATTATATATTGTAATTTCAAACAATGCTTATATTTAAAGAATTCTAATTGGATTTGGTTTCACATAAATCAATTATACTCCTAAGCATTTTGTGGTTTGTCAAATGAAGTTTTGCTATTTAAAACATGTACCTGCAAATTTTTGTGTATGACCACCATTTTGAAATCTATATATTTTCAGTGTCCCCAGATACTATGTCGTACATTTTAATTTTTTAGCTGCAAGTCTTGGATAAGAACCTGCATGAAATCAATCTGGAAGAGATCCTGAAAGAGACTGTGCAAAAGAAGGACGTCATAATGCCAGCCTTCATCACTGGAACAGATGTGGTGTGTCCATTGACTACTATTCATAGAGACCCTGGGAAAAAAAATTCTCGTAAGTTAGCAGAGCAACATCATAGTCTTATGCCTTTCAAGACTTCAGCACCCTTTGCCTCACTGAGCTTGTAATACCTAATATCACCATTACTGAACTCTTAGGAGCTCAAATGGTCACGTAAGAACATAAGAATGGAAACAACAGGCCATTTGGCTTATGTAGCCTGTTTGATATTTGGTAGTTTACTGATCTATGGATCCTGTCCAACTATTTGGAAGTATGTCGGCTTTAATAACAAGGCTGGGCAGCTTGCTCCAGGCTCCCATCTTTAATTAATTAATTTATTTCATGTAACAGTGTGGGAGTGGGAGAGCCGGTAAAAGTTGATGCCCCATTTGAGGGGGCAGAGGCACCGGTGTGAGGCTAGCAAAAAACAATAAAAAGAAAAGGTCTGGATTATTCCTATCCAACAGGGTCCAGTCTGGGGGAACAAAGAAAGCTGAAAGCAAAAGAAAATTCAACCTGTCCTGGTAAGTCATCACAGCGGGATGAATGCTGCACAATGGTGGTGTTGGAGGGGAGTCCCCATTACTTGTAAAGCGCTTTGAGTGGAGTGTCCAGAAAAGCGCTATGTAAGTGTAAGTAATTATTATTATTAATTAAAAGAAAAAGAAGCAAAAACACGACCTTGACACTACCTCCACAATCCCCTCTGGGACTGTCATATTCTCCCCTTATGGGAGTATCAAGACTGGAGTCCTGCTTACTAGCCCCTCTGGGGAAATGCTCAGTGTGTCTTAAAAGGCCTCCACAGCTGCAGCTCATCCTAAATTAGCCAGGGCACCTATGGTTGCTAAAGCAATGCGTTGCCCTTGATCCAGGTCTCCGCCTCCACACTGAACACGCCCCCGCGTTATATCACAAAAGGAACACCAACATTTTTGTTATGGTGATACTGGCAAAAATAATCTTTGTAAGATCAACACGTGTTCCAGGGAGCTTGACCAGCTGTGTGAGAGTGAGTTTATATGAAAACAGCTGTGTTGGGAAAACTGTCACACAAAAGCAGTAAACTGCTGAGCAAGGGGTGGTGCAATGAGCACATTCCTACAACAACAGCTATTAAGCACTTTGCCTGCTTCGAGTAGACTGTGGATTACATGTGTATTGTAGTGTGCTTCAGATCCGGTATCCAGGGTCTTATTTCTCTCTGTTTCAAACTGCTAGGAGGAATCTGTGACATAATTCAGTTGTTTCAATTGCCTTCTTACGTCCTATTTGTGCAGCATGCAAAGTTCATGAAAGATACAGAAGAATGACGTGAATTATGCATTTAATTTCTATTCATTTTTGTTTTCTCAGCGCACCCTGATCCAAAGTATAAGCCAAAAGTGACAACAGGTGCCTCAATAACTGTTGCAGCTTCTGAAATATTTTGTAAATCTGTATCAGCTGCTGGAAATATTACCGTAGATCCAATGATAAGGGGAGGTGCATTTGAAGCGAACAAAGAAGAGAGCCAGCATCCCTGCATCAAAATCGACTGTCCATTTGTTTTCATACTGGCTGTGAACAGAGTCCCTCTGGAACAGGGGTCCAATGTTATTCCCTTTTTCATTGGTCGCTATGAAGATCCTACAAAAGAGATCGAGCCAACGAGCCTTGTTGTTCCACTGGATGACAGCCTATTGGAATAAGGGAATCCAGGTGGATTCCATGTTCTATCTATTCAGTTACAGAATTAATAGATACCAATATTGATCTAAATAGTCTTAAAACATTCTTTTATACTGTCATTTCAATCTACACTGCAGAGGAAATGTTTATACATCCTCATTATGGTTATGGGAATTATAATTTCTTCTGAGGAAAGAAAACCTTTTTGTCCCAATAACTAGAAGGTTTAGCAAATTCAATGTTTTTTTATGATCTAATGGTGTAAGTTTAAAAAAATTAAGAATCAGTGCATGTGAAATAATAAGTGAATCCCCAGATGACGTAGAATGATTGGGATGAGAATTAAGAATCAGAACAATATTGAAATAAAATCTACTTTAAGTGAATCATCTCGTCATAGTCAACATAGTTTTACATTAGTGTTGAGTTATACCCTTCTTTCAATGCATTCATCCATTTATCATTTACAATAGAGAAATTTCACCAGAGTTTAAAACGTATCATAAACCATTTTTACTTCAAAAGTTTACAAATATGCATTGTGACAAGAAAACCAAGAATAGCATTGTATAAAAGGGACTGCACCATTCACAGATTTAAGCAATTTTTATAATTTGTTCTCTTATCACAGAAACAGGGTGAAGGTTTATATGTGTTGTACTATGTAATTCACATCTTGTGATTTAATTAAATAATACTGGATATTTTGTTTTCCAAGCATTTGCTGTGAATTAAAGTTATACCAATGTAATCCATGAAAAAAAAAACTCTTTGGAAACAGTATCACTTATTGGTGTTCACTGTTTTTCTCTTGAAAGTGAAGAGATAAGAACATTTATGTTTTCTTCTCTAATGTTAATCATACAATTAGCTTTTATTAGATTTTAAATGGGGAGGGTTGATGTTTTATAATGGGCTCATTTTATTCAAGGGTTTTTTGTTCATTCTGTGCCTTTCTTCTGAACTGCAAATTAAAAGCCATTTGCTATACTAAAAATCAAACCTTTCTTTTCATTCAATTGTTATGTTTATTGTTATTTTCTTATTTTATTTTAAACATGAGAATTGACTGAAAAAAATCTAAACAAAACCCCTTCCCCCATCCGATCAGTGTAAGCACATTCTGAGGTCAGGCTCGTAGTGTGTCCAGCCAGCCAGATTGACAGCATTTGTGTTGTTGTAAGTGAGTAGTTGTCAGTCATTATTTAAGAAGCATATTAATTACAAGAAATAATGAATAAAAGCACAGCCTGTCTGTGTTAGCCAGTTTCAAGGTGTTTTACCCAGCATTACCAGTTCTTTCTCAATGTCCATACTGTGCCAGACACATGAAAGTTATCTACGGTTGCCAGGGGCTAAATCATTCAAAGACTGTACACCTGTGGCTCTCACCTCTCTTTTAGCCAAATTTATGGAAAGAGTTGTAAGTAACCACCTTTTGTCATCAGTAATTTATATCTTGGATCCACTACGATTTTCTTACAGAACACGCAGGGGGACAGAGGACACATTCCATAGCCAAGCACCTTCAACACTCAAATTATTTTGTGTGAGCTCTCTTCATTGATTTAATCCCTGCCTTTAACAACCATGCAAGTTCATACTCTTTTTCGTCGTTGTGACTTGAATGTGACTGGGAATGTTATATGCTGGATCAAAGAATTCCTTACAGTTCAAGCTCAGAGAGTCCACATGAACGGTGTAATCTCTGATGAACTATTTTTAAATACAGGTGCTCCCCAGGGTTGCAGATTCAGAGTAGCACAGCCAGTCTGATTAAATATGCAGATGACATGGTTCTCGTGGGATTCTGTTTAAAGGACCAACCTCTGGGTGAGCAAACGTACTTTAAAAACATCATCTTTGAAAACCAGTGCTAATCCAGTGCATTGGAAACAAATGTGACCAAGACTAAAAAGCTTACAATAGTACAAGAGCATACAATAGTACTCAATGGTCTGTCTTTAGAGGTTGTGGAGAGTTTTAAATATCTGGGAACACATATTGATCAGAGGCTTAGTACTACTGAGAATATAGAAACCATTTTTAAGAAAGCAAATCAGACACTGTTTTTAATTCAGACTCAAGAACTTTATTGTTAGTCAAAATGTCCTAGAGATGCCATATAAAAGCCTAGCTGAGAGCATCCTAACATTTAACATGACAGTTTGGTTTGGAAACCTGGGGTTGAAAAGCAAAACCAACCTCTGCAATTTATATCATAATACAGTTCAGAATGGCCAGGAACATCACAGCTGATTCCACACATCCACTCCATTCTCAATTCATAATATTCCCATCAGAAAGACGGTATAGGGGACCCAATTCACATACAAAAAAATATTTTAAAGAACTCCTTTGTCCCCCCTGCAATAAAATTACTTGTACACTAGAATATTGTGTACAATTTCAGGCATCATGTTACACAAAATATATTACTGTTTTGTAATCAGTCTAGAAAAGAGCATCCAAATACATTCTATGGCTTAAGGCAATGGTTCTCAACCTTTTTATCAACTGGTCCACAACCATGGCTAAAAGCAAGTCTCGCCGGCCACATATATTAATTACAGATGCAGCCATTCAAAGTGCGCGTTACAGACACGTACTGCAGGTGGCGTCGCGCATTGTGACGCAAGATGACGCGAGGCACCGCAGTACGTGATTGGTTGACCGACAGGGGCACTCGTGGTCCGTTGATCTGTCGTAGAAAGACTTACAGTAAACGTCTTTGCTGTGCCCGTTGTAGATATTGAATTATACCACTGAAAGGAAATCTTAGTAGCTGAGCATAAAAAGAATAGGAGCATATTGTAATGCGTGTGAAGGCCATAAACGATATTAATTTTGGAACATAAACATACAGTATATGGCTGGTCTTGGTACTTTAAAGAAAAAATATACACCAGTATTCCATTTCTCCCTAAACATTTTAAGCATCGAAGTCTTTAACTAAAGAGATACCGGAGTCAACAGGCATACTTTTAGAATTTGATTAAAAGGGAATATAATATGGAATCGCGTATATATATTATGAAAGCAAGATTGCTCAGCTGGACAAAAGTACACAACCTACCTTTATCAGAAATATTTATGCATCAAAGCCTTTACCAAATATATTACTAATAGTATTAATAATGAATGACTTTGGACAAGCTGTATACTCAAAGTATAATTTCTTTAGCACATTTGTACAAGCACTTGGAATCTGTCCAAGCCATACTTTGTCAAGCATTTTGTTTTACTTCAACGGGCATAAAAACTCCCTTGCTTTTAACAGGGCGTTTCATAATTTCTAACTACGAAAATGATTTAAAATGCGACACTTATCATTCAACTAGAGCTCAAAATATCACAAGGATCCTCAAGAGCACAGCAAAAACTGTATTAAAAGATACTTGTATGAGATACATGAGAATCCAGGCTTTTTTATCAATGCTTTCTTTTCCGTATACCAGATTTTATGGAACCACTTCAGAAGGGTGTCAGCCAGTCAGATTCCAGGAATCGGTACTTTAAAGGAAAAATACACACCGGTATTCCATTTCTCCCTAAACATTTCAAGCATCGAAGTATTTAACTAGCATGTGAAATAGTGTGTGAAAAAGTGGTAGTTTTAAGCTTTTCTGCTAATATAATATGGAATCGCGTATCTAAAGAATTTATTAACGATATGATTATATTCGTGTACTGCGACAGGGCTATGTAGGGCTGTTTCGCCTCCCTGTCATGCGAGTTGTCTTGTAGCCTACTGGTCTACGTGCCTGATTAACAACTTGCAGGTTGTGTGTTCAAATCCAGCTGGTGCTGGACTTTTCTTTTAACAAACATTTCTTCGAAAAAATAGAATAGCGATATTATGGACAATCAATTGACTTTTATATTTCAAAATATCGCAACATGATCGATTCTAAGTCATTTTTGATAACAATGAATAGTCACCTTCTTCCCTTCTGACAACGGTCCCTGCTTCTGCTTCTTGCTTCTATTGTGTGTGTGTGTAATAGAGTAAATTTTTATAGAGAAATGGAGGCTGGACAGTATGCGATACAATATAAACATTTATATTGATTTAAATCGTGTTTTGATTTAAATCGCAAACGCGTGTTTGATTATATGTGTTTTTTTAATCATAATCAGGCTAATGCAACATAAATTGATACAGTATCTCTGTCTTATTTTTAGTAAATAAAGTGCATTTTTGCACACTATATGTGCAAACGTTTTATGATATGTCGCTGTTGTGAATGTCTGTGGACATGTGCTGGCTGGACAGGAGGCTCCACTGTACACAGAGAGCTTAGAAGACAAAGATCAGACCTGGGCGCCGACAGTCAATCTGGACAAGACCAGTTATGGTTTTCCAGAAAAAAAGCCAGACCCCAGGGAAACAGCTACAAATTCACACTTAACAACGCATTAACACCTAACAACGGGAGCAGGGACGAATTAGGCCAGTACCCACTATTGTTAAACATACAGAAAAGGATATTAAAGTATTGAATATTAGTATTGGCTTTAGTATTAGCCATACAGAACATTAAAGTGCCCCTTTTCCATTCAGCGGGTGCCTGAGCCGCTGTGTCCTATCTTCTGACAGTCGCCATTGTGAACAAACATTTATTTGAAAAAATGAGACGTTTCCCTTGGTCAGAGATATAAATATATAATATATAAATAAATTAAATTTAACTAACATGTGAAATAGCGTGTGAAAAAGTGGGAGTTTAAGCTTTTCTGCTAATATAATATGGAATCGTGTATCTAAAGAATTTAATAACGATATGATTCTATTCGTGTACTGCGACAGGGCTGTGTAGGGCTGTTTCACCTCTCACTTCATGCGACTGTACCAGGAAGAGGATTTCTTTCTATTCGAAACGTGTATTTTAAAAGTTTAAGAAGTAAAAACCTTACAGCGTACACAGATTTCTAAATTGATTAGGATCGTTATCTTTGTCTTATGCATAATAATGTTCACCGCTCTGTCCAGCAAATTAATAATAAACTTTATTTTATATAGTGTTTTAAACGAATAAGTAATTAGATTGCTCATAAACCTAATCACTTGCTTTATCTTTTTATTTAGGCTCAGATTTCAACTATAGATCGTATTATTAATAACCATAATAACAACCAACCAACAAAAACAACCATATAAACATAATACCAACCAAAAACAGAGATAACGACCACAATACAAAATCAAATTTATCAAACCATTATACTCTCGCAATTCCTCCAATTATCATAATCCCGCCCCTTATGCAAAACCAAACCCTCCTCCGATCCCAGTTTATCCTCTTTATCATAAACAAAATCCACTTCAATTTTCAACATAAAGCCTTAATGCTTGCTGGGTTTTTGAGGGGGGGTGTCTTTCGCTGGAAATCTCGCCTGCTTCTACTGTACGAGTACAACCCCCTCTCTGCAGGAGTGCTGGCTGTGACGAATTAAACCGGTTTCACAAGTTTTTTTAAAGTAGGAAGTACAGTGTTAACTGGTAGCTGGGCACCTCAATTAAGTCGCTTTAACATGCTAATGCGTTGGTGTAACAGTCCGGGAGTGGCAAGCTTCTAATGTCAACTCGACTCGATTGGAAGACAATGAACGTATTTTAGCCCTAAATGAATTAATAGCAAACATGGTTTACATAAAATACATTTTTCCAAGAAAATTTATAATAATGCAATCTATAGTTGAAATCTGAGCCTAAATATAAAGGAAAAGCATTTTCAGAGAGCAATCACGCTGTGTTTATGTAGAAAAAGTGATTAGGTTTATGAGCAATCTAATTACCTATTCGCCTAAAACGCTATATAAAATAAAGTTTATTTAGAGATGAATGATCAGTGTCGCAGCTTAAATAATTTTCGTAGGAGGGCTTGGACAGATTCCAAGTGCATTTTTGCAATTTACGTTGTAATACAGTTTAGAATACAGTTAGTCTAAGCTTTATCAGCCTTATTTATGGGTTGCAATTTAGAAAAAGTCAAAAACCGCACTCAAAATGCAATTTAGAGCTTTCTGGCAAGGGGAGACACCCAAATTATAATATGACATGCCACTGTTTGTGCATTAACAAGGTTATACTGCAATTTTCGTTAGATACGCGATTAAAAAAAATAAATTTTTTGAATCCCCGGCGGAACACACTCCATAAGAATCAGCGCTTTTATACAGTATATCGCCTTTAAACACATATATTTAAACACACGTTTACGATTTAAATCAAAACGCGATTCAAATCAATATAAATGTTTATTTTGTAACACATAGGTGACTATTCATTGTTATTAAAAAGACTTAAATCCGATCATGTTGTGATATTTAGAAATATAAATTTGTTTGGTGCGAGTGAGGTTTTATTTAATCTCTGACCAAGGGAAACGTTTCATTTTTTCAAAGAAATGTTTGTTAAAAAATAAAGTCATACAGTAGTTCCATGGGATTCAATCACAGACCATGTGACATGGGAGTCAGGAAACTAACACACAGCGCCACCAGATTTGATAACGCTACAAAAATGCTATAAAATAATGTGACTAGGCACAGAACAAGTTTACAGCACAGTACAATAATAAATGCTGACCATGACTTTAGAAGCATAAATTACCTTACACTCAATTTAAACACAAGCTGTCTTTAGTCCTCTAAGCTGGTTCATACAGAAATGTAGAGATCCAGGCTCAGAACTCATTAGCGAATACATATGCAGGACAACTAGAGAAGACGTTTTACAGAGGATGGATTTGTAGAAACATCCCATCAGTGACATCACTGAAGTCAACTCCTACTGTAGGTAACTGTCGTGTGGATAGTTTCACAAGAATCAGACAAAGGTTTAAGCATCGCTTGTTCTAGATAAAACTGCAAAAAAAAACAACAACCCATAATGTACTTCTTTGCGGCTCTGTTTGCCCAAATCATATATTCACAACGTGAAATTAGAAAATAATATTAAGTAACCAAAATCCGCAATATGGAAACAGAACCTGTGTAATTGTTGACAGATGATGTTCTCGTAACATTTTTA
This sequence comes from Lepisosteus oculatus, assembly GCF_040954835.1. Lineage (NCBI taxonomy): Eukaryota > Metazoa > Chordata > Actinopteri > Semionotiformes > Lepisosteidae > Lepisosteus > Lepisosteus oculatus. The sequence continues at coordinate 3,545,414 of NC_090713.1, forward strand.
CAAGACAAACTACAACATTTAAAAAATGACTTGTATGTACTTGATATCTCTAATCAATCCACGGCGATATAGTTAAAGCAGTCCCCGGACAAAACGAAACTAAAACGCCCTGGGCATACTGGTTTGCGCTTCTTATCAGTTGCTCAAAAGTAATTTGACCGTATGAAATGCATACATATATAGATATATATATATAGAAACATATACAGTACGTGAACAGTACTTACGTAGTATCGGTGTCAAGACATACCTCTCAAATACTGTAAATCAAGTTAAAAATATCTCAAGACCGATTCTGGTCATAATGAAACCATGTTTCGTTTTCTTTAAAGTACCGACACCAGCCATATACTGTATGTTTATGTTCCAAAATTAATATCGTTTATGGCCTTCACACGCGTTGCAGTATGCTCCTATTCTTTTTATGCTCAGGCACTAAGATTTCCCTTCAGTGGTAAAATTCCATATAAATATTCAATACTTAAACGGGCACAGTTAAGACCTTAAATATACATATACATACTGTATACAGTACAGTTTTCATACGGTAATATGTTTATGTTCCTAAATCAATCTCTTTTATGAGCATGTGTAAGGCATGGTGAATCGATTCTCAAAAATTACTGTACTTTGCATGATTGGAAAAAAATGCGTGATTGTGAAATGCTGTGGTGTTACTTTTACAAAGACGGTCAATGAAAAAAAGAATGTGGACCAGGGCAATACTTTGAGTTTACAGCTTGTCCAAGGTCATTTATTATTAATACTATTAGTAATATCTTCCTTAAAGACTTTGATGGCTACAGCTCAAACATGAGAGGTTGAACTTTATTAGCTCCACCTTGCGGAAATTCCGGATACTATTATTTTGCTAGCGGTATTTACCGGTAACTTGCGGTATTTACCGGTAAGTTGCGGTAGACTGCGTACAGCATACCGGAAAATAATGCGGTATCGCCCGCGCATTTTGAATGGCTGCATCTGTACTACTAGGCCTATCTTATCTGCGTGCATAATAGCTATTAACCATGGGTATGTATACAGATGCAGCCATTCAAAATGCGCGGGCGATACCGCATTATTTTCCGGTACGCTGTACGCAGTCTACCGCAAGTTACCGGTAAATACCGCTAGCAAAATAATAGTATCCGGAATTTCCGCAAGGTGGAGCTAATAAAGTTCAACCTCTCATGTTTGAGCTGTAGCCATCAAAGTCTTTAACGAAGATATTACTAATAGTATTAATAATAAATGACCTTGGACAAGCTTTAAACTCAAAGTATTGCCCTGGTCCACATTCTTTTTTTCATTGACCGTCTTTGTAAAAGTAACACCACAGCATTTCGCAATCACGCATTTTTTTCCAATCATGCAAAGTACAGTAATTTTTGAGAATCGATTCACCATGCCTTACACATGCTCATAAAAGAGATTGATTTAGGAACATAAACATATTACCGTATGAAAACTGTACTGTATACAGTATGTATATGTATATTTAATGTCTTAACTGTGCCCATTTAAGTATTGAATATTTATAAGGAATTTTACCACTGAAGGGAAATCTTAGTGCCTGAGCATAAAAAGAATAGGAGCATACTGCAACGCGTGTGAAGGCCATAAACGATATTAATTTTGGAACATAGACATACAGTATATGGCTGGTCTCGGTACTTTAAAGAAAACATACACGAAACATGGTTTTATTATGTCCAGAATCGGTCTTGAGATATTTTTAACTTGATTTACAGTATTTGAGAGGTATGTCTTGACACCGATACTACGTAAGTACTGCTCACGTACTGTATATGTTTCTAGGTTTATATTATGCATTTCATACGGTCAAATTAGTTTTGAGCAACTGATAAGAAGCGCAAAACGGTATGCCCAGGGCGTTTTAGTTTCGTTTTGTGCAGGAACTGCTTTAACTTTATCACCGTGGATTAATTAGAGATATCAAGTACATACAAGTCATTTTTTAAATGTTGTAGTTTGTCTTGTAAAAATGTTACGAGAACATCATCTGTCAACAATTACACAGGTTCTGTTTCCATATTGCGGATTTTGGTTACGTAATATTATTTTCTAATTTCACGTTGTGAATATATGATTTGGGCAAACAGAGCCGCAAAGAAGTACATTATGGGTTGTTGTTTTTTTTTTGCAGTTTTATCTAGAACAAGCGATGCTTAAACCTTTGTCTGATTCTTGTGAAACTATCCACACGACAGTTACCTACAGTAGGAGTTGACTTCAGTGATGTCACTGATGGGATGTTTCTAAAAATCCATCCTCTGTAAAACGTCTTCTCTAGTTGTCCTGCATATGTATTCGCTAATGAAGCTGTGTGTTCTGAGCCTGGATCTCTACATTTCTGTATGAACCAGCTTAGAGGGCTAAAGACAGCTTGTGTTTAAATTGAGTGTAAGGTAATTTATGCTTCTAAAGTCATGGTCAGCATTTATTATTGTACTGTGCTGTAAACTTGTACTGTGCCTAGTCACATTATTTTATAGCGTTTTTAAAGCGTTATCAAATCTGGTGGCGCTGTGTGTTAGTTTCCTGACTCCCATGTCACATGGTCTGTGATTGAATCCCATGGAACTACTGTATGACTTTATTTTTTAACAAACATTTCTTTGAAAAAATGAAACGTTTCCCTTGGTCAGAGATTAAATAAAACCTCACTCGCACCAAACAAATTTATATTTCAAAAATATCACAACATGATCGGATTTAAGTCTTTTTAATAACAATGAATAGTCACCTATGCGTTACAAAATAAACATTTATATTGATTTGAATTGCGTTTTGATTTAAATCGTAAACGTGTGTTTAAATATATGTGTTTAAAGGCGATATACTGTATAAAAGCGCTGATTCTTATGGAGTGTGTTCCACCGGGGATTCAAAAAATTTATTTTTTTTAATCGCGTATCTAAGGAAAATTGCAGTATAACTTTGTTCATGCACAAACAGTGGCATGTTACATTATAATTTGGGTGTCTCCCCTAGCCAGAAAGCTCTAAATTGCATTTTGAGAGCGGTTTTTGACTTTTTCTAAATTGCAACCCATAAATAAGGCTGATAAAGCTTAGACTAACTGTATTCTAAACTGTATTACAACGTAAATTGCAAAAATGCACTTGGAATCTGTCCAAGCCCTCCTACGAAAATTATTTAAACCGCGACACTGATCATTCATCTGTAAATAAACTTTATTTTATATAGCGTTTTAGGCGAATAAGTAATTCGATTGCTCATAAACCTAATCGCTTTTTCTACATAAACACAGCGTGATTGCTCTCTGAAAATATTTTTCCTTTATATTTAGGCTCAGATTTCAACTATAGATCGCATTATTATAAACTTTCTTGTAAAATGTATTTTATGTAAACCATGTTTGCTATTAATTCATTTAGGGCTAAAATATGTTCATTGTCTTCCCAATCGAGTCGAGTTGACATTAGAAGCTTGCCACTCCCGGACTGTTACACCAACGCATTAGCATGTTAAAGCGATTTAATTGAGGAGCCCAGCTACCAGTTAACACTGTACTTCCTACTTTGAAAATACCTGTGAAACCGGTTTAATTCGTCACAGCCAGCACTCCCGCAGAGAGGGGGTTGTACTCGTAAAGTAGAAGCAGGCGAGATTTCCAGCGAAAGACACCTCCCCCCCACTCAAAAACCCAGTAAGCAGTAATGCTTTATGTTGAAAATTGAGGTGGATTTTGTTTATGATAAAGAGGATAAACTGGGATGGGAGGAGGGTTTGGTTTTGCATAAGGGGCGGGATTATGATAATTGGAGGAATTTGTGAGAGTATAATGGTTTGATATATTTGATTTTGTATTGTGGTCGTTATCTATGTTTTTGGTTGGTATTATGTTTATATGGTTGTTTTTGTTGGTTGGTTGTTATTATGGTTATTAATAATACGATCTATAGTTGAAATCTGAGCCTAAATAAAAAGATAAAGCAAGTGATTAGGTTTATGAGCAATCTCATTACTTATTCGTTTAAAACGCTATATAAAATAAAGTTTATTATTAATTTGCTGGACAGAGCGGTGAACATTATTATGCATAAGACAAAGATAACGATCCTGATCAGTTTAGAAATCTGTGTACGCTGTAAGGTTTTTACTTCTTAAACTTTTAAAATACACGTTTCGACTAGAAAGAAATCCTCTTCCTGGTACAGTCGCATGAAGAGAGAGGTGAAACAGCCCTACACAGCCCTGTCGCAGTACACGAATATAATCATATCGTTATTAAATTTAGATACGCGATTCCATATTATATTAGCAGAAAAGCTTAAACTACCACTTTTTCACACGCTATTTCACATGTTAGTTAAATTTAATTTATTTATATATTATATATTTATATCTCTGACCAAGGGAAACGTCTCATTTTTTCAAATAAATGTTTGTTCACAACGGCGACTGTCAGAAGATAGGACACAGCGGCTCAGGCACCCGCTGAATGGAAAAGGGGCACTTTAATGTTCTGTATGGCTAATACTAAAGCCAATACTAATATTCAATACTTTAATATCCTTTTCTGTATGTTTAACAATAGTGGGTACTGGCCTAATTCGTCCCTGCTCCCGTTGTTAGGTGTTAATGTGTTGTTAAGTGTGAATTTGTACCTGTTTCCCTGAGGTCTGGCTTTTTTTCTGGAAAACCATAACTGGTCTTGTCCAGATTGACTGTCGGCGCCCAGGTCTGACAGTGCTGCTCCAGCAGTGCCAGGTTCTGGCGCAGCCTCTGTTCTGTGGGCGACAGTGGGACTAGGTCGTCTGCACAGAGCAGGAACTCGATTTCCATAATTAATGCAGATCAGTAAATCAAGGGACAAAACAATTATTGAGCCCGGGTCCTCAATAGGCTTTGACGTGCTAATGCGTTGGTTTAACAGTCCGGGTGTGGCAAGCCTCTAATGTCTCCCGACTTTGAAAACCAAGTAATAACTTAACTATATGTGCAAACGTTTCATATGTTGCTGTTGTGGATGCCTGTGGAGTCTTATTTGCCGCGCGCCCTCCCCCCCCTCTTTCCCTCAATTCAATTCAATTCAAGGTGTTTTATTAGCATGGCAGATGGGTTCAATCAGTGTTGGGTATTTACTTTGCTTTGAGATTCCACTTTTAAAGGTGATATATAAATTTTTGACTAAAATAAATTGATATCTTTGTCTTCTAAGCTCTCTGTGTACAGTGGAGCCTCCTGTCCAGCCAGCACATGTCCACAGACATTCACAACAGCGACAGATCATAAAACGTTTGCACATATAGTGTGCAAAAATGCACTTTATTTACTAAAAATAAGACAGAGATACTGTATTAATTTATGTTGCATTAGCCTGATTATGATTAAAAAAACACATATAATTAAACACGCGTTTGCGATTTAAATCAAAACATGATTTAAATCAATATAAATGTTTATATTGTATCGCATACTGTCCAGCCTCCATTTCTCTATAAAAATGTACTCTATTACACACACACACAATAGAAGCAGGAAGCAGAAGCAGGGACCGTTGTCAGAAGGGAAGAAGGTGACTATTCATTGTTATCAAAAATGACTTAGAATCGATCATGTTGTGATATTTTGAAATATAAAAGTCAATTGATTGTCCATAATATCGCTATTCTATTTTTTCGAAGAAATGTTTGTTAAAAGAAAAGTCCAGCACCAGCTGGATTTGAACACACAACCTGTGAGTTGGTAAGCGGGCACATAGACCAGTAGGCTACAGGGGAAGTCACATGAAGAGGGAGGCAAAACAGCCCAACATAGCCCTGTTGCAGTACACGAATATAATCATATCGTTATTAAATTCTTTAGATACGCGATTCCATATTATATTCCCTATTAATCAAATTCTTAAAGTATGCTTGTTGACTCCGGTATCTCTTTAGTTAAAGACTTCGATGCTTAAAATGTTTAGGGAGAAATGGAATACTGGTGTGTATTTTTTCTTTAAAGTACCAAGACCAGCCATATACAGTACAGTACTGTATGTTTATGTTCCAAAATTAATATCGTTTATGGCCTTCACACGCGTTACAGTATGCTCCTATTCTTTTTATGCTCAGCTACTAAGATTTCCCTTCAGTGGTAAAATCCAATATCTACAACGGGCACAGCAAAGACGTTAACTGTAAGTCTTTCTACGACAGACCAACGGACCACGAGTGCCCCTGTCGGTCAACCAATCACGTACTGCGATGCCGCGCGTCATCTTGCGTCACAATGCGCGACGCCACCTGCGGTACGTGTCTGTAACGCGCACTTTGAATGGCTGCATCTGTATATACAGTATAGAGAGAGAGGTTGGAAAATTTATGGTGTAGTGCACAAGGTTTCTTGAGAAACAGGACATTTTTGGGGCACTTTTGCTTGCACAGCTGATGAAGGGCTTCCTTCCAAAACATCCTGTTTCTCAAGCAACCTTGTGCACTACACCACTACACCAGTTTTCCAACCTCTACATTTCCTACTGAAGTATGCTGCAGTTACTTCCTGGATTTTCTTATATATATAATCTTAACATTCTTATGGAATACTTGACGTTGTCTGGAGGAGACCAAACACATGTAGTCGGGCTCTAATTGTGTGACTGCACAACAAAGTTGAAATTCCAGGTGGAGACTCACAAACGTGCATGGATGCATGACTTGATACAGCAGATTCTGTAGAAATGTATGTCGATTCAGATATGGACAGTATTTTTTCACTTTTCTGCCACAATTCTGGAATGGAAGACGAGAGTTGGGCGGCATAGGACCTCCCTCTAGCTTGTACATCTGTTAACTCATTCTCAAGTGTATGGTGGGGAAAATCAAAAGTTTCAGCCAGTTGCTTCATTTTTTCCACAGGGAAAGTGAATGTCTCTCTGATAAAATGTCCGGCAGATTTACATTTTTCCAAATCTGTAAAATGGGAGAGGAAATTTGATTCCACCTGACTCCCTGCTGCCCCGAATCGTTCTCAGTCTGTTTCTAAAACCCTTTTTTATATAAACTAGCAGGCTACTAGGCTAGACAACCCTGCTGTTAAGGCAATATGAAAGTGTGTCTAGTGACACACGTTATAGCCTACGTGCAGCACTTTAATGAAATTAAAGATTAATGAAAATGAATCTGATCACCAGCAAATCTATTCAGAAATGGTATTACGTGACTAGAACACACTCTTAGTGGGGCTGTGAGTTCTACCTATTTTTTTATTATTTTGCATCGAAGGAATCGACTGCAAACAAATGTAATTTATTAAAAGGGGTCTGACATTGCCGGCTGCACTTTCGTGAGAACCACTGGCCTTACCTTGAAGAAACTAAATCTGTTCACAAGATTATGAGGGGAACTGATCATTTCAAAATAATCAATGACACATTAAAAGTAAACCATGTGGAAGTGCAATGAAACTGAGAGCAGGAGGTATTCATTTTCCAAAGGGTTGTGGGATTGTGGAATAAGAAGCTGATATCCTAAATGAGTTACTTGCATCAGTTATTTACTTACTGTGACAAATTTGTTCTTCATAGATATTGATGAGGGATTATCACATAATAAAATACTCCTGTGCCCTTAGAGGAGGTGGACCTTCCCCCAATAAATAAAGAGCATGGAGATGTTTAAATCAAAGTAGACTCTTCACTGTGTGTAAATTAGATATCTCAGTTGTAAGTTGTAAAACTAAATGTTAGACTTAATCTAAATGAAGACTAAATGATCATGTCTCTTCATTCTACTAAAAACTAAGATGATAAAACAGCAAATTTGCTCTTCTAAGTAATGAAAAATGGGTTCGGATCCATGTATCTCCTGTCTGGGTGATACCAAACTATTCCACATGATGGCACTATGGATCTACAGTAAGTCTACTTTAGGTGTTGGGGTTTTAACATGATAAACATGTATTATACTATAACAACTCTCTGTAATGCAATAGCAACAAAATTGCAGTATTAGCAGACAATTAGAAGTTATATAAAAATAATTTGACACTTATTTTGTTATTTTTTGTTCCATTCTTTTTGTATGTGTTTCTGTTTTCTTTAGTAGATGTAAAAAATAGTATAAGCATCGACATCACTACAATAAAGTATAAAAAAACTACTTTCTCTCCAGTCCTGGGAGTTAAGAAGCTAAACTGCTCATCTTGCTCTGTCACATCACACAACACCTGTGTTCCCAGTTCCACTGACTGGCTACAAGTGCTGCTGAACCCAGGAAGACAATTTGCATAGAAGAGACACTTTGCACTGGCAGCACATGCTTCAGTGCTCTGGGAGTTTGTTTAACACTTAATGGCAACAGAACCCACAGCAACAATGACTTTCATCACCATCTTCCTCTGGACACTCCTCATCTCTGCTCAGGGTAGGAATGTATTTGATATATTCCACAAGGATTTTATTTAAAGACAGAAAAAAAATGTGTTTTCTAATATTTTATCCCCATGTGTGTTTGATTTATTTTACATTTTTCAGAATACAGTGGACAGGTTACTGTGGTTCAAACTCCATTGAAATCTACTGCTCCAGGACAGACAGTCACTGTCAGTTGTACAACCAGTCCTGCAGTGTATAATAACAACTTCCTCGGCTGGTACCAACAGAAAGCTGGAGAAGCTCCTAAACTCCTGATCTATGGAGCAACTACCCGTCAGCCTGGGATCCCAGAGCGTTTCAGTGGCAGTGGATCTGGGAATAACTTCACTTTGACCATCACAGGAGTCCGGGCTGAAGATGCTTCAGATTATTACTGTCACTCCAGTGCTCAAGCAGAAGTGGATGCATTAATATAACCTGCTGTTTTATCACCCTGCTACACTGAACTGGCAACTTACTAAAGATCAGCAGTTGTGAGCCTGGCCAGTACCTGCATGGGAGGATAAGGTTGCTGATGGAAGATGTGTTAGTGGGAACAGTAGGGGGGGGGGGGCTAACTCTGCGGTCTGTGTTAATGCCCCAGTGTAGTGATGGGGACACTTTACTGTAAATGAGACAAATGAGACATAAAACAGAAACTCTGAGTTGTTTCAACTCTCTCACTAGCCCTGCATGATGCTGACGTGACAAGAGCTTCAGAATAAAACATACGACACAAACTCTTCATCAAATCTGTCCTGATTTTACCTGCTGTTCAAGGCATTTCTGAAGGATCTTCTCCCATCTCCCAGTCTGCAGATAACCTGCTCCTGGTTTCATACCCTCACTCCACTCATACCTGTAGTGATCACTGGACTGGTCAGGTGGAAGAGGTCAATGGGTCCCCAAAACTACTGAGACCACTATCTGTCACTGGATCTCCATCTACACCTCCTGCACTCTCCCACGGCCAAAGGCAATGGATTCACAGTCATTCCAATGTCAATCCTCCCTCCATCTGAAGCAAAACAACTGTCAAGGAGGAGAAACCGGGAGCCTTTCAACCTCAGTCCTGGGTCTTTTACTAGGTGAGTTTTCTGCTTCACTCATTCTCAGAGCACAGGTCCAAGACAGCAGCTCAGTCCCTTATCTCTGGTATATTTCTGCTCCATATTTTGGTGCTGAGACTCAGGGCCCCCACCCCCTCTCTAGAACAGGGGACATGGGCACCAACTGCCCCTCTCTCCTAACTAATAGAACACACATACCAGTTACACTACTTACTGTATATAACTAGACATCTCAGAGGCCTGCATTCTATAGATCCAGAAACCAAGACTCCTAACCCTGTAACCAGAAACACTATCTGACACTCTGACAGACCAACAAGAGAGATACCTACATCCTAAATAAAAGAATACGATTCAGCACTACATCTTCCTTCTTATTACCGTATCTATCTAAGAATCTATCTCCTTATTCTAAAGATGCATCACCAAATCAGGAGAGACTGCCTAAAGATTCTGTCATGGATGTCGGAAGGGACAAACCGTGGAGAGGCAGGAGAGCGAAAAAGACCCTATGCGAAGCGGCGGAATGGGGAGTTAGCCCAGGTTCTGGAGTTCTGGAGTGCTGTATAGAAACCTATGCCCTCAGGCCACGGACGGAGCGGCAACCTTGTGCTAGGCGGGTCTCAGGACATCCGAACGTCAATGCTGAGCGAGAGACACCAGAAGGAGAGCAAAGCACAGGAAACTAGGGACGGGACAGAGCAGGAGCATCCTCTGGCTACAGAGGGTGTGACAGATTTCACAATACAGGAGATCAGAATTTCCTAAAATAAAACATTTTTTTCAAAGTAGTACCCCTTTTTACATGACACATTCTCCCAAATTGATTTTTCATCTAAATGATGGATTACTTTCCTTAGTGCACTCTTGTACTTGTGACAGTGTGGTAATTTCTTATCATGCCCCACTTATTTTGGAGCTGAATCTATCAGTTGAAAATCCTGCATGCAACCCCTGCAATTTTAGCCTTTTACTACACTCTGATGCACATTTTATGTCATTTATTGCTTCCCAGATAAAAATATTTTTAAAGACTATATACAAATACATTCCCACTTTACCCTGTCACTTGGCTAGATGGTACTTCAGAACAAAATGTAGTTATGACGGAGGTGTTAGAGTTACATCATGAAAAGATCTGAACAAGATTTTCTCACCTTTTCTCATATCTTACTGTACATTGAAGTTTAAACTGGTGTTCATTGTACTCTGGGAGCATTAGAGCATTAGAAATACCCCAAAACTTCAGCTTTAATTAGTTACATTTACAGTTTATGTTCTTTAATTGGGACACTGTAAGGGGGATTTTGGGGCTCAACTTCACACTTTGGAGTGAGGAAGACTTGTGCTTTTAATAATAGTGAGGATTCTTACTAACTTCATGCTCAACACCACCGAGTAAAAATATTTAAAGTAAATAAACAACACCAGTGTTATCTTCTCTTTAAATTCAATTAAATTCAATTCAGTTTTATATAGCGCCTTTCACAACAGGGTTAACCCAAGGCACTTAACAATGCAGGTAACCATATACAGTATTTTGTGAATACAGAACAGAAGACCAGAAGACAACGGAGGAGAGGAACCAAAAACTCCTTAGTTAAGAGAAAAAAAACCTCTAAGGGTCCAAGGTCAACTGCCCTTTGGGCATGCTAACATTTTATAATTTTAAAAAAACATAACATTTAAACATAGGCTGAACACAACAGGCTGAAGCTGTAGATGATTATTACTGGCAAGAGTTAATACTTCATCGGCGTGAAATGGGGTGAAAGAGACTAATGAGAAGAATAATATAATTTTCTACTTGTGGATATCTATCTATATGATGACCAAAATTGTACACAATATTCTAAAAGAGGTCTTACTAGTTCAATATACAACTTTGATATAAATTCCCTTGATTTAAATTCTATCCTTTCAACATCATATCCCAGCATCGTTTTACCTTTCTAATTGTATGGCTTCCACACATTTTCTGAAGATATAAATGGTGTGTCAACATAAACACTTCAGGCTTTTTCAAGTAGCATCTTCTAGCTCAGTGTCTGCCATTTCTATGTAGAGTGTATATTTCTTGCTACCTGCGTGCAAAACTCTGCACTTGTCTCTGTCACATTCCAGACAACATGCAGGTCATCTAGGTGACTACGCCACCTAGCAGTGTTAAAGGTGCTTGGATATTTCTCCTTACACAGGCACCACCTGTGCATCACAGACCAGCCCAAGACAGGTGGATTCCACACTGGAAATCATTTTCTGCAACCTCACTCAACCACAGGAGGGTCAGCCAAAATTAGTTCATACAAAAGTCCCCTCGCTGCTCTGGATTGGTCTACTAGAAAGAAGAGGTGGATACCAAGCCAAAAAGAAGAAAAAAAATATTTAGAATAAGGCGCTGCGCAATTCCTGGACATCTCAGCGATTGTGTGATGTAAATTAGAGGTTTTACAAGGTACCTTTTTCATTTTACATTTGTTGTGGTTTGATATGCAATCACCAATGCCGATTCGTTCTAAGCCCGACATATACAAATAGCGTTGCAGTTACCCTTTAAGCTATCTTGTCCACATAAGACGCATACCGTATGAATAATTTAATATGAAAAACATAACGCATCCCCGAGAGGGAAGGGGAGAGAATGTGCACACGGGTGTATGCATTTCCAGGGTATACTGAAATAGATACGACGCCGATAAATACATACTATTTTATGGGACATTAATATTTTGGTGGAATGTATTATTTTCTGTCGGATTCCCAATTCTAATTTCATAACCCCTCAGTAACACTGTACCGTACACGATCTTCCCTGTTCTTGAATTGTGAGCTATTCCGATACCTGAGAGCACCGGTTTTGCAAGCTTACGTTTAAACGTATGCACAAATACTCACAGCAACAAAAAAATAATGCCCTAAAAGTAAACTGCCTATACAACTAAGTGAGATACGTCTCAAATAACGAAGCTAACAGCCTGCTCTTGCTCTTGCGAACACTTGCTCTTGAGACTGCTTGTGTTGAAGGAACAGCCAAGCTCACATCTGTCGTGTACTCAAGGGCACAAGAGACTCCTGTCCCTGCACTTTACCTAGAAGGTATTTGAACATCGGGGTAAAGTTAGCTTGAAGTTCGAAAATGATTTTGGCACGCCTGTAGCGTTTACACGAAACCTCTTAGAGTTGCGAGAATACTTGTTTTGTGTATAAAATACATTGTGAATGCTTTCTCAGCCTTTACTTTTTCGTTTTTATGACATTTTTTTGACCAAGCACGAATATTCTTTTGTCCATATCTTCGCCTTCAAACCAAATGCATTTTAAAGACCACGACTTGTGGATATTTCCACAGCCTCTACATCAAAGTATCAGTGAGCTAATTATCTTTTTTTAAACCTCCGGTTTTTCATCGATGCGTAATTACACACTAACTGGAACCCGGGGGACCGCTGTGTGCACAAGTTTACAACGCGAGAAATACTGTTCAATACGGCTTTGTGCGAAAAACCCGTATATGACCATAGGAAGCAGAATAGCGCAGTCTCCAATTACTCAGACTGTAAGCACGGGAATAAAGCTTTGTTTGATTTCTGAAACCCCTCCTTTACGTCCTGTTTTCATTCAGGTAAGGGTCAACTATATTCACAATACCACTGACAGCAGGAAGATTAAAATATTCTTTACTCAGCAGCTTATTAAAAACAGCTCCCATGATGTTCAAACCGATTTTTTACATAGAACACTGACACAGCTTTGCGTTCTGAATCTCTTTTTCTTGTGCTTCTATTTAATGTGCCACAATGCACTGGGATAGGGGTATACTGTTCACAAACCAATAGCATTTAAACCACAGCACCCACAATGCTGCAAGTAAGTGTTTTGCACACTAAGCAGGTCCTCTGACTTTTCCCAGCTTTGTTTTGGGTTGTGGAACCTTTCTTTATTTTTTATGATTTTTTAAGATAACACTACAGGTAATACACTGGGATGGGTGGGTCTTCTTCATGGCTCAATAGCATTTCAGGCACAACAGCCACACTGCTGAAACCAAGTGTTTTACACACCAGACAGCTCCCCTAACCTTATACAACCTTGCTTTGAGTTGTGGAACATTTCTTTATTTTTTTATGATTTTTTGACTGTAATCAAGTGTTGTGCTCACTAGGCAGGCCTCCTGACCTTTCACAGTCATGCTTTGTTGTGTGAAACTTTAATTCTCTTTTTAGGATTTTTTGAACATGGCAACTTCCACCGAGATGGGTGGGGGGTGGGGGGGTGCTCTTCAATAGCTTTTTCATCTATACACACAAACGGATGTAAACAAGACGCTCAGAACCAACAGAATCAACCTGAACTCATAGAAAAAAAAAAGAATGCCCCCGAGACACCTGCACCCCCCTCCTGGACCACTCTGGTATCAACACCCCCAAACCCATCCATACCAGCTAACAAGACTCAGAATCGGTGCGACCCTCCAACCTGGACCAAGAGCAGGATGGGACAAGAACCTGCACCACACTACGTACACAAGTTTGTATTTTTTGGCTGAAGATGAAAATGTCTAAAATGGATCGTTTTGGTTCTAGCAAACAATAATAATAGTTGTTAAAATCCAAACACACATAATGAGATCACTCTCTGTCAGAATGTGTAACATTCTGGGTCTGGGCTCCTCTGTATTTGGGCTGAAGAGAGTTCAACAACATTATTAAATGCACTGACATCATAGTCTGACAAGAGACATTGTTTAGGGGAGACTTGACCACCCACTGTCCCCCTGGTATCGTGAAGCTCATTGTCCTTTAGCTTACCAAAACCAGAATCATTTGGGGCTTCTCTTTTCAGCATGGAATAAACCTAATACTTGTTCCTTGGAGATTACCATCTGCTGATAAGATATGATCACTATATTGACCATATACAATTTCTTGCATAAGGAATTCATATTTTGCATACACCGATCCCCCCGGAGTCCCAAGTGATTCTGGTTTCAGGTTGATTCTGTTGGTTCTGAGCGTCTTGTTTACATCCGTTTGTGTGTATAGATGAAAAAGCTATTGAAGAGCACCCCCCCACCCCCCACCCATCTCGGTGGAAGTTGCCATGTTCAAAAAATCCTAAAAAGAGAATTAAAGTTTCACACAACTAAGCATGACTGTGAAAGGTCAGGAGGCCTGCCTAGTGAGCACAACACTTGATTACAGTCAAAAAATCATTAAAAAATAAAGAAATGTTCCACAACTCAAAGCAAGGTTGTATAAGGTTAGGGGAGCTGTCTGGTGTGTAAAACACCTGGATGCAGCACTGTGGCTGTTGTGCTTGAAAAGCTATTGACTCATGAATAGCACCCCCCTATCCCCATGTACCGCCTGTCTCATGTGCCACATTGAAAAAATCATAAAAAAATAAAGAAAGAGGCCACAGCCACAGCAAGGTTGTATAAGTTAGGGGGGCGGTCTGGTGTGTAAAACACTTGGTTTCAGCAGTGTGGCTGTTGTACTTGAAATGCTATTGAGCCATGAAGAAGACCCACCTATCCCAGTCTATTACCTGTAGTGTTATCTTCAAAAAATCATTAAAAAATAAAGAAAGGGGCCACAGCCACAGCAAGGTTGTATAAGGTTAGGGGGGCTGTCTGCTGTGTAAAACACTTGGTTTCAGCAGTGTGGCTGTTGTGCCTGAAATGCTATTGAGCCATGAAGAAGACCCACCCATCCCAGTGTATTACCTGTAGTGTTATCTTAAAAAATCATAAAAAAATAAAGAAAGGTTCCACAACCCAAAACAAAGCTGGGAAAAGTCAGAGGACCTGCTTAGTGTGCAAAACACTTACTTGCAGCATTGTGGGTGCTGTGGTTTAAATGCTATTGGTTTGTGAACAGAATACCCCTATCCCAGTAAATTGTGCCACCTTAAATAAAAGCACGAGAAAAAGAGATTCAGAACACAAAGCTGTGTCAGTGTTCTGTGTAAAAAGTCGGTTTGAACATCATGGGAGCTGTTTTTAATAAGCTGCTGAGTAAAGAATATTTTAATCTTCCTGCTGTCAGTGGTATTGTGAATATAGTTGACCCTTACCTGAATGAAAACAGGACGTAAAGGAGGGGTTTCAGAAATCAAGCAAAGCTTTATTCCTGTGCTTACAGTCTGGGTAATTGGAGACTGCACTGTTCTGCTTCCTATGGTCATATACGGGTTTTTCGCACGAAGCCGTATTGAACAGTATTTCTCGCGTTGTGAACGTGTGCACACAGCGGTCCCCCGGGTTCCAGTTAGTGCGTAATTACGCATCGATGAAAAACCGGAGGTTTAAAAAAAGATAATTAGCTCACTGATAGTTTGATGTAGAGGCTGTGGAAATTTCCACAAGTCGTGGTCTTTAAAATGCATTTGGTTTGAAGGCGTTCTGTACTTCCATTGCGAAGATATGGACAAAAGAATATTCGAGCGTGGTCAAAAAAATGTCATAAAAACGACAAAGTGAAGGCTGAGAAAGCATTCACAATGTATTTTATACACAAAGCAAGTGTTTTTGTAAGTCTAAGAGATTTCGCGAAAGTGCTACAGGCGTGCCAAAATCATTTTCGAACTTCAAGCTAGTTGAACGCGGTCCGAGAGCTTTGCATGATTTACATACCACTCTATTAGATCTCATTCATCCCGCATTTTTCTGCTCTTTTCACTCAATGCTTTTCTTTCTCCGTGAAAAAAACAAAACAGTTCTGCTATAAGCTGTCACTGAAACTTCAGCCATTGTGGTCCAAGGCTCTGATTGGTCTCAGTAACATAAAATCGACTTCGCCCTCTTGGGTGTATCCGAGACTGGAAACTCCCGTTACCGGCACAGACGCACTCAACAGGATATACACACATGCATACAGGTAAATAAGTCATTTCTCTTGGTTAAAACCGCGGTCATTTCATACTAAACTGGGGCCGTATACTGTATAAACTTTGAGATTACTGGGCAAGCTTTCAGGGTGCAGTCACTACAGTAGGTAAAGCAAAGACGTTCACTAGCTGTAAAACTCATACATTTAGACAGCCTTATTCTTTGTAAAAGAAGAAGTGAGTCGTCAGGAGGTTAGTTTAAATATTTCATTTATTGAACTTATGCGCATAAAGTAGATGCTTTTTGGTGATGCACCGGTACGAATGCATTCTCCCTCTTAGGAACAAGACCCAAACATAAGCACAGCCCCTCAGGGTATCAGGCCATGTCTCAGTCCTGATCCTTGAGTCCTGCCTCCTGCCTCCAAGTCCGCACTTCTGTGACGTAGCGCCAGCGTGACTCCAAGCGCGCTGGGTTGCTAGGACACCCTCGCATGACGTCATTCAGTTGCTACACGGCTCTGTTTCCTGTTGTTGCTGCTTCTTTTCCAGTGACTAAGTGCACGTCGGCAGATATTTTTTTTTCAAAAAGAATTTTACATATTCCGCTGGCAGTTTGAATTTCATTTTGTCTATCCCTGCACACAAATATTGACACATCGTGTTCGTGCTGAGCAGACTTGACTCAAAACAGACGAGGTAAACTAGGGAAATATTGCCAATACCACTGTCTCTTTATTCAAAGATTTGTACAACTACAGTACATATATTTCATATTGTCTGCCCCAGTACGAAATGACAGTAGGAGGAATATAATGCGTTCATTCACGTCCATTCAATGCAAACTAAATAAGGTAAACATGGCAATACCTCAAAGCTAAATACTATTAAATACGTGTACTATTAAATATTCTGTGTACAAAACATAACGCAGGAAATGCAGTACCTGGATGGGAGACCTCCTGGGAAAAAACTAAGGTTGCTGCTGGAAGAGGTGTTAGTTGGGCCAGCAGGGGGTGCTCACCCTGTGGCCCATGTGGGTCCTAATGCCCCAGTATAGTGATGGGGACACTATACTGTAAACAGGCGCCATCCTTCGGATGAGACGTAAAACCGAGGTCCTGACTCTCTGTGGTCATTAAAAATCCCAGGGCGTTTCTCGAAAAGAGTAGGGGTGTAACCCCGGCATCTTGGCCAAATTTCCCATTGACCTTTACGAATCATGGCCTCCTAATAATCCCTGTCTATGAATTGGGTTCATTACTCTGCTCTCCTGCCCACTGATAGCTGGTGTGTGGTGTGTGGTGCGTGTATGGTGCACTATGGCTGCTGTCACCTCATCCAGGTGGAGGGGAGTCCCCATTACCTGTAAAACGCTTTGAGTGGAGTGTCCAGAAAAGCGCTATATAAGTGTAAGCAATTATTGTTATTATTATATATACAAAAAGGGAAAATATAACAAGGGTATACACTTACAAATGTCACAACATGACAGAACAAAGGTAACATCAAATGAATGAGACAGAAAAAAGCACTTTGTCAACAGTACAGAGTTATATGGTGTTAGGGGTCACATTAAGTTTATATGCTAAAAGATTTTTGTTAACCAACTAGCCAAGCTTATTTTTTAATATTTTTAGTGAATTTGAGTATAGCTTAAATGAGTTAGAAAATTATTTAAAGAACATTGGAGTTTTTTTTTTACTCTACACGTATGTACAGATGCAGCCATTCAAAGTGCGCGTTACAGACACGTACCGCAGGTGGCGTCGCGCAGCGTGACGCAAGATGACGCGTGGCACCGCAGTACGTGATTGGTTGACCAACAGGGGCACTCGTGGTCCGTTGGTCTGTCGTAGAAAGACTTACAGTAAACGTCTTTGCTGTGCCCGTTGTAGATATTGAATTTTACCACTGAAGGGAAATCTTAGTAGCTGAGCATAAAAAGAATAGGAGCATACTGTAACGCGTGTGAAGGCCATAAACAATATTAATTTTGGAACATAAACATACAGTATATACAGTAGCTGGTCTTGGTACTTTAAAGAAAAAAATACACACCAGTATTCCATTTCTCCCTAAACATTTTAAGCTTCGAAGTCTTTAACTAACGTGATACCGGAGTCAACAAGCATACTTTTAGAATTTGATTAAAAGGGAATATAATATGGAATTGCGTATCTAAAGAATTTAATAATGGTATGATTATATCTGTGTACTGCGACAGGGCTGTGTAGGGCTGTTTCGCCTGCCTGTTCACGCGAGCTGTCTTGTAGCCTACTGGTCTAGGTGCGTGACTACCAACTGGCAGGTTGTGTGTTCGAATCCAGCTGGTGCTGGACTCTTCTTTTAACAAACATGTCTTCGAAAAAATAGAATAGCGATATTATGGACAATCAATTGACTTTTATATTTCAAAATATCGCAACATGATCGATATTTGCGATATTTTGAACATATCTTCCCTTCTGACAGCGGTTCCTGCTTCTAGTGTGTGTGTGTGCAACAGAGTAAATTTTTATAGAGAAATGGAGGCTGGACAGTATGCGTTACAATATAAACATTTATATTGATTTAAATCGTGTTCTGATTTAAATCGCAAACGCGTGATTAATTATATGTGTTTTTTAATCATAATCAGGCTAATGCATTTCTACATTTTCTGTATGAACCAGCTTAGAGGTTCATACAGAAAGACAGCTTGTGTTTAAATTGAGTGTAAGGTAATTTATGCTTCTAAAGTCATGGTCAGCATTTATTATTGTACTGTGCTGTAAACTTTTTCTGTGCCTAGTTACATTATTTTATAGCGTTTTTATTGCGTTATTAAATCCGGTGGCGCTGTGTGTTAGTTTCCTGACTCCCATGTCACATGGTCTGTGATTGAATCCCATAGAACTATGACTTTATTTTTTAACAAACATTTCTTTGAAAAAATGAAACGTTTCCCTTGGTCAGAGATTAAATAAAACCTCACTCGCACCAAACAAATTTATATTTCTAAATATCACAAAATACGTTCATTGTCTTCCAATCGAGTCGAGTTGACATTGGAAGCCTGCCACACCCGGACTGTTAAACCAACGCATTAGCACGTCAAAGCCCATCGAGGGTATTGAGCCAGTATTGGCTTTAGTATTCCCCCCCTCTCCCCTCAATTCAATTCAATTCAAGGTGTTTTATTTGCATGACAGATGGGTACAAGCAGTGTTGGGTATGTATATTGTAACGCTTACGGCAGACAGGCACTGTGTAAGAGCCGGCGCACCAGAGCAGCGCACCGAGGGAGCGTCTGCATTTCTAACTTAGTTTTTAAAATTAGTCAAGCAATATGAAGCATCTCCTTTTACTTAGTGCCTGAGCATAAAAAGAATAGGAGCATACTGCAACGCGTGTGAAGTCCATAAACGATATTAATTTTGGAACTTAAACATACAGTATATGGCTGGTCTCGGTACTTTAAAGAAAACATACACACCAGTATTCCATTTCTCCCTAAACATTTTAAGCATCGAAGTCTTTAACTAATGTGATACCGGAGTCAACAAGCATACTTTTAGAATTTGATTAAAAGGGAATATAATATGGAATCGCGTATCTAAAGAAATTAATAACGATATAATTATATTCATGTGCCGCAAGACAAGAATAGTACACGCTGTACGATGTCTGTTGATAATGTTTCTGTAGTACTTTTTCAGCATTCTGCATGTGACCTTGCCGGTGGTGCTGTGGGTTAGGTTCTTGACTCCCACCTCACATGGACTGTGATCGAATCCCCCTAGAGCAATGAATTTTTTTTAACAAACATTTCTTTGAAAAAATGAAACGTTTCCTGACTCAGAGATTAATTAAAACCTCACTCGCACCAAACAAATTTATATTTCTAAATATCACAACATGATCGAATTTAAGTCATTTTAATAACAATGAATAGTCACCTAGGCGTTACAATATAAACATTTATATTGATTTAAATCGCGTATAAATCGCCTTTATTTAAAACCCATAAATAAAGCTGATACTGTTTATACTTTTAATTATTTAAAACTGTATTACAACAGCACAATGCACAATGCAACGTAAATCGCTATCTTTGTCTTCTGTGTAATAATGTTCACCTCTCTGTCCAGCAAATTAACAATAGTAATAATAATGAACTTTATTGTATATGGCGCCTTTAAAGGTGGCTCCTCAAAGCGCTTTACAGGTTAAAAACAATAACAACAATACTGTTAGGCTGGGCAAACGATTTTTAAAAAAAAAAATACAAAATGAGATATAATGATGTGTTCCGGCTTAGACATTAATGAAGAGCATAACATGTGGGCGGCGTAGACATCGGCTCTGGCTTTCCCATCTACTGTATACACTGCAAGTACAACCCCCCTCTCTGCGGGAGTGCTGGCTGTGACGAATTAAACCGGTTTCACAGGTATTTTCAAAGTAGGAAGTACAGTACTTACTAGTTAAGAAAGCTAGGCTCCTCAATGAAATCGCTTTAACATGCTAATGTGTTGGTGTAACAGTCCGGGCGTGGCAAGCTTCTAATGTCAACCCGACTACGGCGAAAGGAACCCTTCTTTCATTGGAAGACAATGAACATATTTTAGCCCTGAATGAATTAATAGCAAACATGGTTTACATAAAAGACATTTTTCCAAGAAAGTTTAGCCTTTGTCACTAATGAAACCACTAAATAAAGACATAAATATAGAAATCCTTCTTATAATACATGACTTTGCTAAAATTTATTTGAAAATAAAAACGATTACAAACGCCAGGGGAGAGAGAGAACAGGGGAGGGATGTTGGTTTTGCATAAGGGGCAGGGCTATGGAAATGAGGTCTGTTTGGGAATGTGGACTTACATGTTCTGGCTGTTTGTGAATTATTGTTGTTGAGTATGGAGTGTTGAGGTATTGATTTTGTGTAATGCTTTATGTTGAAAATTGAGGTGGATTTTGTTTATGATAAAGAGGATAAACTGGGATGGGAGGAGGGTTTGGTTTTGCATAAGGGGCGGGATTATGATAATTGGAGGAATTTGCGAGAGTATAATGGTTTGATATCTTTGATTTTGTATTGTGGTTGTTATCTATGCTTTTGGTTGGTATTATGTTTATATGGTTGTTTTTGTTGGTTGGTTGTTATTATGGTTATTAATAATACGATCTATAGTTGATATCTGAGCCTAAATAAAAAGAAAAAGCATTTTCAGAGAGCAATTACGTTGTGTTTATGTAGAATAAATGATTAGGTTTATGAGCAATCTAATTACTTATTCGTTTAAAATGCTATATAAAATAAAGTTTATTATTAATTTGCTGGACAGAGCGGTGAACATTATTATGCATAAGACAAAGATAACGATCCTGATCAGTTTAGAAATCTGTGTACGCTGTAAGGTTTTTACTTCTTAAACTTTTAAAATACACGTTTCGAATAGAAAGAAATCCTCTTCCTGGTACAGTACTGTATGTATAGCAAACCAGCACGTCTTTTTTCTCCAATCAGAGGGGTGTCAGATGGTGTCAGCCAATCACCATTCTGAAGCCCTACCATAATCTCGGGTATGGGGAGACCCCAGAATTCTGTCCCATAGTTTAGACAGATGATAGATACTTTTATTGATCCCGTGAGGAAAATAAAGTAAATCATTTTCATTTTAGGAAATTATTAAATGCTCGGTTAAAAGCAAAGGAGATTGTCTGTTATAGTGGACATAAAAACAAGAGTTCGCTGGCATTATATCCTAGAAGACACAGACCGGCGCCAGACCGGGAGAATGCCTGCAGCGTAAAAGAAAATGCCTGATGAACTAGGGATTGGACAGTTTCCAAGTGCTTATACAATCGATGGAAATGTTCAAATAAATGTGCAAAAGAAATAAACAAAATAATCATTTATTTCTTTATCATATTGGCTAGCTAATGTCCTCTCTTTGCTAGTTAGTGGCTGTGTTTCTGCGTTGGGTAGCAACGGGTGACTGTTCTCAGGCAGAAGATGTAAACAGCTTAATTTTCATGTTAAATAATTTTTTTAAATTGAAATTCATTCTATACAGCAATCGCATATTTGGGTACCGTTTCATAAAACTTTCATGCTTAAAATGTTTAGGGAGAAATGAAAGACTGGTGTGTATTTTTTCTTTAAACTATCAAGACCAGCCATACATAGTACAGTTTATGTACATACAGTAATGTTTATGTTCCTAAATTAATATCGTTTATGACCTTCAGATGCGTTATGCTCCTCTTCTTTTTATACTCAGCTACTAAAATTTCCCTTTAGTGGTAAAATTCCATATAAATATTCAAAACTAAGCGGATTAAAATGTGCACAGTAAAGACATTAAATGATTAAATCTTTTCACTACCAACCAATGCACCACGAGTGCCCCTGTCGGTCATTTTGGCCAGCCAATCACTTACCGCGGTGCCCTCTGGTGCCCTGTGGTGGCTTGTGGGTAGGTTACCGTACCGCGGGTTTTTACCGCGCATTTTGAATGGCTGCATCTGTACATCTGCAGGGGTGTCAAGAGAAAAAGACAGACGTCATCATCTCACCATCGGGGGCCTCCGAAACCTGATAAAAGAACGGCTAGGCGCAGACAGTCAACTCATAAAAGCTTCAGGTCGACCAAGAAGAGGGGCGTCAGCGACGAGATACGAAACGAGACTTATTTTAAATATGGCTTTTGTTCACGGCGGGTCTGCAGAATGCGCCAAGTCGGAGCTGGACATATTTCAATTAGCACCTACCCAAACAAGCATCGAGAAAAGCTTTTACATAGAAGTTCCACCCCTCACGGCCCTAACAGAAAACGCACCTCTGGAGTTCTACATCGCAGGCACGGAGAAGATTATTTAGGTTTAAACAACACGCTGCTCTATTTGACCTGTAAAATAACGGAAGCAGACGGTCGGGACATTGATGCGGCAGCCCGTGTGAGTCTGGTGAATTACCCCATCGCTGCCATCTTTAGCCAGGTTGACATCACCGTAGGAGACCGATTGATCAGCCAGAGCAACAACTGTTTTCCTTACAGAGCCTTTATAGAGTCTGTCCTGAACTACAGTGAACTACTGAACTACGCTGAAGTATTCAACAGGGCTCTTTTACTAAGACACAGCCGAGCAACATGAGTCCACAATTTTGATGGACCCAATCAGGGGTTCCGAAAAAGAGCATCATACACAACGCAAAGCCGAAAACTGGAGCTCCTGGGTCACATTCACGCAGACCTGTTTTTTCAGGACAAACTACTACTGAATGGCGTAGACCTGAAAATAAAACTCACGGGCAACAGAGATGCTTTCTGCTTAATGAACAACATCGGAGAACACAAACTGAGCGTTCTCTCTGCATCTTTGTTTGTGAAAAGAGTCAGAGTGTCACCAGGGGTCAGACTGGGACACGCCGAAGCACTCCTGACGGCCAACGCTAAATACCCCATAGACCGCATACAGATAAAAGTCTTCAGTCTGCCTGCAGGGAGCCGCGTGTGTAACCAAGAAAACCTCTTTCTCGGGCAGTTACCCAAAGTGGTAATTTTGGGGTTTGTGGACAACGCGGCATTCAGCGGCAGTTTTACACAAAACCCCTTCAATTTTAAACACTACAACGTTAACTTTCTGGCTCTCTACGCTGACGGTGAACAAATCCCCACTAAACCGCTTCAACCAGACTTCCAGAATGGACATTGCGTCCGTGAATATTTTAATCTGGTGGAAACATCCAGGAAGCGTCTGAAAGACAAACCACTTCTGGTGGACCGCGAGGAGTACGCGCGAGGTTACACATTGTTCGCTTTCAACCTCAGCCCCGACGACGAGTGCACAGGTCATTATTCACTTATCAAAACGGGTAATCTGAGAGCTGAAATACGCTTCGCGCAACCGCTACCCACTACAGTTAACATGGTTGTGTACGCGCTGTTCGACAACGTGATAGAGCTTGATATGAGACGTCAAGTTATTTACAACTTCAGCTAAAAAGCACGGGAGGCCACACAACCTGCACATAAAGATGAACACCAAACAGCTGGAAGCGGCGGCCTTTGAGTTTAATAGTTAATACCCACCCACACAACCACCCCGGTGAACTGGCTTGCTATTTACTTACCCGATGACGAGGGAGCAGAATTTTTCGACTCCTACGGATTTTCACCCGAAGCCTTTTTCTTTCCCAAGAATAGTATTGATTTCTTAAACAGAAATGCTAATTCCATATTTTACAACAACAGACAATTGCAAGATTCTTTTGCGGTGACCTGCGGACTACATTGCGTCTTTTTTCTATACCATAGATGTAAAGGCTTATCTTTTAGAAACATTTTAGAACTTTATTCTACGAATGCAATCCAGAATGATCGCATGGTGGAAATGTTTCTGAAAAACCGACGACGTGTGAGACGGAGACCCCTGTACCCTTTTAAGCCATTTGAAAATACGAATGTTCAATTATGCGGGTGTTTACGACAATTTAAAACATGTCATAAATGTTAATCGACCGTCTAAAATAAAAATGAAATCGAACTATTTCATTGTCTGTGTGGTTATTATTTAAAAAAGAACACAAAATATGAATTAAAATCAATACAATATTTTTATTATACATTCGCGGTTACAGTGCCTTGCGAAAGTATTCGGCCCCCTTGAACTTTTCAACCTTTTGCCACATTTCAGGCTTCAAACATAAAGATATAATTTTTTTATTTTATGTGAAGAATCACCAACAAGTGGGACACAATTGTGAAGTGGAACGAAATCTATTGGATTTTTGAAACTTTTTTAACTAATAAAAAAATGAAAAGTGGGGCGTGCAAAATTATTCGGACCCCTTGCGTTAATACTTTGTAGAGCCACCTTTTGCTGCGATTACAGCTGCAAGTCGCTTGGGGTATGTCTCTATCAGTTTTGCACATCGAGAGACTGAAATTCTTGCCCATTCTTCCTTGCAAAACAGCTCGAGCTCAGTGAGGTTGGATGGAGAGCGTTTGTGAACAGCAGTTTTCAGCTCTTTCCACAGATTCTCGATTGGATTCAGGTCTGGACTTTGACTTGGCCATTCAAACACCTGGATACGTTTATTTGTGAACCATTCCTTTGTAGATTTTGCTGTATGTTTGGGATCATTGTCTTGTTGGAAGATAAATCTCCGTCCCAGTTTCAGGTCTTTTGCAGACTCCAACAGGTTTTCATCCAGAATGGTCCTGTATTTGGCTGCATCCATCTTCCCCTCAATTTTAACCATCTTCCCTGTCCCTGCTGAAGAAAAGCAGGCCCAAACCATGATGCTGCCACCACCATGTTTGACAGTGGGGATGGTGTGTTGAGGGTGATGAGCTGTGTTGCTTTTACGCCAAACATATCGTTTTGCATTGTGGCCAAAAAGTTCGATTTTGGTTTCATCTGACCAGAGCACCTTCTTCCACATGTTTGGGGTGTCTCCCAGGTGGCTTGTGGCAAACTTTAGACGAGACTTTTTATGGATATCTTTGAGAAATGGCTTTCTTCTTGCCACTCTTCCATAAAGGCCAGATTTGTGCAGTGTAAGACTGATTGTTGTCCTATGGACAGACTCTCCCACCTCAGCTGTAGTTCTCTGCAGTTCATCCAGAGTGATCATGGGCCTCTTGGCTGCATCTCTGATCAGTCTTCTCCTTGTCTGAGCTGAAAGTTTAGAGGGACGGCCAGGTCTTGGTAGATTTGCAGTGGTCTGATACTCCTTCCATTTCAAGATGATCGCTTGCACAGTGCTCCTTGGGATGTTTGAAGCTTGGGAAATCTTTTTGTATCCAAATCCGGCTTTAAACTTCTCCACAACAGTATTACGGACCTGCCTGGTGTGTTCCTTGGTCTTCATGATGCTCTCTGCGCTTTCAACAGAACCTTGAGACTATCACAGAGCAGGTGCATTTATACAGAGACTTGATTACACACAGGTGGATTCTATTTATCACCATCAGTCATTTAGGACAACATTGGATCATTCAGAGATCCTCGCTGAACTTCTGGAGTGAGTTTGCTGCACTGAAAGTAAAGGGGCCGAATAATTTTGCACGCCCCACTTTTCATTTTTTTATTAGTTAAAAAAGTTTCAAAAATCCAATAGATTTCGTTCCACTTCACAATTGTGTCCCACTTGTTGGTGATTCTTCACATAAAATAAAAAATTTATATCTTTATGTTTGAAGCCTGAAATGTGGCAAAAGGTTGAAAAGTTCAAGGGGGCCGAATACTTTCGCAAGGCACTGTATATAAGGTTATATTGCTCAAGCTTTTTTTAATACGTTACATCCAAGCCATTTTATTACAAACATTTTTAACTATATTGCTCACGCTTTTTAATATACATTTCAAGTCATTTATCACAAACACACACACCCAGAGAAAAATGTTACAAAGTCAACCATGTGGGTCTAGGTATTAATGATCGTCTCCTTTCAGCAGTTATCTTAGAGACCGGGTCGGGCGTCGGCAACTCTACAGGTTGTTTTAAAGTTTTGACCGACGCTGCACACCCCAGCGGGGCAGCCTTGAGTTTTTCAAGTAGCTCTCGGTTACCAGCGTTGGCTAGCAAGGTGCCCGGCACGTTGATTTCGGCCATAGCCTCCATGAACACATCCAACCTTTTGGCTTCTTACCGACCGCAACTGCTTGCTGCTGTGTGAGAGCCCTGACGAGATCAATCATGTGAGAGCCCTCAACGGGTGCCCCCTTGTACACAAATTCCCCTTTTTCATTCCAGGCTATTAATGGTTCATTGCGGGCCATGGTCTTTAACAATATCTTGGCATTTCTCAGGAACCGCTGAGACACGCTGTCCAAAATATACCCAAAGTCAGCGTCGCTCGATGACGGCTGTTGTGCTAACGTGCGTGATAGCTCGGCAGGTGCATTTTCCGGTAGTACAACAGTTAAAGTCCCCTTTTCGGAAGTCTCCTGGCATACTAATGTCAAATACCGTTGTAACACCTGACTGTACAATTTCACTTTTTCATATTTGGCCAGATGTGAGTTCTGTAGAATGTCTCTCATTTCAACATCCAACCGGCGGGTTGTTATTATTCTTACATCGCTTTCGAGGCCAGACCGCTCACAGAGTCGATCGAGCTGTTTCTGAGGTACCAGGTACATTTTTTCAGCGTGCTCCATCATTGACGTTGTAGAAGCCCCGTAATCAATGGTACTGCAATACTCAACAGGGTCCCGATAAAACTGCCGGACTGGTTCACCAAGAGTCTCTTTCTTTTAAGAGAAAGACCCTTTCAACTCAAAGTCTTTATAAGCTTACGCTTTCTCTTCAGGGTCCCAAACTGCTTAGCAGATAACGGTATGTTCCCTTTCAAGGTGTTCAAGGCGATTTCAGCTATGGCCTGTACAAGATCATTTGTAGCCCCACAGAGAATAGCTTTCCACTGATTGGGGGTGGCCTTGACCAGAAAATATAAGAGAGTCAGGTTTCTCCGAACGCATGACGACATGACGACGGCCCGACCGTGTTTTTTCGACTGAGTCTGTGGTTGCGAGATCACCGACTTTTAGATTTTTTAAATACATAAGCCGTGGGTACATCTGGGGGGAAAAGACCTGTTCGCAAGGGATAGTCATCTGGGGTGTCGGCATTTAAATCCACCAACAAATAACCGAAAGGTTTTTTAGTAGCGTCATCGAACGCTTCCAAAAAAAATTTTGCTTTACCGGGGTACATCTGTCAGGACAGGGTTGTAATCTGTAGTTTATCTCTAGGGTTTTTAAACAGCACCATTTACTTTGTATTTAATGCTATGGTTCTACTTTTCCGGCCTTGACAAAACACATTTTGGACGATATACATGATGCTGAGGTTTCGGTGGTGTACGTATTTGGTAAAAGCTTTTTCGATCTCATTATTTTCACACGCAGACTCCATCAAATCATCAACTATAATCAAATTTACTCTATCCGATGGCAGTAGCTGGTCGTTGGAAAACGACGTCGGTAGTCCTTCTATAAACTGAATGTATGGAAATTTCACAAGCAACTCAGCGGATAGAGGTTGCCAGCAGCTGTAACACCAGACTATGTTTTCGGGTTTACGAGTCATAACGGTATCACTGTTCTCCAAAAGTTGTTTTATAAAATAACTTTTACCGCAATTCGAGGGTCCGGACAAAATGCATGAAAAAGGGTGTTTTAACCTGACATCCATTGTGTTAATATCCGTAGGGCAACGATGTCAAATTTTCTTGCAGCACCCGCTTGTCGTACCTTCTGGGTTTTCTTTAAGGTCCGGGTCTCAATGCGCCAATCCTTTTTAACACGCACGATCATCGGCTGTTGAATAGAAATGTGTTTAAATTCCCGGCACTCTGCATAAGGGTTAACGCCATAGTCAAAAACCAAGTCCCGCAGACTCTCAAAGTTAACTTTTTCACAATTGTTCACATTGAGCATAATACCTTTCACCTTTAAACAGGCTTTCCCACCAGACAGCTTGTACCCTTACGACTTGGGTCCTGTTGATACAAACACGGTGATGTGTTGTCCAGCATCGATTTCGCTGGTCAGCTCACCCAAATAGTCACCCAGCCCCAGATTCCACTCACCCTCCCGGCTCACAAAGATAACAGAATCTGTGTCGTGGTACAGACAGCGGCCTTGCAAAGCATTTAGCAGGTTGTATAACTCCAAGCGGGCATAGGCGGTTGTAAAGCTAGCAATGAAAATGTTAGTGTTTGAATGGCCTGTATAGTGGTGTTTAGTGTGTTTCCATGTAACACAGGCTGTGCTTTCATCGATAAACTCACAGGCTCATGATATGACGTACCTGAACAATTCATCGGGGTTTCTCACAATGGTGGTCTGTGGTAAATTGTCTCTTTGCCCATACTTGCCCCACAAACTGTTCAAGGCAATTTTTGAAAGCTGTCTTTTGGCCGGATTCTTTTTAATGTTGCCGGGGTCCAGCTGGACACCCTCTTTTTTATAATATTCGCTGATATATCTTTGTTGTTTTGCGACATCCGTACACCACTCTGGAAACCCTGAAGCTTCCTGTTTCCCTTTCAGATGCAGTTTGATGTAGTCAGAAAAAAGATTGTGTGAGGCCTTTTCGATATGCCAAATTTAGTAAATTTTACTCACTCTATACCCCAGATCTAAGGCCATCTGTAATTCAGGGGTGCACCAGACACCAGTCAAGTAACGATCTTCATCACTGTGCTCGCAGAGAGCAGTCTGTTTTGTTTCAGCACACGTACGACACAGTGTGAAAAACAGTTTTTTGTCAATTTTGGTTGGAAGAACTGGAAAGTACAAACGTCTGGGTGGGTAAACTTTCACCTTCGCTAAACTGAAATACCGTTTTAAATCTCCAAGGTTGTTATAAATTATTCGGGGGTGCCCCAGTGGGTATTTTTTAGTTTTGTTCACAAATGGATACAGACTGGTGAAATCATAGTAATTAATTTTTTCACCGGGCTGTGCTGTGCGATGCAAACAAATAGCATTTGTTCTCCCCCCAAAAAGCGAATCGCGCGGTTGCAGAGGCTCTGGTAACTGTGCCGCTGTTAGAAATTTACCCAAGTCTCCATTTTTAACAAGCATGTCTCTGAACTCGTGCCCCCAAAAAACACGCACGTTAAAACCTTTCATTTTGAGAAAATTAATTTTCACCATCGTCTTTCTGTACAACCAACCAAAAGTAGTGTTTGTCAGCGGATTAAAATAGTTTTTCACAATAACAAACGCTACAACCGTGAAAAAAGCAACTGTTGAACTCAAAGGCTGTCTGCACTCCGTCAATTACAGCATAACCATCCAGAAAATATGGTCCAACCTTGAACTCACCGGCCGTGGTTAACGTGTGTTGGATTTTAACGTGCTCTGTGTGTTCGATGTACATAAGCCACTGAATGCTGGGTGTGAAAAATCATTTTTGCTGGCGGTGGTAATTGTCATGGGGTAGCAACGCTATCGTCACGCGTGTCTGTCTGGTCATAGTCATGACCTCGTTCCGGAACCTGACACAGCCTCCTCTTAGAATTGCCACATCCATCTGGCAGTACCATTTCAACTCTCTTTGTAAGTTAAACACACTTCCCTTACATTCTTCATACCAAACCAAAAACTCGGCTTTCTCGCTCGGCAGCATGTAGTTAACGCAGTAAAGTTCTGGCGGCAGCATCGGGCCGACATAATTTTGGTTTTCTGAAGTGTTCATCAAGTGTGGAAAATGACCCTTACCCCCGGGGAACCCCATGGTTGATGGCAGTTTGCTTAATTTCATAGGGAGAAAGATTAGAGAATCGATAAATTTGATGTTCAGAGCTTTTACGGTCATACACATTATCTTACCACCCAGATTAATTAATTCAACGTCCATCTTTTCATCTAACAACTGTCTGATTACTAGGTAATTTTCATATCCCTTGCCATTGTGTGATATGAAAGTATGGTTTTTGAAACGTCTATCGATAAATTTACACACAAAATCTTTTAGACAAGTTTCACCATAAAATTCCCAGCTTCGTTTATTGTTAATATGAAGGGCGTGGACGTAATTTGGTATGTGTGTCCCCGTTTCTTGCATGCATTCAAAGTTGAAAAAAATGTACTTGTTGGAAATTTTGGGTTTGTCCAAAGGCGGTATGTAGCACAAATGTGTGTCAGGGGTGTCGATCGCGTTGTTACAATGCGAGCACAGTTTCTCTTTACATTTGTGACTTGCGAGGTTATAAACTCCACATTTCTCACAAAAGACCCTGCGCTCGCACTTACTAATACCCGTCGCCACATTCTGAAAGTGTCTTGCCAAACACTGAGAGCTACGACAAAAGACCTTACAGGCCGGGCAATTCTGAATTTCTGCATCAATTTCGAAACACTGGGGATCTAAACAGGTTTTACAAGCTTTACCACAGGCGTGTGCGTTCTTGTGGCTATACGCCGCATGGCAGTTAGTGCAAAAATACGCCGCCCCCACAAAAGCTTTAATATTTAAAACCCCGTAAAAATGCTCTTCATGCAGTAGAACAAAAAGTATTTTAGAATTTGGTGGTGTGGGCCCCGTTGTGATGAGCTGTGTTGCTTTTACGCCAAACATATCGTTTCCAATCACCCTGGTCGTGGTACAAAATTTTAATGACCACCTTTAAATGTTTTTCAAAAGCTGTAATGTCTGACAAACTAATTTTCCGATTCTCTGGAAAACCCAACTCTTTGTGCATTCGTTTAGCGCCCCGTAACATTTCCCCATCGGTACAACCTTCATTTAGCAATCTGTACACACTCCCGGAGAAACACAGATTACCCCCCGTGTAATGTAAGTCAATAAGGTGCGCTTTTTTCCGCTCAATTACCCTGCTGTACAGAGCAGATTTAAATCTTTGGCGGGCACCCCCCTGCATATTCCTAACTATCATCACCACTAATCGGAGGCAGTCATCGGTGAGAACTTCTGTGTGGCTCTGTAAGAGGTCTGAGATGTGGCTTAAAAAATCGGCAGCATTTAATTCTCTGGGGTGTCTCCTGCTTGAGAACAAGGGTTTGTTTAAAACCACCCACAGTCAAACGCAGCTGTACAAAATCATTCGCTCCGATGTTTGACAAAAGTTCATCCAATATTCTCTGGACTGCACCATGCACCAGCCTGTACATACGAGGCTATTCTGTCAAGATTAACAAAACGAAATTCTTCGTAGTGCTCTGTTGCTCTAAAATTATTATAAGACCGGTTATAACTACGTATACGCTCCAGGAAAACTAAGGGGTCTCTATTCGTGCCGACACCGTCACCAACCTGATTCACAACATCCATCACAACCGGTTCTCGGTTTTCAAAGTTACTGCCATCCTGTTCAGCCACAGCACCACAGCCACAGCGCTGTTATTTTCCACCAATGCATTCTCATTGTTTGGTTCGGGTTGCCCTTGTGAAATCTGAGGCCTCTCTCTGAATCTTTTACGTCTTAACAAACATGCTTTTGCCAGTTTAATTATTTTATTAATGTACAAATGCTTGATGTTGGCAAGCGGTCGGTCTTTTAAACACTTTTTAGACCGCATGCTTAGTCATTTATCACCGGAGATCTGCACCAATGAAGCATGAAATATCATCATCAGGTTCTGAAATCCTGAGCTTAGAGCTGCATCCTCTGTAGAAATTATATCTAAGACGTTAGCGGTGAAAGCTTGGATCGGTTTTGGAAACAAGGCCTGTACATCAGCTAAAGCCGCTCTTAGACGCTCTAAAGCTAGTTTTTTAGACACCTCATTAGTGATCACCGTTGATAGTGAGTGTGTAATACAGCGCACTGAATCTAGCACATCACCCAACACCAAGTCTTTAGTCGCGTTATGATTTCTCTCCGAAGGCTTGACACGTCTGGCTTTGGTCGGCATCTTAACGGCCGTCTTTGACGCTGTCACCACCTTAGGGCCCGACGTTTCACCCACACTTTTTTCACCGCTCGTCGATACAGCGGCTGTGTGAATAAAAATAAAAGACCTTTTAATACCACGCCAGTGTACCATATCCCAAAATCAGAAAACTACACTATGATAAAAATAAAAGACTTTTCAACACACCAATCAATGCAATCTAAACGGTCAAAATCAGAAAACTACGATAACTAGGATAAAAACGCCACACATGTGGCGCATCCTTACACAAAGGGCTGCGGGTGAATGGAACAAGTTACCCGGACATGTTGTTACACCGGTTTCCTTTAAGACTGTGGTGGCGCTACTGGGTCAAGTGGTATGGTTAACGGCATATACAGTGCCTTGCGAAAGTATTCGGCCCCCTTGAACTTTTCAACCTTTTGCCACATTTCAGGCTTCAAACATAAAGATATAAATTTTTTATTTTATGTGAAGAATCACCAACAAGTGGGACACAATTGTGAAGTGGAACGAAATCTATTGGATTTTTGAAACTTTTTTAACTAATAAAAAAATGAAAAGTGGGGCGTGCAAAATTATTCGGCCCCTTTACTTTCAGTGCAGCAAACTCACTCCAGAAGTTCAGCGAGGATCTCTGAATGATCCAATGTTGTCCTAAATGACTGATGGTGATAAATAGAATCCACCTGTGTGTAATCAAGTCTCTGTATAAATGCACCTGCTCTGTGATAGTCTCAAGGTTCTGTTGAAAGCGCAGAGAGCATCATGAAGACCAAGGAACACACCAGGCAGGTCCGTAATACTGTTGTGGAGAAGTTTAAAGCCGGATTTGGATACAAAAAGATTTCCCAAGCTTCAAACATCCCAAGGAGCACTGTGCAAGCGATCATCTTGAAATGGAAGGAGTATCAGACCACTGCAAATCTACCAAGACCTGGCCGTCCCTCTAAACTTTCAGCTCAGACAAGGAGAAGACTGATCAGAGATGCAGCCAAGAGGCCCATGATCACTCTGGATGAACTGCAGAGAACTACAGCTGAGGTGGGAGAGTCTGTCCATAGGACAACAATCAGTCTTACACTGCACAAATCTGGCCTTTATGGAAGAGTGGCAAGAAGAAAGCCATTTCTCAAAGATATCCATAAAAAGTCTCGTCTAAAGTTTGCCACAAGCCACCTGGGAGACACCCCAAACATGTGGAAGAAGGTGCTCTGGTCAGATGAAACCAAAATCGAACTTTTTGGCCACAATGCAAAACGATATGTTTGGCGTAAAAGCAACACAGCTCATCACCCTCAACACACCATCCCCACTGTCAAACATGGTGGTGGCAGCATCATGGTTTGGGCCTGCTTTTCTTCAGCAGGGACAGGGAAGATGGTTAAAATTGAGGGGAAGATGGATGCAGCCAAATACAGGACCATTCTGGATGAAAACCTGTTGGAGTCTGCAAAAGACCTGAAACTGGGACGGAGATTTATCTTCCAACAAGACAATGATCCCAAACATACAGCAAAATCTACAAAGGAATGGTTCACAAATAAACGTATCCAGGTGTTTGAATGGCCAAGTCAAAGTCCAGACCTGAATCCAATCGAGAATCTGTGGAAAGAGCTGAAAACTGCTGTTCACAAATGCTCTCCATCCAACCTCACTGAGCTCGAGCTGTTTTGCAAGGAAGAATGGGCAAGAATTTCAGTCTCTCGATGTGCAAAACTGATAGAGACATACCCCAAGCGACTTGCAGCTGTAATCGCAGCAAAAGGTGGCTCTACAAAGTATTAACGCAAGGGGGCCGAATAATTTTGCACGCCCCACTTTTCATTTTTTTATTAGTTAAAAAAGTTTCAAAAATCCAATAGATTTCGTTCCACTTCACAATTGTGTCCCACTTGTTGGTGATTCTTCACATAAAATAAAAAATTTATATCTTTATGTTTGAAGCCTGAAATGTGGCAAAAGGTTGAAAAGTTCAAGGGGGCCGAATACTTTCGCAAGGCACTGTAGACTCATGGCACAGACCAGTCGCTTTTAGCTTTAAAGGCTAAGCAGTTTTAAAATAAGGCTTTTTAATAACCCCAAACAGAAAACTATGTGAACTAGGATCTTTCAACAAATTAACATTCTAACAAAAGAAGTAACAGTTGCAGTAAGTGGCTCATAACACATCTTGACCATGCTTAAATGATATTAACTTTTGTTTGTTGATTAGAGACGTTTTTGAGTTCGTTGATCCTGTTAACGTCTTAGCGTTGCGTCGCAGTTTATTTTTTTAAGGTTCGGGTTCTGCACGGAGAGGGAAAATACCATTAGTGAAAGAACTCAACACCGCAAATTACCAAAAAATAGAAAAACGGTGGGAATTTTTATTATAGACATGTTTAAATGTGCATGCTAAAAGAATGTTTTATAACACGACGCAGACAATCCTTAATACCGACCTCTTCTCCCAGGCGATCTGATGATATGCTCCGCACCCTCTGGTATAATGTGAACATCTGCATGTGTCTCCACAAGGTTTTGCGGGGGTATTGTAAACCCCAAACAAGGTTTTTTAAACGTGAATCGACTTGTCCCTTCTCCCGCGTCTGTGAAATAGACACATACGTGTATTGATGTGGAGAAAGTACCCGTGTGTCTTTAAGACTCACATGGTCGTAAAGCATTACTCAAAACATTGTTGTAATTACTCACCAGCGTTGGGTTGCGCTGTAACTGGTCTTTTTACAGCTGTTGTTTTCGGGGCTAATGAAAATGAATGGTTACACACAGTCACGGCCACATTACGGAACAACTCCCTGGTAATTCCATTATAATAATTCAATATTGCCTAGTATACAAATATTATACAACGTTTTGCAACTATAGCTAACAACACGTCAACATGAGACATGCACCGTGACATTGTAATTTTATCTCACAATAAGCCAGATATACATACCGCTGTAATTTGTGAAGTCCTCGTCTTCGTCTATCAATTCGAACAGTGTTAAGTCTGTAAATAGACTATCTTCAGACTGTTGAAATTGATCGGTGCGATCCATTCTGACAAGTTAGTCGATAACGTGAGACTGAAAGAATTGGAATCCAGCCAAAACTTCGCCTGTTACACCGCTTGTACTTATACCCCAAACCGATAAACATTCTCTTCTAAGAAACACACATGGCCCCCCATAAAACAATTAATCTTAGGTATCATGGGGCGTGCACGTACTGGGCTGTAGAAATTATTTTAAGAAACATTTTTAGAAAACGTTTTAGACCATTTTAAGACATACAACGGTGTCTAAATTTCATAGCTGTTAAAACGTTGTGAAAATGTGCCCCAGTGTCTGTGTTTGATTCACCAACAGACCACTAAGAATACTATTAAGAAAAATGTTTTTTATTAACGGTATCGCTATAAGAAAATGTATCTATTCTTTATAGCGACGTGTTCGCAAACCAACCTTGACGTTTTGAGGTTTTATTTTTTCGCAATGCGATGTTAAGAACATTTTTGCGTGAAATACATGTGGTGATTATAAATTAGAAAACTTTACATTAATATAAAATGTATATACAAAACAGCATTTAAAACAAATGAAAAACTATAACTCCTATATCCGTCTGTTTATTGTCACACCCGCTTAAAATTTAAAAATTTTATGAACTTTCGCTCTGAGGTCAATTTTACCACCCCCCTCGCTATGTGGTCAATTTTAGCACCCCCACTCTGCATTCCAGAGCCTTTAACTACCGTGACG
Source organism: Lepisosteus oculatus (assembly GCF_040954835.1). Taxonomy (NCBI): domain Eukaryota; kingdom Metazoa; phylum Chordata; class Actinopteri; order Semionotiformes; family Lepisosteidae; genus Lepisosteus; species Lepisosteus oculatus. The sequence goes on from NC_090713.1 coordinate 3,581,837, forward strand.
CCTGAGGAAGAATTTTAGCATTTACCTTTTTTAAAGTGTATAAGATGACTAGTGACTAGTTGGCTTTGAAAAATGCTTTTTACCCAGCAACAATATGAAAGAACAATTGTAAGCATATTATTTGACTTTTTGATAATAATGGTACAACTGCAGGATGTCTAGCTCATTTCACACCTTTTATTTATATACTTCCTTTTGTCTGTATGCAAGGTAGAACTGCTTCTTAAGAAGAATGTGGTCAATTACAAAGAAATGTTTGTAGAGAGAAAAACAACTCCTAATATGGAAACTTAGAATGAGCTTTCCTGTGTGAATTTGCTGTATAAAACTCATTGCATTTATCATCTCGGTGGAGAGGTTACTCTCAGATCTGTATGAGAGACTGCTCTGCTTGACCACACCTAACCTGAGTGAAGACTTTTCTTCGACAATTTCTTGGCGTCACGAACAGGATCACAAACCCCTGTGGAGAGGGAATTTTTCCTTACGAGTGAGCAACAACAGACCACAGTGCACACCATAAGAGGTAAGGGAGCCTTTTGAAATTCCCTGAGTGGTTGCTGTTGTAGCTTGATCGTAGAAGGGATTTTCCCAATTCAACAGGGTACGTGACCCGAGTTTTATTGTGTGGTCAGGTGGACTCTTAAGGAATAGGTGGGTTCGAGTCCCACTAAGCCCGGGTTAGAGTCCCGGCAGGAATCGGTGGGTTCGAGTCCCACTAAGTCCGGGTTCGAGTCCCGGCAGGAATAGGTGGGTTCGAGTCCCACTAAGTCCGGGTTAGAGTCCCGGCAGGAATCGGTGGGTTAGAGTCCCACTAAGTCCGGGTTCGAGTCCCGGCAGGAATAGGTGGGTTCGAGTCCCACTAAGCCCGGGTTAGAGTCCCGGCAAGAAGGAAAATAAAAAGTTATAGTCCGGGTTAGAGTCCCGGCAGAAAAAAAAAGGATTTTTAAGTTCATGAACTGTGAAGCTAGGGTAATAGGTGTAAGGGAAAATATTTATCAAACAAAAGAGGCGCCAGGGATAACAATAGATTTTTGCATATAGTAGAATATAAGTGTAAGTATAAAAAAAAATAGAGAAGAAAACTGCAGAATTATATTTTGAACTATGTGTATTACTTATAAGGAACTTATTAACATTTGTGTAGGAGACAAATGTATTTGGATCACTAAACCTCCGCTGTTTAAATAATATAGGTAGTTTCTTAGTAAATATGGGAAATAATCAGAGCTCTCAAAATGTGCCAGTACCTCAAAAGGGAACTTGCACATGATTTATATATGATAATTAGGGGCCCATAACTATGAAGGATCTTTGTAAGTGGTCAGAATGGACAGGGGAAAGTGGAATTCGGAAAAAGAGGTTTCCTGAAGATGGGATATATGACAGGGATAAAATAGAAAGTTTAAGGGGAAAGTTAGAAGAGAAGGAGAAGAAAGGAAAGAAAGTGAATTGGAAAGCTTATATGTCATGGAAAGAGGAATCACAGAAATGATGGGAAGCTTCAAAAAAGGCTAGTCTTGAAAATAAAGAACAGCAAGCTGCAGCTAAAGTCATGGCCATGTGTACTAGAAAGAAAGTCTCCACCGAAATTAGAAAGCGGTCTGGAGCCAGAGCCTTTTTTCCTTTGAGCACGATCATGATGACTGGAACCCTCACTATTATAAACCATATCGTCCACCTCCACAGGCTTCTCCCAGTGCACCTCAGCCTATTCTGTTGGCAAATGGGGAGTTGTAATTGATCCTCCATCTACAAACATGCGCTCACAAACGGGGCAATGTCAAATTCAACAATTGCAGCAACTTCCACCTGCACAATCAGACAGAAAACCGGTACCTGGTGCAGTGGGAGAACACCCACTGGGTTCAGGGTTTTCAGGGGCAAGTGGCTTTGTTCGTGAAATGCCAATGTATGCTTTTCCAGGTCCAGAAGGAAGTCCAGCATATGTACATTGACCTTGGTCTCCTAGTGAATTATTTGCATTACTCAAGTCTTCTCCTAAATTGCCTGATGATCGTAAAGAATTTAAAAGAAAGTTAAGCCTCGTTATTGATTGTCATCAGCCTAATTACAGTGACATAACCTTGTTGCTAGATCATATTGGTCCTAAAGGTTTACAACCTCCTCGAAAAAGGAGGAGGCAGATTGGTTGATACACGACCTAAATGATGAAGGTGGCTTTGATGAGGCGTTTTGAATGAAAATAATTTCTTTAATGACTGAATTGATCAGTATTTGGTGCAGTTAAACAGTTAGAGCTCTTTGAAGACATGGCCATAAAGCTCTAGATGAGATTTTAATGTGCTAGGCTTCTCTTTGCTAGGATGCTCTCAGATGCTTTCTGTGTCTGACTGCTGTGAGCAGATGTTTTTTTTTTCTGCAGCAAGATATAGGATGGCTGTTTAGACAGTGTAGACTGACTTTGAGACTCATTGCCAACTTCCCTTCATTAACCTGTCTGCCTTTGTTGTGAGTCATGTAAAGAGACAGGCCTTGTTGAAATTTTCCTGTATCTATTATAGGAAAATTATTGAGATCACTAATAGCTCACACTAAATATTTACTGTATGTCCTTACCCTTTCGCTCTTCAAGGCAGTGTCGTATTTATCATGTTAAATTAGCTTGTGTTTTGTTTTTGTGATAAAATTCTGATGGCTCTTTGATCTGTTGTTAAAGCTGCTAAAATGCCACCCTCATGCTCTGCTCAACAAGCTGAATTGTTTGTTCCTACCCATGCATGTTGCTTGGAAAAAGAAAAATCTTTTAATATCTTTACAGACTCGTTATATGCTTATGACGTAGTGAACGATTTTGGCACTCTGTGGAAAGAACAAGGGTTTCTTACTTCAACTGACACCCTTATCAAGCATACAAGTCTAATTTCAAATCTGCTGGCTCCTATTCTCTTACCAGTTTCTACTGCAGTCGTGAAGTGCGAGGTACACACAGGAAGATCAGCAAGTGTTTTGTTGGAGGGCACTCAGACTCCTTCCTTAAGTGGCGTGGCTGCTTTGCAGGCAGCTACTGATGAGAGGGAACAGGAGTCTTGGGTGGGCTCTGGTTGCTGTTATAATACTGCTAAGGGACTGTGGGTCTCCCACGACGGCCGCGTGGTGGAACCCCGTTCTCTACTCCCATGGTTTGCCTGCCTGGCGCATGGTGTGGGCCATACGGGCAAAGGGGGGATGTGTCAGACGGTGCAAACTCAATGGTTTGCCCCTGGATTCACCAGTGTAGCAGAACAGCTGAGAAAACAATGTGTAATTTGTCAGCAGCACAACCCTGGAAAGGGTCCAAAAGTTGCTACCTCTGCACATCCTCCACCATGGTGACCTTTTGTACATACTGTATACATATTGATTTTGTACAGATGCCGAAGTGTTGTGGGTACAAATTTGTGTTAGTGATTGTGAATATGTTTTTAAATGGGCAGAGGCCTACCCTTGCAGAAAAGCTGATACCACTAGTGTTGTAAAAATTTTAATGAGAGATGTGGTGTGTAGATTTGGAAACCCAGGGACGATTTCTAGAGACCAAGGAACTCATTTCACTGGATAAATCATGAGAGAAATGTGTAAGGCCTTACAAATAACACAGCACCTACACTGCCCATATCACCCTCAGTCTGCAGGAGCAATGGAGAGACAAAATGGAATCCTGAAAAACAAATTAGCTAAAATTTGTGAACAAACTGGCCTTAAATGGCCTGATGCACTGCCCATTGCATTGATGGACATGTGGTCATCCACGAACAGAAGAACTGGACTCTCACCACATGAGGTCCTGATGGGCAGGCCTATGAGACTGCCGGTATCTCCTCCCTTAACATTGAAGAAAATGGATATTCATCAAATGGATGATGCAATATTGTCCTTTTCAATTGGTCTAATTCGAGCTGTCAAGGCTTTTAATTCGCAGGTGCAAGCAGCGCAGGCTAAACCAACAACCGATGACTGTCACTCCTTTCAGCCGGGTGATTTTGTCTACATCAAGGATCACCGATGATAGAGCACACTGCAACCTAGGTGGGAAGGCCCTACCAGGAATGCAAATAATAGCACATTAAACTGTTCCCTGACTTGGGAACCACCACTGGCCAGATTAGGAGGCCCTGAAGCAGATGACACCAGTCACGTGCCACCGGGAACATCGCAGGCCCAGAAGAAGACAATGGGCAGAACGTGAATTAAGTACAGACTGAAAAGAAACTGTGAATTGATGAGCACACCCATGATAAGGGAGTGAACGGCATAAATACATTTTTAGCTCTGTCACATTTGTATGCGAGCAGAGAGAATCAGAGTTTGTGTTGGGTTTGCACAGCGGTGCCCCAAAAAAAAAACTGCTGTCGGGGGGGTTACCCCTGGGAGTGATTCCCCTAGATGCAAATGATTATTGTGGTTTGTTTGTTCATAATAGGATGTTTGGCAGGAACGGAACAAAGAGAAATTTTACAACTTCAGTTAGAATTGTTCTGCAAAATGGCACAGATGAGGCAGGGGGACAATGTGTAGATTTTTCTAAGAGTTATTACCCAGCTGTTGACCTATCTTGTAAACTCCATTAGTTTATGCTGGGCTTCAGCCCACAGGGATCTACCTGTGCTGTAAGAACTAAAGGCACAAGATTTTTAGGAAATTCCATCTGTCGATTTAATTTCACGAAGAATGTAATGAGTGAGAAAGAAGATGCCTCAAGTAACAAGTAGAGAAGTCACACTTCGATGTGGTCCTGGTGACAATAAGACCTTTATGCTAACTAGCTTTAAAGAATCCACACCTCAGCCATCCCTACACGGTACTTTTTGGATTTGCGGGGAGCACTGGCTGCCTGAGGGATGGTCTGGTGTTCTGCCTGGTGTTAGTGATGATACCTCGCTATAAATGGTAAATATTAACGAAAAAACTACCATCGCAACTGAATGTTTCGTGTCTATGCTTGTGTGTTCGGCCAAATGTTAATAAAGCTGATGCCCAACCAGGTTTAGCTAACGATGCCCCTAATGAGCCCGATGTTATGGCCCAGATTGTGAAAGCAGTAGTTTATTGCATCTTCAAACACTTTTTAAAGGGGGTTCTGATGACTGCCCGGCCTGTTTGATTGACCACCCCGGTCAGCGGGGTCACACATGCCTGTCTGTCGGCTACACAGATGGGTTTGAAGATGTCACGTTTGCCGCTTTAGAAATGTATAAGTCTCTCAGTTTAGCCCGAATTTTATCAGTTGTTCTGTACATCGCCAGGTGTCCGGGTTCGTACACCATTACAAATGACACTGAGCGGGGCATAAAACAGTTGCTGAAAAACATAATTGACGACCGCTCGCCATACGCGCATGTATACACCATACTTGAACAGCTGGTTGAAAAATTAGTAGACGTGACTTTTGATGCGTTGCAAAAGAAACATTATTCTTACTTTTACAGACGCAAAAAAAAAGATTTATGTAAAATGTGAATACAGCTTTCACTCTGTTTTACAGACCCGGGTGTGCCATCGTCCGAAGAATGAAGAATTTCGAATGTATAAGTCTGAATTCTTACTAAGAGTGCTTTACACACTTCTCTCTACAAAGCTTGATATGAAAAACAAAGAGTCGGATACTAATGTCCTTGAATTTGTTAAAGAGATAGATGCGTATGTCAAGAACATGAGTGAAATTATTGCGGATTTGATGTTTTCAGATCAGAAACGGAAGCCTGGGGGGTTCTACAGTGTGTATTCCAAAATACAGCATGTTTTGCACAGAACCTGTGGTAACACCATCCCGCTCATTACGCAGGCAAATTTTTTTGCTCTGCTAGATCGGATCGCACAGTGTGGTTCGCATGGTTTTAGACATGAGGAGCGGAAGGGGATTATGAATGCTTTTTCAGATGCCTCAAAGTTTCTCAGCAATGTTGGGGTGGTGGTTACATGTACCGAACTAATTTTCCGCACCAACATTTAATTGTTGAATGCAAACAGGAGCCGGTAACGCGTGTGTACTGTGCTGTTTCTGTGTTTAAAAACCCACTGTTGAAATAAAGCGGTTCACATTTCACATGGTGTTTGTCCTGCGAGTTCTTTCCGTGAGACTTTACGCAGTCAGTGTGTGTGTGTGTGTGCTTACAACCCTGATGCTTTTGAGACACGGCTTGTGCAGCATATAAGCAGCCTGGCCGGACAACCACTCGACCACCCGGCCGTGGCTGGTGCCGCTCACACCCCGGGATCTCGTGGCCCTCACCAGACTCCCCACGCTGCCGTGACTACCCGATTCCCTAGGGTTATAATAGAGCGCACTCAAACTCGCGGAAGACATGGTCCCCTTCCAAACCAATACACGCTTTCACACACCTAAAGCGAGGGATGCGGCCGCTGGGGCTTTTGGAACCTGAGGCTCCGGCCAGACCGGCAGGGGGGAAGGCGGGAGTTCCGACCCTTAACAACACACCATTGGCTCCTGAGGGGGCGGGACATACACCCATAACAACCACTGCAGACACCCATTGGCTGGAAAAAGGGGGTGTGGTACCTGTCAAAAGTTTGATGAAAGGTGTCGCTTTATACTACTCTTATAGTTATATTAATATATTTAGATCCTTAAATTTATATTGTTACTGTAATTTCTTTTGATATGCGATTCCATATTATATTCCCTATTAAGCAGATTCTAAAAAGTATGTGGTTTTTTACTGTGATAACAAGCGCAAGTATTCATGGCTTTTTATAAAAAAATAAACTTAAAATAGAATGGGAATGCCAAAACTTTCCCAAATTAACTACAGTAAGTGAATGAGTGAAAGAATTTGATGCTTAAACTGTTTATGTTTATGAAGAAAGTGGAATACTGTTGTGTATTTTTTATTTAAACTACCACTACCAGCCATATACAATTTGATCATTTATTTATATTCCTAAATTAATATAGTTTATGATGTTCAGAGATGTTATGCTCCTCTTATTTTTATACTCAGCTACTGAAATTTCCCTTTAGTTGTAAGATTCCATATAAATATTCAATACTAAGCAGATTAAAACATGCACAGTAAATAGATTAAATGAAGGAGTCGTTTCACTAACAACCAATGCAGCACTAGTGCCCCTGTTGGTCATTTTGGCCAGCCAAATCACGTACCGCGGTACAACGTGAACTGTGGGCAATTGCATGTGGTACAGGGTTGTACCGTGCATTTTGAATGGCTGCATCTGTATATCAAGTAGGTAGCTACGTCAGCAGGCTGCAATAAAACTACCAATACCAGCCATATGCAGTACGGTTTACATATTATGTTTATGTTCCTAAATTAATATCGTTACTATGTTCAGAGACGTTATGCTCCTCTTCTTTTTATGCTCAGCTACCAAAATTTCCCTTTAGTTGTAAAATTCCATATTAATATTCAATATTAAGTGGATTTAAATGCACAGTAAAGAGATTAAATGAAGCAGACGTTTCACTAACAACCAATGCAGCACAAGTTCCGCCTGTCGGTCATTTTGGCCAGCCAATCATGTACTGCGGTATTCCATGCTATTCTGCAGATAATTTTGCGCACTACGGGTTTTTACTGCGCATTTTGAATGGATGCATCTGTACCATTATACGATCTTCTTTGTTTACACCAAGAACAATATCCTTAAAAATTACATGTACACAGATATTACTATTATTTTGCCAAGAACATGCAGAGTGCCAGAAAGCTGTTGAATTATAACATGAGAAAAATGTGTGTTCAGTTGTTTCAATATCTGATTCGCAAAAGGTGCACGTGTTATAGTCAAAGATAAACTGTTTTCTTAGAAATTCCGTATAAGTGTTGTGTCATACAAATGACAAAGTTCAGGTGTCTGTGTTTTAGAAGTCTCTTTATTTCATATGCATATGGAAGAATGGCTTGCAACCACCAGACTCAAAAATAAGTAACTAAAGATGGTCTTTTATACCGCAAAAGAAACAAGTTACTACGACACATTCTAAACTAATGATAAGACAACAACACATGCCAATATTGTTATTAATCATATCTAAGTTGCAGACTAGACAAAATTTAGTTCCTTTCATGTTATGTGGGCACACAGCCAGCTTGCCTAATACATGCCCTTTATCTTACTGACCAAGGACAGGCAGCACATTTATATATTTGGGTGCAAAGCCAACTTCAAGCCACTAGACTACATACAGTAGTTTGCAAAACTATGAAAATTATATTATTATCCCACTTCCCAGGTGTCTCCCTTATCTCTTCAGAAGGATATATGTTATTCAATATTTTTAAATGAATGTCTTTAGTTTTTGGTGGCGTGGGGAGAGTAATGTATTCTGTTCTAGCAGAGATAAGAGAAATATCATCTATATAATTAAAAATGACTTTTGCCTTGATGACTGGGAGGAATCTCTCAGCCATAATTGTCCGGATGTATTTGATATTGCACTTTTTTTCTAAAATATTGTAAGTACCTATTTTAATCTCAGGCAGTAGGGAAATTATATTGCTATGGGTTGTGGAATTGTTTACCAAAGCCAGAAGAGCAGGTGGAATTGCATCTATAATTTCTTTAAATTGCTTTGGGTTGCATTCAATGTCATATTTTTTAACAAAATCACAATACTCATAAACTGCTCCATTAGCTTTTAATAGATGCACAACTGACCAAATACCTTTATTTATCCAGGATTCATAAAAAATATGATATTTTCTTGCAGGATATATGTGTTGTTCTATATAATAGAATTGTGAGGGGTGAAGTTATGGTTATATAATAATTCCCAATATAACAGTACTTGTTGATGAAAAGAGGAGAGTCTTATCACATCTCAACAAGAGGTCAACTTTCCTAGGAATAGCAAACCAAAAGCTCTCCTTATCATTCATGAAAGAACGCAACCATTTTATCTTTATGGTACCATTCATGATATCAAAGTCAATCATATTGTCACCACCCTCTTCATGTGATTTAATTATTTTACTTTTTCTTATATAATGTGTTTTCTTTTTCCAGATTTAGGAGAAATTTAATTTATTTATATTTTTAATTATTGCAGTGGGGATGGAGATTGATGCTACTAGGTAAATAAATCTGGAGATACTTTCTGTTTTAACCAAAATAATTCTACCAAATAAGGAGATATCTGTTTGTAACCAGCTATTAAGAGTAGCCTGAGTTTTGGAAATGTGAGCTAGAGAATGTTTAATTCTATCCTCTACATTTTTATTTATACAAATCCCCAAGTATTTGACTTCAGACTTCATTGGTATAATTAGAATTATTATAAATTGGTGAAGAATGAAGAGATAAGAGAGATGCCCGGGAAGTGAGATAATAATATCATTTTCATGTTTTTGTATGTTTTTTGCAAACTATGCAGTTTAGTGGCTTGATGTAGGTTTTGTGCTCAAATGTATATAAAGATGTTGCCTGGCCTTGGTCAGTAAGATAAGGGCATGTATTTGGTAAGCTGGCTGTATGCCCAGAATATGAAAAGAACTAACTGTTGTCTAGTCTGCAACTTAGATATAATTCATTGGCAGGTGTTGCTTTTTCATCGTTTGTTTAAGGTATAAAGGACCATCTTCAGCTATTTATTTTTTAAGTCTGGTGGTTGCAAGCCAGACTTCCATATGCATATGAATAAAGAAACTTCTGCTACACAGACACCTGAACTTTGTCATTTGTTTGACACTACACTGACTATCATGAATCGTTATTAATTCACATTTGTTAATGTTTAAAGATAATCCTGAAGCATTTGAAAATGTCTTAATAGTTTCAATTGCCAATGATGTCTGATCTTGATCTTTTAGAAATAATGTTGTATCATCTGCCATTTGGCTGATAATAATAGGAGTGCCCAATGCATTTAATGGCTTAATGTAACTGTTTTTGATTAGGATTGCTAATGTTTCTGCAGCCAATATAAATAATAATGGAGAAATGGGGCAACCTTGCCTAACTCCTCGATCGATTAGGAAGCATGGTGAGATCGATTAGTAAGAGATACCAAACTGTTAATGTTATTATATAGTAGTTTAATTATTGTAATACATTTAGAGTCAAAACCAAAATTTTGTAAGGTTTGAGCAATGAACGAATTCCAGTCTGTCAAAAGCCTTGTAGAAGTCTAAAATAATATTAAACCATCATCAAATATTAAATTTAGAAAATCTAACAAATGCAGTACTAAATGTATGTTATTTTGTCTATTCCTTCCTTTTATAAATCCCAATTGTGTCTCACTAATTACTTGAGATAAGCCATTTTTTAATCTGTTTGCATAAATGTGAGAAAATCTTGTAATCTATATTTAATAATGAGGCCTCCACTTCTCAAAATATTTGAGATTTTTATCTGTTTGAGGGATTAATGTAATGACTCCTTGTTTCATAGTAGTAGACAAAGTATTATCGCAATTCATAAAATTGGAAAGAATGAATACAATTCTATAGTTAATCCATCTGTGTCTGGAGCTTTGCCCTTTGCTAGCTTCTTAAATGCCAGATCAACTTCTTCAATTGTTAATTCTGAATCACACCTAGCTCTGAATTCTGAGGTTATTTTTGGTACCTTTGTCTCAATTGTGTTAAAAAATAGATTTTTTTTTTAGAATTCTGATTTGTATAGTTCTGAAAAGAATTTATATACTTCCATAGAAATATGTCTGTGGTCAGATACAGTTTCTCCATCTATTATTAATTCTTTGAGACTGTTTTTGCTCTGTATGTCAAGTTCCAATTTGAAGAAATTGTGTTTTTCTCCCCCTCTTTAATCCAGTTGTATTTGGATGGATCTCTGCCAAGGCATTCATCAGGACATATATTAAAGTCACCTCCTATAATAAATTTGTCAGTTGGAAATGTTATTTTTTGTTGGTTAATTATTTCTAGGATTTCATCCATCAAATTTTTGTTCTGTTTTAGATTATAATAACCATATAAATTGGCCATAATTAGAAAGCAATCATCTAAAGCCAAAATAATTACAGCCCAATGGCCATTTTCATCTGTCCTACAGTATACAAATTCACATAAATCTTAAAATCACAGGATCCATGGCTGAAAAAATGTGATCACCCCATTGATTGCTCCAAAACAAAACATCCTCTGTTGTAGAGTGAGACTTGTACGAATATGATATTTGCTTTTTGTTCTTTGCAGAACAGAAACATGGCTTTACGTTTAATAGCATTTTGTAAACCAAGAAGAACAGAGACAAAGTCAAGGAATAAACAAGAGACTCACAGTTCAAATTCTACAGATGCAGCCATTCAAAGTGCGCGGCACAGACACGTACCGGAGGTAATTGGCTACGGCCTCGCGCATCATGATGCGCGTTGACGCAAAATACCGCGGTACGTGATTGGTTGCCCGACAAGGGCACTCGTGGTCCGTTGGTCGATCGTAGAAAGATTTAAATGTCTTTACTGTGCCCGTTTTAGTATTGAATATTTATATGGAATTTTACCACTGAAGGGAAATCTTAGTAGCTGAGCATAAAAAGAATAGGAGCATACTGTAATGCATGTGAAGGCCATAGATTATATTAATTTTGGAACATAAACATACAGTATATGGCTGGTCTCGGTACTTTAAAGAAAAAAAAACACCAGTATTCCATTTCTCCCTAAACATTTTAAGCATCGAAGTCTTTAACTAACGTGATACCGGAGTCAACAAGCATACTTTTAGAATTTGATTAAAAGGGAATATAATATGGAATCGCATATCTAAAGAAATTAATAACGATATAATTATATTCATGTACCGCAACACAAGAATAGTACACGCTGTACATTGTCTGTTGATAATGTTTCTGTAGTGCTTTTTCAGCACTCTGCATGTGACCTTGCCGGTGGCGCTGTGGGTTAGGTTCCTGACCCATGTCACATGGTGAGTGTTCAAATTCAGCTGAAGCCATGACTTTTTTTTAACAAACATTTCTTTGAAAAAATAAAACTTTTCCCTGGGTCAGAGATTAAATAAAACCTCACTCGCACCAAACAAATTTATATTTCTAAATATCACAACATGATCGAAAGTCATTTTAATAACAATGAATAGTCACCTATGCGTTACAATATAAACATTTATATTGATTTAAATCGCGTTTTGATTTAAAACGCAAACGCGTGTTTAAATATATGTGTTTTTTGATTCACAATCAGACAAATGCAACATAAATTGATATCTTTGTCTTCTAAGTATCTTAATAAACTTTCAGCATAGCTTTCTCCCCGTTTAGATGTATTTTTCTTGGGATCTTGGGATCAAACGTGGAAAGATTAGATTGTAATCGTTTTTATTTTTTAAATACATTTTAGAAAAGTGTAATCTATACTAAAAAGCTGTACACCACCTGCTATAAAGATACATATTGTAATACTTTCGGGTTCGGATAGGACAGACACAAGAACTCAGACTTGCGTAGTTAAAGCAAGTTAAAGCCTTGATTTTATATATCACCTTTAAAAGTGGAATCTCAAAGCAAAGTAAATACCCAACACTGATTGTACCCATCTGTCATGCTAATAAAGCACCTTGAATTGAATTGAATTGAATTGAACTGAGGAGGAGGGCGAGCGAGAGAGCACAGCCAGGACAGACAAATAAGATACACTCCACAGACATTCACAACAGCGACATATCATAAAACGTTTGCATATATAGTTAAATAATTACTTGTTTTCAGGAAGTTAAAAAAACACTTGAATTACTTATCTCTCGAGTCTCTCGAAATAAAATTATTTTTCAAGCAATGCAACTATCGTCGGGCAACGTGTTTTTTTTAATCCAACATTGACAGCCACATCTTAAATCTTGTCAGTCAGCTCTTTTTTCTCTATTTGAATTGTGGCGATTCAAACAACCTGGGATAACAAGTGGTCTCGAAGTCACCGAGCTCACAGAGCTTCAACAACAGATGACAATTTCCTTAGTCCTTCCTTAGTCTTCCTGAAATTGTCAGATTATGAGTGAATAAAAGCATTTTATTAAAAACACGTTTGCGTTTGTTTGGGAGCTATATTATGTATTTTTCATATGTAAGATATAATGATGTGTTCCTGCTTACACATCGCACGACTTTAAAAGCTAGAAAAACAGGTTTCGATTCACATTATCTGGCGAGGCTTGTTTTGTCAAAGGACAGCACAGAAAAACAGACAATACACGGGGGAGGGCAAGCGAGAGAGAGAGTTTTTTGCCCTCTGTCAAAAAAAACCAAATCACCCGGGTCAGAGACTCTGGGGTGATCATTGTGTGGTACAGAGTGGAGCTCAGTCACTCCAAACAAGTAGTAAAGAGAGAAGAGTCAACAATTGATTTAAGGACGATCTGTCAAAGTGCAATGAAATACAATATTATTGTTGTTGTTGTTATTGTTGTTTTTATCCTGTAAAGCATTTTGAGAAGCCAGCTTTAAAGGCAATATATAAAAGCACTGATTCTTATGGAATGTGTTTTCTTTCTTCTTTTTTTCAGCATGGAATAAACCTATTACTTGATTCTTATGGATGCCCGGTTCCGCCGGGGATTCAAAAAAACATTTTTTTTTAATCGCGTATCTAAGGAAATAGCAGTATAACCGTATTCATGCACAAACAGTGGCATGTTACATTATTAATTTGGGTGTCTCCTCTTGCCAGAAAGCTCTAAATTGCATTTTGAGTGCGGTTTTTGACTTTTTTTTAAATTGCAACCCATAAATAAAGCTGATACTGTTTAGACTTTTAATTATTTTAAACTGTATTACAGCAGCGCTATGCACAATGCAACGTAAATTGCAAAAATGCACTTGGAATCTGTCCAAGCCCTACTTTGTCAGGCATTTTCTTTTACTGTAACGGACATAAAAACTCCCTTGCTTTTAACAGAGTGTTTCATAATTTCTAACTACGAAAATTATTTAAACTGCGACACTTATCATTCAACCAGAGCTCGAAATATCACAAGGATCCTCAAGAGCACAGCAAAGACTGTATTAAAAGTATACTAGTGACAAACTAGTATACTTTAGATCTTTTTTTCTGAACCGGGGAAAATCTGATCATGTTTCTCTATAACAATAATAAAAAACATTATTTTACATATCACCTTTATGTGATATCACCTTAAGGACAGCACATACAAGGGTTAATTGCACAATAGACCGCGCAAAAAAATTTAAAATAGTCTTCTTTAGGTGTGAGGGCAGGAGTGGATCGCAGCAGGCATAATCAGCAAATTAGGAAAACAAAGAACAGGACAGATGAGACATGTATCCAGAGAGCGAGTGATCAGAAAAAGGAATAGCTGTTACGCCCAGGTTTTACTCTCTCTCTCTGCTGAATGAATAAAAGCATTTTATTAAAAACACGTTTACGTTTGTCTGGGTATTTACTTTGTAATCTGTTGTTTACATCTACTGTATTGCTTTGAGATGCCACTTTTAAAGGTGGTATGTAAAATAAAGTTTTTTATTATTGTTATAGAGAAACACGATCAGATTTTCCCTGGTTCAGAAAAAAAGATCTAAAGTGCTTACACCTAACTTTCTTAAGTAGATGTATTTAAAACAGTGAAGTACTGTAGGTGTAACATAACATTCAGAAATACAATCGAGAATAGTTTTGTGGTGTTTGTATAGATGAAACGTTCCTAAAACGTATAACGTAACAAAATTAAAGACGATTAAAATCTGTTATCTTTCCACTTGTATGTCATCGGAAAATACAAGAAGTTTCTGCTTTGTGTAAGGATGGTATCAAAAAGTGGTGAGAAAGCTGTGCTCAATGATAATTAAGGGACTTAAATGTAAAAGGAGATGCTTCATATTGCTTGACTAATATTAAAAACTAAGTTATAAAAGCAGACGCTCTCTCGGTGCCGCTCCGGGTCTAAATATCTAAATATACATTCGCCCCGGGCAGATGCCGAAGAGCGCCCGGCTGGGGTGCACGGGGAAGAGGAGGACAGGAGTGAAAGTGGTCAGGGCGGGGTTTAGGAAGGCTGCCAACCAGTGCGGCTGTCCCACAGTGAAGCGGGCGTACAGTCTGGGGAGGTATCCTTTTTCCTTGTAAATAGTTCCGTGCTTCAGCACCCCTGGGTCTTACTCTCTCTCTCTTTTCTCTCTCTGTCGGGCGCGCGGGCGGTGTGTTGGCTCGCGCAGTTGGCGGGCGGGGGCGCAGGAGAGCTGGGCTAGCAGGTGGTGACGGAGAAGAAAAATAAAGGCTTTAACTTGCTTTAACTCCACAAGTCTGAGTTCTTGTGTCCGTCCTATCCAAACCCAAAAGTATTACAATATGTATCTGTATAGCAGGTGGTGTACAGCTTTTTAGTATAGATTACACTTTTCTAAAACGTATTTAAAAAACACAGATGACCGCAAAAAAGTCCACAAATGACTCCCAATTAGTCTGAATCATGCCAATTACCAGTTAACAGGTATTTCTAATGCATCTAGTGTGAAAGGCTTTCAATTTTGTGGCATTGCATTTTTTTACATCCTGCTGCTGGAAAGACATTTAAAATACGAAATGGGTGAGTGGTTTTCAGTGAAAATTACAATTCCCAGACAAGTTTGGCCAAACTTGTTCTTTCCTCTAGGTTTAAAAAGAGAAAAGAAGAAAGTTTAGCATGTACAAAGTGTGGATTGAGAATTTTGATTTTCGACCATTTTTGACAGGCGCGCGGCTTAGCAAAAATGGCAAAATTGGGCCAAAATTGTTTTTCGAGGAAACAGCAAAACAACACCTGTCCTGCACTACAAATACATCCTAATGCACAGCAAATGCATTAGAACATGTGTAGGTGTTGTTCCAACACTAACCTTAACCCTAGAAACACAGCCACTGACTAGCAAAGAGAGGACATTAGCTAGCCAATATGATAAAGAAATAAATGATTATTTTGTTTATTTCTTTTGCACATTTATTTGAACATTTCCATCAATTGTACAAGCACTTGGAAACGCCCGTTTTCCATGTAAATAGTTCCCTGGTTCCGCACCCCGCACCAAACAAATTTATATTTCCAAATATCACAACATGATCGAATTTAAGTCATTTTAATAACAATGAATAATCACCTATGCGTTACAATATAAACATTTATATTGATTTAAATCGCGTTTAAATCGCCTTTATTTAAAGCCCATAAATTAAGTTGATACTGTTTAGACTTTTAATTATTTAAAAGTGTATTACAGCAGCACAATGCACAATGCAACGTAAATCGCTATCTTTGTCTTCTGTGTAATAATGTTCACCCCTCTGTCCAGCAAATTAACAATAGTAATAATAATTAACTTTATTGTATATGGCGCCTTTAAAGGTGGCTCCTCAAAGCGCTTTACAGGATAAAAACAATAACAACAATACTGTTAGGCTGGGCAAACGATTTTTTTTAAGAAATACAAAATGAGATATAATGATGTGTTCCGGCTTAGACATTAACGAAGAGCATAACGAAGGTCATAAAGGTCATAAACGATATTCATTTTGGAATATAAACATATTATGTAAACTGTATGTTGCTGTTATTGGTATTTTAAAGAAAAAATACTGTAAAATCCTGGGTTCGGTACAATGTTTCAGGCATTCATGTGAAGGACAACAGAGCTTTCACTGGCCGATTATCAAACTTTATTGATAAAACAGAAACAAAAACTATCCGACCAAGCCAGAAGAAGACAAAAAGAATAACAGACACAGCGCGAGCCTGCATTCCGAGCCTGCATTCTCTCCTCAGCTGTCCACACCACACTTTTCCCTGGGTCAGAGATTAAATAAAACTTCACTCGCACCAAACAAATTACCACACACTGAACACTGAAAATGTTAACCCAAATATGTCACACAATACTTTTATTGTACATTACTTTTCTAAAATGTATTTAAAAATAAAAACGATTACAAACGCCAGCAGAGAGAGAGAGACACACACACAGTTCTTCAGTGTCAAAAAGTAATTGTTTTTTACTTTGTCAGCACCCAGACAAACGCAAATGCGTTATTAATGAAATGCTTTTATTCATTCTTAATCTAACTCACAAGTTGTCATCTGCTGTTGAAGCTCTGTGAGACTAGACTCACACATGGCTAGACTTGACTATTTAACTATGAGATTATGTTTATGTTTATTAATCTTCCTTGTTATGCACTGAGAATGATAAGCACCCCAAACACGGGGGTGGCGTAGCGGTCGGCTCTGGCTTTCCCATCTTTACCGATGCACTGCAAGTACAACCCCCCTCTCTGCGGGAGTGCTGGCTGTGACAAATTAAACCGGTTTCACAGGTATTTTCAAAGTAGAAGGGGGCGAGATTTCCAGCGAAAGACACTTCCCCACCTCAAAAACCCGGTAAGTACAGTACTTACTAGTTAAGAAAGCTAGGCTCCTCAATGAAATCTCTTTAACATGCTAATGCGTTGGTGTAACAGTCCGGGCTAACAAGCTTCTAATGTTTCCCGACTACGGCCATAGGAACCCTTCTTTCATTGGAAGACAATGAACATATTATACCTGTACATGAGAATATAATGCTGGCGCGTGGGCGCGGTGGGGTGCTGTACCAGCTGTCAAAAAACAGTTTTTTTTTAAAGACAATTGAGTTTCCATAATATTGCAGTAAGTGAAAAGACCACGGGCATTCTTCCTCCCCCTACATTCTCAGAGTAGAATAGAATTTATTATTAGCACAATTTATTACAGTGCTAAATTTAATATTATTGATTACTAATAATTTATGCTAACACCTAGCTTTCTTAACTAGTAAGTACTATACTTACTGGGTTTTGGAGGGGGGAGTGTCTTTCACTGGAAATCTCGTCCCCTTCTACTTTGAAAATACCTGTGAAACCGGTTTAATTCCATATTTAATTCCTTCACTTCTGCATAAGTTTTCTGGAGGAACAGTGGATGGGATGCAGCTCTTTCTGGGAATACTGCAAATTCACAGGTGCCTGACTTGATGGAATTCACATTATGTACAGCACAAGCTGTATTGCTGGTATGAAGGCTGAAAACAAATTGACAACTTTTTGTGAAAGTACATGAGCTATAACTATAGTATTCTCATTCCAGAAAATGTTGTTTCTTTTTCCATCAGTATATCAAACGTATTTGTATTACTTAGAAAAAGTTATCTGTTTTCATATTTTATTCTGTCTCTCCTGATAGAAACAATAAAAATTCCTGAAGGAGAGATGTGTAAATCTCAGATTTGAATTGGCCAACTAGAACCCTGGCAGATGAGACTTTGGAATGTCTTTGTCTGAGGCTAATAAATTGGGCAAGCTAAGAACCACAATCTGGAAATTAGGCCCAGGAGGACAGGAAGTTAGGACCAGGGACGACAAGACACCAGGAAGCCAGTAGGCCAATGAGAAGAAGTAACAATCAGCTTAACTGGGCCAGGGAAGCAAAGTCTGCTCCACCCTATCCAGCCAGCAGCCCATTTACTTACTCCATAGTGTCTCGCAACGCTGGCACATGACATGCCTGCCTGCAGCATGCCAATGGCCCTCTACCTTGCTTCTGGTGACATTCTAGGCATTGTGTAATGCACAGAAAACTGAAACAGTGTGGCCCTTTCTTGCAGTGACCTAAGCTTTGAATTAAGGCCTTTTTAGAGGTGACCTGATTAGGCATTGTTCCACCTGGACCTCGTTGGATAAAAGTGCAGCTAATGAGCTTTCGTGTGATTGGCAAGTTGCAATGTCTCACTGCACAAGCTGTATTGCTGGTCATAGGGCTCGAGAACTTTTGACAACGTTTTGTGAAGTACATAAGCTATAGCTATAACTGTAACTATAGTATTCTACAACTATATTATATAAAGCTATATATTATATATATATAGTTATATATATATGTAATGATGCATAGGTCAGGACCCTATGCAGACGGTATAACCCGGAAGTAAGTGGAAACGGACATGGGGAGGAGACGATGAGAGGCTGGGCCGGTTGACAAACAGGGCGAGCTTGACGACTGTGCACTGGTGCTCGGGGGGGCGTGGCTATGGCGAACAAGTGCAGAGGAGTCCAGGGGGTAATCCAGGGAGAAGTCCAAAAGTCCAGAGCAGGGTGATCCATCCAAGACAAGTCCAAGATCTGGTCCAAGATCCGGTGCAGGGACGGGGAATAAAAACAGGTTAACGAGACCAGGCTCTCTGAGCCCTGGACCCAAATGGTCAGGACACCATGGTGAAGCCGTCGGGTCACTCCAGGTCCTGCTGGTAGGCAGGCTTCCGGGCATCCATCTTACAATGCTGTGCCTAGGATAGTAAGCATCTGGCTTAAATAAGGAGGGGCAGGATAGGAGGCAGGAGCACATAATGAACTAAAATGTGAAAGAGCTGGGATTACGATCATGACATATAACTATATTCTATAACTATAGTATTCTCATACCAGAAAATGTTGTGTTTCTTTTTCTATCAGTTTAACAATCCCATGTGTATTACAACGAAGATATCAGTTTTCACATTTTATCCTGTCTCTCCTGATAGAAGCAATGAAAATTCCTAAAGGAATCACAAATTCGAAATGGCCAACTAGAACCCTGGCAGATGAGACTTCGGAATGTCGTTGACTGAGGCTAATTAACAGGGCAGGAAGTTTGGTCCAGGGGAGGGAAGTTAAGACACAAGCCAGTACTACTTGCACTCCATATCAATACCGGATCAGCTCCTGAGCTGGGTCACACAACTCCTCTCCTTAACAAATCCACACAGTCTGCGTACTTCCCAAAGGAATAGTTCACACTAAATGGGTTCAATGCTTGATAGGGATAGTATAAAATCTTTATCTTGACAGGAATCGAATGTAACTTTTGCCTCAAATTAGAATTTGAGTTTATTAAGCTGTTCATTTATTAGCTGTTACAGATTGTTTCTTTGCAAATTGTACTTTTCTAATTCTGTAGTTTCCAACTATTTCCCCATCTCCTTCCATAAACCTTTTTGTTTGTAGTATTTTTATTAGGAATAAAAATACTACAAACAAAAAGGTTTATGGAAGGAGATGGGGAAATAGTTGGAAACTACAGAATTAGAAAAGTAAAATAAACTCATCTAATAAACTCATCTATTTTATTAAAATGATGCAGTCCTGACCTGAATACACACAAATGAGCCTCACCGCATTGTGCTAATAACAACATCATGTGTTTTCATAGGACACAGTCTCTAAAGGGTTGGTGCAGTGATCACCTCTTAATCAAAAGACCTGCCTATTACCTTTCCTTGGTGTTTCAGTAACGTTTAAGACACGTGGTTTCAGTCTTGCAATCGAAAGAGCTTATAACATGGTCTAAGGTTTAGTCACAAGTGCTGTTCTCCTAGAATATGACTAAAAGGTTCAGGAAACCCTCCTAAACCATCTGACCCACAATCAGGTAGTATCCTCCCAGAACTCAGAGGAGGCAGAAATCGTTGTTGTCTCTGTGTCAGTGGGAGGAAAAAAATATATCTTAACATCCCTGTATACTGAGTCAATAAACTGAGCCCAGTAAGAGCCCTTGACATAATGAGATAATAAGATTAACTGAGTATTATTCATTAAGGACAAAAGGGTGGTTTTTCTCTTCTTTCTTGGAAGACTCCAGTGGAGTCCTCACAGCAGCACTTCCACCTTCTAGCCTGATCTAATCAGTTTTCAGAAATTCAGCAAGTTTAGACTGTCAGTAATGTGATTAGAGATCTCCAATCCAAACCAATTTGCTGCTGTGAGAGGTGTTGGTAGACCAGCAGGTGGAACAGGATTCTTGGACAAGATTTACAGGAATTTGCAGTAATCCTGCTCAGTACAAGAGGAACTGCAGTTTCAGACGTGGTGTCTAGTCTTGGCTGAGGAGCCAGTGGTGTGAAGCTGTGTTCTGTAGGATTACGACTGAATGCCTCCGAAACAGAATCTCCCATAAAAGGGGACAGAAGACACTGTACTGTGGGAGATACTGTCTACTGGATGAGCTTTCACACTGAGGACCTGACTACCTGGTCATTAAAGATCCCATCATGGTGTTTGAATGAACAGAAGTGATAACCCTGGTGGCCTGGACTTCTCTATTTCATTTTATGGTCCCTTGCTTCAGAAGCAGAAAACTACAACTTCTGCTGACATGACAGATATTCACAACAAAATTGAGAATTAATAGAGATTTGTTTATTGTTGGATATAAGGAAACCGCATCATCAATTCACTTGAATACACTGACTTGCAAAATTATTCACCCCCTTCCAATGACATCCCATTATGTTGAAATACAAATGATCTCTTCCCATCAGTCCAGTGAATTTTTCAATAACAATTGCAATACTCAACATTAAGACCCATTGGTCGATTTCAGTATGATATTTGTTTTTTGTTTCTGCTAACAATGTCTTTTACCCATTAAGTGTTCAGTTTGTCATATTTTGTTTTAATATAATAATAATAATAAAGTCATCTATTCAGGTGGATGTTAACCTGCATGGTTTTGCCTTTTGCATCTCCTACTGGCCTCTCTCTTGTTAGGGTTTCTGGGCATCCAGCTCTACTCCTCAGCCACAGCCAGAACCTTCCATTTTCTGCCTCTTCCATTAGATCCTTTACTGCCCTCTTCAGTGTCATGCCAGCCAATCCCACATCTCGGAAGAGGCGTAACGACGATGTACCTGCACTTGTAAAGCCTCTGCATCCCAGTTCCACAGGGTAGGTGAAGGGTCTCCAGCCACCTTCTCTACGTTCTGATAATCTCAGCCTCTTTCTATCATATACCATCCTCCCATGGGACTGATTCCATGAGGAGTATAATCTTTGGTCTCTTCTGCCCAAAGCGAAAAAGAACCTACGTGTAGCGGTGGAACGGGGATTAGCCCGGGCTCAGCTGTCCAGGAAATGCTATACAGAAACCTATGCCCTCAGGCCATGGACATGGGGCGACCTTGTGCTAGGTGGGTCTCAGGACATTCGAACCCTCAATGCTGAGTGAGGAGGAAAGCGTGACCCGGAAATATATAGCCCCAGACAAAGACAAACCAGAAGGACAAGCAAGGCACAGGAAACTAGAGACAGGACAGAGTAGGAGCGCCCTCCAGCTGTAGAGGGTGTGACAATATCAGGACGCAATGTTGTGCTGCAGATTTCCCTAGGGGGATTGGAGCTGCCTGACAAGGTCCACCTTCATTTATTATTAATATTTAATTTATATGGCTCTTCTCTAGACACTCAAAGCTACACAGGGAATAGGGACTCCCCTCCACCACCACCAAAGTGTAGCCCCACCTGGATGATGCTACAACAGCCAAAGTGTCCCAGGAGGAGGCCGTGATGGGTAAAGGACATGGGAAATTTAGCTAGGATGCCCAGGGTAACACCCCTACTCTTTTCAATAAACATGCTGGGATTTTTAATGACCATATAGAGTCAGCACCTTTTTTAGGTCTCATCCAAAGAACGGCACCTTTGTACAGTTTATGTTGCCCGTCACTACACTGGGGCATTAGGACCCACACAGACCACAGAGTTAGCTCCCCCTACTGGTCCAATTAACAGCTTTCCAGCAGTAACCTTCTTCTCTACCAGGGGTTACAGGGTGATATAGCTGATATACTGTATCTCAGACTGTGTCTAAATGTACATAATGTAAACCCAGAGAGCAGCGTGTGTCTAAATGTTTCTAATGTAAACCCAGAGATCAGCATGTGTATGATCTTTGAGCTGACAATACTATGGTGGTGCCCACTACTTTTAAAAACTGGTCAATTAAGTTCAATAGCTAGTTAACTATAGTATAAGTGGAACGATGGTTTGTGACATAGAGTCCCTAGCTGGCAATAGGAAACTGTGTAGAGGCTGTAGTTATAGAACTAAACCACTTGGGGTCGCAAGTGAAGGGTTTACAGGGGCTGATGTGGTTCTCTCAACTGAGTGTGGTCAGCAGAGTAAGACTGATGAATCTCTAAAGAGGTCTGAGGCATAACCCTTTATAAACACACTCTTTTCAGGACCATGATAGACAGAGTCAGTTGGACATGAGGATTGCTGAAAGCTTTTGTGTTGAAAGAACTATAAAGATCAACGATGCAATCTCATCTGTAAGTAAATCCAGCCCTTAGCCAGTCAAGTGAAGAAAGTCTCTGTCTCAGACATAAACTATGGAGCTCTAATTAAACAAGAAGCCTGTATTTAATTGTTTAGCTTAATTAAAATGAGATTTTAAGTGATAGCTGATTGTTGATTATGAAATATAACATGTATTTACATGTTTCAGTCTCAGTTAAACATGGTATCACCTCAACCAGTAATGTGTCTGAGCATATAGACCCAAGTGCTGCTTTAACCAGAATCTCCAAACTCCACTCCATTCCAGCTTTGTTGAGTGGGATAATGGCTCAGCTGATTGTGTCTCATCCCCTGCTCCCTATAAGCTCCCTGTCTAGTCCTGCTGTCCTGGGAGTGTTCATGCTAAACTGCTTATCTTGCTCTGTCACAACACTCATTACCAAGCCTGTGTTTCCAGCACTGCCTGCCAAAAGTGCTGCTGAACCCAGGAAGACAATTTGCATAGAAGAGACACTTTGCATTGGCAGCAAATGCTTCAGTACTCTGGGAGTCCTCTGGACACTCCTCACTGTTCAGGGTATGATTTAATACTTAGTTTTTAACAATATAGATTCTTGCAAATGAGGTGAACCAGGTGAACAGAAAGGTGTGAAATTACTAAAAGTCTTCAACATTCTATTTATCAACTATCTGCATTTACTGTGTTTTGTCTTGTTTTCAGTGGACAGGTTACTGTGACTCCAGCACTTTATAAACACACTCTTCAGGCCCATGATAGACAGAGTCAGTCTTAACATGAGGATTGTTAACTAAAAATCTAATAAAAAAATCTAAAATTAACAACCAATTTTGAAATCTCACCTGTTAGAGAATTCTGGCCTTAGCTAGCCAAGGAAAGACAGATTGAACTTGTCTGAGTCAAAAACTGTACAAGGCAGGATACACCCTGGACAGGACACCAGTCCATCGCAGGGCAAACACACTCACACACTCACACCAGGGCCAGTTTTACCAACAGATGATTAGTCAAGCATCATGTGGGAGGAAACTGGAGCGCCCATAATTAAGCCATGCAAATAGTGAGAGAACGTGCAATCTCCACATAGATAGCACCCCAGGAAGTGAACCCAGGTCCCCAGCATTGTGAGGCACAATGCTTTAGCCTAAGAAATAATAAGATTTGTTTGTAGGTCAAAAATTATAGTAACGCAAACTACTCTCAGATTGACTCATGAGGATGGAACTTTTGTCAGCTTCATAATATTCATTGAACTAATACTAGGTCTGTGCAATGAGCTCCTCCACAGGCTGTGTCCTTTGTCTTTGCCTTCACCCTCAGCACCTGCAGTAGGTCCCAGCTGCAGCAGTGCAGTCGCTGTGCAGTCCTGCTGAGGGAGGTTTTTGTACGAGTGTGTAACACTGTGTGAATGGCCAATTACTGTTGATGTTGTGAAGACTCTGACAGTAATAATCTGCTGCATCTTCAGTCTGGACTCCTGTGATGGTCAGAGTGAAGTCAGACCCAGAACCACTGCCACTGAAACGCTCTGGGATCCCAGTCTGACGGGTAGTTGCAAGATAGATCAGGAGTTTAGGAACTTCTCCAGCTTTCTGTTGGTACCAGGCTAGGCGATTATTACTATACACTGCAGGACTGGTCTTACAGCTCACTGTGACTGTCTGTCCTGGAGCAGTAGATATTACTGGAGGCTGAGTCACAGAAATCTGTCCATTGCATTCTGTAAATAAATAAAACACAATATGATAGTCATACGAGAAACAATATATTCAAAAGATATTCTCATTTTTTGACTAATTTACTTAACTCCCTATTTTTCCACATGAAATAAAAATATTGTAAAATCTTTAAAATATCCAAACCCAATCCTACCCTGAACAGTGATGAGGAGTGTCCAGAGGAAGATGGTGATAAACGTCATTGGTGCTGCGGGTTCTGTTGAAGTCATGAAGTGTTAAACTCACAGGGCTATAAACACTCCCAGAGCACTGAAGCATGTACTGCCAATGCAAAGTGTCTTTTCTATGCAAATTGTCTTCCTGAGTTCAGCAGCACTTGTAGCCAGTCAGTGCTGGAAACACAGGCTTGTTGCTGAGTGTTGTGACAGAACAAGATGAGCAGTTTAGCTTGTGACAAGGCAAGATGAGCACAAGATGAGCAGTTTAACATTAGCACTCCCAGGACAGCAAGAATAGACAGAGAGCACTTTTATAAGGGGCAGAAGATGAGACATCATATGAGCCCTTATTCCACTCAAGAAAGCAGAGTGTGGAGAGTCTGGTTAAAGCAGCACTTACCTCTTTGTCGTATACAACAACACAAATGTCTTTACTTACTCTATGATCATGTAAGCCGTACTGGGGTATACTGTATGTGCTCATTTCTTGCTAATAAGTAAGTCTGCTTACCTGTGAAGAAAGATGTGAAGACGGGTTTAAATTAAAACCTTTTCTGTATGAGGTTTAGACTTCTAAACAACAAACTGGAGTTTATGGCAGGAAAGGGGGTTAACTGATAAGGATTCCAGATGCGAGCTAGGAACCCCCTGGGTGCGTAATCTTAAACTAACCATTTGGCCAGGGTCTCTTAACTGGCCAAATACCATGACCCCCCTCTTTACCATAAGAACGAATGATGTCAGAGCAGGAAGGACTATATAATTCTAAAGTTTGTACCAGCACTTTGAACAATACTTCGGTTTTGTTGTTTCTTGCGGGAAACAAGACTTCAGCTTCATTGTTCCTTGCATGCAATAAACTCATATGTTTAACTTCATCTTGGTATCCAGAACCTTATTCTTTCTGTTACAACACCTGCATCTTTGAATAATGGGGTATCTGTTATCCCTTGTAGCTCCTCAAAGGCCAGAAGAACTGTTAACCTCTCTTTAAAGGAGAAACAAGAGTTACACAGACACAGAAATAAAACCTTTTGCCCATGAACAAAGTAGGTCTGGTGATCCTCACGTAATGAAAAGAGCCCCCTACTCCAAAGACAAATACCTTTGTTAAGCTTCAGTTTTAAGAAACTGGGCAAACACACCTTAATAAAATAATTCATATAGACACCAACGTTTACCATTCTGTAAATGTAAAAATTCTATAAAGATCACATTTTTATAATGAAAAGTAACACAACCACATGCATTAAACTTCAAGACAGAAGGGGTATCAAAGAAAATGCCAATAGATATCACTTGTTTGATCTTGAATTACACGTTTATTTATAATCGACACAGATGGCACAGTCAGAATTCAGATTACAAGAAGCATTACTGTAAGAATTTAGAATTTAATGAATAGATTATTCTGATCCAACTACATTCTGCTCACACTTTATACAAATGATTGTACAAGCAGTATTCAAAGAAACTTAATTTTCAAATTCTCAGATGACACAGCTGTTCTTGGCTTAGTGCATAGAGGTAGCAGCTCATCTGTATACTGTACATGTCAGAAATCCAAAGGTTTGTGCAATCGTGTGACAACGATTGCTTAATTCTGAATGTTAAAAAAACAAAAGAAATAGTTATTGATCCCAGAGCAGTTGGTGATCACTCACATGTAGTAATCCACAACGCATTTATCACTCAGGTCGATTCATATAAGTACTTAGGTGTACACATAGACAGTAACCTGTGCTGGACTACTCATGTTGAGAGTGTTTGCTCCAAAGTTCAGCAGCGCTTATATTTCCTGCGAAGGCTAAGAGTGTTTGGGGTTCGACAGGAAGTAATGCTACTCTTTTACCGTGCAGTAATCTAGAGCATTGTGGATATGGTATTACAGTTTGGTTTGGAAATCTATCAGTTCATTTTAAATGGGGACACAGAGGAGCAGCCTAAACTCTATAGTGTCTGCCTACGCTGGCTGACTGCAGCATGCCAATGGCCCTCTCCCTTACTACTGGTGATATTCTAGGCATTATGGAATGCACAGAAAACTGACTAAGTGTGGCCTTTTTCTTGCAGTGACCTATGCTTTTAAAGGCATTGCTCCACCTGGACCTCATTGGGTAAAATTGCACCCAATGAGCTTTCGTGTGACTGCATAAGCTGTATTGCTGCTCAAAGGGCTTAAAACAAATTGACCACTTTTTGTGAAAGTACATAAGCTATAACTATAGTATTCTCATTCCAGAAAATGTTGTTTTTCTTTTTCCATCAGTATATCAAACTTATTTGTATTACTTAGAAGAAGTTAACCATTTTCATATTTTATTCTGTCTCTCCTGATAGAAGCAATAAACATTCCTGAAGGAGAGATGTGCAAATCTCAGATTCGAATTGGCCAACCAGAACCCTGGCAGATGAGACTTTGGAATGTCTTTGTCTGAGGCTAATAAATTGGGCAAGCTAAGAACCAGAATTTGGAAAGTAGGCCCAAGAGGACGGGAAGTTAGGACCAGGGACGACAAGACACCAGGAAGCCAGTACGCCAATGAGAAGAAGTACCAAACAGCTCAGGTGGAGCAGAGAATCAAAGTCTGATATGCTGCTGCACCCTCTCCCATCTACATGCACTCCACATCAACACTGGATCAGCTCCTGAACTGGGTCACACAACACCTCGCCTTAACAAATTCACACAGTTTGCGTACCTCCCAAAGGAATAGTTCACACTATATGGGTTCAATGCTTGATAAGGATAGTGTAAAATCTTTATCTTGATAGGAATCTAATTTAGGAATCTAAAGAATTTGAGTTTATTAAGCTGTTCATTTATTAGCTGTTACATATTGTATCTTTGCAACTTTCACTTTTCTAATTCTATACTTTCCAACCATTTCTTCATCTCCTTCCATAAGCCTTTTTGTTTGTACTATTTTTATTCCTAATAAACTCATCTATTTTAATAAAATTATGCAGTCCTGATCTTATTACACGCAGATCAGCCTCACCATTATTTGAATTTGGGTTGTTAAGAATTGTGCTAATTACAGTACCACATCAATGTGTTTTCACAGGACACAGTCTCTAAAGAGTTGGTGCGCTGATCACCTCTTAATCAAAAGACCTGTCTCATACCTTCCCTTGGTGTTTCAGTAACATCTCAGACATGTGGTTCCAGTCTTGCAATCAAAAGAGCTTATAACAGAGTCTAAGGTTTAGTCACTATCAAGGAACCAATAGGTAGAATGGGAGGATCGTTATTCGTAGCGGTAAATCCTGCAGAATGTACAGTAGAGTTGCACAGGGACAGTATCTGAAACACGTAATCCAGAGGCTTGGTCGATAGGAGAAGAAATGAGTCCGGTAACCAGGGAAATCCAAAAAAAGATATCCACAGAGCATGGTTGAGATAGGCAGGAACAAAGATTAGGAACCGGAAGATCAGTCAAGAAGGTTTAAACGCGCACAAGAGAATACTATGGGAGGCTTCTCAGTAGTTAGCATGGGTTGGTGTGTGAAGGAACTTTGAATACTGAAGGGAAAGGAACATGGTTGGGTAATTGGTCAGGGAGTGAGAATCTGTAGGATCTGGTGCATGTGAGAAAGTGATGGGTTCGGTTAGGAAAGAGATCGTGAAACAGTGGGTTTGGGAATGTAATGGCGATTGCGAGGGAGAGTGCGACCCCATGAAGTGTTCATGGAAGAAGTCATCAATGAGGCTGCGATCCAAAATATCACCCTCGGAGACCCAGGAACGTTTCTCAGGGCCATTGCCCTCCCAGTCGACTAGAAACCAGATTTCAAGGATTCTTGAATATAGTTATCCATAGCCTGAGTTTCTTCATGGGAAAGTGAATAGATATGGCCCTCAGGGGGAAGAACCCCTGGAATTAGGTCTATGGGGCAATCAGACGGGTGATGAGGAATGAGGGATAGAGCCTTCTGTTTACTGAATGGTAGGTGTAGATCTGAGTAGTGAAAAGGAACTTCCGAGAGGTTATCATGAGAAATACAGAAAGTGGAAACTTTCCAAGGGAGTTGACAGCAATGCGAAAGACAGTGGGATTCCCAGGCTGTGAGTTCCATTTGCGACCATGAAATGTGTTCAGTCTATGGAAAGAAGACGCTTGGAAGGGTGTGGGAGGGGTTCGATTGTTGGATCTCCGCTTGATCTTTAGTTCAAATACTCGCGAGATGAAGGCTTCAAGTGACGGGAAGTACAGGGGCAGATGCGTAATGTGATCTTTTAGTTTAATCTGATAATCCAAGGCAGAACTGGTGAATAAGGGCATCGTGAAGAGAGTTCAGCAGCCAGAAAACATTCTGTGATGTAGACCTGAAGAGAGCGAGATCCTTTAGAGAGGGAAGTGAGATGTGCAGAAATGAGTTGGTGAGATTGAAATTGCCCAAAGACTAATTGTAGAGCCATCTGAAAAAGGTGGATGTTAGTCTCTAGAGTGTTCCGAGAGAGGAGATGTGTGGCCCAACCCAGAGCTTGTCCAGTGAGGTAAGATACCATGAAAGCAATTCTCTCTCTCTCTGTGGGGAAGCAGTCTGGGCGGATGTGGAAAGCCATCCAAGATTGAGTTAAAAAGGTCTTCCACTTGGAAGAGTCCCATCATATATTTCCGGGGGAGGAGGGGGTAGAGGATTAGCAAGTGCTTTAAGTGGGGGAACAAGAACAGGAGCTGAAGTTTGGGAAGGTGGTGCTCGTGCAACGTGGTCTACTAATTGCTGGACTGCCGCAGTTAGCTGGCCCAGGGTTCAGGAGTGTTCCTGGAGAATAGAAAATTGAGTGTTCTGGTCTGCTGGATTCATTTTAATTAGGCTCACTAGTCTGTCAAGGAACCAACAGGTTAAATGGGAGCATCCTTATGCACAGCTGTCAATCCTGCATAATGTAGAGTAGCACAGGGAAAATATCCGAAACACATACATACAGGACCGGCTGACAGGAGAAGCAATGAGTCCGATAACCAGGGAAATCTGAAAAACGATATCCAAAGAGTACGGACGAAAAATGCAGGAGCAAAGATTAGGAACCTGGAGATCAATCAGGAAGGTTTAAACGCGCACAAGAAAATACTAGGGGAACCTTCTCAATAGTGAGCATGGGTTGGTGCATGAGGGAACTTCAAATACAGAAAAGGAAAGGGACATACGTGGTTGGATAATTGGTCCAGGAGTGAGAATCTGTTGAATCTGGTGCATGTAAGAATGTGATGGGTTCAGTTAGGAATGAGATCGTGAAACAATGGGTTTGGGAATGTAACATCAGGAGAGTTCAGGGCATAACAGTCACATGTGCTGTTCTCCTATAATGTGACTAACAGGTTCAGGAAACCCTCCTAAACCATCTGACACACAATCAGATAGTTTCCTCCCAAAACTTGGAGGAGGCAGACATCTTTGTTGTCCCTGTGTCATGGGGAGGGAAAAAATGTATCTTAACATCCCTGCATACTGAGTCAGTACACTGAGCCCAGGTAGAGCTGTTGATATAACACAATAATAAGATGAATTGATTATTATTTATTAATGACAAAAGGGTAGTTTTTCTCTTTTTTTAGACAGTGTCAGTAATGAGATCAGAGATCTCCAATCCAAACCAATTTGCTGCTTGGAGAGGTGTTGGTGGACCAGCAGGTGGAACAGAATTCATGGACCAGATTTCCAGGACATTGCAGTAATCCTGCTCAGTACAAGAGGATCTGCAGATTCAGACATGCAGTGTCTGGACTTGGCTCAGGAGCCAGTAGTGTGAAGCTGTGTTCTGTAGGATTATGACTGAACATCTCTGAGTCAGAATCTCCCCTTGAAGGTGACAGAAGACACTGTACCATGGGAGATACTGTCCACTGGATGAGATGTCACACTGAGGACCTGACTACCTGGTCATTAAAGATCCCATCATGATGTTTGAATGAACAGAAGTGATAACCCTGGTGGCCTGGATTTCCCTTAATTCATTATACTGTCTCAGAAGCAGAAAACTACAACTTCTGTTGTCATGACAGATATTCACAATAAAAATGAGAATGAATAGAGATGTGTTTATTGTTGGATCTATGGCTCTATATAGAAACCACATCACCAATTCGCTTGAATATTATACAATGACTACAATAGGTGAAGACCTATTGACAGATTTCAGTATGAGATTTGTTTTTGCTAACAATGTATTTTACCGATTAAAGTGTTCAATTTGTCATCTTTTGTTTTAATAAAATAATAATAAAGTCATCTATTCAGGTGGATATTAACCTGCATGGCTTTTGCCATCTGCATCTCCTACTGGACTCTCTCTTGTTAGGGTTTCTGGGCCTCCAGCTCTTCTCCTCAGCCACAGCCAGAACCTTTCATTTTCCGCCTCTTCCATTAGATCCTTCACTGCCCTCCTCACTGTTATGCCCTCCACTCCCACATCCCTGAGAAGGTGTAACAACTGTCATGGGAGCTGGTTCTGACTCCCAAATGAGTTGTTTAGGACTGTATGCAGACTGCATAATCCAGAAGGGACTGGAGTTGGACATCAGAGGAAACACAGCAGGAACAGGACAGGATGACAGACAGGGGACAGGGGGGTGTGGCGGTTGTGATCCCGTGCTCTGGGGGCGTGGCGCAGGTGAACAAGTCCATCACAGTCAAAAAAAGTGAAACTAGGGCGCAGTCCATAATCCAAAACCTGGAGGTAACTCCAAGTCAAGGATGATTAAAATCACCAGGAAGGGGAAACTCGATCAGGAACACAGAGGTTAAAAGGAAAATGAGGCCAGGTGCTCCGAGCCCCAGACCCAGATGGTCAGGACGCTGTTGTGAAGCCTATGCTGTCGGGTCACTCCTGGACCAGCTGATAGGCTGGCTTCCAGGTGTCCGTCTTCCAGAAGCTGAGCAGAGAGCTATGGAAACGCCACACTTAAATAGTAATCAGCAAACACAGGGCAGGTGGAAGTAATAATTAAACTAAAATACAAAAGGGTAGGAGCGCCCCCTAGAAGAGGTACCTGTACTTGTAAAGCCACTGCATCCCACTTCCACAGGGTATATGAAGGGTCTCCAGCATCCTTCTCTACATTCTGATTATCTCAGCTTCTTCCTCTCTTATGCAGCTTCCATCTCCTCCCATGGGACTGTCAATACCATGGGGAGTACAGCCTTGGTCTCTTCTGCCCACATCACTACATCAGGACACAAGGCTGTGCTGCAGATTTCCCTAGGGGGATTGGAGGTGCCTGACAAGGTCCACCTCCATTTATTATTATTATTTAATTTATACGGCGCTTCTCTTGACACTCAAAGTGCTTCTCAGGGATTGGGGACTCACCTCCAGCTCCACCGGAGTGTAGTTCCCCTGGATGATGCAACAGCAGCCAAAGTGCTCTTGGAGGAGGCCATGATCGTTAAATTTGGCCAGGATACCCGTGGTAACACCCCTACTCTTTTCTAGAAACACATTGGGATTTTTATTGACCATATAGAGTCAGTACCTTGGTTAGGTCTCATCCGAAGGTCAGCGCCTTTTTACAGAATAGGGTGCCCTTCACTATACTGGGGCATTAGGACCCACACAGACCACAGAGTTAGCTCCCCCTACTGGTCCAATTAACAGCTCTTAGCAGTAACCTTCTTCTCTCCCAGGAGTTACAGGGTGAAACAGCTGATATACTATAACTCAAACTGTGTCTAAGTGTACATAATGTAAACCCAGAGATTAGCGTGTGTCTAAATGTTTCTAAGTTAAACCCAGAGATCAGCATGTGCATGATCTTAGAGCTTAGAGCTGACAATGCTAATGGTGGTGCCCACTACTTTCAAAACTGGTCAATTAAGTTCAATAGCTAGTTAACTATAGTATAAGTGGAATGATGGTTTG
The DNA here is from genome assembly GCF_040954835.1 of Lepisosteus oculatus. Classification (NCBI taxonomy): domain Eukaryota; kingdom Metazoa; phylum Chordata; class Actinopteri; order Semionotiformes; family Lepisosteidae; genus Lepisosteus; species Lepisosteus oculatus. Next base: position 3,614,628 of record NC_090713.1, read on the forward strand.
TGACATAGAGTCCCTAGCTGGCATTAGAAAAAGTGGAGAGACTGTAGTTAGAGGACTAAATCACTTGGGGTTGCAGGTGAAGGGTTGACAGGGGCTGATGTGGTTCTCTCAGCTGAGTGTGGTCAGCAGAGTGTAGTGTGCTCTCTGAAGGCACCAATTCTGTAGGGTTTGAGCATTTACTGGGACAATTATTAATTGTAGCAGTAAATCACAAAATGATTCTTTTGATGGCCTTAGAATCCAACCATGCGATATAACTCAAACAACACACACACACACAGGTACTAATACACGAGGATACATTTATTAATACATAGAATATGCATATAAACCTAACAGATCTTATCGAGAGGGTTATCAGAATACAAAAGGTATATATTCAGTCAGTTACAAAGAGTTACATATATCAAGAGGACATACGTTCAGTATATCATTCATTTAGACTGTTTCGTAAATGAACTTGGTTATAACTTCTACATTAGATACTCAAAACAAGTACATAACTCTTAGGAATTAAATTGATATCAACTGGTTGGGAAAACAATTGAATTCTCGAGCTGTAATGCATTGCAGTTGAATACTCATCCAATCTCTGGGGATTCAGATCTCCTGAAGGCACAAAGAAACAGTTGCAGGCTGTTGCTGTCCAATCCACGCTCTCTGGCTCGGTGCCAGGCTGTGCTGTGCGGCTTGCGACGGTGCGCTGCTGATGCTCACTGACCTGCTAGTTAGTGTTGGCTTTAACTAGCAAAGTTTGCACACAGGAGAAAAGATGACTGTGGGTCCCAGCAAGTCAGGAAGAGGACCGGTTCGTTCCTGATGAAGAGCTAGTTCTGAATAGTGATTCAGCTGTCCACAGTTCCAACCTGTTCATGAAGCTTGCTGCTGGTGCTAACCTAGGGTGGATCCTCTGGTAACTCTCTGGCAACCTCCGCTCTAGACTCTTAGAACAGAGGAAAGTTCTGGCACTCGGACACACTGGCCGTTCCGTGGTTGTCCAGGCTGAGTCTCAGGATGGTCAGGAGGCACGCTGCGAGAATGTCCTGCCCTTGGGAGCCTTCTGCTCCTGGGCCGTCCTGCCCTGGAATTCTCCTTTGAATTCCCTTTAGAATTGTCCGAAAAAGTCTCTCAGGCCCTCTGTGTTGCCTGTTTTTACCTGGAGGAACTTCAGCTCGTTCATTGGCTGAAAGTTCCATGGGCATCAGAGTCCCACGTGGGTTACTCGGCCCTACCAGTCCCTGATTGGTTGATCAAGGTGAGATATGAGTCACTTACTCCTGACACTTAGGAATGCAGTCCAGATGTCCATCTGGCACTCCCTAGACAGATAGGCGCCAATGGATGACCATTGATCTTGATAGCCTGGCTTAGCTAACTGCATCCCCCTTTGGGAGCTGTCCCTTATCAAAAGAAAACATCTTTAAATCAGCCTGCATGAATAGCTTCTCTGTGGCTGCACCACAGAGATGAAGAGAGAGATGAGGCCTCATTTGGGAAAGCACAGCAACACTTAATTCTGTCTTATTAATAAGCCTCGCCGCTACAAGAGTAAGACTGATGAATCTCTGAAGAGATCTGAGGCATAACTCTTTATAAACACGCTCTTTTCACGACCATGAAAAACAGAGTCAGTCTGGACATGAGTATTGTTGACAGCTTCTGTGTTGAAAGCACTAAAAATCAATTATGCAATCTCACCTTTTAGAGAATTCAGCCCTTAGCCAGCCAAGGGAAGACAGATCGAACCTCTGTCTGAGTCATAAACTGTGGAGCTCTAATTAAACAAGAATCCTGTATTTAAGTGTTTAGCTTAAGTAAAATGTGATTTTAAGTGATAGCTGATTATGAATATTCCAATAGCTGTGGAATATGAAATACAAACTGTGTATTTGCATGCTTCAGTCTCTGTTAAACATGGTATCACCTCCACCAGTAATGTGTCTAAACACACAGAGCCAAGTGCTGCTTTAACCAGACTCTCAACACCCCACTCCACTCATGCTATGCTGAATGGAAAAACGTCTCTGCTGATTGTGTCTCACTCGCGTCTCCTTATAGAGCTGCTCTCTGTCTAGTCCTGCTGTTCTGGGAGTGTTCATGCTAAACTGCTCATCTTGCTCTGTCACAACAAACAGCACCAAGCCTTTGTTCCCAGCACTGATTGTTGCAAGGGCTGCTAAACTTAGGAAAACAATTTGCATAGAAAAGACACTTTGCATTGGCAACACATGCTTCAGTGCTCTGGGAGTGTTTATAGCCCTGTGAGTTTAACACTTCATGACTGAGAGCTGCCCTTCATGGCAACAGAATCCACAGCAACAATGACTTTCATCACCATTTTCATCTGGACACTCCTCATCACTTTTCAGGGTATGATTTGTAGTGGAATTTTATCAAAGAAGAGCCAGGAGAGGTATTCTCATTCACTCAGTAAGGTCTTTATTCATATTGGAATATGGAAAAAAGCCATCACCCATCTGTGCAGAGAAGTGAAAGCTGATTCAAAAGCAAGCAGGGAGAGCCCTTGTTTTATATCTTTTTTAAGCTGATGCAACACTTCAAGGACAGGCAAAGTTGTAATTTTCCATTACTTATAGGTTTTTTTTTAACCAAGAAGAGTAGTTATTCAAATAGTTTCTCATACTCCCTTCTTCAAGCAGCAGAGATAAACATTATTAAAACATCCCGTGCTCTTGACGAGTTGGGTGCTGTCACACTTCGTTCTAAGTATCCAGTTGCTTCTGCAGCACAGCTCTGTCCATACATTTTTAGGATAAAACACCTTTTCTCAGTAACTTTCCATTACATTCCCCCTTTTTTATCCTTAAATATGTTCACACCACAGAGTCCTCATAGAGGTCACCTGGTGATTCCCAGGGCTCCTCGGAGTCTGTTCTGAGCAGTGCATATTGATGCATAAACATTTTCATTATCATAGATCGAAGCATAGGAATAATACAAGTCATAAAACAGCACAACAGCAAAAGCACTACAACAACAGGCATGAATAGTTTCAAGAAAAACAGTCCCCATGACCCAAATAATGATTTTAACCATGAAAAGAAAGTGAGTGTATCTTTGATGCCTCTCTCCTTATTCACGCATTAGTTCTTACAGCACAGGTAAATCCCTGTGGGCTGGAGCCCAGCATAATATTATGGGGTTTTTACAAGATAGGTCAACAACTGGGTAATAACTCTTAGAAAAATCTACACATTGTCCCCCTGCCTCAGCTGTGCCGTTTTGCAGAACAATTCAAGCTGAAGTTGTAAAATGTCTCTTTGTTCCGTTCCTGCAAAACATCTTATTATGAACAAACAAACCACAATAATAATTTGCATCTAGGAGAATCACTCCCAAGGGTGACCCCCCTACAGCAGGTTGGGGACCCGCAGTGCGAACCCAACACGAACTCTGATTCTCTCTGCTTGCATACAAATGTGACAGAGCTAAAATGTATGCATTGCCATTCACTCCCTTATCATGGGTGTGCTCATCAATTCTCATTTTCAGTGATCTTTTCAGTCTGTACTTAATTCGTGTCCCACCATCATTTTCTTCTGGGCCTCTACTCTGGGCCTGCAACGTTCCCAGTGGCACGTGACTGGTGTCATCTTCTTCAGGGCCTCCTGATCTGGCCAGTGGTGGTTCCCAAGTCAGGGAACAGTTTAGGGGGCTGTTATTTGCAGTTTCATCTACCCCTGGCGTTTCTTCAGTCTGATGTTTAGTCGATCTTTCAGAGTTCTGTTCCATCGTTCCACTGTTCCAGTAGACTGAGGGTGATGGGTGCAATGAAGGTCCCATCTCACCCCGAACAACGCAGCCACAGCCTGACACACGTTCCCTGTGAAGTGTGTCCCTTGATCACAATACAAGAGGCAGGGCAGTGCCAACCAAGGGCTTATCTCTGTCATCAAGTGTTTGGTAGACACAGAGGCAGTGGCAGCAACCCACTGGGAAAACAGATTATAAGAGCCAAGGTTTCCCATTACAATTGTCAATTTGCCACTGCATGAAAGGTTCCTCAGGAGCAGGCCTTTTGAGCTGTTGCACCCGCACCTGAACTGTAGTTGAGTTCCTTTGATAAGCATCACATCGAGATACCACATAAGTGGATACTGCTTCAAACCAGGTCCCCACCCAGTTTTGGGTAACCGGCACACCATTTGACACACACCCGGGTGTCCGACAGAGTGCATTTGTCAGACTACAAAGGGCGTTAGGCTGTGAGGGCATGCAGGGCATCCAGTGTGCTGGCAGCACCACACCCAATCATCATGCAGCCCCATGAAGCAACCATGTCCATTTCTCTGCTTTAGAGGCCTCAGCCTGAATGTCCTGTAGCTGTCCCCTTTTCACCAACAGAGGTTTCACAGAGGTCTCAGACTCCTGCTCTACCAGGACTGCTCACCTGACAGCTGCATCTGCAAAGTTGTTCCCTCGAGTTACTGGAAACATTTCTTTATTATGTGACTTACACTTTACCACAGCTACTTCAGTCAGCAGCTGCAAAGCTTCTAACAGTTCAGAGACAAACCCAGCATTCTTAACTGGAGTCCCTGCCGTGTTGAGGAAACCCTATTCCTCCACAGCCATCCAAAATTGTGGCATACACCAAATGTATTTATAGTCTATATAAATCGCTACAATTTTCCATTTAGCATATTTACCTTACAAGTTTCAATTAAATATTTTCATTCGGTCTGCTGTTTCTACACCAGATTATTCACAGTTTATACAACCAGGCAGGTAGCCTGCACAACACATAAATACAGCCCCTTGGTCACCACATCGAGGGGTCCTGAATACTAACTCACCAGACGACACCTACCTCCATGCTCCTGCGCCAGCACAGCAGCTCAAAACCCATTTCTTTCACTCACATACAGATTACATACAGATGATCCGTCTGAAAAGGAATTTATCCTGGCTTTATTATGTAGTTGGTTTTATACCCTTTTGTCCGTCCAAAGATCTAATACTTGGAGAAGCCTGGCCTTATGGATACCCTCATTAGGTAAACAATCACAATATCACATAGCTCTATTGAGGTAGTGCACATAAATGCTATTTCATACAGTAATTCCTTATAAATGCTGCAGGGCATCCCAGCCCAATAAGTCTGGGGTGTCCCCCACCCACATCAGTAGTTGAAACTGTACATCTTTTCCCAAGCGTACTGTGACAACTTGTACCTGCTTTAAACACAACCCTTGCCCCCCTTCTCCTGTAGCCCCCTGTTACCCATTAGAAAAATTTATATCATATCTTTATGCTGTTTTAGTCTAAAAACAGGACAGCTGTGCTCCTGTGTCCCCCAGTTACTGCACACTGTAAGATTATTTCACTTTTATTTAAATCCTGAGATAAACCTGGGAAGGCTACAAAGGGGCTTACTAGATTTAATCTATTAGTTCATGTTACAGCTTCTGACATGTTCTTTAAATGTGAAATCAAGCCTCTTTCTTACAATTTCTCCAAAAACGCCGTTTTTTTAACTAACTGCGCACCAGCTAATTAGTAGTTTTATCAGGAGATTTATCCCAGTCCTCATTATTTTCTTGAAGGGGTCTTATATCTTGTTATATTATTAATATAATATACACTATAATTGCGACAAACTGGCGGCTCCTCTTTCTCCTCCTTGGGAGTCTTTTTACCTCCCATTTGCTGTGCTCGTGAGTTATTAAATCAAATCTGTCTCCGCTCTCTGTAATATCAGGAAAGCATAGTTGTACATTCTTGGCAACATCAGGTTTTAACCCACTCAAGTAAATTTGTTTTATTACTGTGTAAGTATCTTCATTCACTTCCTCATCGGCTAACCCCAAGTATACTATCCATAAAGTTATAAACCTTTCTGTAAAATCTGAAACATCCTCACTTCCTTCTGCTGACATGCTGTTTGTTACTTTTCTCCAATCTGTTTTCGGAGGGTAATGCTCTTTCAAAAATCTCCACACTAATTCCTACCCTTCTCCCAGATTCTCTCTTAAGGCGTTCTATTTCTCCTTTTGCCTTTTCTTTTTCTGCATATATAACTTCGTTTCGTTCAGCCATCGCTTTTAGCTTTTCCTTCAGGGATCTTTGCGTCTCATCCCATTCCATTTTCTTTATGATATTCTGTTGAATAAAATAAAACCCTTATCTGTTTATTTTTATCCCAATGTTCATACACTTTTCTACATCCCTGTTCTGACTAAATTCCATCTGAGAGTCCATATTTCTATTTAAGTTTCACTTTGCATTAATCTAATTTCTTTTTTTTTTCTGACACCCAGTCAGTCACCTCTCAGAGTAAAAAGCTCTGGCTCCAGACCGCTTTCTAATTTCAGTGGAGACTTTTTCTTTTTAGTACGCATGGCCATGACTTTAACTGCAGCTTGCTGTTCTTTAGTTTCAAAACGAGCCTTTTTTGAAGCTTCCCATCATTTCTGTGATTCCTCTTTCCATGACATAAGTTTTCCAATTCACTTTCTTTCCTTTCTTCTCCTTCTCTTCTAACTTTCCCCTGTCCATTCTGACCACTTACAAAGATCCTTCATAGTTATGGGCCCCTAATTATCATATATAAATCATGTGCAAGTTCCCTTACACCTATTACCCTAGCTTCACAGTTCATGAACATAAAAATATTTTCTTCTGCCGGGACTCTAACCCAGGCCTAGTGGGACTCTAACCCACCTACTCCTGCTTCTCTGCAGTTATCGTACATGTACTTCGCTGGGCCACTCAGCCCAGCTTTACCTTTAGAGCTCTCATTACCCATTGTTGACAATGTCTTACTGTTTCCAGAAGACTATCACATTTACTTCCCAGACCTGTTATAAGTCCCTGACTTATCAAAGAGAACACCCTTGTGGCTCACTTTTCAAACTATTAGTTTTTTTAAGGATCACTTACTGACGTCAGACAGCTGCCAATTCTCCAGACCGCGTCTCTGTAAGGATAAACAAATTATCCCCCGAGGTTCATCCAATTCACTAAAATTGTCCGGGCCCGGATGGAGTCTCAGCAGTTGTATCTAGCTGCTTCTGCAGCACGGCTCTATCCGTAAACAACATTATTAGGATAAAACACCTTTTCTCAGTAACTTTCCATTACAGATTTAATACTTGTTAAATACTTATTTTTAGAAATATAGATTATTACAAGTTAGGTGAACCAGGTGTACAGAAAGGTGTGAAGTTACTAAAAATAATTTAAAAATTCTAATTATCAATTACCTGCATTTACTGTGTTTTGACTTGATTTCAGAATACAGTGGACAGGTTACTTTGACTCAGACTCTAGCAGTGAAATCTGTTCTCCCTGGACAGTGAAGAAAGATGTGAAGACGGGGGTTTGAATTTAATCTTTTCTGTAGGGGGTTAAGACTTCTAAGTCACAAGCTGGGGTTTATGGTAGGAAAGGGGGTTAACTGATAAGGATTGCAGATGCAAGCTAGGAACCCCCCTGGGTGTAATGTTAAACTGACCATTTGCCCAGAACATCGTAAACTGGCCAAATACCATGAACCCCCCTCTTTACCATCAGACCGAGTGACGTCAGAAACGGAGAAGAAAACTGTATATAACCCAAAAGTTTGTAACAGTACGGGAAACAATACTTCGGGTTTGTTGTTTCTTGCGGGAAACAAGACTTTGGCTTTATTGTTCCTTGCATGCAATAAACTCATCCGTTTTACTTCATCTCGGGATCAAGAACCTTATTTCTTCTGTTACAACAACAGTCAGTCACTGTGAGCTGTAGGACCAGTATTGCAGTGTACAACAATAATCACCTAAACAGGAACTAACAGTTGCTGTGCAGTCCTTCTGAAGGAGGTTTTTGTATGGGTGTGTAACACTGTGAGAATGGCCATTTACTGTTGATGTTGTGATGACTCTGACAGTAATAATCTGCTGCATCTTCAGTGCATGCAAGACGACCTAGGAATATTTCTGAAATAGAAGCGCTCTTCAAGGAAGAGTGGAAAAAAATTATAAAACAATAATAGAAAGACTGTATGCTGGCTACAAGAAATGTTTGGAGGCTCTGATTTCTGCCAAAGGGGGTGTTACTAAGCACTGACTGACAGGGTGTCCAAACATTTGCACATGTCACATTTACTTGTTCATTTTTTACAGTCTGTTAAATTCAGCAAATAAATAGTAACTGTGCATTAAAATTTGTTGAAATATGTCAAGTTTAAGTTTGTTCGCAGCAGAGGTTGTGTTAACTTCTTTTCACTTAGAAAATCAACAAAACATGTAATATGGCCAGGTGTGCCCAAAGTTTTGCATACAACTGTATACCCCTATGACAGATAGTATGGCTTACATGTTCATAGAGTAAGTTAAGACATTTTTTGTTGTATATGAAGACACAGAGATAAGTGCTGCTTAACAAGTCTCCTCATTCCCTACTCCATTCCAGCTGTGTTGAGTGGAATAAAGGCTCAGCTGATTGTGTCTCATCATCTGCCCCTTATAAAGCTGTTCTCTATCTAGTCCTGCTGTCTTGGGAGTGTTCATTCTAAACTGCTCATCTTGACCTGTCACAACACACTGCACCAAGCCTGTGTTTCCAGCACTGACTGGCTACAAGTGTTGCTGAACCCAGGAAGACAATTTGCATAGAAAAGAGCGGAGGTTCCTTTAATGTATTTTCATAGAAAATGAAATCACTTTGGTGCCACCAGAGGGCACACTACCCCATAGTCTCTCTATGAAGTCAGAGATGCCCTGTTTAAATGTCTCTCTCTCCAGCACCACACACAAAGTGCTGGAATTGAGGAGGGACTTAATCACCTGTGTCACTGAACATTAAGAAAGACTTAACTGATGTCTTATAATGGCAATTTAAATTTCAAGTTTTAATCTTTCATTCCTGCTGTATCTGGACACATAGAGCCAAGTGCTGCTTTAACCAGACTCTCCACACTCCACTCCATTCCAGCTGTGTTGAGTGGAATAAGGGCTCAGCTGATTGTGTCTCATCCTCTGCTCCTTATAGAGCTGCTCTCTGTCTAGTCCTGCTGTTCTGGGAATGTTCATGCTAAACTGCTCATCTTGCTCTGTCACAACAAACAGCACCAAGCCTTTGTTCCCAGCACTGATTGTTGCAAGGGCTGCTAAACGTAGGAAAACAATTTGCATAGAAAAGACACTTTGCATTGGCAGCACATGCTTCAGTGCTCTGGGAGTGTTTATAGCCCTGTGAGTTTAACACTTCATGTTTGAGAGCTGCCCTTCATGGCATCAGAACCCACAGCAACAATTACTTTTATCACCTTCTTCATTTGGGCACTCTTCATCACTGCTCAGGGTAGGATTGGGCTTGGATATTTTAAAAATGTTACAACATTTTTATTTCATGTGGAAAAATAGGAGTTGAGTTAATTTAGTTGAATATATTGTTTTTTGTATGGCTGTCATATTGTGTTTTAATGATTGACAGAATCCAGTGGACAAGTTACTGTGACTCAGACTCCAACAGTGAGATCTACTGCCCCAGGACAGAAAGTTACTGTGAGCTGTAGGACCAGTCCTGCAGTGTACAGCAATAATTACCTAAACTGGTACCAACAGAAAACTGGAGAAGCTCCTAAACTCCTGATCTATGGAGCAACTAACCGTCAGACTGGGATCCCAGAGCGTTTCAGTGGCAGTGGGTCTGGGGCTGACTTCACTCTGACCATCACAGGAGTCCAGGCTGAAGATGCAGCAGATTATTACTGTCAGAGTTACCACTACATCAACAGCAAAGATCTGTTCACACAGTGTTACACAGCCGTACAAAAACCTCCCTCAGCAGGACTGCACTGCTACAGCTGGGACCCACTGCAGGTGCACTTACAAGTTTGTTTTATTACTGTAAGAGATCACTTAACACAGTCACACTATTTAAGCAACCATGATTAAATTATTTTTCAATAATTTTGAGTGTGAGGCTTGAGAGAGAGATGCTGATTATATATAATGTTATTTTATATATTATTATATGTATTATTTACCTTCTTGTGAGAATTGTGTTCTCTGGTGGCACCAAAAAATTCATCCATTTATTTTCTAACCAGTACAGGGTTGCAAAGTTTTTGACAAATAAGCCTTTTGGTTTGCAAGAATGTTTTTGTTGTCACGGATGTCAGAAGGGACGAACCGTGGAATGGCAGGTGAGCGGAAAAAGACCCTATGCAAAACGGCAGAATAGGGGGTTAGCCTGGGCTCAGCAGTATATGACTTCAGGAAATGCCGTATAGAAACCTATGCCCTCAGGCCATGGACAGAGTGGTGACCTGGTGCTAGGCGGGTCTCAGGACATCCGAATGTCAATGCTGAGCGAAGGCGAATAAATGACTGTCAGAGTTACCACTACATCAACAGCAAAGATCTGTTCACACAGTGTTATACGGCCATACAAAAACCTCCCTCAATAGGACTGCACAGAGACTGCACTGTTGCAGATGGGACCTAATGCAGGTTCTGAGGGTGAAGGCAAAGACACAGCCTATGGAGCTCAGCTGCACACAAACACTGATATTAGTTCAATGAATATTATGAAGCTGAGAAGAACTCCATACTCATGAGTCATCTGAAAGTAGTTTGTGTTGTTATTATTATTAACCTACAAACAAATATTATTATTTCTTAGGCTAAAGCATTGTGCCTCACAGTGCTTGGGACCTGGGTTCAATTTCTTGGGTACTATATATGTGGAGTTTGCACGTTCTCCCAGTATTTGCATGGCTTTCTTATGGGTGCTCCAGTTTCCTCCCCCATAATGCTAGAGTAATCATCTGTTGGTAAAACTGGCCCTGGTGTGAGTGTGAGTGTGTTTGCCCTGCGATGGACTGGTGTCCTGTCCAGGGAGTATCCTCCCTTGAGCCCCTTGTGACCCCGTGCTGAATAAAACAGCAAGAAAATACACAGATGGGCGGATAAAACATTTAGTTGGATTGTTGGACTGACAGACTTTTTAGTCTGGGTAAAAATTCTCACAAGCAGGAAAACAAAACACTTTAAATATCAGAGATGTCACATGTGATCAGTATCTCTCACTTCACTTTCACACTTAAAATGATTCAAAAGAGAAGTTTTTTATTTGCATGATTGTCTAAAATGATCTAATATAATAACAAAATAAATTTCTAAGTGCACCTGCAGTAGGTCCCAGCTTCAGCACTACAGTCGCTGTCCAGTCCTGCTGAGGGAGGTTTTTGTATGGGTGTGTAACACTGTGTGAACACATGGGTATTGCTGAGGTAGTGTTGACTCTGACAGTAATAATCTGCTGCATCTTCAGCCTGGACTCCTGTGATGGTCAGACTGAAGTCAGTCCCAGATCCACTGCCACTGAAATGCTCTGGGATCCCAGTCTGATGGTTAGTTGCTCCATAGCTCAGGAGTTTAGGAGCTTCTCCAGCTTTCTGTTGGTACCAGCTTAGGTGATTATTGTTGTAAACTGCAGGACTGGTTATACAGCTCACAGTAACTGTCTGTCCTGGAGCAAAAGATATTACTGGAGGCTGAATCGGAGAAATCTGTCCATTTCATTCTGTAAATCAATAACACATAATATGATAGACATACAAGAAACAATATATTCAAAATATATTCACATTCACATATTCACAAGATATTCACTCCTTATTTTTCCACATGAAATAAAAATATTGTAAAATCTTCAAAACATCCAAACCCAATCCTACCCTGAGCAGTGATGAAGAGTGCCCAGATGAAGATGGTGATAAAAGTCATTGTTGCTGTGGGTTCTGATGCCATGAAGGGCAGCTCTCAGTCATGAAGTGTTAAACTCACAGGGCTATAAACACTCCCAGAGCACTGAAGCATGTGCTGCCAATGCAAAGTGTCTCTTCTTTCAGCAGCACTTGTAGCCAGTCAGTGTTGGAAACACAGGCTTGGTGTTGTGACAAAGCAAGATGAGCACAAGATGAGCAGTTTAGCATTAGCACTCCCAGGACAGAAAGACTAGACAGAGAGCACTTTTATAAGGGGCAGAAGATAAGACATCAGATGAGCCCTTATTCCACTCAAGAAAGCAGAGTGTGGAGAGTCTGGTTAAAGCAGCACTTACAGTATATCTTTGTCGTCATATACAACAACACAAATGTCTTTACTTACTTTATGATCATGTAAGCCATACCGGGGTGTGTGTGCTCATTTCTTGCTAATAAGTAAGTCTGCTTGCCTGCATCTTTGAATAATGGGGCATTTGTTATCCCTTGTAGCTCCTCAAAGGCCAGAAGAACTGTTAACCTCTCTCTAAAGGAGAAACAAGAGTTGCACAGACACAGAAATAAAACATTTTGCCCATGAACAAAGTAGGCCTGGTGATTCTCACATAATGAAAAGAGCCCCCTACTCCAGAGAAAAGGAATGCAAGACAAATACCTTTGTTAAGCTTCAGTTTTAAGAAACTGGGCAAACACACCTTAATAAAATAATTCATATAGACACCAACGTTTACCATTCTGTAAATGTAAAAATTCGATAAGGATCACATTTTAATATTGAAAAGTGCATTAAACCTCAAGACAGAAGGGAAATCAAAGAAAATGCCAATAGATATCACTTGTTTGATCTTGAATTACACGTTTATTTATTATAGACACAGATGGCAGAGTCAGAATTCTGATTACAAGAAGCATTACTGTAAGCATTTTGAATTTAACAAATAGATTATTCTGATCCAGCTACATTCTGTTCACACTTTATACAAATGATTGTACAAGCAGTAGTCAAAGAAACTTAATTTTCAAATTCTCAGATGATACAGCTGTTCTTGGCTTAATGCATAGAGGTATCAGCTCATCTGTATACATGTCAGAAATCCAAAGGTTTGTGCAATCGTGTGACAATGATCGCTTAATTCTGAATGTTAAAAAAAAAACAAAAGAAATAGTTTTTGATCCCAGAGCAGTCGGTGATCACTCACATGTAGTAATCCACAACGAAATTATCACTCAGGTCGATTCATATACTGTAAGTACTTAGGTGTACACATAGATAGTAACCTGTGCTGGACTACTCATGTAAAGAGTGTTTGCTCCAAAGTTCAGCAGCGCTTACATTTCCTGCGAAGGCTAAGAGTGTTTGGGATTTGATAGGAAGTAATTCTACTCTTTCACCGTGTTGTAATCGAGAGCATTATCAGATATGGTATTACAGTGTGGATTGGTAATTTATCAGTTCATTTAAAATCAGAAATTACCCGCCTCATCCAGACAGCTTTGTAGGTCATGGGAGTGAAACAGCACCCCTCCATACAGACAATCTTTGAAAAATCCATAATCAAACAGGCAGGAAAAAATATTTTAGATCCTTCCCACATCCTCAACTCTGAATATCAACTTCTTCCTTTTTGCAAATGTTTTAGGGTTCCCAAATGTACAGTAAGTCAAACAGATACAAACATTCCTTTGTTCCACTATCCATTAAAGCTGTCAACGCAAATGTCAAGGATAAACACCATTTTGACTCTTACAACCCACTTGAATGCAATATGTTTTGTGATGTGTTATAAATGTTACATGTTGTTATGTGTTATACTGTAGATGTGCAATAGAGTGATGTGCAATGTTTTTCTTTTTTGCAATAGAATAATGTACAGTTGTTTTTCTTTTCTTCTTTTTTTTTGTTTTGTTTGCATTCTATTTAAATGTACAGGAGTGCTGGGTGTTCATAAAAAAATCCCTCAGGGGTCATTACAATCTTATCTTAACTTACATTGACTGAGGACACAAGGCTGGAAAACTGAGTCATCCCTCTAGTGACTAAATGAGGTACAACACCATCTCATTGCCAAGAATGGATGAAGCACTGGATGGGTTACCACATCACTCCATTCCCTTAGAAAAAGGTAAACTCAAAAGAGTCCATTAAAATTAAAATTCAGGACCGTAAGTATTCAAGGAGACATGGGCTGTGGTAGTTTGGTATAAAATGAATGGGAAAACATGGGTAATTAAAAAATCTATATATAATGATGGAAAAAAGAAATGCAACATCTCCTCCTACACACTCTGGCCCTCCTGTCTGTGTGGAACAGGCTGAAGAGGACATGATGCCACTGCTGACAAGTCCATTTCAGCATCTGTGTGGCCCAAGCCAGTCAGGTGTGATGCCTAGGAGGTGTGAACAGAGGGTCTCTGACAGGTGACCTTGCTCTAAGTCCAGCAGCATGGAGTCTCACTGTCCTGTCACTGACGTGGGCATTGTGTCTGCCAGCAGTTTCAGCAGCATTACGGGTGGTAGATCTGAAACGATCTCTCAGATGGACCAGTGTGATGTGTCAGTCCTGCTCTGGTGTGGTCACTCGACGGCGACCGGATCTTGGACGATCATCTGTCCTGATTGTCTGCTGAAACCTTCTTTGCAGCTGGGACACAGTGGAGCTGCTTAATGACCAGGTAGTCAGGTCTTCAGTGTGACAGCTCATCCAGTGGACAGTATCTCCCACAGTACAGTGCCTTTTGTCGCCTTTCATGGGGGGTTCTGACTCAGAGGCATTCAGTCATTATCCTACAGAAGGCAGCTTCACACCACTGGCTCCTCAGCCAAGACCAGACACCACAAGTCTGTTCATGGATCCTCTCGTACTGAGCAGGATTACTGCAATGTCCTGGAAATCTGATCCAAGAATCCTGTTCCACCTGCTGGTCCACCAACACCTATCACAGCAGTAAACTGCTTTGGATATGAGATCTCTGATCTCATTACTGACATTGACTAAACTTGCCGAATTTCTTAAAAGTGACGAGATCAGACTAGAAGGTGGAAGTGCTGCTGTGAGACCTCTGCTGGAGTCTTCCAAGAGGAAAAAGAAAAACTACCCTGGTTCACTGAAAACAATCTCAAATCCCTAATACGTTCTTAGATGGAATGCAAGTTATCAATATCTTTGTCCTTAATAAATAATAATCAGTTAATCTTATTATCTCATTATGTCAAGGGCTCCGACTGGGCTCAGTGTACTGACTCAGGATACAGGGATGTTAAGATACGTTTTTTCCCTCCCCTTGACACAGGGACAACAACGATTTTTGCCTCCTCTGAGTTTGGGGAGGGAACTACCTGCTTTTGTGTCAGATGGTTTAGGAGGGTTTCATGACCTGTTAGTCATATTCTAGGAGAACAGCTCATGTGACTAAACCTTGTACAAACGTTGCCAGACACTATGGAGTAAGCCACTCCACTGTGCTCCTAGAATGTCACCTAGAAGGGCAATTGGCATGCTGCAGGCAGGCATGTGATGTGCCAGCGTTGCCAGACACTATTTGATACCATCATGATGTTTGAATGAACAGGTGATAACCCAGGTGGCCTGGATTTCCCTTAATTCATTATATGGTCTCTGGTCTCAGAAGCAGAAAACTATAACTTCTGTTGTCATTACAGATATTCACAATAAAAATGAAAATGAATAGAGACGTGTTTATTGTTGGATCTATAGCTCTATATAGAAACCGCATCATCAATTCACTTGAATAGTATACACTGACTTGCAAAATTATTCACCCCCTTCCAATGACATCCCATTGTGTTGAAATACAAATGATCTCTTCCCATCATTCCAGTGAATTTTTTTATCACAATTTCGATACTCAACCTGTACTTTCTATAGTGGTTATGGGTGAAGACCTCTTGACAGATTTCAGTATGAGATTTTTTTTTGCTAACAATGTATTTTACCCATTAAGGTATTCAGTTTGTCATCTTTTGTTTTAATAAAATAATAATAAAGTAATCTATTCAGGTGGATGTTAACCTGCATGGTTTTTGCCTTCTGCATCTCCTACTGGACTCTCTCTTGTTAGGGTTTCTGGGTCTCCAGCTCTACTCCTCAGCCACAGCCAGAACCTTCCATTTTCCGCCTCTTCCATTAGATCCTTTACTGCCGTCTTCAGTGTTATGCCCTCCACTCCCACATCCCTGAGAAGGTGTAACGACTGTCATGGGAGCTGGTTCTGACTCCCGAATGAGTTGTTTAGGACTGTATGCAGACGGTATAATCCGGAAGGGACTGGAGTTGGATATCAGAGGAAACACAGCAGGAACAGGACAGGATGACAGACAGGGGTCAGGGGGGCATAATGGATGTGATCCAGTGCTCTGGGGGCATGGCGCAGGTGAACAAGTCCAACACAGTCCAACAAAGGAAACCAGGGTGCAGTCCATAATCCAAAACCGGGAGGTCCATCCAAGTCAAGGATGATTAAAATCCCCGGGAAGGGGGGACTCGATCAGCAACAGGTTAAAAGGATAACGGGACAAGGCGCTCCGAGCCCCAGACCCAGAAGCTGAGCCGCGAGCTACGAAAACATCACATTTAAATAGTAATCAGCAAACACATGGCAGGTGGACGTAATAACAAAACTAAAATACAAAAGGGTAGGAGCGTCCCCTAGAGGAGGGTTGACGATCATGACAACGATGATGTACCTGTACTTGTAAAGCCTCTGCATCCCACTTCCACAGGGTAGATGAAGGGTCTCCAGCCACCTTCTCTACATTCTGATTATCTCAGCCTCTTCGTCTCTTATGCAGCTTCCATCTCCTCCCATGGGACTGTCAATTCCATGAGGAGTACAGCCTTGGTCTCTTCTGCCCACATCAATAAATCAGGACACAAGGCTGTACTGCAGACTTCCCTAGGATGATTGGAGGTGCCTGACAAGGTCCACCTCCATTTATTATTATTATTTAAGTTATACGGCGCTTCTCTTGACACTCAAAGCACTTTACAGGGGATGTGGACACCAGGGATAACACCCCTACTCTTTTCAAGAAACTTGCTTGAAATATGGGATTTTTAATGACCATATAGAGTCAGCACCTTGGTTAGGTCTCATCCAAAGGACTGCACCTTTTTACAGTTCAGTGTCCCCGTCACTATACTGGGGCATAAGGCCCACACAGACCATAGAGTTAGCTCCCCCTACTGGTCCAATTAACAGCTCTTCCAGCAGCAACCTTCTTCTCTCCCAGGAGTTACAGGGTGAAATAGCTGATATACTGTAACTCAAACTTTGTCTAAGTGTACATAATGTAAACCCAGAGATTAGCGTGTCTAAATGTTTCTAATGTAAACCCAGAGATCAGCATGAGTATGATCTTAGAGATTAGGGCTGACTATGCTAATTGTGCTGCCCACTACTTTCAAAACTGGTCAATTAGCTCCAATAACTAGTTAAGTGTAAGAGGACTGATGGTTTGTGACATACAGCACATAGATGGCAATAGAAAATTGTGGAGAGACTATAGTTACAATGGTTAAACCACTAGGGGATGCAGGGAGACCATCACTCATTGAAGGGCTGAAAGTGGCAAGATGTTCTTTCAGCTGGGTGAATCAGCAAGGCCAGACTGATGAATCTCACTGGTCATTCCCATCTGAAGAAATCTGAGGCACAACCCTTTATAAACAAGATCATTTCAGGACTATCGTAGACAGAGTCTGTCTGGACATGTGGACTGTTAACAGCTTCTGTGTTAAACACACTAAAGATCAATGATGCAATCTCACCTGTTAGAGAATCCAGCCCTTAGCCAGCCAAGGGGAGACAGATGAAACCTCTGTCTGAGATATAAACTGTGGAGCTGCTGTAATTAAATGAGAATAGGGAGCCTCACATTGAGGCTTGCTGGTTGAGATCCCAAAATTACACAATACATGGTTTAGATCTAACACAGGATTTACAAACAAGAAAAAATAAGCCTGTATTTAAGTGTTTATCTTAAGTAAAATGTGCTTTTAAGTAATAGCTGATTGTGGATTATGAAATATAATGTTGTATTTGCATGCTTCAGTGTCTGTTAAACATGGTATCATCTCAACAAGTAATGTGTCTGAACATACAGAGCCAAGAGCTGCTTTAACCAGACTCTCCACACTCCACTCCATTCCAGCTGTGTTGAGTGGGATAAGGGCTCAGCTGATTGTGTCTCATCCTCTGCTCCTTATAAAGCTGCTCTCTGTCTAGTCCTGCTGTCCTGAGAGTGTTCATGCTAAACTGTTCATCTTGCTCTGACACATCACACAGCATCAAGCCTGTGTTTCCAGTAATGACCTTCATTACTATTTTCATCTGGACACTCCTCATCTCTGCTCAGGGTATGATCTAATGCTTATTTTTTTACACTATACTGTAGATTCTTGCAAATTAGGTGAACCAGATGTACAGAAAAGTGTGAAATTACTAAAGGTAATTCAAACATTCTAAGTATCAATCACCTGCGTTTACTGTGTTTTGTTTTGTTTCCAGAATCCAGTGGACAGGTTACTGTCACTCAGACTCCAGCAGTGAGATCTGTTCTCCCTGGACAGACACTCACTGTCAGCTGTAAGACCAGTCCTGCAGTGTACATATATGACTCTAAGCACAGATTAGCCTGGTATCAACAGAAAGCTGGAGAATCTCCTAAACTCCTGATCTATTATGCAACTACCCGTCAGACTGGGATCCCAGAGCGTTTCAGTGGCAGTGGATCTGGGACTGACTTCAGTCTGACCATCACAGGAGTCCAGGCTGAAGATGCAGCAGATTATTACTGTCAGAGTCAACACTACCTCAGCAATACCCATGTGTTCACACAGTGTTACACACCCATACAAAAACCTCCCTCAGCAGGACTGGACAGCGACTGTAGTGCTGAAGCTGGGACCTACTGCAGGTGCACTTAGAAATTTATTTTGTTATTATATTAGATCATTTTAGACAATCATGCAAATAAAAAACTTCTCTTTTGAATCATTTTAAGTGTGAAAGTGAAGTGAGAGATACTGATCACATGTGACATCTCTGATATTTAAAGTGTTTTGTTTTCCTGCTTGTGAGAATTTTTACCCAGACTAAAAAGTCTGTCAGTCCAACAATCCAACTAAATGTTTTATCCGCCCATCTGTGTATTTTCTTGCTGTTTTATTCAGCACGGGGTCACAAGGGGCTCAAGGGAGGATACTCCCTGGACAGGACACCAGTCCATCGCAGGGCAAACACACTCACACTCACACCAGGGCCAGTTTTACCAACAGATGATTACTCTAGCATTATGGGGGAGGAAACTGGAGCACCCATAAGAAAGCCATGCAAATACTGGGAGAACGTGCAAACTCCACATATATAGTACCCAAGAAATTGAACCCAGGTCCCAAGCACTGTGAGGCACAATGCTTTAGCCTAAGAAATAATAATATTTGTTTGTAGGTTAATAATAATAACAACACAAACTACTTTCAGATGACTCATGAGTATGGAGTTCTTCTCAGCTTCATAATATTCATTGAACTAATATCAGTGTTTGTGTGCAGCTGAGCTCCATAGGCTGTGTCTTTGCCTTCACCCTCAGAACCTGCATTAGGTCCCATCTGCAACAGTGCAGTCTCTGTGCAGTCCTATTGAGGGAGGTTTTTGTATGGCCGTATAACACTGTGTGAACAGATCTTTGCTGTTGATGTAGTGGTAACTCTGACAGTCATTTATTCGCCTTCGCTCAGCATTGACATTCGGATGTCCTGAGACCCGCCTAGCACCAGGTCACCACTCTGTCCATGGCCTGAGGGCATAGGTTTCTATACGGCATTTCCTGAAGTCATATACTGCTGAGCCCAGGCTAACCCCCTATTCTGCCGTTTTGCATAGGGTCTTTTTCCGCTCACCTGCCATTCCACGGTTCGTCCCTTCTGACATCCGTGACAACAAAAACATTCTTGCAAACCAAAAGGCTTATTTGTCAAAAACTTTGCAACCCTGTACTGGTTAGAAAATAAATGGATGAATTTTTTGGTGCCACCAGAGAACACAATTCTCACAAGAAGGTAAATAATACATATAATAATATATAAAATAACATTATATATAATCAGCATCTCTCTCTCAAGCCTCACACTCAAAATTATTGAAAAATAATTTAATCATGGTTGCTTAAATAGTGTGACTGTGTTAAGTGATCTCTTACAGTAATAAAACAAACTTGTAAGTGCACCTGCAGTGGGTCCCAGCTGTAGCAGTGCAGTCCTGCTGAGGGAGGTTTTTGTACGGCTGTGTAACACTGTGTGAACAGATCTTTGCTGTTGATGTAGTGGTAACTCTGACAGTAATAATCTGCTGCATCTTCAGCCTGGACTCCTGTGATGGTCAGAGTGAAGTCAGCCCCAGACCCACTGCCACTGAAACGCTCTGGGATCCCAGTCTGACGGTTAGTTGCTCCATAGATCAGGAGTTTAGGAGCTTCTCCAGTTTTCTGTTGGTACCAGTTTAGGTAATTATTGCTGTACACTGCAGGACTGGTCCTACAGCTCACAGTAACTTTCTGTCCTGGGGCAGTAGATCTCACTGTTGGAGTCTGAGTCACAGTAACTTGTCCACTGGATTCTGTCAATCATTAAAACACAATATGACAGCCATACAAAAAACAATATATTCAACTAAATTAACTCAACTCCTATTTTTCCACATGAAATAAAAATGTTGTAACATTTTTAAAATATCCAAGCCCAATCCTACCCTGAGCAGTGATGAAGAGTGCCCAAATGAAGAAGGTGATAAAAGTAATTGTTGCTGTGGGTTCTGATGCCATGAAGGGCAGCTCTCAAACATGAAGTGTTAAACTCACAGGGCTATAAACACTCCCAGAGCACTGAAGCATGTGCTGCCAATGCAAAGTGTCTTTTCTATGCAAATTGTTTTCCTACGTTTAGCAGCCCTTGCAACAATCAGTGCTGGGAACAAAGGCTTGGTGCTGTTTGTTGTGACAGAGCAAGATGAGCAGTTTAGCATGAACATTCCCAGAACAGCAGGACTAGACAGAGAGCAGCTCTATAAGGAGCAGAGGATGAGACACAATCAGCTGAGCCCTTATTCCACTCAACACAGCTGGAATGGAGTGGAGTGTGGAGAGTCTGGTTAAAGCAGCACTTGGCTCTATGTGTCCAGATACAGCAGGAATGAAAGATTAAAACTTGAAATTTAAATTGCCATTATAAGACATCAGTTAAGTCTTTCTTAATGTTCAGTGACACAGGTGATTAAGTCCCTCCTCAATTCCAGCACTTTGTGTGTGGTGCTGGAGAGAGAGACATTTAAACAGGGCATCTCTGACTTCATAGAGAGACTATGGGGTAGTGTGCCCTCTGGTGGCACCAAAGTGATTTCATTTTCTATGAAAATACATTAAAGGAACCTCCGCTCTTTTCTATGCAAATTGTCTTCCTGGGTTCAGCAACACTTGTAGCCAGTCAGTGCTGGAAACACAGGCTTGGTGCAGTGTGTTGTGACAGGTCAAGATGAGCAGTTTAGAATGAACACTCCCAAGACAGCAGGACTAGATAGAGAACAGCTTTATAAGGGGCAGATGATGAGACACAATCAGCTGAGCCTTTATTCCACTCAACACAGCTGGAATGGAGTAGGGAATGAGGAGACTTGTTAAGCAGCACTTATCTCTGTGTCTTCATATACAACAAAAAATGTCTTAACTTACTCTATGAACATGTAAGCCATACTATCTGTCATAGGGGTATACAGTTGTATGCAAAACTTTGGGCACACCTGGCCATATTACATGTTTTGTTGATTTTCTAAGTGAAAAGAAGTTAACACAACCTCTGCTGCGAACAAACTTAAACTTGACATATTTCAACAAATTTTAATGCACAGTTACTATTTATTTGCTGAATTTAACAGACTGTAAAAAATGAACAAGTAAATGTGACATGTGCAAATGTTTGGACACCCTGTCAGTCAGTGCTTAGTAACACCCCCTTTGGCAGAAATCAGAGCCTCCAAACATTTCTTGTAGCCAGCATACAGTCTTTCTATTATTGTTTTATAATTTTTTTCCACTCTTCCTTGAAGAGCGCTTCTATTTCAGAAATATTCCTAGGTCGTCTTGCATGCACTGAATGTTTGAAATTTACCCTCAGATTTTCAATAAAATTCAAGTCGGTGATCTGTGAAGGCCATTCCAAAACCTAAATCTTTAATTTCTTGATGTAGTTCATGGTTGATTTTCAGCTATGTTTTGGATCATTGTCTTGTTGTAATATCTAAACTCTTTTCAGCTTCAGTTTCTTCAGTGACTGTGGGACATTAGCTTCCAGGTTTTGTTGATACTTAATAGAATCCATTCTTCCCTCTACCCTCACAATATTTCCTGTGCCACTGGCTGCCACACAACCCCAAAGCATAATACTGTAGATCCACCCCCATGCTTAACAGTTGGCAAGGTATTCTTTTCTTCAAATGCTTCTTTTTTTCTACAAACGTACGTTTGGTGATAGTAGCTAAAGAGCTCAACTTTTATTTCATCAGACCGCAGCACTTGGTTCCAGAATGCCTCTGGCTTATCTAAGTGTTGTGTGGCATACTTCAGACATTGACTTTTGTGATGAGATTGCAGGTAAGGTTTCCTTCTGATGACTCTTCCATGCAGACCATGTTTGTGCAAGCAACGCTTCACAGTGGACCGGTGCACCACTACTCCCATGCCAGCTAAACCTTCCTGCAGGTCCTTTGCAGTGATATGGGGGTTTTGCTTTGCATTCCTGACCAGTCTACGAGCAGTTCTATCGAACATTATTCTTGGTCTTACAGATCTTGTGTTGATTTCAATAGTTCCCCTTAACTTCCATTTTTTAATGACATTTTGGACAGTGGAAATTGCACGCAGGAAGCATTTAGATATCTTTTTATAGCCTTCCCCTGCTTTGGAATAATCAATTATCTTGACTTTATCCTGTTTTCTGATCCTCAGTCAGCTGCTTTGAGCAGCCCATGGTTCTTGAGTATAAGCACAACACCCTGAGAGGTTTGGAGAGTCAGAGAATTTATTACATTCTGGAATTGTCATCACCTGACGAGTCAATTAAGTTCTGAGACCTTACAAAAAAAGAACACTAGTGGATCAACTGGAAGGGTACCCAAAATTTTGCATATGCCACATTTAGTCTGTTAAATTTAGCAAATAAATAGTAACTGTGCATTACGATTTGCATAAATACAGTATGTCACGTTTAAGTTTGTTCACTGCAGAGGTTGTGTTAACTTCTTTTCACTTAGAAAATCAACAAAAGATGTAATTTGTCCAGTGGTGCCCAAACTTTGCATAAAACTGTATGTGCTCACCCTACGAAAGAACCCCTATTCCAGAGACAAGATCTGAAACTTGGGGCCATTACTTAGCAAGGAATGCAAGACAAAAACCTTTGTTACGCATCAGTTTTAAGAATCTGGGCAAATATATGTTAAAATCATTCATATAGACACCAACGTTTACCATTCTGTTGGTCTATTAAAAGAAAAAATCAAATTTTATATGATTTCTTAATCACATTTCTTCTATCTCTGTGTGGTATGGAAGCACAGACATCCTAACAAGGAAAAGACTTAAACACAATGTTACAAAGGCCTCAAAGATCACTCGCACCGTGCTCTCCACAGTTGAATCCTTGTACACCCAACGTACCACCATGTGTGCTAACAAGATTATTGCGGATCCATCTCACCCCGCGCATGACTTAATTCAGCTGCTCCTCTCAGGTAGACGTTTCAGATCACTGAATCCAAAACTTCACATTTCAAGAACAGCTTCTTCTCGTCTGCTATTAGGCTGTTCAACAAGTAATGTGCCCCCAACCATCAGAAACATAGTATTGTGCTTAATGAGCTGTATCACATTTGAATTGCACTGATTTGTCTATAGGTTTATTCCATGCTGAAAAGCGAAGAAAGAAAACACAACGTTTCGGCCATGGAGCCTTCTTCAGGTATGAGAAAGTCAGGGCCATAAGCAAAGTTAATGGAGCATAGGAGAACAAAAGCTGGGAGAGAGGATGGGCGAGGGGTGGCAGCAGGGGACATACAGAGTGGCCAATCAGGTGGTATGAAGTCAGGATAGATGAAGAGAGGTGTGAAATGAAACCTACAATGAATAAATTTAAAAAAAGTGTGGGGAAAAGTGTGGATGTTTGCTGAAGTCGGTCAAGGGAGTCAAGGGAGTTGTGAACAAGAATGTTATGCAGATTAGGTGGTCGGCGATATGAGATGATGGGGGGTCAGAAAAGATGGCCCCAATGGAGGGATCATCCTGTAGGATGGAAAAGTTGTCGTTAATAGTCCTGGGGATAGGAAGTGTGTTGGTGTGGTAGGGAAGCACCAAAGAAATGCGGGTTTTACGGCAGTAGTTCCTGCTTTAGTTGATGGCCCGAGGGATGTTATTGACTCGGGCAAGGACTCTATCAAAAACACTGCTAGGGTATCCTCTGTTGATGAAAAAAGAGTACATTTTGAGGGCTTGGTTTCCTCAAATCAGCCACCCACCTGATTTGTCTATGTTTCCATTGTATCAACTTGGCATTTATTTAGTATTCTTTGCACATGCAATTATAGGGTGATTTTTTATGTTCTGTATTGGGTACTGTCTTTCATTGTCTTCTATTTATAATCTGTATTGCATATTGTGCATGTAGGTCCTGTAGTTATGTTCTGTATGTTATTGTCACATGTCTGTAGCAAAGCTGTACCAACAACAATTTCCACCAGCCTCAGTCATGTGGCAATAAAGATTCTATTCTATTCTATTCTACTTATGCTGAAAAGTAACACAACCAACTGCATTAAACCTCAAGACACAAGGGATATCAAAGCAAATGCCAAGATATCACTTGTTTGGCTCGAATCACCAAAGCTGGAAAACTCATCCCTCTAGTGGCTAAATGAGGTAAAACACCCTCTCATTGCCAAGAACGCATGACGTACTAGATGTTCCACTTCACATACTCCATTCCCTTAGAAAAAGGTAAACTCAAAACAGTCAATTAAAATTAAAATTCAGGACCATAATTATTCAAGGACCAGGGACGACAGGATACAAGGAAGCCAGTAGGCCAAGGAGAAAAAGTACCAAACAGCTCAACTGGACCAGGGAAGCAAAATCTAATATGCTGCTCCACCCTCTCCAGCCAGCAGCCCATCCATAGCAACACTGGATCAGCTCCAGATCTGGGTCACACAGCTCCTCTCCTTAACAAATCTCCACGGATCATGTGATCCCTACTTCCCCGCTATCCAGAACATAAGAGATAGGAACACACCAAGCTTATGTAGTTTGTGTACCTCCTAAAAGAATAGTTTGCACTATATGGGTTCAATGCTTGATAGTGTAAAATCTTTACCTTGATAAGAATCTAAAGTAACTTTATGACTTTTGCCTCAAATTAGAATTTTAGATTTTCTGCTGTTTATTTATAAGCTGTTACAGATTGTATCTTTGCAACTTTCACTTTTCAAATTCTGTGCTTTCCAACCATTTCCTCATCTCTTTCCATAAGCCTTTTATTTGTACAGATGTTTGATTCCTAATAAACTCATCTACAGTATTTTAATAAAACGATGCAGTCCTGATCTGAATACACATAGATCATTATTTGAATTCGGGTTGTTAAGCAATGTGCTAATAACCCCATTAATGTGTTTTCACAGGACACAGTCTCTAAAGGGTTGGTGCGGTGATCAGCTCTTAATCAAAAGACCTGTCTTATACCTTCCCTTGGTGTTTCAGTAACGTCTAAAACACGTGGTTTCAGTCTTGCAATCGAAAGAGCTTATAGAATTTCCCGTGACGAATTCCCGTGAAATTCTGCAATTTCCCTCACGGGATCAATAAAGTATCTATCTATAACAGTGTCTAAGGTTTAGTCACATGTGCTGTTCTCCTAGAATATGACTAACAGCTTCAGGAAACCCTCCTAACCCATCTGACCCACAATCAAGTAGTTCCCTCCCAAAACTCAGAAGAACCAGAAATCGTTTGTCCCTTTGTCAGCAGGAGGGAAAAAACATATCTTAACATCCCTGTAGACTGAATCAGTACACTGAGCGTAGTCAGAGCCCTTGACATAATGAGATTATAAGAGAGCAGAGTGTGTCTAAACGTTTCTAATATAAACCCAGATATCATCATGTGTATGATCTTAGAGCTTAGAGCTGACAATGCTAATGATGGTGCCCACTACTTTCAAAGCTGGTCAATTAGCTCCAATAACTATTTAACTGTAAGAGGAATGATTTTTTCTGACATACAGTCCCTAGATGGCAATAGAAAACTGTGGAGAGGCTATGGTTACAGTGGTTAAACCACTAGGGGTTGCAGGTAGACCATCACTCATTGAAGGGCTGACAGAGGCAAGATGTTCTTTCAGCTAGGTGAATTAGCCAGGCTACACTGATGAATCTCTCTCATCTGAAGAAATCTGAGCTTCTGTCTTAAACATACTAAAGATCAATGATACAATTTCACCTGTTAGAGAATCCAGCCCTTAGCCAGCCAAGGGGAGACAGATCAAACCTCTGTCTGAGATATAAACTGTGGAACTGCTGTAATTAAGCAAGCATAGGGAGTTCACATTGAGTAGCTGAGCTTGCTCGTTGAGTTCCCAAAAGTACACAATACATGTTTTAGATGTAACACAGGATTAACAAACAAGAAAAAATAAGTCTGTATTTAAATGTGCTTTTAAGTGATAGCTGATTGTGGATTATGACATATAACTTTGTATCTGAATGCTTCAGTCTCTATTAAACATGATATCACCTCAACCAGTAATGTATCTGAAAATATAGAGCCAAGTGCTGCTTTAACCAGACTCTCCACAGCACAGTCTTTTCCATTCATGCTGTGTCTAGTGGAGTAAGGGCTCTACTGATTGTGTCTCATCCTCTGCTCCTTATAAAGCTGCTCTCTGTCTAGTCCTGCTGTTCTATGAGTGTTCATGCTAAACTGCTCATCTTGCTCTGTCAAAACACAGTGCACCAAGCCTGTGTTTCCAGCACTGACTGGCTACAAGTGCTGCTGAAGCCAGGAAGACAATTTGCATAGAAGAGACACTGCATTGGCAGCACATGCTTCAGTGCTCTGGAAATGTTTATAGCCCTTTGAGTTTAACACTTCATGACTGAGAGCTCCCCTTCATGGGAAAAGAACCCACAGCAACAATGACTTTCATCATCATCTTAATCTGGACATTCCTCATCACTGTTCAGGGTAGGATTTAATACTTATTTTTTAACAATTTAGATTCTTGCAAATAAGGTGAACCAGGTGTACAGTAAGGTGTGAAATTACTAAAAATCTTCAAACATTCTAATTATCAATTACCTGTATTTACTGTATTTTGTCATATTTTCAGATTCCAGTGGACAGGTTACTATGACTCAGACTCCAGCATTGAAATCTGTTCTACCTGGACAGTCACTGTGAGCTTTAAAACCAGTCCTGCACTGCACATATATGACTCTAAGCACAGACTCGCCTGGTTTCAACAGAAAGCTGGAGAAGCTCCTAAACTCCTGATCTATCTTGTAACTAACCGTCAGATTGGGATCCCAGAGCGTTTCGGTGGCAGTGGATCTGGGAGTGACAGTCTGACCATCACAGGAGTCCAGGCTGAAGATGCAGCAGATTATTACTGCCTGAGTCAACACTACCTCAGCAATACCCATGTGTTCACACAGTGATACAAAAACCTCCCTCATCAGGACTGCACAGCGACTGTAGTGCTGAAGCTTGGACCTACTGCAGTTGCACTTAGAAATTTATTTTCTTATTATATTAGATCATTTTAGACAATCATGTGAATACAAAACTTATCTTTTGAATCATTTTAGGTGCAAAAGTGAAGAAAGAGATACTTATCACATTTGACATTTCTGAAATTTAAAATGTTTTGCTTTCCTGCTCTTGAGAAATATTTACGTAGACTAAAAAGTCTATCAGTCCATCAATCCACCTAAATGTTTTATCATCCATCTGTGTATTTTCTTGCTGTTTTATTCAGCACGGGGTCACAAGGGGCTCATAACAGGATACACCCTGGACAGGACACTAGTCCATTGCAGTGCACACACACTCACACACTCACAGCAGGGCCAGTTTTACCAACAAAAAAGTATTAATTTGGGAGGAAACTGGAGCACCCATAAGAAAGCCATGCAAATACTGGGAGAACGTGCAAACTCCACATAGATAGCACCCAAGAAATTGAACCCAGGTCCCAAGCACTGTGAGGCACAATGCTTTAGCCTAAGAAATAATAATATTTGTTTGTAGGTTAAAAAGTATAATAACACAAACTACTTTCAGATTGACTGATGAGTATGGAGCTCTTCTTAGCTTCATAATGAACTTGAACTTTATTGCCATATGTAGCCGGTACATGTACTGGTACAATGGAATTCATACAAAGTCTCTTGACTAAAAAAAAATGTAAAAAAAGTTCAGATAGTGCATCAGGAAAATATACAGACAGTAGACAATGTACAAGTAAACAAGTAAACAATTTGAATGTAAATACTGCAGACATGTAAACAATGACTGCAGATGTGCAATAAATAAGAAATTATAATGATGTAGATGGTGTAGGTGTGGCCCGATGGGAATGGCCAGATGTGTTCGCCAATCGCACTGCTTGTGAGTAGAAGCTATTGAGGAATCTGGTGGTAATTGTCCGTATGCTCTTGTATCTCTTGCCTGAGGACAGTGGGGGAAGAGCTCATGTCCGGGGTGGTGACTGTCCTCTGTGATGGACAGAATTCTACCATGGCAGTGGTCCTCATAGAGCTCTTTTATCGCTGTGAGACCACAGCCGATAATCTTCTGGGCCACATTCACCACTCTCTGTAGTGGCTTTCTCTCTAGAGGAGGTGATGCCGTACCACACAGTGATCCTGTTGGTGAGGACTCTCTCGATGGTGCAGCGGTAGAAGTTCACCAACACAGGTACTGGCATCCCCTATCACTTGAGGCACCTCAGGAAATAGAAGCGCTGCTGAGACTGTCACGGACGTCCAAAGGGACAAACCGTGGGGAGCAGGAGAGCGGAAAAAGACCCATATGCGTAGCGGCGAGACGGGAAAAAGGCCCGGGCTCATAGTGCAAAGAGTTCAGGAATGCCGTATAGAAACCTATGCCCTCAGGGAGCGGACGTGGGGCGCCCTGGTGCTAGGCGGGTCTCAGGACATCCGAACCTCAATGCTGAGCGAGGACAGAGTGCAAGACCCGGAAATATATAGCCCAAGGGAAAGAGAGGGACAGGAAGGACAGCAGACCGGAAACTAGGGACAGGACAGAGAAGGAGCGCCCTCTGGCTGCAGAGGGCGTGACAGAGACTTCTTCAAGATAGAGTCAGTGTTCACAGTCCAGGTTAGATCATCAGAAATGAAGCTGGTGACTGTTGCCACTTTAGTTCCATCAATACTGAGTGGGCTGTGAGTGTGCGGCCTGTGTCTCGGAAAGTCCACTATTAGCTCTTTTGTTTTATTCACGTTCAGGTCCAGGTTATTGCTATGACACCACCTTAGCAGCTTTATGACTTCATACCTGTAAGTGGACTCATCATCATTGCTGATCAGGCCTATTATAGTGGTGTCATCTGCAAATGTAATGATGCAGTTGTTGCTGTGTCTTGCTGTGCAGTCGTGAGTGAATAGAGAGTACAACCTTGGACTCAAACAGCAGCCTTGTGAAGTTCCAGTGCTCAGGGTTAGTGGTGTTGATGTTTTATTACCTCTCTGCACCACTTGTGGTATCTCGATTAGGAAGTCCAGCAGCCAGTTGCGGACAGAGTCCTAGTCCCCTGAGCTTTGTCACCAGTTGGTTGGGTATGATGGAATTGAATGCTGAATTGTAGTCCACAAACAGCATTCTCACATAAGAGTTCTTAGTGTCCAGTTGTACCAAGGCTGTATGTAGAGCTCGGGAGACAGCATCATCCACTGGTCTGTTGTTCTGGTAGGCGAACTGCAAGGGGTCCAGGGACTCTGTGATGGAGGAGCTAATGTGTGACAATACCAGAATCTCCAGGCATTTCATCACCACAGATGTTAATGCTACTGGGCAGTAATTGTTCAGGCACGTCATTGTTGCATTTATGGGGAGTGGAAAAATAATGTTTTTTTTGAAGCAGGTGGGGACAATGGATCGTGACAGGAAGGAGTTAAAGATGTCCATAAACACTGTGGTCATTTGGGCTGCACATGTCCTAAGGACACAGGGTGGTATCCCATCAGGCCCTGCAGCCAGATTTTCACCCTACTACTGGCAATCTCCTGGCTGCAGCCCTTGTAGCCTGTGATTGACTGTATTCCCTGCCACAGCCTCCAGGTGTCAGCACATTGTGTTTCAAGCCACACTCTGTAGCTCCGTTTAGAGCGTTTTATGGCTTCCTCTAATGCATACCATGATTACCTGTACAGCTCTTTGTCCCCCGTTTTGAATGCAGTGGATCTATCTTTTATTTTATTGCGAATGTCGCTGTTGAACCACGGTTTCTGATTGGGAAATGTCCTAATTTTCTTTTTCTGGTAAACAAATATCGGTGCAATATTTAATAAAGCTGGTGACCGCGTTCAAATATTCATTTAAATCTGTGTCGGGAGCTCTGAATGCGTCCCAGTCTGTACTATCAAAGCAGTCTATTAACCTGCTTTCTGCCTCCTCAGACCAACAGTGCACTGACCTGTTCGCAATTGGGGAGGTCTTCAGCTTCTGTTTGTAGTCCGGAAGCAACAGGAGAGTGATGTGGTCTGACTTGCCGAAACTCGGTTTGGGAAGCGCTTTGTATGCTCCTTTTACTGTTGTGTAGCAGTGGTCCAAAATATTACCTCCCTTTGTCAGTACAGTGACACGCTGAATGTATTTTGGCATATTTATTGAACTAATATCAATGTTTGTGTGCAGTTGATCTGCTCCACAGGCTATGTCCTGTGTCTTTGCCTTTAGCACCTGCAGTAGGCCCCAGCTGCAGCAGTGCAGTCACTGTGCAGTCTTGCTGAGGGAGGTTTTTGTATGGGTGTGTAACACTGTGTGAATGGCCAATTACTGTTGATGTTGTGACGACTCTGACAGTAATAATCTGCTGCATCTTCAGCCTGGACTCCTGTGATGGTCAGAGTGAAGTCAGTCCCAGATCCACCGCCACTGAAACGCTCTGGGATCCCAGTCTGACGGTTAGTTGCTCCATAGATTAGAAGTTTAGGAGCTTCTCCAGCTTTCTGTTGGTACCAGTTTAGGTTATTATTGTTGTACACCGCAGGACTGGTCCTACAGCTCACAGTAACTGTCTGTCCTGGAGCAGTAGATATTACTGGAGGCTGAGTCACAGATATCTGTCCATTCCATTCTGTAAATCAATAAAACAAAATGATAGACATAAAAGAAACAATATATTCATAAGACATTCACAATTTTTTATTTTGTAATTTCAACTAAATTAACTTAACTCCTTAGTTTTCCACATGAAATAAATATATTGTAAAATCTTTAAAATATCCATACCCAATCCTACCATGAACAGTGATGAAGAGTGCCCAGATGAAGACAGTGATAAAAGGCATTGTTGCTGTGGGTTCGATTGAAGTCATGAAGTGTTAAACTAACAGGGCTATAAACACTCCTAAAGCAATGAAGCATGTGCTGCCAATGCAAAATGTCTCTTCTATGCAAATTGTCTTCCTGAGTTCAGCAGCACTTGTAGCCAGTCAGTGCTAGAAACACAGGCTTGGTGCTGGGTGTTGTGATAAAGCAAGATGAGCACAAGATGAGCAGTTTAGCATTAGCACTCCCAGGAAAGCAAGACTAGACACACACCTGTTTTATAAAGGGCAGAAGATGAGACATCAGGTGAGCTCTTATTCCACTTAAGAGAGCAGAGTGTGGAGAATCTGGTTCAAGCAGCACTTATCTCTGAGTCCTCATATACAACAACACAAATGTGTTTACTTATTCTATGATCATGTAAGCCATACTATCTGTCACTGGGGTGTGTGTGCTCATTTCTTGCTAATAAGTAAGTCTGAATACCTGCATCTTTGAATAATGGGGCATTTCTTATCCCCTGTAGTTCCTCAAAGGCCAAAAGAACTGTGAACCTCTCTCTCATTGAGAGATAAGAGTGTCACAGACACAGAAATAAAACCTTTTGGCAATGAACAAAGTAGGATTAGTGATTCTCATATCATGAAAAGAGACCCCCCTACCCCAGAGATCCAGAGATAAGGAATGCAAGACAAATACCTTTGTTTAACTTCAGTTTTAAGAAACTGGGCAAACATACCTTAAAATAATTCATATAAACACCAACCTTTACCATTCTTCTGGTATTAAAAGAAGAAATAACATTTTTATATCTGAAAAGAAACAACAAACTGCATTAAACCTCGAGACAAAAGGGATATCAAAGAAAATGTCAATAGATATCAAATGTTTGATCTTGAATTATACATTTATTTATAATAGAAACAGATGACACAGTCAGAATTCTGATTACAAGAAATGTTACTGTAAGGATTTAGAATTTAATGAATAGATTGTTATTATTCTGATTCAACTAAATTGAATTAGGACACAAGGCTGGAAAATCGAGTCATCCCTCTAGTGGCTAAATGCGGTATAACACCCTCCCTTTGCCAAGAATGGATGAAGCACTGGATGAGTTGCCACATCACATACTCCATTCCCTTAGAAAAAAAGATAAAGTCAAAATAGTCCATTAAAATTAAAATTCAGGACCATAAGCATTCAAGAAGAAATGGGCTATGGATGTTTGGTATAAGACAAGTCCATTGCAGCCCTTGTCTGGCCCAAGGTAGTCAGGTGTGATGTCTAGGAGGTGTGAGCAAAGGGCCTCTGACAGGTTGCCTTGCTTTAAGGCCTTCAGCATGGAACCTCACTGTCCTGTCACCGATACAGGAATTGTGTCTGCCGGCAGTTTCAGCAGCAGTACGGGTGGCAGATCTGAAACGATCCCTCAGATGGACCAGTCTGATGTGTCTGTCCTGCTCTGGTGTGGTCACTCGACGGCGACAGGATCTTAATAATATTAGTAATTAATAATTGCTTACACTCATATAGCGCTTTTCTGGACACTCCACTCAACACGCTTTACAGGTAATGGGGACTCCCCTCCACCACCACAGTAATGTGCAGCATCCACCTAGACTGCATCTGTCCTGCCAGTCTGCTGAAACCTTCTCTGCAGACGGGACGCAGTGAAGCGGCTTACTCCAGTGTCTGGGAAAACTGGCACATGACATGCCTGCCTGAAGCATGCTAATGGCCCTCTTCCTTGGTACTGGTGACATTCTAGGCACTATGTAATGCACAGAAAACTGACTAAATGTGGCCCTTTTCTTTCAGTGATTTGAACTTTGAATTAAGGCCTTTTTAAAGATGCCCTGATCAGGCATTGTTCCACCTTGACTTCATTGGGTAAAATTTCATTGAACGAGCTTTTGTGTGATTGGCAAGTTGCAATGCCTCACCGCACAAGCTGTATTGCTGGTCCGAGGGCTGAAAACAACCTGACAACTTTTTGTGTAAATACATGAGCTATAACTATAGTATTCTCATTCCAGAAAATGTTGTTTCTTTTTCCATCAGTATATCAAACTTATGTGTATTACTTAGAAAAAGTTATCAGTTTTCAAATTTTATCTTGTCTCTCCTGATAAGATACAAATTTCTGAAGGAGAGAGGCTTAAATCTCAGATTCGTATTGGCCAACTAGAACCCTGGCAGATGAGATTCAAACATTTGGAGGACTGGTCTGATTGTTCATGGCCAAATAAAAACATTTGGCCATGAACAAAGTAGACGTGGTGATTCTCAAGGCATGAAAAGAGACCCCCTACTACAGAGATAAGGAATGCAAAACAAAAACTTTTGTTAAGCTTCAGTTGCAAGAAACTGGGCAAACATCTTAAAATTCATATAGACACCAACGTTTACTATTCTGTTGGTATTAAAAGAAGAAATAACTTTTTCATACTGATAAGAAACACAACCAACTGCATTTAACCAGACACTAGGGATATCAAAGTACGCTGGGCAAACGTTCCGAGGTCAAATTCTTCCAGCACAGGGGTACCTTTAAAGCGGAGCCGACGGCACCGAAATTTTTTGGCACCCTTTCTCTTTAAAGCCCTGGCCAAATATGAAGACAGTACGTACAGTTGTAATTCAAACGGAATTAAAAACTACACATCCCAGTTACCATAGTGGTGTTTGTGATCATTGCGTTTAACCAACGAAACAGGGTGAAAAATCAGTCACATGACTTTGGGGTAGAGTTTCGAAAGCTTAACCTATCAGCAACAAAGCGAACTTTACACGATAGGCTACCTCAAACTGTCAGTTACACGACTGTGTATGTCGCTTAAGCCACTCCTATTTGGCATTTTAGTTATTGAGGCGAGAAGACGCCCCCCCCCCCCCCCCTTCTCTTGGTGCCTGATTTGCCGCCATCTTTAACCGTCTGGGTCCGAATCGCAGTAGCTACGCGTATGAAATAAAGTTCATCCCAGCTACAAAACATATATATTTTTGTGGTAAGAGGGAGCAAAACATCAGTATTTACTGCTATTAATTAGTGTACGATTTATATCTGAGCCTAAATATAAAGTTAAAATCTCAATGTAGGAAATACAGAGAAAATAAATCTTTTCTGACATCTAAAATCAGTTTCGATCAAGGTCTCTAAAACGAACAAGAAAAAGAGGATTTTCGGAGGGCAATTACGCTGTGATTATATAGAATAAGTGATTTATGAGCAATCTAATTTCTTGTTCGTTTAAAACAGTGAAATGCCAGCTGCAAAAGATCGCACCAGAAACAGCACTCTCTCTGCCTGACATAGACGTTCAGGAAAGGCTGAATGAAGTCATGTCAAGTACAATAATTC
This sequence comes from Lepisosteus oculatus, assembly GCF_040954835.1. NCBI lineage: Eukaryota > Metazoa > Chordata > Actinopteri > Semionotiformes > Lepisosteidae > Lepisosteus > Lepisosteus oculatus. The sequence goes on from NC_090713.1 coordinate 3,649,365, forward strand.
GGTGATCAATAATAACAGTTGTAGGACAAGAAACAAAAGATAGTGAAAACTTAAGATTTTTAAGGCTAAAACTCAAATTCATTCTACAAATTAAGGCAAATGAAAATTCAGGATCTTAAAGTGCTAGAGGTGTAAAAAAATACAAAAATGCACATGAGCAAAAAGTTTTAGAAATGGAGCAAAAAGAAAAAAAGCCATGCCTATAGTGCAGAAGAGGGATGCAGGAACACTTGCTTAGATATACAAAAAAAGGTGTATGTTACAAAAGAACATGCAAACATGTTCATCATGTACATGAACATGTACATCAATTTCCCTTCGCGATCAATAAAGTCTTATCTACAGTATAAACATGAAACAGAGTGAGGAATCAGAAATTAGCATGCATAAAAAACAGCAATTCTGTCAGTGAGCCCTAAATGAATTAATAGCAACTATGGTTTCATGGAGGGCTTCTCAGATAGTTGGGCATTCAGGTAAACTGCCAGGTGAAAGGATTTGTAAACATATTTTGTTAAAGCAAGTCAGTTTTTTCCGCAACACATAAAATACATTTTTCCAAGAAAGTTTAGCCTTTGCCACTAATGAAACCACTAAATAAAGACATAAATATAGAAATCTAAAGATTTTTTTTTTATTTAATGTTGGTAGCAGGATGAATTGTCAGGTTGAGCTAAGTGTATATTTTGTCGCAGAGTTGCTGCAAGATGTTGACAGTGAAAAAGGTATTTAGAAATGAATTATTTCAAGATTAAAATTTTCAGAATAATTGCAAATCTAGCAGGATAGAGAAAGCACAGAAAACTGGCAGTTAGATTGATCAGATTAGTATGAAAAGTCATTTAGCAAAGGGAATGAGAAGAGTGACATACTAGTATACTTTAGATCTTTTTCTCTGAACCAGGGAAAATCTGATCATGTTTCTTTATAACAATAATAAAAAACTTTATTTTACATATCAACATTTAAAAGTGGCATCTCAAAGCAATACAGTAGATGTAAAAACAGATAAAAGGACCACGGATTACAAAGTAAATACATTTAAGAAAGACAAGCAGTTAGAGGTGCTACCAAAATTAGAAAATGAAGCAGATACAGACACTAAGTCTTCTGAAAAGAAAGGTTCTTAGGTTAGATTTAAATGCGCTCAGGGTACGTGACTGATATCACTGGGAATACAAATTGAGAGCTCTGGGGTGCAGCTAGAGAAGACCCTGTCACCCACAGAATGTAGATGTTCTTGAGGACAGCTAGAAGACCAGAGTCAGACGGACAAAGTTGGGGGAGTAGACAGATAATAAGCCATATACTGTAGGTACTGAATGAGAATGAGGAATTTGAAGTTGACTCGAAACCTGATAGGTAACCAGTGCAAGAACTTGAAAACAGGTGTAATGCATCCCTGATAGGATTCTCGCTGTCATATTCTGAACATATTGAAGATTGTTCCGTGTGGATTTAATTTCCCCAGTGAACAGGATGTGCATTTATTAATTCTAGAAAAAAAAGCCTTTCTTGATTTCTCTAGTTCTTAGTTTCTGTAGTTCCCTTTAAAATAAACTATTATTCCACAATGCAGAGTATTAAATGGCCAGTATTTACACATGATATTTGTGATTTAAAGAAATTAACACAAGCAGCTTTTGGGGATTTAAGTGTTGGCTGAGGTATTGCAGGATAAAAGACTAGAGATGTTGGTAAGAAGAAGATAATTTTGGGAAAGCTAAGGAATACACTGATAACAAGAACACTTCCTAATGGGGTTAGGTGTAACGCTGCTCTGTAGAGGTGAAAAGGATCCGATGCAGATGCAGGAGTCGCAGGGAGGTAAGTAAACGTACCGACCAAATCCAGGAGCTGAGTCGTAGTCCGAAGGCGAAGGTAAGTCGAGATCCGGTAAAGGCACTGGTGGTGAACAATCCAAAACGTGAGACAGAATCGTAGTCGACAAGAGAGCTACAGGGTCAAATCCAAAACAGGCAATGATAGCAAACAATCCAAGGGGCGAGACGAGATCCGAAGTCCGAAGGCAAAAGGTGCAGGCAGAATTCCAGGAAGGCAAAAGAGGGGTAAGAACGCTAGGCTGAGCAACAAGTAGAGAACTCAATACCGAGCAACGGGAATCAGGTACGAATGGTATAAATAACCCGGCGTGCCGCACGGTAGAGCGATTGCAGGTGTGTTAACTCGTGCGGCGGCGCTTGTTAGTAGTAATCCGCTGCTGGTGCTGATTGGCTCGCTTACGTGTTGATCTCAGCTGGCTGGTGGTCGTGACAGTACCCCCCCCTTCACGGGCGGCTCCCGACGCCCGAGACGGCCGATTAGGATAGTCCCTGTGAAAGTCACTGATTAGTGTAGGGTCCAAAATATCTTTCTCTGGAACCCAAGATCTCTCCTCGGCACCAAAACCCTCCCAGTCAACTAAATACTGAAGGGTACCGCGGTTCCATCTGGAGTCAATGATCTTGTGGACCGTATAAGCCGGGCGCCCCTGAATGCGACGAGGAGGTGGCGGGCGATGTTGGGGAGCCGCAAGGGGCGAGCGGTAAACAGGTTTCAGGAGGGAGACATGAAATGAGGGGTGGATTCTGAGGGTAGGGGGGAGAGCAAGGCGGAAGGTAACCGGGGTGATCCGGGAACGAATCCGGAAGGGACCAATATATCTAGGCCCAAGCTTTTTGGAAGGCTGATGTATAGGTAGGTTCCGTGTAGATAACCAAACAAACTGTCCTTTCCGAAAACGAGGGGCTGGTCTGCGGTGTCGGTTGGCGAATTTGGCGTGGCGCTGGGTTGACTTAATAAGAGCTGTCCTCGCCATTTTCCAGGTCCTTCGCAGTTTGGCAATATATTGTTGCACGGACGGCACTGCCGTGAGTGGAGGTGTGACAGGGATGAGAGTGGGCTGATAACCTAAAGAACAAAGGAAGGGAGAGAGACCTGTGGAGGAGGAGGTAAGAGAATTGTGGGCATATTCTGCCCAGGGAAGTAGTGATGACCAATCATCCTGTGAGCTGGAGGTGAAGGCTCTCAAAAAGGTCAGGAGGCTTTGATTGGTCCTTTCCACCTGACCATTGGCCTCAGGATGATAACCAGAAGTCAAAGATACATGAGTCCCTAGAGTTTGACAGAAAGCCTTCCAAAAAGGCCGAGATAAATTGAGGTCCCCTGTCCGAGACAACGTCATCAGGCAAACCATGTATCCTAAAGACCTGTTGTACAAACAAAGATGCCATTTCCTGGGCTGTGGGCAATGCTGGGAGGGGGACAAAATGGGCTGCTTTGGAAAAACGATCGGAGACCACCATGATTACCGTATGACCCTGACTGTTAGGAAGGTCCGTAATGAAGTCAACAGCTATGTGGGACCAAGGGCGGTGTGGGATTGGAAGGGGGTGAAGGAGGCCAGCCTTCCTAGAGCGCGGAGTCTTGCTCCTGGCACAGACCGGGCAAGCCCGGACGTACTCTGCTGCATCAGATCACATGGAAGGCCACCAAAAGTCCCTTGTGAGGAGGTCCAGAGTGCGTCTGCATCCCGGGTGGCCGGCAAACCGGGAATCATGTCCCCACTGCAAAACCACAGAACGCAAGTTATTCGGGACGAAAAGCTTATCCGGGGGGCAGCACAGAGGAACTGTAGTTCCGTTGAGGGCACGCCTGACCTGATCTTCAATGGAGCAATGAATCGCTGCCACGATTCTGTTAGGAGAGATGATTGGTTCAGGCGTGTCGTCCAGGTCTGGGGGGTCATGGAGCCGAGAGAGTGCATCAGCCCTCCCATTCTTGGAACCAGGAGTGTAAGTGATAACAAAATTGAAACGAGAAAAGAAAAGTGACCAACGGGCCTGACGCGAGTTGAGGCACTTGGCAGATTGAATATAGGACAGGTTCTTATGGTCCGTGATAATGACAAAGGGGTGCTGAGCCCCCTCCAGCCAGTGTCTCCATTCCTCGAGGGCCAGCTTGATAGCTAGGAGTTCCCGATTGCCCACATCATAGTTAACCTCAGCAGGAGAGAGCTTCTTGGAAAAGAAAGCACATGGATGAGGAAGGCGATCCTCTTCGAGGCGCTGGGAGAGGACTGCACCAACCCCATGGGCAGAGGCGTCAACTTCAACAATGAAAGGCCGGGAGGGATCCGGATGCCGTAGGAGAGGAGCGGAGCTGAAGAGACGTTTCAAGCGCAGGAATGCCTGGTTAGCCTCCGGATTCCATTTACCCCGACTAGGACGGTTGCGGGTCAGAGCCGTAATGGGCGCCACAACGGAGCTAAAGTTCCGGATGAATCGCCTGTAGAAGTTGGCAAAACCTAGAAAGCGTTGGATTTGCTTCAAATTACGTGGCACAGGCCAATCATTGATAGCTGCCACCTTGGCTGAGTCCATCTCGACTCCAAGAGGAGAAATAATGTAGCCCAGAAAGTGAATCTTAGAAGCATGAAAAATGCATTTCTCAAGCTTGGCGTAGAGCTGGTTGTCGATGAGTCTGGACAAGACCTCCTGGACGTGATGGACATGTTCCTGAGGGTCGGTGGAAAAAATGAGGATGTCGTCCAAGTATACCAAGACAAATTTTCCAATAATGTCCCTAAAGATGTCATTTATGAAGGATTGGAAGACTGCCGGGGCATTAGCGAGTCCAAAAGGCATCACCTGATATTCATAGTGGCCGTGCGTGGTCATAAAGGCCGTCTTCCACTCATCCCCTTCACGGATCCTGATTAAATTATAAGCCCCCCGTAGATCTAGTTTTGAGAAAATGGAGGCTCCACGTAGGGACTCCAGAGCGGCTGGGATTAAAGGCAAGGGGTAGGGATGTTTGACTGTAATGGAGTTCAGGCCTCGGTAATCGATACACGGCCTCAAGGAGCCGTCCTTCTTCCCTATGAAGAAGTACCCAGCACAGGCTGGGGACGAGGAGGGACGAATAAAACCAGAATTCAGGGCCTCCTTGATATAATCCTGCAGGGCTTCATTCTCTGTCTGAGTGAGAGGGTAGATCCGTCCTTTGGGTGGGAGTGCTCCTGGAAGCAAATCTATTGCACAGTCATAGGTGCGGTGAGGGGGGAGCGATAGAGCTTTCTGTTTGTCAAAGGCTTGCTTCAAATGTGCATATTGGGGGGGAATAATAGAGTGTCCAATTCAACTACCGCAGCGATAGCCGCCTCTAGAGACCAGGTTGGTAAGGACATGAGCACCAGGTGGTCCTTTAGATCCTCCGAGAGACCCTTAGCGAAGAGGCAAACCAAAGCTTCCGGGTTCCAGGCAGACTCCGTGGCGAGGGCTTTGAATTCAGCCACATAATCTTGCAGTGGTCTGTCGCCCTGGCGAAGAGAGGAAAGCCGAAGGCAAGTCAAATCCGGGTTGCTTTGAGAAAAACGCGCCTGGAGACGGTCAGCAAAAAGCGGAAAGTCAGAGAACAGCTGATCTCCTCCAGCAAGCAATACTGCAGCCCAATCCAATGCTTTGCCTGTGAGCAAGGAAAGTGCGAATCCGATCCTCTGTCGAGAAGTAGAAAAACGCTCAGGCTGCAGCTGAAAAGCCAGGGAGCACTGGGCAATAAAGCCCCTGCAGCCTGCAGGATTGCCGTCATACTTCTCCGGGAGTACAAATGGTAAAATTGAGGGAGTGGTGGGCGGGGCCGCGGTGGTTGGAGCAGGTGTTTGTAAAAAAGGCGTTGTAGGAATCGGTGCGGGAGCCGGCGAAACAGGGGAAGAAAAAAGCCAGGCGACTTGGTTAGTGAGTAGTTGGAGAGAAGATTGAAGCTGGGCGATGGTTTGGGATTGCTGCGGGAGAAGGGAACGAAGGGTCTGTGCGTCTGCGGGATCCATAATCGGGCTCGGTATTCTGTAACGCTGCTCTGTAGAGGTGAAAAGGATCCGATGCAGATGCAGGAGTCGCAGGGAGGTAAGTAAACGTACCGACCAAATCCAGGAGCTGAGTCGTAGTCCGAAGGCGAAGGTAAGTCGAGATCCGGTAAAGGCACTGGTGGTGAACAATCCAAAACGTGAGACAGAATCGTAGTCGACAAGAGAGCTACAGGGTCAAATCCAAAACAGGCAATGATAGCAAACAATCCAAGGGGCGAGACGAGATCCGAAGTCCGAAGGCAAAAGGTGCAGGCAGAATTCCAGGAAGGCAAAAGAGGGGTAAGAACGCTAGGCTGAGCAACAAGTAGAGAACTCAATACCGAGCAACGGGAATCAGGTACGAATGGTATAAATAACCCGGCGTGCCGCACGGTAGAGCGATTGCAGGTGTGTTAACTCGTGCGGCGGCACTTGTTAGTAGTAATCCGCTGCTGGTGCTGATTGGCTCGCTTACGTGTTGATCTCAGCTGGCTGGTGGTCGTGACATTAGGCATACTTTTGATGAAGATGATGAAGTTAAGAGACTGTATGTTTACATAGATACTGAAATGAGGATTGTATTTTAGATTTTGTGCAGTTACTAGCATTGAACTGTGTGTTGGATGCACATGAATTGAAGGAATGGGCAAACATAGCTGATGCGGATCCACAGAGCCAGCATATTAAGATGTTTAGAAGTAGAAGCAATTTGTTTAAATAACTAGGTATGGATAGTGATGTGCAAGAGAGGTGGAAAGGCCAGCACTATAAAATATTTTATTCTCAGTGAGATGCTGCCATTTCATAGTGGGTTTCTAACACTGTGTATAGTTCCATCCATTTCTAATCTCTTTATCCAGTACAGAGGATTTGGAGCCTATCCCAGTAAGCAACAGACACAAGGCAGAATACACCCTGGACATAGCGCCAGTCCAGCACAGGACAGACAGACACAAACACACACACACCAGGGCCAGTTTTCCCATAAACCTATTAACTTACCAGTATGTTTTGGAGTGCGAGAGGGAGTCAAATCACACATATGGAGAAAACCCAGAGAGAACATGCAAACCCCACACACACAGGATGGCAGGAATTGAACCTAGGACCCCAGTGCTGCAAGATAGCAATGCTAACCACCATTATAAATGGATGGATATCTTAGTTATCTTTCTAGTTCACAGGTTTGCATGCATAATTTAATTTTGAAAGCCACTGAGACATCAGGTACTACTGTTGTATTTATGAAAAAGAAACAAAACAAAAAGCATACTAACAACTGTGCCATCCTACTCCTTAGTTAATACATTTTATTATTCATAAACAGTTAACATTGTTAGCAAAATATTTTGAATTATATTTAACCCTATTTTTTCTTTAGTTTTGTATTTAACTTATTATATGATAGTCAGATTTAATGTATATTTGAACAATGAAAATATATTTTTAAAAGATGCGGGGGAAAGTGCAACAACTTATTACAGTGCTAAATTTAATATTATTGATTGCTAATAGTTTATGCTAACACCTAACTTTCTTAATTTGATGTATTTAAAACAGTGAACTTTGTGTAACATACCATTCAGAAATACAATCGAGAACAGTTTTGTGGCGTTTGTATGGATGAAACGTTTCTAAAATGTATAACGTAACAAAATTAAAGACGATTAAAATCTGTAATCTTTCCACTTGTAATGTCATTAGACAGAACAACAAGTTTCTGCTTTGTCTAAGGATGGTATCAAAAAGTAGTCTACGTGGTGAGAAAGCTGTGCTTAATGATAATTAAGGGACTTAAAAGTAAAAAGAGATGCTTCATATTGCTTGATTAATTTTAAAAACTAAGTTATAAATGCAGACGTGATTGCTGCCATAAGCGCTCCAGGCAGCAGAACGTTCGTTCTGTACTGCTGAGCTCCGCGCCTACTCCCTCTCTCGGTGCCGCGCCCCTCTCTGACGGAGCGCAGTGGGCGGTACGCTATTTTCAGACCCTCTGATTGGGAAAAAAAGACCCGCTGGTGAGTTTCACACAACAGGAAGAGAAAAGAATGGAATTTTTTCTCTTCGAAACGTGTGTTGTCTTTATTAAATTCGTCTATTTTAAATGTTTAATTAAGAAGTAAAAACCTTACAGCGTACACAAAGATTCTGAGCTGATCACAAGGAAGAAAAATCACCAATTTTTCGCGCATAAAAAGTGGTTTTTAACTCTGGAAACCTGTTTTTTATAGGTTTTAAAGTCGTGCAATGTCTAAATTAATCCGGAACACATCATTATATCTCATTTTTTATTTCATTTTAAAAAAAATTTAAAATCGTTTGCTCAGCCTAAAAAGCAAATGCCAATAGTTATCACTTGTTTGGTCTTGAATTACACATTTATGTATAATAGAAACAGATTAATTCTGATGACAAGAAGCATTACTGGGAATATTTAGAATTTAATCAACAGATTATTCTGATCCAACCATGTTGATTGATGACCCAAGGCAGAAACACCGAGTCACCCCTCTAGTGACTACATGAGGTACAACACCCTGTCATTGCCAAGAATGGATGAAGCACTGGATGAGTTGCCACACAACATACTCCATTCCCTTAGAAAAAAGGTCAACTCAAAATACTCCATTAAAATTAAAATTCAGGACCATAAGCATTCAAGGAGAAATGGGCTGTGGTTGTTTGGAATAAATACATGGGCAAAACATGGGTAGTTCAAAAATCTATATATCAAATCCATTTGTACAGGTGTACGGGGTCGTCGGAACCTAACCTTGTTGTAAGTTGAAAATCGTGATGGCGTGTATCGTGATACAACACGAACCATACAGATATGTAAAGAATTAACATGCATACATGCTATGGTTTTGTATTTTATATTTTTTCACTAATTTTACTATTTATTAATGGTAAAATAATACAATGTATTATAAAATGGAATACACTAAAAGTAATCAATAATTCTGTTCTAGTGCTGTGTCTTTATGTTCACTTTCTTTTCTAAATCTATTGTCTTTCGCTTTTTTTTCTTATTGGCAGCACCAGACTTTTTTTGCTTGCTAACCACCCGAACAATAACAATAACGGTGCAGCGCATGCTGATGATATCATCAACGTTAGAAAGAACCGAACGCTATGACCAAAGGCCGGGAAACTAAAATAATACACAGTACTGTACAGTAATATACATATAGGGAATTGGAAATATGTAAAAAGTATAATTTTCAGTAATTGTGTTGTCTTTCGATGGCGACCGGATCTTGAACGGTCATCTGTCCTGATGATCTGCTGAAACCTACTTTGCAATTGGGACACAGTCTTGTTAGATCAGGAGGACAGCTGGTGTGCTGATTAAGTTCTAGGGCATATCTGATTCAGTGGTGGAAATGCAAAACGTGTTATACCACAAGGCCATCTGGCCCAGTTTCTTGAAAGACATTGTGGAATGTCTCATGGAAAATATATACTGTATACTGATGGAAAAAAGAAATGCATCACCTCCTCCTCCACACACTGGCCCTCCCATCTCCGTGGAACAGGCTGAAAAGTGACTCATCCATGAAGAGACCTGATGCCTCTGCTAGGGAGTCCATCACAGCCTCTATCTGGCCCACGCCAGTCAGGTGTGACGTCTAGGAGGTGTGAGCAGAGGGTCTCTGACAGGTCACCTTGCTCTAAGTCCAGCAGCATGGAGTCTCACTGTCCTGTCACTGATACAGGCATTGTGTCTGCCGGCAGTTTCAGCAGCAGTACGGGTGGCAGATCTGAAATTATTTCTCAGATAGGCCAGTGTGATGTGTCTGTCCTGCTCTAGTGTGGTCACTCGACGGCGACCGGATCTTGGACAGTCATCTGGCAGTACTGGAAGGAACGGCCTGCCAGGTGCTCCTGGATGTCTTGGAGGAGGACCGATGCAATTACCCGGCTCTGGCAGCTACTCCAGAGGCGGGAGAGGCTGGTCCTGTGCTGCTGATGTCATGTTCTTCACCCACCGGGGATACCCAGCCTTCCCCAAGGAGGCACAGCGGGAGATGGCTCTCCAGGCGTTTCTCAAGGCCCTCTCACGCGAGGAGCTGCGGCGCCACGTAAAGCTGGCCACGCAGGCCTCACTGGAGTAGGCCTTGGCCCCTGCTACATGGGTTGAGGCCATGTACAGGGTGGCTGGAGGCACCAGCAGACAGATTGCGCCCTGCGGGCTGACCGAGGCAGCGAAAGAGGGGTCCAGTGAAGGGGAAGAGGAGCCAGCTTGCACAGCGACCCTTGCAGAACAGCCCCGCAAGCTGTTTTACCGATGCTGTGAGAAGAGGGGACACCGAGCCCAGGACTGCCAGGCCCCGGAGCCTCGGACTCCGAGGTCGGCGTTAGGAAACGGGAGCGAGGAGGCTCTGCATGGGGACGGCCGCCCCTGGAACACCTCAACTCCTGCTACCTCGCACCCATACAGGAGGACTGCATCCTGGGGCTGGACCTGCTGCAGCGAGTGGGGGCCAGTTTGGACTTGGGCCGGCAGGAGTTGGTGTTGCAGGGGGAGTACTTCACCTGGTGGAGGGCAGGCCTGGTGAAGGCCGAGGGACAAAGGGGAAAAAGAGGCAGTGTTGGCGGCAGTGGCCGCAGTCGCCGGGGCGGACCAGGCTTGCGAGCCGGGGACCGAGCGTGCCGGATCCTGCCCCTGAGTCACCTGGGGGCCAGACAAGATGGCGTTGGCGGGGGCCGAGCATTGCCTGGATGCAAGGCGCGCCGTTGAGGACATGTACCGGCGCAGCTGTGAGGGCCTCGATCAGGACCAGCAGCAGCTGCAGGCGGTACTCGCTGAGAACAAGGACCTCTTTGCAGCAAGGGATGAGGACTGCACCTGCACTGCCTGGTCCAACACGACACCAGTGACGCTTGGCCCATCTGCATCCTACTGGGACGCATGGCTCACACCAAGCTGACCGCCGCTGAGGAAAAGATCCAGGAGATGGCCACAGCGGGGGTGATTGAGCCTTCCGCGAGCCCATGGTCAGCGCCAGCTGTACTGGTCCGAAAAAAAGACAGCCCATGGAAGTTCTGTGTCAACTACCACAAGCTGAATGAGGTCACCTGGAAAGACTCCTACCCCCTGCCAAAGATAGACGACGCCTTGGATTACATGGTTACCTGGTTCAGGTCCCTTGACCTCCGCTGCGGCTACTGGCAGGTACCGCTCGCTCCCGACTCTCGGCTATGAGAAAACTTTTTGGAAAAAAAAGCCACAGGGGTGGAGGATACTCTTCTCTGCATGATGTTGGGATAATACAGCGCCGACTCCGTTGACTGAAGCATCCACCTCCAGAACAAATGGAAGGTTTGGATCCGGGAGATGGAGGAGGGGGTCTGTAGTGAACAATATCTTGAACCAACAAAAGCTTGGTCTGCCTCAGGGTTCCATTTACCTTGATCAGTACCTTTTCAGGTCAGGGCGGTAATAGGGGAAACGACAGAGCTGAAATTCCTTATAAAACTGTGGTAAAAAATGGTAAACGCCAGGAAATGTTTTAAATTCCGGGGAGTAGGCCAGTTCTGAATGGAGTCAGTCTCGGCAGGGTCAATGTCAATGCCCAGGGGTGAGATGGAAGGAAGTGAATTCTGGAATCATGGAAAGTACATTTTTCTAGTTTGACGTAAAATTTGTTCTGTATCAAACGGTGAAACACCTCACTTAAATGAGAGACAAGCTCCTGAAGACTGAGGGAAAATATTAGAAAACCATACAAGTATACCAAGATATATTTGTATAAGACAACCCTAAAGATGTCATTCATGAAACCCGGAAAGACAGCAAGAGCATTAACCAGTCCAAACAGCATTACTTGGTACTCATAATGACCGTGGGTAGTAATGAATGCTGTTTTCCATTCGTCACCCTCCTGGATGTGGATGAGATTATAAGCACTGTGTAAATCCAATTTGGAAAAATAGCGGTGCCCTGGAGTGATTCCAAAGTCGACGAAACAGGGGAAGGAGATAGCTGTTCTTGGGTGAGTTTCCCGAAAATGATGAATCTTAGAGACTAACGAGCAACTTTATGATGTAAGTACATAACATACGTGCTACTTTTTCGTGCGTTTTCCAAAACCCCTCTTAATCGGTCATTTAACGAGCGAGTATAAAGTACTTTTTTGTTAGTCCCACCCCTGAAGTTGCTTAGCAAAAAGCATTACAAGTTGATTGAAAAACAATCGATTGACAATACTTTCATTATATGGTGTTAGTTTTGGTCCTTCAGTGCAATTAAATAAAGCTGTGAAAAGTAATAAGAAGTAAACATGACATCATTTAATTACCAATTAAGCGAAAGCATATAAATAGGCACAAAATCGGACAGATGTTGACAGATACACGGCGTAAAAGAAAGCTACATTTTTCTAAAGAAGAGCTTGCTCTTATTTTAGATGAAATTGACAACAACAGAGTGTTATTGTTGATGAAGGCACGCAGCAGCCTATCCAACAGTGAGAAGAGAGTTAAGTGGAATGAAATAGCAGAGAAAATGAGTACCTGCACGTCTCAAGCTCTGATGTGCGAAAAAAAAAGAAGAGCTGCAGAATTGAGGAGAGAGAGGGCCAAGACTGGAGACGGGCAGATGACAACATTGCCCCTTTCCCTAGAGGAGGAAAGAGCCCTGGCAATCCTCGGGCCTGTTGCTGCAGATGGAATATCTGGAGGGACAGATGTCTGTGGGAATGAGTTTCCATCATCACCACCCCACGCTTCCTCACACCAGCATCCATCCCCCTGTTCAGTGAAGATTCCACCCCTGGGCTGTCTCAGACAGGTCCCAGTTAACGACCACCTCCTGAACCACAAACACAGGTGAATGCCTGTGCCTGTAGTCAAGAGCTAATAGCTAATAGCTCTTGAGAGAGTCTGAAACTAAAGAGAGAAAAGCTCAAACTCCAGCATGAGCTTCTGGAGCAATGAAAAAGCCACCGCACAGAGCTAGTGGACAACAAGAAGAGAAAACTTAATGTGATGGTGAGACAGCTACAGTAGCTGTGTCGGAGGCACAGTATGACCGGCTCTCTATATCGGTACCAATAATACTGCCTTCTGAACAGGGTGAGTTACAGTGAACATGTCTGGACTATACTCTTCTATTGTAGTTTTCTATTTGCAACCTAATGTAAATATTCATTACTTTACTTTCTTTTCAAGCACTCAGACACCACCTGGAAGCAATATATAAACAAGTTACAAATGTGTATATATATTAAATTTATAAAGAATTTCCACACTCCTTCAAACTATGCAAAGTGTGTTTATTTCTCAAATATAACTCAATTACAATTACAGAGTATTTGAATCTAGGGAAAAAAAATATGTGAAAACAGTAGTGATGATGGACTGCCTAGCCTCCACACCAGCCTCGTATACACCCTGTGCTGTAAGATCAGGAGTTTGGACATTTCCAAACTCCATCACTTCTTCCTCGTCATCATTGGCCAGGGGTACGCGAGCTTTAACATCAATGTTGTGCAGCATTGCACACACAACTATCAGCTGTGATATACAGCGAAAGCGCATTTTCCATATACCTTTACTGCGTTCCACCACGCTGCGGGTTTGCTGATGTGCTGAGTTGTATTGGTCTTCGGCCGCCATCCGGGTGGTTACAGGTGTCAACAGGTATGCACGAAGGGGATACCCGCTATCACCCAGTAGCCATCCACCACCAAACTCTTCGTTTGTTGCCTTCTGACACACTGCCGAATTGGCCCAGATGAAGGCATCGTAGGTACTCCCAGGCCACTTTGCCGCAATATCTGTAAAAAGTCCTTGTTGATTGCAAATCACCTGTATGTTCAATGCAGAGAACCCTTTACGGCAGGTGTAACTAGGCTCCAAGAGGCTGGGAGTATGAATGGGTATCAGTGTACCATCCACTGCTCCCACAATGCGGGGGATGTAGCCGATTGTGTGGAACCCGATGTTAGTTTCACGCACCGCTTCGGGATGTACGGAAATGTTATGTAGGTTCTTGCATGGCATAGAAGCAGTCTGGTGACTTTATGCACACACTCACACACAGATGCGTTGCTGAGTCCATGTGCATCTCCGACAGTCTGCTGGAATCCTCCAGTAGCATAGTATTGCAGCGCTAAGAGGAGCTGTACCAGAGTGGTTAAAGTGTAGTTTTGTCGGGTGGGTCTGGAAAGGTCTTCCTCCACTAGATTGAGAAGTGTCATTATTTCTGCTCTTGGCAACCTGTTTCTTTCAATTTTTGCTTCCTCACTGGAATGATTAAGTCAATTAAAGTATGTCCCACCCCAACATTAATTCGCAAAGCTTGAATGCGCGGTCGGTGTTTGCATCCTGGAAGGCGTCTTTGATTTAAGCAAAAGTTCTTTGACGCACTGCCATTGTTAAGATTCACAGCGTTTCATGACAATATGCTGCTGTTTAATATAGTTATTGGATTTATTGGAACTACATTTTAATTGGTCTAATTAACATGACATCTGGAAAAATGAACTACTAAGCCTGGCATGTGTCACATGCACAAATTAGGATGGTCTCTCATCACATACAGGACCTACAATCAAATTTAAAAGCAAGTAGGTATAAGCATTACAGTCAACAATCACGACAGAACATAAAACAGTATTTGAAATTTAAATATAAATAAATATTTAGCCTATAAATAACAAATAACAATGACCCTCTGCTATTGTATCCTGTATAGGCTAATGATACAAGCCACCGCTACAACCCAATTATTTAAGAAATAATGCATTACTGCATTTCAGCATGACAATGCTGATATAATCTAGTCTAATATTAAGTTTAGTCTTCCAAATTTCTGTCTGGCGATCTCTGCCGCAAAGGTTGGTTCAAGAGGTAGCCAGTTTAAGAAGCAATTGGTGGTTAACGAGTGGGTCCGGGAGCATGTAGATTACAAAGGATTTAACATGCTACTTTAGTTACGATAGATTTGGGAAACCGTTGTAAATTAACGATCGATCTTAAGATCAAATTTATGATGTTCTAAGCACTACAATGCTTTCGGGAAACTCACCCCTTAATAGTTACATTGTTTAGACCGCAATTATCAATGCAGGGTCTGAGAGATCCGTCTTTCTTTATAACAAAAATGAAAGCAGCACAGGCAGGTGAGGAAGAGGGGTGGATGAATCCATGATTCCAAGGATTCTTGAATATAGTCCTCCATAGCCCGAGTTTCATCATTGGAGAGTGAATAGACATGGCCCTTAGGGGAAGAACCCCTGGAATCAGTTCTATGCGGCAAACAGACGGTTGATGAGAAGGGAGGGATAGAGCCTTCTGTTTACTGAATGCTAGGTGTAGATCTGAGTAGTGAAATAGGATTTCAGAGAGGTTATCTTGAGAAATAAAGGAAATGGAAACTTTCCGAGGGAGCTGACAACAATGCGAAAGGCAGTGGGATTTCCAGGCTGTGAGTTCCTTTTGCGACCAGGAAATGTGTGAATCGTGCATCTGTAACCAAGGGAAACCAAGAACCAGTGGGTGAGAAGGGGATTGGATGTTAAGGAAGTGAATGAATTCCTGTTGGGTGGCGCCGATGCGGATAGTGAGGGGAGGGGTCTGCCACTTCGCCAGACCAGGGGAGAAAGGGAAACTATCAAGAGTGAGTAGCCCAATGGGAGGGGTAACGGGCAACCATGGAATTTTCCAGGACAAAGCAAGTCCGGAGTCTAGGATGTTCTATTTCAGAGCCTGAATCGACAAAAGCAATTTTGTTTTCTGGTACACAAATGTCGGTGCAATATTTAATATAGCTGGAAGGAAACTGGAGCACTCATAATAAAGCCTTGCAAATACTGGGAGAACATGCAAACTCCGCATAGATAGCAGCCGAGGATTTGAACCCAGGTCCCCAACAATGTGAGGCGAAATGCTTTAGCCTAAGAAATAATACAGTATATTTTGGGGGTTTATAATAATAAAAACATCACAAAATACTTCCAGATTAACTCATGAGTATGGCGCTCTTCTCAGCTTCATAATATTATTTGAACTAATATCAGTGTTTGTGTGCAGCAGAGCTCCTCCACAGGCTGTGTCCTGTGTCTTTGGCTTCACTCTCAGCACCTGCAGTAGGTCCCATCTGCAACAATGCAGTTGCTGTGCAGTCATGCTGAGGGGGGTTTTTGTACGGGTGTGTAACACTGTGTGAAAACATTACCACTGTCTTAACTCTGACAGTAATAATCTGCTGCATCTTCAGCCTGGACTCCTGTGATGGTCAGAGTGAAGTCAGTCCCAGATCCACTGCCACTGAAACGCACTGGGATCCCAGGCTGACAGTTAGTTGCTAAATAGATCAGGAGTTTAGGAGCTTCTGCAGATTTCTGTTGGTACCAGTTTAGGTAATTATTGTTGTACACCGCAGGACTGGTCTTACAGCTCACTGTGACTGTCTGTCCTGGAGCAATAGATATTACTGGAGGCTGAGTCACAGAAATCTGTCCATTGCATTCTGTAAATAAATATTACTTATATTAATAAATATCACTTAAATTAATTAACTTAACTCCTATTTTTACACATAAGAATATTGTTAAATCTTTAAAATATTCAAGTCCAATCATACCCTGAGCAGTGATGAAGAGTGTCCAGATGAAGAAGGTGATAAAAGTCATTGTTGCTGAGGATTCTGTTGCCACAAAGAGAAGCTCTCAATCATGAAGTGTTAAACTCACAGGGCTATAAATACTCCCAGAGCACTGAAGCATGTTCTGCCAATGCAAAGTGTCTCTTCTATGCAAATTGTCTTCCTGGGTTCCACAACACTTGTAGCCAGTCAGTGGTGGAAAGACAGGCTTGGTGCTGTGTGTTGTGACAGAGCAGGATGAGCAGTTTAACACTCCAAAGACAGCAGGACTAGATAGAGACCAGTTTTAGAAGGGGCAGAGACATCAGCTGAGCCCTTATTCCACTCAAGACAGCAGAGTGTGGAGAGTCTGGTTATAGCAGCACCTATCTCTGTGTTTTCATATACAACATCAAAAATGTCTTTACTTACTCTATGATCACGTAACCCATAATATTTTTCACCAGGGTATATGCACTCCTTTCTTGCTAATAAGTAAGTCTGCATGCCTACATCTTTGAATAAAGAGGCATTTGTTATCCATTGTAGCTCCTCAAAGGCCAGTAGAACTGTGGAGCTCTCTCTCAAGGAGAGATAAGAGTTGCACAGACACAGCCATAAAACCTTTTGGCGATGAACAAAGTAGGCCTGGTGACTTTCACGTCATGAAAAGATACCCCCTATTCCAGAGACAAGGAATGTAAGACAAATACCTTTGTTAAGCTTCAATTTAAGAAACTGGGCTAACATACCTTAAAATAATTAATATAGACACCAACATTTACCTTTCTTTTGGTATTAAAAGAAGAAATTACATTTTTATACTGACAAGAAAAACAACCAACTGCATTAAACCTCAAGACACAAGGGATATCAAAGAAAATGCCAATAGATTTTTTTATCTTGAATTAAATGTTTATTTATAATAGAAAGAGATGACACAGTCAGAATTCTGATTACAAGAAATGTTACTGTAAGAATTTAGAATTGAATGAATAGATTATTCTGATCCAACTTCATTGATTGAGGACCCAAGACTGGAAATGAGGTACAACACCCTCTCATTGACAAGAATTGATGAAGCACTGGATGAGTTGCCACATCAGATAATCCATTCCTTCAGAAAAAAGGTCAACTCAAAATAGTGCATTAAAATTAAAATTCAGGACCATAATCATTCAAGAAGAAATGGCTATACTAGTTCAGGTGGGTAGCTGCGTCAGCATGCGTAGGCTGCAAAGGAACAAGTAATAGGTTTATTCCATGCTGAAAAAAAGAAGAAAGAGAACACAATGTTTCGGCCATGGAGCCTTCTTTAGGTGTAAGAAGGTAAGTTACAGTATGTTAACATAACATTGTGTTCTCTTTCTTCTTTTTTTCAGCATGCCTTTTTTTAGAGGTGACCTGATCAGGCATTGTTCCAGCTGGACTTCGTTTGCTTTCGTGTGATTGGCAAGTTGCAATGTCTCACTGCACAAGCTGTATTACTGGTCATAGGGCTTGACAACTTTTTGTGAAGTTATAACTTTAGTGTTCTATAACTATATTAGATGGCGGCTCGCATGGACGCAGCGGCTTCATTAGCTCTCAAACAATGGTGCTTTTTGTTCGTTATTCTTACGTTTTTTGTCACGTTATTTACTCAAAACACTGAAGCTTACTTCTCCTACGACCGGAAAACATTACTGGACATCAGAAACAACTGCAGGGATTTCTCCTTTAGTTCGCTCGACCTGGATTACATCAGCCTGTCCATCCTCTACACCGCAGACCCTGAAGCCGCGGAGCCACCTGACCATGTCCGCCGGGAGAGGAGACGGCGCAAGCGGTGAGAGCGCAAACAGAAACACGGTAAGAGAGCCGGGCTGCAAATAAGACTAAAAGAACAGCGGAACAGACCACCTATACCCAGCCTGTTCCTCGCTAACGTACGGTCCCCAGACAACAAACTGGACGAAATAAAACTCAGGCTCACTACTCGCCAGGAAATAAAAAACTGCTGCACTCTTGTGTTTACGGAAACGTGGCTTCACAACAACATACCGGACTCCGCCATTTAGCTGGATGATTTTTTAACTCTCCGATCGGACAGAACAGCCACCTCTGGTAAAAATAAAGGAGGAGGTCTGTGTATTTATGTCAACCAAGCATGGTGCAGAGATACTACAGAAATCGCTATCCACTGCTCACCCGACTTAGAATATTTAATGGTAAAATGCCGACCCTTCTACCTACCTAGGGAATTCACGTCGGTCATTATTACTGCTGTATACATACCTCCTAACGCTAATGCTAAGGAAGCAGTCAAAACGCTGTCCAAAGCTATTAGTAAACAAGAATCAGCACACCCTGATGGTGTTTTTATTATTGCAGGTGATTTTAATCAGGGAAATCTGAAATCAGTCCTGCCTAGCTACAACCAACACGTTGACTTCCCCACCAGGGGAAACAACACACTTGACCTTGTTTATACTAATGTACCCGGTGCTTACAAAGCAGTACCTCACCCCCCTCTTGGACAATCTGACCACATCTCCCTGTTCCTACTCCCAGCCTACAGACGACTTCTCAAACGCACCAAAGCTCCAGTTATAACTGTAAGAAGAGGCAGAATCAATGCTTCGGGACTGTTTTGAGTGCACAGACTGGAGTGTGTTCAAAGATGCAGCCTCCCATGGATCCCACACTGATATTGATATGTATGCATCAGCAGTCACTAGCTACATCAGCAAATGTGCTGATGATGTGGTGAGCGTTAAAAAGATACGCAAACTCCCGAATCAAAAACCTTGGATGAACACTGAGATCCGCTCCCTGCTCAAAGCCCGTGATGCAGCCTTCAAAGCTGGTAATGAGGAAGAACTGAGAGGGGTTAGGAAAGAATTAAAAGCTGCCATAAAATCTGCCAAGAAACAGTACAAATCCCAGATAGAACACCATTACAACACCAACACTAACCCACGACGCATGTGGCAAGACATAAATACAATCACAAGCTACAAGAGCAAAACAAGCCCTGTAAGCGCTACTGACCCCTCTCTCCCAAACAAGCTTAACACCTTCTATGCATGCTTCGAAGCTCAAAACCCTGAACCAACTACCTGGACCACTGACTCCCCTACCACCCCACCCCCCACACTATCGAAGCTAGATGTGTGGAAATCACTAAGTAGAGTGAACTGCCGGACCTGATGGTATCCCTGGCCTGGTACTCAGAACATGTGCCTGGCAGATAGCTGATGTCTGTACTGACATCTTCAACATGTCCTTGGCCCAGGCCACTGTACCTAGCTGCTTCAAGACAACCACCATCGTGCCAGTACCGAAAAAATCAGCCCCCACATGCCTAAACGACTACCGCCCTATTGCACTCACCCCCATCATAATGAAGTGCTTTAAAAAACTATTTATTCCGCACATTAAAGCCAGCATTCCAAAAACACTGGATCCTCTCCAGTTTGCCTATCGCACAAACCGCTCCACAGAGGATGCAATCTCTATAGCTTTACACACCACACTAACCCACCTGGATAAAAGGAACACCTATACAAGAATGCTGTTCATTGACTTTAGCTCAGCATTTAACACCATCATACCCATAAAACTTTCTACCAAACTCAGGGCTCTAGGTTTAGATACAACCCTCTACAGCTGGATCCTAGACTTCCTCACCAGCAGACCCCAGACTGTCAGGATTGGCAACCTCACCTCCAACACACTCACCCTTAACACCGTTGCCCCTCAAGGCTGTGTGTTCAGCCCACTGCTTTACTCCCTGTTCACCCACGACTGTACTGCTAAGTTCAGCACAAACACCATCACCAAGTATGCTGACGATACCACAGTCTTGGGCCTGATCACTGACAATGATGAGACTGCCTACAGGGAGGAGATAAAACAACTCGCAGACTGGTGCCGAACCAACAACCTATGTCTCAACATCAGCAAAACCAAAGAGCTGATTGTTGACTTCAGAAGACAAGAAAAAGTTCACTCCCCCATCTACATAGAAGGGTCTGTGGTGGAGATGGTGAATAACTTCAAATTCCTAGGCGTTCACATCTCTAAGGACCTTACATGGACACTGAACACCTCAGGTCTCATCAAGAAGGCACAACAGCGGCTGTACTTCCTGAGAAGGCTGAAGAAAATACACCTACACCCACTGATCCTCAACAACTTCTACAGATGTACGGTGGAGAGCATACTGACCAGCTGCATCACAGTCTGGTACGGCAACTGCACCGCATCCGACCGTAAGGCACTACAGCGGGTGGTCAAAACTGCCCAACACATCATCGGCAGTGCCTTACCATCCATCCAGGAAATATACAACACCAGGAGTCTGAAAAAAGCCACCAAAATTATGTCTGACCCCACTCACCCCGGTCATAACTTGTTTGTTCCCCTACCATCTGGCAGAAGGTTCCGGTCACTCCAGTAGCACACAACTAGACTCCAAAATAGCTTCTTCCCCAGAGCTGTCAAGTTGGTGACGCCCCCACTCCCTTCCACCTTATTATGATCGCTCCTAACATCGTCCTGTACCCACAACCACTGTACTCCTACACCAACACACACACATGTAAGCCAAAATTGTACTGTCCCCTCGATAGCCCAGTAAAATTGTAACAGGCATAATAATATTTAATATTAATTAACCATACTACTTTTAACCACACTATTTTTTGCACTGTTCCAAGAATTACCTTGCACTGTTTTTGTCCTGTTAAATTTTCTCTGTTTGCGGAATTTTCCACAGTTTTCGATTAATTGATTACATGTTATTTATGTTATGTTATTACATGTTACTATTATTGCTATTGTGTAACTGTCTATTGTCTTATCTTCTGTCCTATTTATATACTGCACCTGAGTGACTAATGAGAAACACTTTTCATTATACTATGCACCTGTGTATGTTTAATGACAATAAAGTTGAATTGAATTGAATTTAATTATATAAAGCTATATATATTATATATAGTTATATATATGTAAAGATGTGAAGGTCAGGACCTTACGCAGAATTATCCGGAAGTAAGTGGAAACGGACACAGGGAGGAGATGGCGAGGAACTAGGCAGGTTGACAAACAGGGGGGCATGATGACTGTGCAGTGGTGTTCTGGGGGGTGTGGCCATGGCGATCAAGTCCAGAGGAGTCCAGGGTGTAATCCATGGAGAAGTCCAAAAGTCCAGAGCCGGGTGATCCATCCAAGACAAAACAAGACAAGGTTTAAAAACCGGAACAGATCCGGTGCAAGAACGGGGAATAAAAACGGGTTAACGAGACCAGGCTTTCCTACAGGACACTGTGGTGAAGCCATCGGGTCACTCCAGGACCTGCTGGCAGGTAGGCTTCCGGGTGTCCATCTTGGAATGCTTTGCCTAGAATAGTAAGCATCTATCTTAAATAAGGAGGAGCAGGATAGGTGGCAGGAGCACAAAATGAACTAAAATGCGAAAGAGCTGGGATTACGATCATAACATATAACTATATCCTATATCTATAGTATTTTCATTCCAGAAAATGTTGTATGTCTTTTTCTATCAGTTTAACAATCACATGTGTATTACAAAGAAGAAGATATCAGTTTTCACATTTTATTCTGTCTCTCCTGATAGAAGCAATAAAAATTCCTAAAGGAATCACAGATTCGAAATGGCCCACTAGAGCCCTGGCAGATGAGACTTCGGAATGTCTTTGTCTGAGGCTAATTAACAGGGCAAGCTAAGAACCACAATTTGGAAGGTTGGTCCAGGAGGTCAGGAAGTTAGGACCAGGGACGACAGACACAAGCCAATACGCCAAGGAGAAGAAGTACCAAACACCTTAACTGAACCAGGGTAGCAAATTCTGAAATGCTGCTAAACCCTCTCCAGCCAGCAGCCCATCCACAGCAACGCCAGATCAGCTCCTGAACTGGGTCACACAGCTCCTCTCCTTAACAAATCCACATAGTTTGCGTACCTCCCAAAGGAATAGTTCACACAATATGGGTTCAATGCTTGATAGGGATAGTGTAAAATCTTTATCTTGATCGGATCTAATGTAACTTTTTGCCTCAAATTAGAATTTGAGTTTATTAAGCTGTTCATTTATTAGCTGTTACATATTGTATCTTTGCAACTTTCAGTTTTCTAATTATGTACTCTCCAACCATTTCCTCATCTCCTTCCATAAGCCTTTTTGTTTGTACTATTTTTATTCCTAATAAACTCATCTATTTTAACAAAATGATGCAGTCCTGATCTGATTACACGCAGATCAGCCTCACCGTTATTTGAAGTTGGGTTGTTAAGCATTGTGCTAATTACCACATTAATGTGTTTTCACAGGACACAGTTGGTGCAGTGATCACCTCTTAATCAAAAGACCTGTCTTATACCTTCACTTGGTGTTTCAGTAACTTCTAAGACACTTGGTTTGAGTCTTGCAATCAAACGAGCTTATGACAGTCTAAGGTTTTGTCACTGTCAAGGAACCAATAGGTAGAATGGGAGGATCATTACTTATCCTGCAGAATGTGCAGTAGCACAGGGAAAATATCCAAAACATGTAATCCAGAGGCTTGGTCGATAGGAGAAGCAATGAGTCCAGTAACCAGGGAAATCCGAAAAACGATATCCAAAGAGTGGGGTCGAAATAGGCAGAAGCAAAGATTAGAAACTAGGAGATCAGTCAAGAAGGTTTAAACACACACAAGAGAATACTATGGGAGGCTTCTCAATAGTGAGCATATGTTGGTGCATGAGGGAACTTTGAATACTGAAGGGAAAGGAAAATGGTTGGGTAATTGGTCAGGGAGTGAGAATCTGTGGGATCTGGTGCATGTGAGAATGTGATGGGTTCAGTTAGGAATGAGATCATGAAACAGTGGGTTTGGGAATGTAACATCAATTGCGAGGGAGAGTGTGGGGTGTGACAGTACCACCCCCCCCTTTAGGGTCGGCTCCTGACGACCCCCTGAAGAGTTTACAGAAGAAGTCATCAACGAGGCTGTGACCCAAAATATCACCCTCGGAGACCCAGGAACGTTTCTCAGGGCCATAGCCCTCCCAGTCGACTAGAAACCAGATTACAAGGATTCTTGAATATAGTTCTCCATAGCCTGAGTTTCTTCATGGGAGAGTGAATAGATATGGCCCTTAGGGGGAACAACTCCTGGAATTAGGTCTATGGGGCAATCAGATGGGTGATGAAGAGGGGGGGATAGAGCCTTCTGTTTACTGAATGCTAGGTGTAGATCTGAGTAGTGAAAAGGAATTTCGGAGAGGTTATCTTGAGAAATACAGAAAATGGAAACTTTCCGAGGGAGTTGACAGCAATGCGAAAGACAGTGGGATCCCCAGGCTGTGAGCTCCCTTTGCGACCATGAAATGTGTTCAGTCTATGGAAAGAAGGCGCTTGGGAGGGTGTGGGAGGGGTTCGATTGTCGGATCTCCGCTGTTGAAGCCTGATCTTTAGTTCAAATACTCACGAGACGAAGGCTTCAAGTGACGGGGAGTCCAGGGGCAGACGTGATCTTTTAGTTCATCTGATAATCCAAGGTGGAACTAGTGAATTAGGGCATTGTGAAGAGAGTTCAGCAGCCAGAAAACAGAATTCTGTGACGTAGTCCTGACGAGAGCGAGAACCTTTAGTGAGGGAGGGGAGACATGCAGCAATAAGGTGGTGAGATTGAAATTGCCCAAAGACTAATTGTAGAGCCGTCTGAAAAAGGTGGATGTTATTCTCTGGAGCGTTCCAAGAGAGATGTGTGGCCCAATCCAGAGCTTGTCCAGTGAGGTAAAATACCATTAAAGCAACTCTCTCTCCATCCGTGGGAAGCAGTCTGGGCGGATATGGAAAGCCATCCAACATTGAGTAAAAAAACTCTGACACTTGGAGGAGTCCCCATCAAAGTTTTCCAGTGCAGCAGAGGGTAGAGGATTAATAGGTGCTTGAAGTGGGGGTACAAGAAAGGGAGCTGAAGGTTGGGAAGGTGGTGCTCATGCGACATGGTCTACTTATTGCTGGACTGCAGCAGTTAGCTGGCCCGGGGTCCAGGAGTGTTCCTGGAGAATAGGAAATTGAGCGTTCTGGTCTGCTGGATTCATTTTAATTATGGCTCACTAGTCTGTCAAGTAACCAGTAGGTTGAATGGGAGCATCCTTATGCGTAGCCATGAATCCTGTAGAATGTACAGTAGCACAGGGACAATATCCGAAACACATAACCCAGAGGCTTGGTCGATAGGAGAAGCAATGAGTCCGGTAACCAGGAAAATCCCAAAAATGATATCCAAAGAGCATGGTTGAAAAGCGGAGGTGCAAGGATTAGGAACTGGGAGATCAAGAAGGTTTAAACGCGTACAAGAGAATATAATGGGAGGCTTCTCAAAAGTGAGCATGGGTTGGTGCGTGAGGGAACTTTCAATACAGAAAGGGAAAGGGACATACGTGGTTGGATATTTTGTCCAGGAGTGAGAATCAGTGGAAGCTGGTGCATGTGAGAATGTGATGGGTTCAGTTAGGAATGAGATCGTGATACAGTGGTTTTGGGAATGTTACGGCAGGAAAGTGCAGGGCGTAAGAGGCACACGTGCTGTTCTCCTAGAATATGACTAACAGGTTCAGGAAACCCTCCTGTTACAATCAGATATTTCCTCCCAAAACTCAGAGGAGGAAGAAATCTGTATCATGGGGAGGGAAAAAACATATCTTTAAATCCCTGCCTACTGATTTAGTACACTGTGCCCAGGCAGAGCCATTGATATAATGCAATAATGAATAAACTGATTATTATTTATTAAGGACAAAAGGGTAGTTTTTCTCTTTTCTCTTGGAAGACTCCAGCAGAGGCCTCACAGCATCACTTCCACCTTGTAGTCTGATCTCATCAGTTTTCAGATATTCTGCAAGTTTAGACAATGTCAGTAATGAGATCAGAGATCTCCAATCCAAACCAATTTGCTGCTCTGAGAGGTGTTGGTGGACCAGCAGGTGGAACAGAATTAATGGACCAGATTTCCAGGAAATTAAGAGAATCCTGATCAGTACAAGAGGATCCGCAGATTCAGACATGTGGTGTCTGGTCTTGGCTGAGGAGCCAGTGGTGTGAAGCTGTGTTCTGTAGGATTATGAGTCAGAATCTCCCCAAAAAAGCAACAAAAGACACTGTACCATAGGAGATAGTCTTTACTGGATGAGATGTCACACTGAGGACCTGACTACCTGGTCATTAAAGATCCCATCATGGTGTTTGAATGAACAAAAGTGATAAACCTGGTGGCCTGGATTTCCCTTAATTCATTATATGGTCTCAGAAGCATAAAACTACAACTTCTGTTGTCATGACAGATATTCACAATAAAAATGAAAATAAATAGAGATGTGTTTATCGTTAGATCTATGGCTCTATATAGAAACTGCATCATCAATATATCAATATGTATCCATATGCACTGTCTTCCAAAATTATACACTCTCTTCCAATGACATCCCATTGTGATGAAATACAAATGATCTCTTCCCATCAGTCCAGTGGATTTTTTAATCACAATTTCAATACTCATCCTGTATTTTCTATAGTGGTTATGGGTGAAGACCCATTAATAATTTCAGTATGAGATTATATTTTTTATTTTTGCTAACAATGTATTTTACCCATTAAAGTGTTCAATCTTTCAACGTTTATTTAAATATAATAATAATATAGTCATCTATTCAGGTGGATATTAATCTGCATGGCTTTTGTCTGCTGCATCTTCTACTGTTTTGTTAGAGTTTTTGGGCCTCCAGCTCTTCTCCTCAGCCACAGCCAGAACCTTCAATTTTCCATTCTTCCATTAGATCCTTTACTGCCCTCTTATGTGTTATGCCCTCCACTCCCACATCCCTGAGAAGCTGTAACGACTGTCATGGGAGCCGGTTCTGACACCCAAATTAGTTTTTTAGGACCCTTTGCAGACAGTATAATCCAGATGTGACTGGAGTAGGACATCAGGGGAAACAGGGCAGGAACAGGACAAGATGACAGACATGAGGGTATGACACCTGTGATCCAGTGCTCTGGGGGCGTGGCTCAGTCGACCAAGTCCAACATAGTCCAAAAAAGGGAAACTAGGCTATTCTGGGCACAGCATTGGAAGATGGATGCCCAGAAGCCTGCCTACCAGCAGGACCTGGAGTGACTTGGCCTCGTTAACCCGTTTTTATTCCCCGTCCCTGCACTGGATCCTGTTCTGGTTTTTAAACCTTGTCATGTTTTGTCTTGGATGGATCACCAAGCTCTGGACTTTCGGAATTCTCCCTGGATTACACCCTGGACTCCTCTGCACTTGTTCGCCATTGTCACTCCCTCCCGAGTACCAGTACACAGTAGTCACACCCCCCTGTTTGTCAACCTGCCCAGTTCCTCGTCATCTCCTCCCTGTGTCCGTTTCCACTTACTTCCGGATAATACTGTCTGCATAGGGTCCTGACCTTCACATCGTTACATATATATATAACTATATATAATATATATAGCTTTATATAATATAGTTATAGAACACTAAAGTTATAGCTATAGCTTATGTACTTCACAAAAAGTTGTCAAGCCCTATGACCAGTAATACAGCTTGTGCAGTGAGACATTGCAACTTGCCAATCACACGAAAGCTTGTTGGGTGCACTTTTATCCAACGAAGTCCAGCTGGAACAATGCCTGATGAGGTCACCTCTAAAAAAAGGCATTAATTCAAAGTTGAGGTTACTGCAAGAAAGTGCCACACTTATTCAGTTTTCTGTGCATTCCATAATGCCTAGAATGTCACCAGAAGCAAGGGAGAGGGCCATTGGCATGCTGCAGGCAGACATGTCATGTGCCAGTGTTGCCAGACACTATGGAGTAAGCTGCTCCACTGTAACCCAGCTGCAGAGAGTGTTTCAGCAGACAGGCAGGACAGTTGACCATCCAAGGTCTGGTCGTCTTTAAGTGACCACACAAGAGCAGGACCGACACATCAGACTTTTGACCAAATTTTTAGACCAAACAATCACAGCCCATGTCTTCTTGAATACTTACGGTCCTGAATCCAGTGCTTCATCCGTTCTTGGCAATGGGAGGGATCTGGGACTGACTTCACTCTGACCATCACAGGAGTCCAGGCTGAAGATGCAGCAGATTATTATTGTCAGAGTGTACACTACCCAAACAGTAAATGGGTGTTCACACAGTTTTACACACCCGTACAAAAACCTCCCTCAGCAAGATGACATAGCGACTGCTCTGCCGCAGCTGGGACCTACTGCAGGTGCTGAGGGTGAAGGCAAAGACACAGGACACAGCCTGTGGAGGCACTCAGCTGCACACAAACACTGATATTAGTTCAATGAATGTTATGAGCTGACAAGAGTGTCATACTAATGAGTCAATCTGAAAGTAGTTGTGTTGTTATTATTATTATTAACCTACAAACAAATATGGTTATTTTTTTACACTTAATTTGCATAGAAGAGACACTTTGAATTGGCAGCACATGCTTCAGTGCTCTTGGAGTGTTTATAGCCCTATGAGTTTAACACTTCATGACTGAGAGCCACCCTTCACTGCGACAGAACCCACAGCAACAATGAATTTCATCACCGCCTTCATCTGGACACTCCTCATCACTGTTCAGGGTATGATTTAATACTTTTTTTTATCAATTAAGATTCTTGAAAATTAGGTGAACCAGGTGAACAGTAAGGTGTGAAATTGCTAAAAGTCTTCAAACATTCTAGAAATCAATTATCTGCTTTTACGGTGTTTTGTCTTGTTTTCAGAATCCAGTGGACAGGTTACTGTGACTCAGACTCCAGCAGTGAAATCTGTTCTCCCTGGACAGACAGTCACTGTGAGCTGTACGGCCAGTCCTGCAGTGTACATATATGACTCTAAGCACAGACTAGCCTGGTATCAACAGAAAGCTGGAGAGGCTACTAAACTCCTGATCTATGATGCAACTACCCATCAGACTTGGATCCCAGAGTGTTTCAGCGGCAGTGGATCTTGGATTGACTTCACTTTGACCATCACAGGAGTCCAGACTGAAGATGCAGCAGATTATTACTGTCAGAGTACTTACTACCTCAACAGTAACTGGCTGCTTACACACCCATACAAAAGCCTCCCTCAGCAGGACTGCACAACGACTGTAGTGCCGAAGCTGGGACATACTGCTCTTGCACTTAGAAAATTATTTCTTATTTATTTATTAATTATAGATCATTGTTGACAATCATGTGAATAAAAAACATCTCTTTTGAATAATTTTAGGTGCATCAATGAAGAAAGAGATACTGATCACATTTGACATCTCTGAAATTTAAAATGTTTTGTTTTCCTTCTTGTGAGAAATAAATACCTTAGCTAAAAAGTCTGTCAGTCCATCAATCCAACTGTTACGGCCCCAAGTGTCTAGGGGTAAAGGGGTGTAACATTTAGGATACCACACAGAGATCCCATTGGTGAGGACTCTCTCGATGGTACAGCGGTAGAAGTTCACCAACACAGGTACTTGGCATCCCACATCGCTTGAGGCACCTCAGGAAATAGATGCGCTGCTGAGACTTTTTCAAGATAGAGTCCATGATCACAGTCCAGGTTAGATCATTAGAAATGAAGCTGGTGACTGGTTCCACTTCTGTTCCATCAATACTGAGTGGGCTGTGAGTGTGCAGCCTGTGTCTCCAGAAGTCCACTATTAACTCTTTTGTTTTACTCACATTCAAGTCCAGGTTAATGTTATGACACCACCTTAGCAGCTTTATGACTTCATCCCTGTAAGTGGACTCATCATCATCGCTAATCAGGCCTATTATAGTGGTGTCATCTGCAAATGTAATGATGCGGTTGTTGCTGTGTTTTGCTGTGCAGTCGTGAGTGAACAGGGAGCACAACCTTAGACTCAGAGAGCAGCTTTGTGAGGTGCCAGTGCTCAGAGTGAGTGGTGTTGATGTTTTATTACCTATCTGCACCACCTGTGATATCTCGATTAGGAAGTCCAGCAGCCAGTTGCACAGAGTTGCACAGTCCTAGTCCCCTGAGCTTTGTCACCAGTTGGCTGGGTATGATGGAATATGAAGTCCACAAACAGCATTCTTACATATAAGTTCATAGTGTTCAGGTGGTCCAAGGCTGTATGTAGAGTTAGGGATACAGCATCATCCACTGATCTGTTGTTCTGCTAGGCAAACTGCAAGGGTCCAGGGACTCTGTGATGGAGGAGATGATGTGAGACAACACCAGCTTCTCCAGGCATTTCATCACCACAGATGCTTTTTGCCTTTTTGGGGAGTGGAACAATAGTGTTTTTTTAGAAGCAGGTGGGGACAATGGACTGCGACAAGGAGGGGTTAAAAATGTCTATAAACACTGTGGTCAGCTAGGCTGCACATGTCCTAAGGACACGGGGTGGTATCCCATCAGGCCCTGCAGTCTTACGGATTTTCACGTCCTGTCTTCTGCACGTCCTGTTCTGAGAGTTTCAGAACAAACTCTCCCTGTACACTTGGGCTCTTCTCAGAGCTCAGACCATCAAAGTGGACATAGAAATGGTTAAGATTGTCATGTGTTGTTCTTGTCAATCTCCTGGCTGCAGCCCTTGTAACCTGTGAATGACTGTAATCCCCGCCACAGCCTCCCACAACCACAATCAAAGTGGTCTATTAACCTGCTTTCCACCTCCTCAGACCAACAGTGCACAAACCTGTTCACAATGGGGGAGGTCCTCAGCTTCTGTTTGTAGTCTGAAAGCTATGATGATGATGATGTCCGATTTGCCGAAACTCGGTCTGGGAAGCTCTTTGTATGCTCCTTTTACTGCTGTGTAGCAGTGGTCCAAAATATTGCCTCCCTTTGTCAGTACAGTGACATGCTGAATGTATTTTTGTGTATGTATTGAACTAATATCAATGTTTGTGTGCAGCTGAGTGCCCCCACAGGCTGTGTCCTGTGTCTTTGCCTTCACCCTCAGCAGCTGCAGTAGGTCCCAGCTGCAGCAGTGCAGTCGCTGTGCAGTCCTGCTGAGGTTTTTGTACGTGTGTGTAACACTGTGTGAACATCCAGTTACTGCTGAGGTAGTGACCACTCTGACAGTAATAATCCGCTGCATTTTCAGCCTGGACTCCTGTGATGGTCAGAGTGAAGTCAGTCCCAGATCCACTGCCACTGAAACGCTCTGGGATACCAGTCTGACGGTTAGTTGCTCCATAGATCAGGAGTTTAGGAGCTTCTCAAGTTTTCTGTTGGTAACAGTTTAGGTGATTATTGTTGTACACCACAGGACTGGTCCTACAGCTCACAGTAACTGTCTGTCCTGGAGCAGTAGATATTACTGGAGGCTGAGTCACAGAAATCTGTCCATTGCATTCTGTAAATCAATAAAACATAAAATGATAGACATAAAAGAAACAATATATTCATAAGATATTCACAATTTTTTATTTCGTAATTTTGTTGTCTTTACCTAAATTAACGTAACTCCCTATTTTTCCACATGAAATAAAAATATGGTAAAATCTTTAAAATATCTAAGCCCAATCCTACCCTGAGCAGAGATGAAGAGTGCCCAGATGAAGACAGTGATAAAAGTCATTTTTGCTGTAGATTCTGTTGCCATGAAGGGCAGCTCTCAATCATGAAGTGTTAAACTCACAGGGCTATAAACACTCCCAGAGCACTGAAGCATGTGCTGCCAATGCAAACTGTCTCTTCTATGCAAATTGTCTTCCTGAGTTCAGTAGCACTTGTAGCCAGTCAGTGCTGGAAACACAGGCTTGGTGCTGTGTGTTGTGACTGGGCAAGATGAGCAGCTTAGCATTAACACACCAAAAACAGCAGGACTAGATAGAGAGCAGTTTTATAAGGGGAAGAAGATGAGACATTAGCTGAGCCCTTATTCTATTTAAGACAGCAGAGTGTGGAGAGTCTTGTTAAAGCAGCACTTATCTCTGTGTCTTCATATACAACAACAAAAATGTCTTAACTTACTCTATGATCATGTACAGATGCAGCCATTCAAAGTGCTCGTTACAGACACGTACCGCAGGTGGCGTCGCGCATTGTGACGCAAGATGACGCGCGGTACCGCGGTACGTGATTGGTTGACCGACAGGGGCACTCGTGGTCCGTTGGTCTGTCGTAGAAAGACTTACAGTAAACGTCTTTGCTGTGCCCATTGTAGATATTGAATTTTACCACTGAAGGGAAATCTTAGTAGCTGAGCATAAAAAGATTAGGAGTATACTGTAATGCGTGTGAAGGCCATAAACGCTATTAATTTTGGAACATAAACATACAGTATATGGCTGGTCTTGGTACTTTAAAGAAAAAATACACACCAGTATTCCATTTCTCCCTAAACATTTTAAGCATCAAAGTCTTTAACTAAAGAGATACCGGAGTCAACAAGCATACTTTTAGAATTTGATTAAAAGGGAATATAATATGGAATCGCGTATCTAACGAAATTAATAATGATATAATTATATTCATGTACCGCAACACAAGAATAGTACACGCTGTACATTGTCTGTCGATAATGTTTCTGTAGTGCTTTTTCAGCACTCTTCATGTGATTGCACCGGTGGTGCTGTGGGTTAGGTTCCTGACTCCCATGTCACATGGTCTGTGATTGAATCCCACTGGAACTATGAGTTTTTTTTAAACAAACATTTCTTTGAAAAAATGAAACGTTTCCCTTGGTCAGAGATTAAATAAAACCTCACTCGCACCAAACAAATTTATATTTCTAAATATCACAATATGATCGGATTTAAGTCTTTTTAATAACAATGAATAGTCACCTATGCGTTACAAAATAAACATTTATATTGATTTGAATCGCATTTTGATTTAAATCGTAAACGCGTGTTTAAATATATGTGTTATATTATTCGTCTCACTGGCGTCTGTGAATTCCGCTCTGTGAACGGTGCTTCCTGGGGGGAGATAGACGGCGGGGACAGCATTAACAAATTCCTGTGTGGTGGTGAACGGTGTGGCCGGGATGGAGTGTCCTAAGGCGGTGTGTGCTCTGCGGGGGCCAGAGCTTCCGCCAGGCATTGCAACCTGCGCGGCGGGGAGAGGCACTTTTCGGGAGACAGTTGCTCAACTGTTTGACTGCTGGAACATACTGTCTCCTTCCTCTGCATTTTTAGGAGTGTCTCTAGCCTCCCAATCCTCCCCAGTAATGCATCGTACTGCTCCCGCTGCTGCCGAAATGTCTCCATACAGGTGCTGCTTCTACAGGTTGGCACCCTGGCCAGTGGCCAAGAGCGGAGACCCACGGCCTGTGGCAAAATAACATAATTCATGTAAGAAATAAAGTCACACAGTAGTATTCATCAGTCGCGGAACAGACGTCAAAATAAACTTTTCTTTTTTTCCTTCTTACCACTTTCTTTTTTACTGTCCTGGTGGTAGATTTCGAAGATCGTTTCGCCCGTGCGGTGTTTTCTTGAAGAACAGGCTACGAAGAAATAATTATAATTGAATTTAAAATTCAAAATGGCAATAATACCTTGTAATATGCACTGTAATCGCGTATTTCAGATGAAGTCTGCTGTATTTGCTTACCCTTCGCTGTTTGGAAGCTGGGGCGGCAGAAGCACCCCGTCTCTTCCCGTAAAAGGTCTTGGTCTCCATACTGTACTGTGGTCGCTGTAGTGCAGGTTCGCAGTTTTTTTTGTGATGGGAGCTCACCCAATCCCTTGGTGTATTTATGCTATATTCACATGTACGGCTAGAATGTTCATTGTCTTCCAATGAAAGGCGGGTGCCTTTTGCCGAAGTCTGGAGACATTAGAGGCTTGCCACACCCGGACTGTTAAACCAACGCATTAGGACGTCAAAGCCCATTGAGGACCCGGGCGCAATAATTGTTTTGTCCCTTGATTTACTGATCTGCATTAATTATGGAAATCGAGTTCCTGCTCTTTGCAGACGACCTGGTCCCGCTGTCGCCCACAGAACAGAGGCTGCGCCAGAACCTGGCACTGCTGGAGCAGCACTGTCAGACCTGGGCGCTGACAGTCAATCTGGACAAGACCAGAGTTATGGTTTTCCAGAAAAAAAGCCAGACCTCAGGGAAACAGGTACAAATTCACACTTAACAACACATTAACACCTAACAACGGGAGCAGGGACGAATTAGGCCTGTACCCACTATTGTTAAACATACAGAAAAGAATATTAAAGTATTGAATATTAGTATTGGCTTTAGTATTAGCCATACAGAACATTAAAGTGCCCCTTTTCCATTCAGCGGGTGCCTGAGCCGCTGTGTCCTATCTTCTGACAGTCGCCGTTGTGAATGTCTGTAGAGTGTATCTTATTTTTAGTACTATATTTTTGTATTATATTCCCTATTAATCAAACTCTAAGAGTATGTATCGGCTTGTCCCCTCCTCCCACCCCTCTCTGTGTACAGTAGAGCCTCCTGTCGAGCCAGCACATGTCCACAGACATTCACAACAGCGACATATCATAAAACGTTTGCACATATAGTTAAATTATTAGTTGTTTTTCAGGAAGTAAAAAAAAAACACTTGAACTACTTATCCAGTCTCTCGAAATAAAGTTATTTTTCAAGCAATGCAACAAACGTCGGGCAATGTGTTTTTTTTAATCCAACATTGACAGCCACATCTTAAATCTTGTCAGTCAGCTCTTTTTTCTCTATTTGAATTGTGGCTTACACATCGCACGACTTTAAAAGTTAGAAAGACAGGTTTCGATTCACATTAGCTGGCGAGCCTTGTAAACAAAAAAACAGACAATACCCAGGGAGGGGGAGGTCAAGCCAGAGAGAGAGTTTTTTACCCTCTGTCTAAAAACCCAAATAACCCGGGGCAGAGACTCCGGGGGGATCATTGCGTGGTACAGAGCGGAGCTCAGTCAATTCTTATGGAATGTGTTTTCTTTGTTCTTTTTTTCAGCATGGAATAAACCTGTTACTTGATTCATATGGATGCCCGGTTCTGCCAGGGATTCAAAACATTTTTTTTTCATCGGGTATCAAAGGGAATAGGCAGTATAACCCTGTTCATGCACAAACTGTGGCATGTTACATTGATTTGGGTGTCTCCTCTTGCCAGAAAGCTCTAAATTGCATTTTGAGCGCGGTTTTTGACTTTTTTTAAATTGCATTTTGAGCGCGGACAGCACATACATGGGTTAATTGCACAATGAACTGCGCCAAGAAATTTAAAATAGTCTTCTTTAGGTGTGAGGGTAGGAGTGGACCGCAGCAGGCATAATCAGCAAACCAGGAAAACAAAGAACAGGACAGGTGAGACGTGTATCCAGAAAGCGAGTGATCAGAAAAATGAAATGGTGTTACGCCCAGGTTTTCGACCCAATTGTTTTAACTTGCTAATGCATCAGACACATTTCCTGGCGTACTGTGTTTTAAATAAAATAGGAGTGTCTTTCCCTGGTATTAGCTCATCGGTATGGTGTAAGTTTTATCTGTACCATACCATACAGTATATAGGTACAGAATTCAAGCTGCACCACTGTGTCGCTTTGGTAAGGAGACGGACAATGGCCAAAATCACGAAGACTCTCTCACACCAAATAATGAAGATGAAAAGAAACGGGAAGTCAACACGGGACATTGCACAGCAGTTGGCTTCGATGGACATCTTCGTTTCTGAAAGCACAGTGAGACGGCATTATAAAGGGGAGAGGAGGCAAAGAGAATCTAAACCGAGGACGATTCAAAGGTAAATAAATTTCTAAAAATACCTTTCTTGCATGTAAATACAACTACGCACATTATTTTTAAAACTAACTGTTGATCTCTTTTTTTTCAAGTCCTATTGTGCGAGCTATCGACAAACTGACTGATGAAAATGATGAGCTACCGGCGATGCAAGTCCAAAGACGGCTATGGGCTGACCTCGGTGCGACCGTTATCCCGACATCGATAAGAAGAGTATGCAGGAGACTTGGATGGAGATACAGAAAAACCAACACATGCCCCATGATAACGCTAAAAAACAAAGAGGAAAGACTCAAGCAAGCGCTCCAATGGATTGAACAGGGGGAGGCATTTCAGGATGTACTTTTCACGGACGAAACAACAGTGGCTCTGGAACAGTTTTCAACAATGGCATTTTGCAAAAAGGGGAGATATGTGGACAAGCCAAAGCCCAAGCATCCACTAAAGGTTCACGTCTGGGGGGGTATATCTAGAAGAGGCCCGGGACCACTTCTTATTTTCGAAGGAATTATGGACCGTGAATTCTTCGAGGAAGTCGTGGTCACACAGCATGCTGCCCCATATATCAGGGAGCAGTTTGGATCAAGGCACCGTCTCTTTCAAGACAACGATCCGAAACACACAGCAGCAAGGGCGAGGCTTGTAGCAGAAGGAGTGAACTGGGTGAAAACTCCAGCCGAATCCCCAGATCTAAATCCGATAGAGATGGTTTGGCATTCGTTGAAAGACTACGTTCGGAAAACTGCTAAGCCCGTCACAAAGCAGGAACTGATCGATGCGATCTATAAATTCTGGGAGGAAGAACTGACCGAACAAAATTGTAACAATTTTATTAACAGGCTGTTTCGTGTTCTTTCTAGGATTGTTGACCGGGGTGGGGGACATTCGGGAATGTAAGTCTGAGAAAGACAGTCTCACGTTTGTGGACAGTCTGTCCACAAACAAAACATGTAAAAAAAATATAAAAAAAACAATTACTTTTTGTCAATGAAAACCGGTGTGTGTGTCTCTCTCTGCTGGATGTCCCTCTCACTCTCTGCTGAATGAATAAAAGCATTTGATTAAAAACGCGTTTGCGTTTGTCTGGTATTTACTTTGGTCCCTTTTAACTGTTTTTCGATCTACTGTATTGCTTTGAGATGCCACTTTTAAAGGTGATATGTAAAATAAAGTTTTTTATTATTGTTATAGAGAAACATGATCAGATTTTCCCTGGTTCAGAAAAAAAGATCTAAAGTGCTACACCTAACTTTCTTAATTCGATGTATTTAAAGCTGTGAACTACTGTAGGTGTAACATAACATTCAGAAAGAGAATAGTTTTGTGGTGTTTGTTTAGATGAAACGTTCCTAAAACGTATATCGTAACAAAATTAAAAATGATTAAAATCTGTAATCTTTCCACTTGTACTGTATGTCATCGGAAAGTTTCTGCTTTGTGTAAGGATGGTATCAAAAAGTAATCTTAAGTAGTGAGAAAGCTGTGCTCAATGTATTTAAGGGACTTAAAAGTAAAAGGAGATGCTTCATATTGCTTGACTAATTTTAAAAACTAAGTTATAAATGCAGACGCTCCCTCGGTGCCGCGCCGGGTGTAAATATCAAAATATACATTCTTCCTGGGCACAGGCCGAAGAGCGCCCGGCTGGGTGCGCGGGGAAGAGCAGGACACTAGTGAAAGGTGGGGTTTAGGAAGGCGTACAGTCTGGGCAGGTATAGATTACACTTTTCTAAAACGTATTTGAAAAATAAAAACGATTACAATCTAATCCTTCCACATTTGATCCCAAAATCCCAAGAAAAATAAATCTAAACGGGTAGAAAGCTATGCTGAAAGTTTATTAAGATACTTAGAAGACAAAGATACTGTATCAATTTATGTTTCATAAGCCTGATTATGATTTAAAAAACACATATAATTAAACACGCGTTTGCGATTTAGATCAAAACACGATTTAAATCAATATAAATGTTTATATTGTATCGCATACTGTCCAGCCTCCATTTCTCTATAAAAATTTACTCTATTACACACACACACACAATAGAAGCAGGAAGCAGAAGCAGGGACCGTTGTCAGAAGGGAAGAAGGTGACTATTCATTGTTATCAAAAATGACTTAGAATCGATCATGTTGTGATATTTTGAAATATAAAAGTCAATTGATTGTCCATAATATCGCTATTCTATTTTTTCGAAGAAATGTTTGTTAAAGGAGAAGTCCAGCACCAGCTAGATTTGAACACACAACCCGTGAGGTGGTAATGGGGCACATAGACCAGTAGGCTACAAGGGAAGTCGCATGAAGTGAGAGAGGTGAAACAGCCCTACACAGCCCTCTCGCAGTACACGAATATAATCATATCGTTATTAAATTCTTTAGATACGCGATTCCATATTATATTAGCAGAAAAAATTAAAACTACCACTTTTTCACACGCTATTTCACATGTTAGTTAAATACTTCGATGCTTGAAATGTTTAGGGAGAAATGGAATACCGGTGTGTATTTTTCCTTTAAAGTACCGATTCCTGGAATCTGACTGGCTGACACCCTTCTGAAGTGGTTCCATAAAATCTGGTATACGGAAAAGAAAGCATTGATAAAAAAGCCTGGATTCTCATGTATCTCATTCAAGTATCTTTTAATACAGTCTTTGCTGTGCTCTTGAGGATCCTTGTGATATTTTGAGCTCTAGTTGAATGATAAGTGTCGCATTTTAAATCATTTTCGTAGTTAGAATTATGAAACGCCCTGTTAAAAGCAAGGGAGTTTTTATGCCCGTTGGAGTAAAACAAAATGCCTGACAAAGTATGGCTTGGACAGATTCCAAGTGCTTGTACAAATGTGCTAAAGAAATTATACTTTGAGTATACAGCTTGTCCAAAGTCATTCATTATTAATACTATTAGTAATATCTTCGGTAAAGGCTTTGATGCATAATTATTTCTGATAAAGGTAGGTTGTGTACTTTTGTCCAACTGAGCAATCTTGCTTTCATG
This sequence comes from Lepisosteus oculatus, assembly GCF_040954835.1. NCBI lineage: Eukaryota > Metazoa > Chordata > Actinopteri > Semionotiformes > Lepisosteidae > Lepisosteus > Lepisosteus oculatus. Next base: position 3,687,541 of record NC_090713.1, read on the forward strand.
AAATATACCAACATTTTAATGACTGATGATTAACATGCTGTAATACACAGTTCAAAATTTAAAGCTCAAATGCTGTACATGAGAGGTTAAGCTCCCCTTGGAGGTTTTACAAGGTGACGCCGGATAGTTTCCGGCATGACGTCAAAGGACGCGATTAACCGCGTGATACCGTGACACGCCCACTGGGGTATGCCGCGAAATACCCCACCCATTTTGAATGGCTGCATCTGTAAGCCATACTGTCTATCATCAGGGTATATGTGCTCATTTCTTGCAAATATGTAAGTCTACATGCCAGCATGTTTGAATAATGGGGCATTTGTTATTCCTTGTGGCTCCTCAAAGGCCAAAAGAACTGTGAACCTCTCTCTTTCAAGGAGAGATAGGAGTTGCACAGACACAGAAATAAAACGTTTTGGCCATGAACAAAGTAGGCCTGGTGATTCTCATGAAAAGAGACCCTCTACTACAGAGATAAGGAATACAAGACAAATACATCTGTTAAGCTTCAGTTTTAAGAAAGTGGGCAAACAAACCTAAAAATAATTCATTTTTATACTGAAAAGAAACAAAACCAACTACATTAAACCTCAAGACACAAGGTATATCAAAGAAAATGCCAATAAATATCACTTATTTAATCTGGAATTACACGTTTATTTATATTAGAAACAGATGTCAGAATTCTGATTACAAGAAACATTACTGTAAGAATTTCGAATTTAATGAATAGATTGTTATTATTCTGATCCTACCACATTGATTGAGGACCCAAGGCTGGAAAACGAGTCATCCGTCTAGTGGCTAAATGAGGTACAACACCATCCCTTTGCCCAGAATGGATGAAGCACTGGATGAGTTGCCACATCATTTAATTTAATGAATAGATTATTCTGATCCAACTATATTCTGTTCACACTTTATACAAATGATTGTACAAGCAGTAGTCAAAGCAACTTCATTTTCAAATTCTCAGATGATATAGCTGTTCTTGGCTTAATGCATAGAGGTATCAGCTCATTTGTATACATGTCAGAAATCCAAATGTTTGTGCAATGTGTGACAACAATAGCCAAATTCTGAATGTTAAAAAAACAGGAGATCCCAGAGCAGTTAGTGATCATTCACATGTAGTAATCCACAACGAACTGAACACTCAGGTCGATTCATATAAGTACTTAGGTGTACACATTGACAGTCACCTGTGCTGGACTACTCATGTTGAGAGTGTTTGCTCCAAAGTTCAGCAGCGCTTTTCAGCAGCGCTTTTCTTTCTATTTCTTGCGAAGACTAAGAATGTTTGGGGTTCTACAGGAAGTAATGTTACTCTTTTACCGTGCTGTAATCGAGAGCATTATCAGATATGGTATTACAGTGTGGATTGGTAATCTATCAGTTCATTTAAAATCGCAAATTGCCCGCCTCATCCAGACAACTTTGAAGGTCACGGGAGTAAAACAACATCCCTCCCTGCAGACAATCTTTGAAAAATCCATAATCAAACAGGGAGGAAAATTATTTCAGATCCTTCCCACATCCTCAACTCTGAATGTCAACTTCTTCTTTTTTGCAAATGTTTTAGGGTTCCCAAATGTACAGTAAGTCAAACAGATACAAACATTCCTTTGTTCCACTATAAATTAAAGCTGTCAACGCAAATGTCAAGGAACACACCATTTTGACTCTTACAACCCACTTGAGTGCAATATGTGATGTGATATGTTATAAATGTTACATGTTGTTACGTGTTATACTGTGCATGTGCAATAGAGTGATGGGCAATGTTTTTTTTGTTTTTTTGTTTTTTTGTAATAGAATATTGTGCAATATTTTTATTTCCTCCTTTATTTATTTTCTCCTATATTTTTTTTGGTTTGCATTCTATTTAAATGTACAGGAGTGCTGCATGTCCATAACAAAATTCCCACAGGGGACAATACAATCTTATCTTATCTTATCATTGATTGAGGACACAAGGCTGGAAAACTAAGTCATCCCACTAGTGGCTAAATAAGGTACAACACCATCCTATTTCCAAGAATTGATGAAGCACTGGATGAGTTGCCACATCACATACTCCATTAACTTAGAAAAAGGCCAACTCAAAAGAGTCCATTAAAATCAAAATTAAGGACCATAAGTATTCAAGAGAAATGGGCTGTGGTTGTTTAGTATAAAATGAATGGGCAAAACATGGGTGATTAAAAAATCTATATATACAGATGGAAAAAATAAATGCAACATCTCCTCGTACACACTCTGGCCCTCCTGTCTGTGTGGAACAGGCTGATGAGCGACTCAATCGTGAAGAGGACATGATGCCACTGCTGACGAGTCCATTGCAGCATCTATCTGGCCCAAGCCAGTCAGGTGTGACGCCTAGGAGGTGTGAGCAGAGGGTCTCTGACAGGTCACCTCGCTCTAAGTCCAGCAGCATGGAGTCTCACTGTCCTGTCACTGAAGTGGGCATTGTTTCTGCCAGCAGTTTCAGCAGCAGTACGGGTGGTAGATCTGAAACGATCTCTCAGATGGACCAGTCCGATGTGTCGGTCCTGCTCTGGTGTGGTCACTCGATGGCGACTGGATCTTGGATGGTCATCTGTCCTGCCATTCTGCTGAAACCCTCTCTGCAGCTGGGACACAGTGGAGCGGCTTCATGACCAGGTAGTCAGGTCCTCAGTGTGACAGCTCATCCAGTGGACAGTATCTCCCACAGTACAGTGCCTTTTGTCGCCTTTCATGGGGGTTCTGGCTCAGAGGCATTCAGTCATAATCTCTGATCTCATTACTGCCTATACCAACTTGCCAAGTTTCTTAAAACTGAACAGGCTAGAAGGTGGAAGTGCTGCTGTGAGACCTCCACTGGAGTCTTCCAAGAGAAAAGAGAAAAACTACCCTAATTCACTGAAAATAATCTCAAATCCCTAATAAATTCTTAGATATAATACAAGTTATCAATATCTTTGTCCTTATTAAATAATAATCCACTGTGCTCCTAGAATGTCATCAGTAGCAAAGGAGAGGGCAATTGGCATGCTGCAGGCAGGTATGTCATGTGCCAGTTTTGCCAGACACTATTTGATCGCATCATGGTGTTTGAATGAACAGAAGTGATAATCCTGGTGGCCTGGATTTCCCTTAATTCATTATATGGTCTCTGGTCTCAGAAGCGGAAAACTATAACTGATGTCATGACAGATAATCACAATAAAATTGAGAATGAATAGAGATTTGTTTATTGTTGGCTCTATACATAAACAGCATCATCAATTCACTTGAATGGTATACACTGACTTGCAAAATTATCCCTTCCAATGACATCCCATTGTGTCTGTTCCACGAGCTCACAAAAATCACAAGAATCATAGAAATCATAAAAATCACAAAAACACAAAAATCACAAAATTGAGGTTATGAAAATAAGGTTACATAATAATAGATGTAATAGAAATTGAATAAAACTCAATATGAGTAGAGCTGCCATGTGTCCATGGTGTATGCAATATATACAAGTAGTGCGGTTATGCTGAATGCAGTGGAAACTGTGTCCATGTAGCCATTACAGGTGATTTGCTAAAGGAGCTGCAGGTTGGCTATTTAGCAGTCTTATTGCCTGGAGGTAGAAGCTGTTCCGTAGTTTGTTGGACTTGGACCGAATGCTTTGGTACCGTTTACCGGACGGTAGGAGGGAAAACAGTTTGTGACTGCGATGACTGGGGTCCTTGAGAATGGACCTGGCCTTCTTCAGACATCTAGCTGAGTAGATATCCTGGATGTTTGGTAGCTCACAGCCAGTAATAAGCTGCGCTGACTTCACCACCCTCTGCAGTACTTTGTGATCCCGGGCGGAGCAGTTCCCATACCAGGCAGTGACTCAACCAGTCAGGATGCACTCAATAGTGCACCTGTAGAAGTTGGCCTGGATATGTGATGGCATGCCAAACCTCTTTAGCCTACGGAGAAAGAATAGGCACTGCCGTACTGTTTTGACTACGATGTTGGTGTGGTGGGTCCAGGTTAAGTCCTCTGAGATGTTAACTCCCAGGAACTTAAAACTGCTGACTCTCTCCACTGCAGTCCCACTGATGTGATCTCCTCCCTGGTGTTTTCTATAGTCCATAATCATCTCATTAGACTTACTGATGTTCAGAGAGAGGTTGTTCTCCTGGCACCATGCTGCCAGGGTTTCAACCTCCTTCCTGTACGCAGACTCTTCACCATCAGTGATCAGGCCGATGACTGTTGTATCATCCGCAAACTTAATGATAATAACTGAACTCCTTATTTTTCCATATGAAATAAAAATATGGTAAAATCTTTAAAATATCCAAGCCCAATCCTAGCCTGAACAGTGCTGAAGAGTGCCCAGATGAAGACGGTGATAAAAGTTATTGTTGTTGTGGGTTCTGTTGAAGTCATGAAGTGTTAAACTCACAGGGCTGTTGTAACAGAAGAAATAAGGTTCTTGATCCCGAGATGAAGTAAAACAAATGAGTTCATATGCTTTCTTTACAGGCGTCTTTGCCCCAAATTCCCTCTGACAAACTCAGCTTTTCCCATATTTTTCTCCTTCTTTTCCGTCAACTTACACTTTTCCGATATATAAACGGACCCTTCCGCCACTTTCTCAAACCATCAATTAGCACAAGTTCGGTCTCTTTTACTTTTGTCGTGTGTGAGGTAACAGCTCATACAGTAAGGGGATGTTTTCACTTGGAAAAACCTGTGCATTACTGCACTCATTCAGCTAAGGGCGTCTGTTACCTCCAGATCTAAATGCCTCTCCGAGACTTTAGAGAGGACTTACACCGCACTGTTCACAGGTAAGGAACGAGACCTCGAAAACCCCCTTTCTTGATCAGTAATTCACCATCCCCAGAACGCCAGCATCGCTGCTTTTGCCCCGGGGTGGACTTACGCACTGAGCTCAACCAGGGCGATTCTCGGGTCTCAACGTCCTTTAAATCCTGCTACTTAATGCTTTGCTCTTTTATTATGAGGTGTGTTTATGTTAGTGTCGTGCGTGTGTATATGTACTTCACAAACAAGGAAAACACCAAAAACATACATATATATATATATCTCTTCTACTCCTGTTTCCTTTAAAACAAAAAACCACGCCACGCCAATCTGTGCACGATCAAGGTGTAGCTAATCTCAGGACCCCGGGCGCAATTAAGGCCCACACCAGTCCTGAACTACGTGCATTTAATGCACCACTTGCTCTAGAACCCCGGGCGCAATTAAGGCCCACACCGATCCTGAGCCTCAGAACTCCGGGCGCAATTAAGGCCCAAACCAGTTCTGACCTTCAGAACTCCGGGCGCAATTAAGGCCCACACTAGTCCTGAACTACGTGCATTTAATGCACCACTTGCTCTAGAACCCCGGGCGCAATTAAGGCCCACACCGATCCTGAGCCTCAGAACTCCGGGCGCAATTAAGGCCCAAACCAGTTCTGACCTTCAGAACTCCAGGCGCAATTAAGGCCCACACCAGTCCTGAACTTCACGGTAAGGGTCCAAAACCCGTTCAAAAACTCCACGCGCAATTAAGGCATACACCAGCTTCGAACGCCTGTACACAATACCGCGGAACCCCTGCCAGACCAAATTCTGGGCTTACAGCAAACAACCCATTACATACACCGGTGTCTTCCTCGGGCCAGAGGAATTCAGAAACTCACGTTTACTCCGTCATCTCGGGCGATTCTCGCAGGGAGCAGAGACTTCCCAATCGGTCAGAGAGAGTCGGGACTTTTTTTTAAAAAGAGGAGTCCTTACCTCTTAGTAATGTGAGCGCTGACCATCTCTCCTGCCGATGGGAAGTCCTGCGCCTTCTGGAGCATCCTGCCGACTACGCCAAATTTGTTGTAACAGAAGAAATAAGGTTCTTGATCCCGAGATGAAGTAAAACAGATGAGTTTATTGCATGCAAGGAACAATAAAGCCGAAGTCTTGTTTCCCGCAAGAAACAACAAAACCGAAGTATTGTTCTTCGTACTGTTACAAACTTTTGGGTTATATAGTGTCTTCTTCTCCGTTTCTGACGTCACTCGGTCTGATGGTAAAGAGGGGGGTTCATGGTATTTGGCCAGTTTACGATGTTCTGGACAAATGGTCAGTTTAAGATTACACCCAGGGGGGTTCCTAGCTTGCATCTGCAATCCTTATCAGTTAACCCCCTTTCCTGCCATAAACCCCAGCTTGTGACTTAGAAGTCTAAACCCCCTACAGAAAGGATTAAATTCAAACCCCCATCTTCACATCTTTCTTCAGGGCTATAAATACTCCCAGAGCACCTAAGCATGCGCTGCCTATGCAAAGTGTGTCTCCTATGCAAATTGTCTTCCTGGGTTCAGAAGCACTTGTAGCCAGTCGGTGCTGGAAACACAGGCTTGGTGCTGTGTGTTGTGACAGAGTAAGATGCATGAGCAGTTTAGCATGAACACTCCCAGGACAGCAGGACTAGACAGAGAGTAGCTTTATAAGGAGCAGAGGATGAGACACAATCAGCTGAGACCTTATTCAACTCAACACAGCTGGAATGGAGTGGACTGTGGAGAGTCTGGTTAAAGCAGCACTTGGCTCTGTGTGCTCAGACAGAGCAAGATTACTGTCTGCACTGGGATTAAGGATCTCAGCATCATGGAGCAATAAAACACAGAACACATGTTAACTCAATGTATATTCTCCACAGTTAGATTTGACTAAATGCTCTATGTGTGTGCTCCCAAGAGACATTTCTTATAGTGTTCAAGGAAAGACAGTGGAATTAAGTCTCATCTGACTTGTGTTTTGTGATACAAGTGCTGCTGAACCCAGGAAGACAATTTGCATAGAAAAGACACTGCATTGGCAGCACACACTTCAGTGCTCTGTGAGTGTTTATAGCCCTGTGAGTTTAATACTTCATGACTGAGAGCCCTCCTTCATGGCAACAGAACGCACAGCAACACTGACTTTCATCACCATCTTCATCTGGACACTCCTTATCACTGTTCGGGGTATGATTTAATACTTATTTTTTAATAATATAGACTCTTGCAAATTAGGTGAACCAGGTGAACAGAAAGGTGTGAAATTACTAAAAGTCTTCAAACATTCTAATGATCAATTATCTGTATTTACTGTGTTTTGTCTTGTTTTCAGAATCCAGTGGACAGGTTACTGTGACTCAGACTCCAGCAGTGAAATCTGTTCTCCCTGGACAGACAGTCACTGTGAGCTGTAAGACCAGTCCTGCAGTGCACATATATGACTCTAAGCACAGATTAGCCTGGTATCAACAGAAACCTGCAGAAGCTCCTAAACTCCTGATCTATGATGCAACTACCCTTCAGACTGGGATCCTAGAACGTTTCAGTGGCAGTGGATCTGGGACTGACTTCACTCTGACCATCACAGGAGTCCAGGCTGAAGATGCAGCAGATTATTGTCACAGTGTGTGGTGTGTTTACACAGTGTTACACACTCATATAAAAACCTCCTTCATCAGGACTGTGCAGTGATTGCAGACAGAAAGAGGAGCTCTGCTGCAAACAAGCACACCGAGTGTCACTGCGTCTTAATCCATATTTATTGTCCTCATGAACCAGGAACAGATATATTTATACAGCAACTCTATCACCATTGCTCAAAACCTTCTGAGTAGAATAAAGTTATCAAGCTGGGGAAGTTGAAAACATTGTTAATCTGCCTAAAACTCAGCTGCCATCCAAGATAGTATTGGCCCAGTTATCAGGTAGAAGAATTTCCCTTCGGGATCAATAAAGACTTATCTATCTACTGTATCATGTTACCATTTTGCAATTATTATGATTAATTGTATCTATTGTGCTGTCTCCAGGGGAAAGTTTATGTAAATTAGAGAAGTACTCACACCACATTTTTCTTTCTTGTGTCCATGGCGTTTCTTCCATCCAACCATCTTCCAAATCCAATCCGTAATCCGTTCTCTTAATCCTGATCCGATCTGAATTCCAAAAGTCCGTAATAAAGCCAATCTGCGATGTATCCTTATCCACAATCCGCAGTCCGAATACTATAAACCGTTTCTCCTTTCAGTAGTCCATTATTCTCTAGTCCGATCTTTAACACAATCCTCTTTCCTCTCTCTTCCTCCAAACTGTATTCACCTTATCAGCTTCCACCCTGTTCACTGCCTCCGGGGCACTTATATTTCGGTTCCTGATGAGGCTCAGCTGTGTTTCATTGTTTCTCAGGGTAGACCCTTTCCATATACAGGTCAGCTGATTCTTCTTGGCAGCCATTTTGCTTAGGTCCATATCTAGTATTTTAAGTACTGTAGGTCATTCTGAAAATACCTGTTATGAATGACCCTTCCCCTGGTCATCTTACACTATCCTTATTCTTCTTGATCTCAGCACAGCTTTTGACACTGCTAACCATGACATCTTACTTTCCCATCTTGAATTTATATTTGGGGTTTCAGGCATTGCTCTGAAATGATTAAGTTCTTGTCTCTCTGATCGACAACACTTTGTCTCTCCTGGGGTTTCAGTTCTGAAGTTGGGTTCTTATAAATCGTATAAATCTGGTGTTCCTCAAGGCTCATTACGAGGCTCGCTACTAATCAACACTTACATATTGCCTCTTAGTCAGCTATTAAGATCACATGGTCTGAATGATCCTCTCTATGCTGCCGATAATCAGATATATAAAGTATACTAAACCTGTAAATGAAGTGGTTGTCTCTGTACTCTCTAATTGCATCTCTGACATAAAAACTTGAATGAATTTACTTGACTTATATTGAAAAGACTTAAAGGCATACTTCTTGGCACCTCCCATCAATTGGCAATGTACCTGAAAACTTGAGTGTGATATTTGGGACATGCTTGTCTTCTCTAGAATTGATTACTGCAATACATAAAGCATCTGGGGCATCAATGCATTCCACTTACAATCAATGTCCAAGTCATGACATGAAAAAGTAATGTCCAGTGTGAAAGTCTTTATGAAGACACTACAGTAGCTTTACCAAGAGGTGTAAAGGTGTTTGTGTGGTGTGTGTAACTCACACTCCGCACACTCCAGTGATGCAAGTACAATTTTTCACTGCACACATAGTCACTACCAAATGTTAGCTGCAGAGGTCTTATTGATTTTCATCACCCTGAAGAGATCATCATGGGTTCTAAGTGTTACTTGTTCACATGTACAGAAGTTATCTTAATGTTGGTTTTGGTTTCTCTGAAGACGGCTCTGAGACACTCTGTTTTAGGTCTGTCTGGGTAGCTACGTTTTACAATTTTTACATAATGAAACAAGGCATCTCAATTAAAGTAAAGCATAATAAGTGTTGGGCAGAATGGAGGTGCAGTGGTTAGGATGCTGTCTTGTAACCACTGCTGTCCTGGGTTCAGTTCCTGGGATGCAGTCTACATGGAATTTGTGTGTTTTCCCTGTGATCACTTACCTCGTTGGTTGCTCTGGATTCCTCCAACAACATACCGAAAGGGTTAAATGGTTTTAGGAAAATTGGCACCGGTACGATTGTCTGTGTGTGCCCAGTGCTAAACTGGCGTATTGTCCAGGGTGTATTCTTCCTTGATTCTGTTGCTTGCTGGGATAGGCTCCGGGTCCCCTGCGATCCTATATTGGATAAAGCAAATGGGTGAAAGGGTAATAAGTGATTCCAAGTTGGCTTCCATAAACCCTTAAATAAGGTATTTCTTAGAAGGTTTATCTCAGGTAATGTAGGAGCATGGATCAAAAACTGAATAAAGAACAGGATACAGTAAAACAAAAAATTAAGTGTCATCACCTCTGATTTGACTGATGTGAGCTTTGGTCAAACTCATGGATTCATTTTAGGTATAGTTAGCAAGCTAGTCAGATTTTTTTTAAAGTAGAGGCCAAGTACAGAAACATTGGCAAGAAAATTCTGGACGGCTCAGAGCTGGAGGTGAGCAGTTCACAAAAGGTTCACTCCACCAAGGGAGTCAAAATTCCCCTTCAGAGGAAGACTAAGAAAATATTGATGACAGGGGTGTGAATAAATGTTGTAATAAATTCTTGCGTATTCAGGAATTTCTTGAAATATTCATGGCAAATAAGGTGTTGTTCTGTGCAATGCTAATATGATTACAGTATGCAGTAACCTATTAGAATTGTTTAAACTTGTGACCTAGTGGAGGTTTATCTCTGCTAGTCACCTCTTGAGGGCTCCTTAGACAAGGAATGCAGCATGCTTGTTTTTTTTTTCTGACAGCTGCATGGACATGCACTAATAATTTCCTTGACTGCACCTACTCTGCTTATCAGTACTGCTATACCAGATACTCACATGGCTGCCTCAGCGTTCACCTCAGAACCACACCAGTAGCACATGAGCTCAGGCACAGACATCTTTCTCTCTAAAAAGGAGAATAGAATTATTTTCTCATCCCTAACCAGCTGGGTGCCTATAGACCTGTTCCACATCAACCTTCTACCTACTTCTGGGGTATTTGACATAATGCTGGTGCAAAACACAGTCCAAGCCTGTTTCATTTTTGTTGATGTTTTTTGAGCGTTTTTCATCATTGGGGTTGAATAAATCTGGGGACACTGTGGCTGGCTGTGTAAACTGTATGTTAATAATGCATATCAATCAAAACACAGTTTTTATTAATTGACAGCTTTAAGCAACATTGACTTGGAAATTTGAAGGAAAAAGATGTGTACAGTACATTGTATTATTAGTAGTACAATTAGTAGTACATCAAACCAGCGGACAAAGGAGGCGCTGTTGTGGTATGGCGTAAGGACCTATATATCTTTGAAGCCTCTAGACAACTAACTGACACATTTGCCTACCTCCCTCTCCAGCAGGACCCAACCACTGACTACCAAAATGAAGTGGTATCCACCATATCCCTTCTTATCAGCAGTAAGGAGCTCCCCCAGGACGCGAATTGGCACATCATTGAACATCCGCAGGTATCTCAATTTTACCTCCTCCCCAAAATCCACAAACTGGACACCCCTGGACACCCCCATCGTATCCGCATGCAACTGTCTGACTACTTATATCTCGGCCTTTCTCGACAGCCTTATGAGACCGCTGGTTGAACATCTTCCCTCATACATCAAGGACACCAACCAGGCGCTTCAACTTTTTAATGCTTTCCAATTTCAGGGCCCCGATAATGATGGCCTTATAGCACTCAAGCACACGCTGGACAAACGCACAGTGCTTGATCCATCCACCCACACCCTGGTATGCCTTGCAGAATTGGTTCTCACACTAAATGCTTTCTCATTCAATAACCTTTTTACCAACAGGTTAGTGGAGTTGCCATGGGCACCAGAATGGGACCCAGCTATGCTAATATTTTTGTCAGCTGGGTGGAAGAACGCTTCTTCGCTTCCTACACTGGCTATGTCCCTGACCTCTACAAGCGATACATTGATGATTGTGCCGGTGCCGCCACATGCTCTAATGACCAGCTTAAGTACTTTCTGCATCACTTCACTAACTTCCACCCTTCCGTCAAATATACAGTTAACATATCTTCCACTACTCTTCCATTTCTAGACATCACCTTCTCCATTAACTACCCCCGACTCTCTACTTCGGTCTATTACAAACCCACGGATTCACACAGCTATCTCCTGTATAGCTCATTGCACCCTGAACACACTAAAAATTCTCTCCCTTTTTCACAGTTCCTTTGGCTACGACGATTTTGCAGCGATGGCATCGATTTCCAGAACCAAGCCCTCACAATGTACTCTTTTTTAATCAACAGAGGATACCCCAGCAGTGTTATTGACAGAGCCCTTGCCGGAGCCAAAAACACCCCTCAGACCATCAACTCAATCAGGAACTCCCACCGTAACAACCGCATTCCTTTGGTGCTTCCCTACCACCCCAACACACTTCCTATCCCCAGGACTATTTATGACAACTTTTCCATACTACAGGATGATCTCTCCATTAGGGCCCTCTTTTCTGACTGCCCCATCATCTCTTTTCGCTGACCACCTAATCTGCATAACCTTCTTGTTCTCAGCTCCCTTGACCGCCCTCAGCAACCATCCACACCAGGCACTTTCCCTTGCAACAGAGCTCACTGTATCAACTGCAAGTACATATCTAACACCACACTCATTCAAAGCCCCTCAGGACAATTCCAGATCACTCAGATGGCATCTTGTACCTCCAGCAACCTTATTTACTGTATCTCTTGCAGTAAATGCCCAGCCATCTACATTGGAGAAACAGGAAGGAGACTCAGAGACTGCTTCAGAGAACACATTAGGGCTGTGAAGATTAAAGATTTCTCTAAGCCCATCGTTTCTCATTTCACCTCTGACGGCGATGATCACACTAATTTCTCCATCAGTGTTCTCAGCGATGGATTTCCTAACTCATACATCAGAAAAACTACAGAAACGAAAGTTTTCCTGCAGCTAGGATCACACCTTCCCCATTCTCTCAACAACAGACTACTTTTCTTCTAAATTCTCTCTGTTCATTGTAGGTTTCATTTCACACCTCTCTACACCTATTCTGACTTCACACCTCTTGATTGGCCTCTTTCTGTACCCTGCTCCCGCCTCTCGCTCCTCCTCTCTCCCAGCTTTTGTTCTTCTATGCTACATTTCCTTTGCTTACTGCCCTGTCTTTCTCACACCTGAAGAAGGCTCCAGGGCCAAAACGTTGTGTTTTCTTTCTTCTCTTTTCAGCATGGAATAAACCTATTACTCGTTCCTTTGCAGCCTACGCATGCTGACGCAGCAAATCACCTGAACTACTTATTAGTAGTACAAACAATGAGGATCCCTCAGGAAATACCCAATGTTTGAGTAAGGATATCTTTGATAATGTTTACAAAGAATCTATAATGGTGCAGAAAGGTGCCACAAATGCTAATTAAGCAAGGAATTATATCAATTTTACTGTATTTCTTGAAAGAATAGATTCTCCATTTTTATCTATTTGGTATTAAAAATCACCAGGTGTTGCTGTAAATCTACTTTGTAGTGTGGTCATGCCCTTCTTCATCCACCCAGGGGCCTGCTCCTAACTTGTGGATCTTGATGCTGTGGTCTACTATCGTCTTTGTTGACATGTTGTTTATTTGTATTGTATGTCTTTAAAGGTATTGTATGAGCTGACCAAACTAAATTCCATGCAGCTGGTTTTTATGGCAAGAAAGCAAAGACATCAACTATTTTAGATGGGTCAAACAGCCAACTTGTACCGTATGGTACAAAGCGTTTTGGCAAATGACATGACATGACTTTGTTTAGGAAATAAAATTTTATCAACTCAAATTATTTTGGTACACAATGCCGATGCATTTTCAAAACATATGTCTAAGAACTAATTGTTAAACGTTGAAAATAGAATTTTGTAATAGAGACTCATTCTTCACATGTTACAGTCATACTTTCTGCATCCAGAAGTGATGAAGGTAGACAGGTGAAGTTAACCCTCTTCAGGAGACTGCGAAAGAAATGGCAAACCTGCATTCAAAAACCTCATTTGTTTATTTCCTACAAGCAAGGTTCCAGTATGAATAAGGAGAATCTTATCCCGTGTGTATACTGCAGTTTGTTTCTTTTCGCCAAGGCAGGTGAGTTCAGACATAAATTTTAGTATGAGAAATGCACTCTTATTAAGGAGCTCCTCCACAAAATCTCTATGCTAGAGGAAAGGATATAAAAATTGCAGGATATCAAACAGTCGGAAGAAGACCTTGATCTGCCATTAAAAAGTGTCCCTTGCTCAGTCAGAGTGTTTGTTGCCATGCTGTACCACATGCACACCCTTCGCCGACACCTGGATTACTAATCCACTGTTGTGGAATCAGCTCAGCAATGCTCGCTTCCAGTCTCCTCGGAAGTACAAATTTCAAACAGGTTCGCCATCTTCACAGATAATTTTGGCTCTATCTCATCTCATCCCCAGGATTTTAATTGTTGGCGACTGTATCACACGTGAAATCATGTTCAGAGTAATGTTTTCCTGGTGCCAGTGTTAAAGTGTTAAAGATTTTGAAGCACATTTGGACTCCATGCTCACAGAACATAGCGTATCAACAGTCAATATTCATTGCGGCACACAAGACACTATATTGCGGGAACTGGAAACAGCGAAGCAGTATTTGTGTGTCAGACTGAAGCAGTGTGGACAGAAGTTTATGTTGTCTGGTCCTATTCCAGTTTTTAATCATGGATGTGAGACATTTAGCAGGCTTTTCTTTATAACTTTTTGGGAATAACTGGGATACTTTCTGGGAAAGACAGAAATTGTTCTCAGTAGGGCTCAAAAAGGCAGTCTAAGAATTTTGAAGAAAAGTGCAATACTGTATGTTTGGCTAGTTTCTCAACAAGTTCCCTCACTCTCACTTTCCCTTGCTCAAAACAGAGTTGCTGTTGTGTCAGTTCTTAGAAAGCACAAGAACAACACGCACTGGTGCAATTCTGAGTAATCTGATTGCTATTAACTGTAGATCGTCATCCACTGTCACTGTTCAAACACCTTTATTGTTGATTATTTATTACTTATTTTAAACTAAATCTTGGTTAAAGAAGGATGAGAATGGCCATCATTTAAGGCTTCCCCCCAGACTATAATTTTCTGAGTAAACTGAGAGAAAATGTTTCCTTTTGGGGAATTAGTTCTTACATTTTAACTGCGGTCCAATTCAAATGGGGATTTTTTTCTCATTTGAAGCCTTTACTTTTACCCTCCAAAATATAATAATATAATTAATAAGAAATAGTTTTTCTTAGAGCTCTCAGATCTAATTTCCTCACTTGTAATAAAGTGTGATAGAATCAGTTGTTCTGATGATTTTAATATTCACTTTGATAATCAATCAGATCCCCTTACTATTGAGTTTTTAAATCTCACTGGGTCCTTTAATTATTACAACATGTTTCGGGTTGATGCATGTGAATGGTGTTACTCTGGACCTGGTTTACTATCCTGGGGCTGCAGCTACACAGTCTGGAATTGAATGATATTGGTATCTCAGACCGTGTTAGTGTATTGTTTTGCATACAGTTCCCCTTCAGTAGATAATAAGAGGACTAACTCTTATCAGTCTTGTGTCATTAATGCACACATCACTGCCTAATTTCTGCTGGCTTTTTGCTTTGAAAACGTGTTGCAGACATTTCACAGTCTTCTGACTTTGTAGAATTAGTTAACAGTTCTAACAGCTCATCCTTGTTAACTCTAATTAGGTAGCTCCTATTAGAACTTTTAGTAAAAATTACTCTGCTAAAAATGCCCTTGACAATTTATGCAATATGAAAGGATAATGCAGACAGTGTGAGCAAAAATGGAAGGCCATTAGATTAGCAGTTCACTGCTTAAACTAGAAGAAACTTTTAAAAACCTTCAATGAAGAGGTCAAAATTGCAAGAAGTAAGAAATGTCCTGAATTGTTTTCTGCTAATCAACATAATCCTATATTTCCTTTGGGCAATATTAAGAGTATTTTAAATTCTACCCCAAGTGTATGTTCTGTTGTCTTTGTGGCTGAATATGTCAATTTTTTATCATTTTTGTTGATCAAAGAGTCTCTTTGACATAAGTTCACCACAGCTGTTTCTCGTGATGTTGTGCCTGCGCAAACTGTCTCTGTAATTAATTCTTTTGGGGCTGTTTAAATGCACTATTGTGCAGTTTCTCTTGAAGAAACCAAATTTAGATATGGCTTAGTTTAGTAATTATAGACCTATTTTAACACTCACTTTTATTTCTGATTCTGGAAAGGTGGTGGGTATCAAAAGTTTGGCTGTGCTACTCTGTAATGGCTTGTTTGAATGCTGTTAGTCTGGTTTTCACAGCACTGAAACTGCCCTGCTTAAGGTTGCAAATGATGTATTGGTAAATGCAGATAATTGTAAATTGTTCTGTTAGATCTTGTTGTTGCTTTTGACAGTTAATCATGTCATTCTAATTAAGAGCCTCGAAGGATGAGTAGGCATTTCTGGTAAAGCTTTGAAATAATTTTTATGTTATTTGTCTGAAATGAGGTCCTTACTTTCTGTTGGCAGTTGTGTGTTTCCTTATGTTTCCTCTGGGCCACATTATTCTTAAACCTAATATTTCCTTACAATATTATACTGATGATACTCAGTAATATCTTTCTTTCGATCTGAATGATTTTAGCGGATAGGCAGTCCTACAAAGGTAGATGTCCCAAAATTTTCTCCTACTCAATTACTATAAAACAGAGGTCACGATCAAAGGGCACAAGCACATCTCAGATCATGTTAAGTCCATGCTAAGTGCTTCTATCCCTGATAATAGGCCAGTTTTAAGGAATCTTGGTGTGATTATGGATTCTCATCTTAACTTTAATTCATATGAAAAACAAACACTACCTCAGGTCTGCTACATCAGGGTAAGGAATACTGCTAAAATGAGATCCCAACTATCTTTTAAAGACTATTACTTCAGCAATCAAGTTCTGGGTTGACGCCAGGTTGTGCAAAACACAGCAGCCAGGTTACTGTCAAGGAGCAAAAGAACATCCCACATCACTCCAGTCCTGGCCTTGCTACACTGGTTACCAGCAAGATTTCACGAGGAATGAAAACACCTAAGATGAAAGCGTCATATTTTACATTTTTGGAAGGTTGAGAAAACCATTCCATAAAAGTTCGTGCAGATTTTTTTATATCTGTTTGGTCACTCTCAAATCTTTATCCAAGGTAGAAGATGTATTACAGAAGACCTAGAAAAAAAATGTATATCCTAAGTGTGCCATAACTTGAGAAATTGTCTTTTGAAGAAAGACAATAAAATGCATCTGCTGTTTGTTTGCCGTTTCTGTTTTATACTTTAAATTATTTTTTTCTTTTACTCTTTCTTTTTTTGTTGTGTTCTTGTGTAAAACACTTTGTGCTGTAGAGCTGGAAAAGTGCTGTATAAATAAAGTTATTATTATACAGAGGTGAAACAATCATAGGTCTTTATTTCTGCACTTAATTAAAGACACAATGCAGTGGTGCAATAGCTCGGCTGAACCTCTGACAAGGCTCTTTTTTGTAGTGTGTAACAACCAAGTGGCACAAAAGCAAAGGTCTGTAGCTACTGTACTTCCTCATTTTAGCTTATTTGATATATGTCTTCATCCTGCGGCTAGAGTAAATCTAAACAAATATGCTGGTCATTAAGCAACTCGTAACTGTCAGCAGTTTCCACATCCTATTTTGTCAAAGTTTACAAAAACTTGTTTATCACAAGCATTTTTTTTTTCGTAGGCCAACATAATTGAGTATATAAAAATGATTGCAATCCTTCAGTGATTACAAAAAAAAAAACAGCCTGTAACTGCACTTCTTTAGAAACTGTTCGGCTTTGTAAACTGGCATTTATCATTCTACTGACAAAATAGTATAACATAGAGGTCCTTCCTTAACTAAAAAGTTTTTATAGCCAGCAGCTATATCACCATGAAACTCAGTACCTGCATAAGGTTGCTGCAGCAAGTGGTGCCAGTAGGGGGTGGTAGTAGTAGTGCTCACCCTGCGGTCTGTGTGGGTCCTAATACCCCAGTATAGCAATGGGGACACTGTACTGTAAAATAAAGGTGCCATCCTTTGGATGTCATTAAAAACGCCAGGATTATTCACAAAAAGAGTAGGGATGTTACCTGGGTGTCCTGGCCAAATTTCTCCCTGGCTTTTAGCACTCTTGGCCTCTTAAACTCCATCTGTGAATTGGCTTCATTACTCTGCTCTCCTCCCTGCTGATAGCTGATGTGTGACTGTATTGGTGCACTCTGACTTCTGTGGCATCATCCAAGTGATGATGCCTTTTGAACTGTGAGCCAATTTATCTGGAAAATGTCAAAGAAGCTGGAACCTCCAGAACATCTGAGATGCCCTCACTTGTGCCCAAACTGACTGCAAGCCTGGACCAGGAAAAAGCCTTCAACAGATTAAACTACATCTACATGTATAGAGTGTGGAATGCTTCAGATTTGGAGAAAGTGTCAGCTGCTAATAATTGCGCTTTTCTGGGCACTCCACTCAAAGCGTTTTACAGGTAATGGGGACTCTCTTCCACCACCACCAATGTGCAGCCCCACCTGGATGATGTGAAGGCAGCCATAGTGCGCCAGAACGCTCACCACACATCAGCTCAGTGGGGAGGAGAACAGAGTGATGAAGCCAATTCATAGATGGGGATTATTAGGAGGCCATGATTGGTAAGGGCCAATGGGAAATTTGGCCAGGACACCAGGGTTTTATGTCTCATCTTAAGGATGGTGCCTTTATACAGTAGAGTGTCCTTGTCACTATACTGGGGCATTAGGAACCACACAGATCACAGGGTGAGTGCCCCCTACTGGCCCCAATGTAGTGGGCAGCACAGTCAATGGGCTAAAAGTTAAATCATTAAAAAAACAAGGTCCCTGGAGGGACAGGAACACAGTGCTGGAAGGTCTCAAGCTCTGCATGGAGCCCAATGAGATACCAGGGTTTTCCTTTCAGAGTCAGGACAATGGGCCATATGGCCAGAGAGGATCAGCAAGGTGAACGCGTAGCCATAAACTGCGTCTGTGGAAAATGTCATCAACAACCCTCAAAGGGAAAGCAAAGATATTGAAAGCATACCTCCTGCTGTCATTAGCTTACCTGACTGTGTTGTACCTGTTGCTGGCCAGACTCAGATGAGCACAGCAAAGAATGATCTTCAAGTTCATCTGTATGAGAATGTCACAAGAAACTGGATCTTCTCCTGCAAACTCTGTCAGGCACTGCAGAACCTGATACTTTTTTACATTGTGGCTCTTCCTTCCCGATGAGGTATCAGATTCAGTGATCAAACATTGGACTGAAGCGGGAAAACCAATCAGGACCTACACTCATGCTGTCAAGGAGGTGAGTGTACAGCTGGTTGCTGGAAAGAGGCTTATGACACTAAAGAAGACCTGGGCAAAGACTCAATCCAAAGAACTAGACAACGGGCTGAAGAACCTCAACTGAAAGGACTTTCACCAGAGATTGGTGACCAGAGAGGTCCTATAGAGGCTTCCCCACACTTCCCCGGACGCATGTTTCATCGAGGAGACATAGGAAATTGTGTTGTGAACGTTCCCCTTCACTAAGGTAGTGTGGTACAGAATAGACGATACCGTGCAAATCCTGGGAACGGGAATGATGATACGGTACAAGTCATCCTGTTGGGGCTGGCACTGACTGGATTGGACAGAGGCACACAATACCTGCTGGGGCTGCATGTGTCCTTCACAAACAAGGACTGTGGAATGTGAGGAACAATCTCATCCTGAGTGGAGGGTGAGGGAGCTGGTGGAGAGGATCCTTGTGAACCCCAGAGGAAGAATAAACCATGACATAGCTAGGTGCAGCTTCTCCTTGGCAAAGGAGCACTGGAAAAAAATGTGGGCCTTGTACAAGTGCTTAAAAGGAAGCAGTAAAACCTGTCCCTTTGTGCGCCTGCAGAAAACTGGACTATTGCTGCTTAAAGCTGGGTGGATGCTGCACATTAGTGGTAGGCTCTCATTTATTATGTGGCATCCCTGTTTGCAGAGAGATTTAAATGTAGGTTGTATATTGCATTTATTAAGAAGGCTGTTTATCTCTAATTGTGGCCTCTGTGGGCATAATTCATAAGGGCAATATTTAGAAGCAGTCTGGGGTTTTCTGCGTGATTAGGGTGTTATGCCTCTGAAACACCTTGTCTGTAAATACTGCAAACATAGAGTGACTTTTGTGTTTGTTTTGTTGCCTGTAGCATAGTGTTTATCTTGTCATTATTAATGAACATTTGTTTAACCAAGTGTGCCTGGATTATTACTAGTTTTACCAAGCTGTGTCAGAGAATAAAGAATTCACGTGCCTTTAATCATATCTACCACTCGGGTATATTCTGGGGAAATCACTTACAAGTTGGAGGTTATGAATATTTATTTTACTTATTGACTAAACCACTTGTGTATTCCTGATCTTCACTATTTGCGTAACCCCCCATTTGTAAGAACATGTTGAATTCTTTGGGAAAGTATACACAGTACAGGCCTGGTTAGGTTCTTGAATTCAAGGGAACCCCTTGGCAATCCTGTCTGAACCTTCTGATTGTTTTATATGTCTTTCTCACCACACACATTAGAAAGAAATATCCAGAACAAAAACAGGAACAAAAAACAACAGATGCATTTGAGAATTTCTCCAGTTTTGGCACGCTAAATGTAAATTTCTCTTTCTATAGTAGGTGTAATCTAAATGATCTTCTACCTTAGATAAACATTTGAGAGTGACGAAACAAATTTTAAAAATCTCCATGAATGTTTATGGAATGGTTTTCTCAGCCTTTCAAAAATATAAAATAAATAATAAAAAATAGAAAGAATAAGTGATTTACTATTTTTAGTGTTTTATTTCACAACTGCCAGTCCTAGAGAGGTTTCTTATGATAAGGTTAAACAAAAATTCAATGAAGGAGGAGATTAAAAATTAGATTAAATATCAAACCAAACTTAATCAGACATTAAAAGATTAACATAGCACTCGTATAAGTAATTACAATTTCTCCCCCTCTCTGAACTTTTATGTCTAACATGTTTTTTTATAAATGGCTATGGTATTAGAATATAGTTTAAGAATGTTTCAGGATATCCCTAGAGACATGACAAAAGAAGTAAACCAATAGCATTTGTGATGTTTGTAAAGCCTCTTGGAATATACAGCATGTCATTATATTGGATGGAAATGGTGGGAAATAATGCATGATTCTGCATTATAATATCACATTTGCCATTAGAAATAATTATATTTAACTGTAGGGAGATGTAGCTTATATTGTACCTTCAATATCGCTCAGTCAAAAGACAAACAGCAGATCCAACAACAAAAACATTTAGGATTTGTTGGTATTGGTTTCCTCCTGCTCATGGTATTGGACTAGGAAGTGGAAAACAATTAACTAAAGACTGTGACTGGCTACATCACAGACTATCTGGCAACATCATCTAATTCTAAGTATTTGTAAACATGCATTAGCTTACAAAATGAAAATAATATCACATAGAAGTTGTCTAGCTACAGACAACTTACAGTAAGATGCTTTAAAATATGAGTAATTTTGTAAAGTAGCAAACAGTTGTGTATTAATTTTAATAAAAATGCATTCAATTGCAGAAAGTCACACAAATGCAGACTCTCAAGCTATTCCTAAAATGGGTGTTTTCAAATGTGAGTCATCAAACCTGGAAGCAGTGATTGGAAACATAACAATTAAAGAAGGATCTAAGACAAAAAAGTGGTTTAAAATATTTATGTACAATGTTATTGTAGCGGCGAGGCTTATTAATAAGAAAGAATTAAGTGTTTCGGAGCTTTCCCAAATTAGGCCTCATCTCTCTGTTCATCTCTGTGGTGCAGCCACAGAGAAACTATTCATGCAGGCTGATGTAAGGTTCCTTTGATAAGGTTTCCTAGGACAGCTCCCAAAGGGGGATGCACTTAGCTAAGCCTGGCTATCATGATCAATGGTCATCAATTGGCGCCTATCTGTCTAGGGAGTGCCAGATGGACATCTGGACTGCATTCCTAATTGTCAGGAGTGAGTGACTCATATCTCACCTTGATTAACCAATCAGGGACTGGTAGGGCCGAGTAACCCACGTGGGACTCTGATGCCCATGGAACTTTCAGCCAATCAACGAGCTGAAGTTCCTCCAGGTAAAAACAGGCAACACA
This sequence comes from Lepisosteus oculatus, assembly GCF_040954835.1. NCBI lineage: Eukaryota > Metazoa > Chordata > Actinopteri > Semionotiformes > Lepisosteidae > Lepisosteus > Lepisosteus oculatus. The sequence continues at coordinate 3,709,245 of NC_090713.1, forward strand.
GAGAGCCTGAGAGATTCAGAAGAGATTCAGTGGAGGATTCTGTGGACTATTCTAAAGGGAATTCAAAGGAGAATTCCAGGGCAGGACGGCCCAGGAGCAGAAGGAAAGAAGACTCAGCCCGGACAACCACGGAACAGCCAGTGTGTCCGAGTGCCAGAACTTTCCGTTGTTCTAAGAGTCTAGAGCAGAGGTTGCCAGAGAGTAACCAGAGGATCCACCCGAGGTTAGCACCAGCAGCAGGCCTCGTGAACAGGTCAGAACTGTGGACAGCTGAATCACTATTCAGAACTAGCTCTTCATCAGGAACGAACTGGTCCTCTTCCTGACTTGCTGGGACCCACAGTCATCTTTTCTCCTGTGCACAAACTTTGCTAGTTAAAGCCAACACTTACTAGCCGGTCAGTGAGCATCAACAGCGCACCGTCGCAAGCCGCACAGCACAGCCTGGCACCGAGCCAGAGAGCGCGGATTGGACAGCATCAAGCCTGCAACTGTTTCTTTGTGCCCGCAGGAGATCTGAATCCCCAGAAATTGGATGAGTATTCAACTTCAATGCATTACAGCTTGAGAATTCAATTGTTATCCCAACCAGTTGATATCAATTTAATTCCTAAGAGTTATGTACTTGTTTTGAGTATCTAATGTAGAAGTTATAACCAAGTTCATTTATGAAACGGTCTAAATGAATGATATACTGAACGTATGTCCTCTTGATATGTGTAACACTTTGTAACTGATTGAATATATACCTTTTGTATTCTGATAACCCTCTCGATAAGATCTGTTAGGTTTATATGCATATTCTATGTATTAATAAATGTATCCTCGTGTATTAGTACCTGTGTGTGTGCGTTGTTTGAGTTACGTCGCATGGTTGGATTCTAAAGCCATCAAAAGAATCAATTTTGTGATTTACTGCTACAATTAATAATTGTCCCAGTAAATGCCCAAACCCTACAGAACTGGTGCCTTCAGAGAGCCACTACATTTACATTTTGGCTATGGCAACATTACATTATTATACAACATAATACAACATAATTTGATTATCAGACTCATAGATATACATGTCCATTATACAGTTTTGTCCAATTATGAATATTTTTTTTGGCTCTTTTGTCTATATTAATAAAAATAGAGTAGCTCACTAAAAAAAAAAACTTTATAAGGCATTGCATAGAACACACAAATATTATGAAACTCTGTCAAATTCCTTTTTTTGCATAATTTCTAAAGAATTAAATCACACCCCCTTAGGTGGCAAACATCTACAGCAATGAGTAGGAAGTTTAGATCATGTGCATTCATTCAAAAAACCAATCAGTTTGGACAGAGGCCGAACCTTTCTTGTCTGAAACATAAAGGAACTGTTTTGGAACATTTTAGCAAAAGGAAACCTTGAGTGACTCTAAGCAGAAGACATCTCACGCTTCAAAGAACAGCAAACAGCAATCCCACAGTATCTTGATTTTCCAGGTGTCAGACTCCTGCTCCTAAACAACCTTCCATCCAGCACAGGTACCAATACCCTAATGTGTTCTGTGTTTCAGGATAATTGTCAGCATTATTAATACTGACTTCATTTGTTTTGTGAAATTTATGCATTTGTGCATTCAGCATTTGTGAAACTTATGAATTACCTGTACAATGTATTTTGTTTTAAGGTGGAATAAGGCAGAGGATTCTTAATGAAGACTCAATGTGTTCAGACAAGTGTCTCAAATAATACTGTATAATCCTCTAACAACTGACTGAGGAAAAACATGAGATTGTAGCAACAAAAAGGACAAGAGTAGTCATCAGAAAGGATTATTTCTTCATCAGTTTTCAGAGATTCTATGCTCATGTTCCAAATAAAAGTCTATCTGTATCCAAAGTCTATATCCAGCATATAGTACAGACAATGTTGACAATGCATGCTTGCATTCTGTATCTTCTGTGTTGTCACTAAATTTGATATTCTCTTATGTGTGTAGATGTGAAGAAAAAGTGTTCTCATCGTCGTAAACCTTAAATGTCTCATTTTCACTATTCATGACATGGTTATTTATATTTTCTATCATTTTCATTTTTTTTTGTTTTCTAAAAACAAAATTACAGATACAAAAAGTAGGCCATAATCCCCTAAGAAAGGTAACAAATGAGAGTTGGCCATTCGACCCATCTAAAACAGTTGATTTCTTTGCTTTCTTGCCATAACAACCAGCTGCATAGAATTTGGTTTGGTCACCTCATACCTTTAAAGACATACAATACAAATAAACAACGTCAACAAAAACGATAGTAGAATTCACCCACCCAGATCATTCACACGCCATCTTAAACACACACCAGTACTAAAATAAGTAAAAGTGGGGCCTGCTAGAATAACAATGAGCCGTGCAAACACTTAAAAAAGTTAAAGCTCACAGTTTATGCACCTCAAAATCTCTGGGTAGGTGCTGTTACAGAATCTAGTGCTCCTTGTCTTAATAGACCTGAGCCACCTACCAGAGGGGAGAGAAGTAAACAGAGGCTGGTGAGGGTGGGAAGAGTCAAAGAGGATCTTAACAGCTTTGTGTTTCAGTCTAGAGAGGTAGAGTAAGTCCACAGAGGGAAGGTGGCCTCCTACAGTTTTGGATCTTAAATACACTACAGTCTCTAGCAGCTTCTTCTCTTGGGCTGAAGTGTTTCCATCCCCCACACTCCAAAAATCATTAACTGTCTCAGGAAGAACAGCCTCTGTTGAGCTTTCTTCACCTTGATGGACGTGTTGACCTCCCATTTAGAGTGTGGAAGATGGTGATGTCAAGGAACTTCAAATTCTCCACCACCTCTACAGTCTGACCACTGAATTACTGATTTAGTGGTGAGAGTGCTCCTTAGCCTCGCCTAAAGTCCATCACCAGTTTTTGGTTTTACTGAAATTTAGTTCTAGGTTTTTTTCAACTAATTCAACTACTTCATTCCTTCGTACAAACTCATCATTGTTTGTGATAAGCCCTGTGAGAACAGTTTTATCAGTGAAATTTAACATGTTCCATATAACTCATGGAAACTCCCTTTAGCACTCCCTAAACATTTTAAGCATCGAAGTCTTTAACTAACATGTGAAATAACATGTATAAAAAGTGGGAGTTTTGAGCTTTTCTGCGAATATGCTCGATACCGGAGTCAACAAGCATACTTTTAGAATTTGATTAATAGGGAATATAATATAGAATCGCGTATCTAAAGAAATTAATAACAATATAATTATATTCATGTACTACAACACAGTAGGACACACTGTACAATGTCTGTTGATACTGTTTGTGTAGGGCTGTTTCACCACTCTCCATGCAACATTTCTGGTGGCACCGTGGTCAAGGTGCCTGACTTGAAAACCACAGGTTGGGTGTTCAAATCCAGCTGTTATCATGACTTTTCTTTTAACAAACGTTTCTTTAAAAACATAAAATAGCAATGTTATGGACAATTAATTGACTTTTTATATTTCGAAATATCACAACACGTTGGAATTTAAGTCATTTTTTAATAACAATAAATAGTTGTAAATTGTAAAAATGACATTTACATTGGCGTTATTAATTTTTCACTTGAGTGTATGGAGGATTGTCATCTGTCACTGAAAGCAGACCCCCCCTCTTAGGTTGCGCAAACGATCTTTTAGATTTTTATGGAGGCTGTACAGTATGCGTTACAATATAAACATTTACTGTCTAACTTTAAATTAGCAATTGATTTAAAGACGATATGTCAAAGCGCAATGAAACCTATTACTTGATTCTTATGGACGCCCGGTCCTGCCAGGGATTAAAAAAAAACATGGAATCGCGTATCTAAAGAAATTACAGTATAACTATGTTCATGCACAAACAGTAGCATGTTACATTATTAGTTTGGGTGTCTTCTCTTGCCAGAAAGCTCTAAATTGCATTTTGACGTTTTTTAAATTACAACCCATAAATAAAGCTGATACTGTTTAGACTTTTAATTATTTTAACCTGTATTACAGCAGCACAATGCACAATGTAACGTAAATCGCTACCTTTGTCTTCTGCATAATAATGTTCACCTCTCTGTCCAGCAAATTAACAATAGTAATAATAATGAACTTTATTGTACATAGCGCCTTTAAAGGTGGCTCCTCAAAGTGCTTTACAGAATAAAAAAAATAAAAACTATACTATTAGGCTGGGCAAACGATTATTAATTATAAAAAAGAAATAAAAAATGAGATATAATGATGTGTTCCCACTTAGACATTGCACGACTTTAAAACCTAATGTAATGAGAATTAATTGAATCACAGAGTGCTCATAAACTGATACCCTGGATTCTCCCCAGACACAGCTGTATGAGCTCCACCAGTCAGGACAGGAGGCTCTACTGTACACAGAGAGGGGCGGGAGGGGGGAACAAGTTGCCCAGCCGTGTGGTTGAAGCTGATACCCTGGATTCTCTCCAGACACAGCTGTATGAGCTCCACCAGTCAGGACAAGAGGCTCTACTGTACACAGAGGGGGGGACAAGCCGATACCCTGGCTGATTACCTGGCCTGTGTCTCCAGACACAGCTGGATGAGGTCCACCAGTCAGGACAGGCAAATAAGATACACTCTACAGACATTCACAACAGCGACATATCATAAAACATTTGCACATATTGTTAAATTATTACTTGTTTTTCAGGAAGTTAAAAAACACTTGAATTACTTATCCAGTCTCTCGAAATAAAATTATTTTTCAAGCAATGTAACTAACATTGGGCAATGTGTTTTTTTTTTATCTAACATTGACAGCCACATCTTAAATCTTGTCAGTCAGCTCTTTTTTCTCTATTTGAATTGTGGTGATTCAAATAACTTGGGATAACAAGTGGTCTCAAAGTCACCGAGCTCATAGAGCTTCAACAACAGATGACAACTTTCTTAGTCTTCCTAAAATTGTTAGACAGGATGGGGGGCACTCGGGAATGTGAGTTATGCGAGTTAGATTATGAATGACTAAAAACATTTTATTAAAAACACGTTTGTGTTTGCTATATTATGTATTTTTCAATACGCCAATGTAAATGTCGTATTTACAATTTACAACTATTCATTGTTATTAAAAATGACTTAAATTCGAACATGTTGTGATATTTAGAAATATAAAAAGTAAATTAATTGTCCATAACATTGTTATTTTATTTTTTTAAAGAAACGTTTGTTAAAAGAAAAGTCATGGTGCCAGCTGGATTTGAACATCCAGCCTCTGGTTTACAAGTCAGTTTAGTAGTCCGGCACATAGACCACAGCACCACCCACAAGGTCGCATGAGGAGTAGTGAAAGAGCCCTACACAAACAGTATCAACAGACATTGTACAGCGTGTACTATTGTGTTGCAGTTCATGAATATAATTATATCGTTATTAATTTCTTTAGATATGCGATTCCATATTATATTCCCTATTAATCAAATTCTAAAAGTATGCTTGTTGACTCCGGTATCGAGCGTACTCGCAGGAAAGCTTAAAACTCCCACTTTTTATACACATGTTATTTCACGTTAGTTAAAGACTTGGATGCTTAAAATGTTTAGGGAGAAATGGAATACTGGTGAGTATTTTTTCTTTAAAGTACCGAGACCAGCCATATACAGTTTACATACTGCAATACTGTATGTTTATGTTCCAAAATTAATATAGTTTATGGTCTTCACACGGGTTATGCTCCTATTCTTTTTATGCTCAGCTACTAAGATTTCTCTTCAGTGGTAAATTTCCATATAAATATTCAATACTTAAACGGGCACAGTAAATACATTAAATATACATATACATACTGTATACAGTACAGTTTTGCATACAGTAATATGTTTATGTTCCTAAATCAATATCTTTCTGAGCATGTGAAAGGCATGGTGAATTTGCATGATTGGATCAATGAAATGCTGTGGTGTTACTTTTACAAAGACAGTCAATAAAAAAAAGAATGTGGACCTGGGCAATACTTTGAGTTTACAGCTTGTCCAAGGTAATTTATTATAAATACTATTAGTAATATCTTCGGTAAAGACTTTGATGGCGACAGCTCAAACATGAGAGGGTGAGCTTTATTAGCTCCACCTTGCAGAAATTCCGGATACTATTATTTTACATGCGGTATCATGCGGTTCTATGCGAGAATATACAGTATTATTACCGTAACTTGCGGTATACCGCGTCAAGTGCACCGCAAAATAATGCAGTATCGCCTGCTTGTTTTAAATGGCTGCATCTGTATGCTCCAATACAAAGAAACTAACCTAACATTAAACTTAAACACAGAACCACAGCTGTCACAATAAGGTTAAATAACATCAGTGTGAGTCAGTGGTAGAGGTAGAATTCGATAGTCTGTCAGGCTGTGGGAAGAAGCTGTCTCTGAATCTGGAGGTACATGCCTTTATACTCCTTCAGTATAACGCTTACCAGAGGGCAGTGGAGAGAAAAATGAGAAACCAGGATGACTGTAATCCTTAGCAATACTCCCGGCCTTCCTGAGACACTGAGTTGTAAAAAGTCCTTAATAGAGGGGAGCTGTACTTCAATGATGGGCTGGGTTGACCTGAGCACCCCCTGTGTCCCAAGTCGGTCAGACAACAAGCTGCTGTCAAAGCATACTGTAATAACAAATGTGGATACAGTTTCAATAGTTCAACTATTGTCTGAGGAAGTAAAGGCACTGTTGTGCCTTCTTTGTAGCCCTAGTTACATGTTGGTACCAAGTTAAATCATTAGTAATGAAGATACCCAGGAACTGCTAACCATCTCTACAGCCACCCTCACAGTCTGCGGTCTGCCTGTCAGGAAATCTAGAACCCTCCCGCAAAGAGAGGTGCTGAGACCCGATAATTAAGCTTGATGACTAGTCTGGATGGAGATATACTGTCAAAGATGGATCTGTAATCAATGAATATAATTCTAGCATGTGTCTTTATCATCCAAATGCTCCAAGGCAGTGTGAGGTGCCAAGGAAATAATAAATAAATTGCTTAAACCTATATAGCGCCTTTCTGGACACTCCACTCAAAGCGCTTTACAGGTAATGTGGACTCCCCTGCACCACCACAAGTGTACCACCTGGATGATAACTAAATGATAACTAAATAGCATTAATAACCTCAAACAAATGTTTCCAGTAGTTGCACATTGAGCACATCGAGTAGTCCTGTATATTGATTTAAAGATATTTTGGCCCCTTGTTCTTTACAGTGTTTCAATTAATTGGTACAGTATTTTGGGGATGTCTTGCATGAATGGCTTACCTCAGGTTATACCACAGCATTTCAGTTTGATCAGATATCTGACTTGGGCATTCCAAACTGCAACATTTCCTGAGTTTAAGACAGTATATGTAGATTTACTCCCATGTTTAGGATCATTGTCCTGCTACATGACCCAACTTCTATTAAGCTTCAAATCACAAATGGATAGCCTGACATTCTCCTGTAGAATTTGCTGATACAATTTGGAATTTATTATTTTTGTCACCTCCTTGAGATTGTATGGATGATTTTTGTTGGACAACCCCTCCTAGGGAGAGTAGCAGTGCTACTGAATTTCTTCTATTTGTACACTATCCGCATGACTGTGAATTGATGGAGGCCAATGTCTTTAGAAATGCTTCTGTAACCCTTTACAGCCTTATGAGCATCAACAACTCTTCTTCTCTTCTTTCTGGTCCTCTGAAACCTCTTTTGATTTGGGCATGTTTCACTTAGACATATCTTTGTTATGAAGAGCAGATTCTGTTGTTACCCAAACATTATGGAATTTTGTATAGGGCAGGAGACCTCAAACGCACACCTGAATGTCATCTCATTGACGGGAACTCCAGACTCCAATTATCCCCTTTAATAGAGATCATTATCCGAGAGGTTCGCATACTTTTTTTTAACATAGACAGAAAATGTTTAAACAATGTGTTTAATATAGACAAGAAAAGGTATAATCGTTTGTGTGTTATTTATTTGATCAGATTGTGTTTATCTATTATTATTAGCACACTTTACAAAAAATTAATGTAGGAATACCGATAGCTTCACATACTTTTTCTCACAACTATGGGTTCCTGTTTCTTCTCCACAATGACTGTGCCACATATTGTTCTTCTGTACAAACATGAAGAAAGTTGAAAATATAATTAAACTTGGGATTTTTTATTTATTTACTGATATCTGTCTCTATATTTCAGTACAGTTTTGGGAGAAAGACAATATGGGAGTTGGAGTATCTTCAATTTCATCTGCATCTTTAGTTAATGCTGGTGGAGATGTCATAATTAACCTAAGATCTGCAAGACCAAGCTCCAAACTCCATGTGGCAAATGCAACTGGGAAGCCAGTACGTATATTTTATGGAGTGGAGAAGAAGGAACTTGAAGAAATAGTGGTACACGACGGAGGAGAGTCCAACACCAAGAAAGTTTTTAAGTCTGATCTCAAGGACCAATACGCTCAACTCGACATCAACACAGTCTTACCGTTTCCTGAGAAAGGTGTCGACTATGCCTGTGTGTTCGTGGAAGATGAGCATGACAGAAATACTTGCCTGGAAACCGTTGTGCTCAACTACAGTGTCACTCCTGGAAAATCCTTCATTATAGCAGCCGACCACAGCATCAAGATCCACAAGTTAGGAGCAGGCCCCTGGGTGGATGAAGAAGGGCATGACCACTCTACAAAGTAGATTTACAGCAACACCTCGTTATTTTCGAAACCAAATAGATCAAAATGGAGAATCAATCTTTCAACAAATATAATTGATAGTATTTTTTGCTCAACTAGCATATTTGTCTGCAAAATTATATGTTCTTTGTAAACATTATATAGACATCCTCATTTAAACATTGAGTGTATGCTGCAGAATCTTCATTGTTATTTAGAATTACTTTTAGTACTACTAATACAGTACACATCTTTTTCCTTCACATTTCCAAGTCTATGTTGCTTAAAGCTGTCAATTAATAAAAAACGTGAGATTTGAAATACAATTGCCCTGTGTTTCTATTGATACACATTATTAACATACAGTTTTCACAGCCAGCCACAGTGTCCCCAGATGTATTCAAAACCATTGATGAAAGAAGTTAAGAAGAAATGAAACAGGTTTGCAGATTCAGTAGTTCAACATGTTTAAACAATTATAAAATGTTATACTGTAATCATAATAACGTTGCACAGAACAATGCAGTATTCGCCATGAATAGTTCATTGAATTCCTGAGTACACAAGAGTCACATTTTTTCATATGCCTGTAGTTAGTATATTTTTAGTCCTGCACTGGGTCCTCTTGTCCTGGGTGTTGAAGTTCTGGTTGTTCTGAGGATGAATTTTGACTCCCTTAATGAAGAATTGGTCTTTGGAATCTGTTGTAAACTGCTTTCCTGCAGCTCAGAATCATTCATTTGTAAATTACGTGTCTCTGAAAAATTATGTGGATCCCTATGCATTTCTAGACATTCTATTTAATTTACAAAGTGTGTTCCCAGTAAGCTTTTTTATGATTTCCTTGCCAATGCTCCTATACTTTGCCTTTTCGTTTCTAAAATCTGACTAGCTTGCTAACTATACCTAAAATGGTGTGTTTGACACAGCTGACTCAAATCAGAGGTGATGACCCTTAAATCTTTTTTTACTATATCCTGTTCTTTATTCAGTTTTTGACCCATGCTCCTACATTACTTTAGATAAACCTTTTAATAAATACCTTATTAAAGGGGTTATAGAAGCCTAATTGCATCACTCATTACTCTTACACTCATGTTCTAACTGCTTTATCTAAAACAGGATCGCAGGGGACCCGGAGCTTATCCCAGCAAGCAATAGAATCAAGGAAGAATACACCCTGGACAGGATGCTAGTCCGGCACTGGGCTCACACAGACATTCACAAACTATCAATTAACTTATCAGTGTGTTGTTGGTGGAATGCAGAGCAACCAGAGGAAACCCATGTGAACACAGGGAAAATGCACAAGCTCCATGCAGACTGTATTCCAGGAATTGAACCCTGGGCAGCAGTAGTTACAAGACAGCATACTTACCACTCTACCTCCATACTGCCCATCACATATTATGCTTTAGTTTAATTGAGATGCCTTGCTTCTTTAAGTAAAAATTGTAAAATGTAGCTACCCAGGCAGACCTTAAACAGAATGTTTTAGAGCTGCCTTCAGAGAAACTAAAACCAACATAAAGATAACTTCTGTACATGTGAGCACGGAACACTTAAAACCCTTGATGAACTCTTCAGGGTAATGAAAATCAATATGATCTCTGCAGCCAATATTTAGCAGTGACTATGTCTGCAGTGAAAAGGTGTACTTGGATCACTGGAGTGAGTTACACACACCACACACACCTTTACATCTCCTAGTAAAGCTACTGTAATGTTTTCACAAAGGCTTTCACACGGGACGTCACTTTTGGCACAATGTGATTTGGACATTGTTTGTAAGGAGAATGCATTGTTGTCCCAGATGTTCCAGCATTGCAGTAATCAATTCTAGAGAAGACAAGCTAGTTCCAAATATCACCCCCAAGCTTTCAAGTACAGTGCCAATTGATGGGAGGTGCCAAGAAGCATACCTTTTTGTCTTTTCAGTATAAGTGAAGGAAATATTGAGTTTTTATGTCAGAGATCCTATTAGAGAGTGCTGAGATAACCACTTCAGTGACAGGTTTACTATGAACACATATGTGTTACAGACAGGGTTTTTAGTTCGTGTCGGGTTTTGTAGTAGACCCTATGTGATGCGTTAAGAGCTGGAGGAAAGAGGAGGCGTGGTATGGGAAAACACTCAGGGATTTAATGGTGCACAATAACAGTGACAGTACATGAGACAGTGAGCGGGGGAGACAAAGAGTGTCTTCCAAATCCGAGCAGGTCTGAAGGAGGGTCAGGGCACAGTCCAAGAGTCAATTAACAATAGATCCATCCTGAGACATGACAAGGTTAAAATCCCCAGGAATGGGGAAAACATTCAACCAACATGGAGATCCTAGAATAATGGGGCGAGGTCCTCCGGGCTCGGGGATGAGGCCTATGCCCTCAGGAGGGCTACGATACGCAGGGTGCTAGGCGGGCCTCACAACATCCGTACCCTAATGTTGAGCCCGAAGGACTGGAGGCGCTGGGCTTTAAATAGCAGTAGACATAACAGGCCACACCTAGGGAACATAAAAACAATCACGGAGCTAATGAGAGGAGTAGTGGAGCGCCCTTTAGGGGAGGAATGTCGGCCATGACAATATGTGAGTATAATCGGCACAGAAATGATCACTGAGACCATGTGATCTTAATAGCTAACTAAAAGTTAACATGTAAATGTTGAATAGTTGTGGAGTCAGTAATGAGAACTGAAGAACACCATATTTATAAGAACCCAACTTCACACGGGTGTTTTGAAACACAATGAATAAGATCAATTTTTCAGGCTGCACTTTCAGGTGAAAAGAAAAATTGTAGAGAGGAGGTTTCAGTAAACTTACTGTATAACTGAGGACAGAAGATCTGTACACCAGTAAAAGGAGCTGGAACAAGCAGTATAAGAATACAGCATTCAAAAGAATAAATTGTAGGCCACCAAAATTCCCTAGAAATCATCTCAAGAGTGCATTTAATACCGGGGTGTCCCGCAAAACAGGAGTCATGGCTCCACTGAAGGACTGCAGACCTGATCGAGTTGACAGCATACAATCTGTCCGGGGGACACTGCGGAGGTACAGGGTGGTCTTCCTGGGTGCGTCTTATGTCTGTTCAATATCCCATCATACAGCAGCCAAAATCTTGCTGGGCAAGACGATGTGCTCCAGAGGCTGTTGCACATTAAAGTGTTTATGGAGGCGTGAGAGGGCGTTCACTTTGAGGTTCTTATTACCTGGGGTGTAGGTAACTATGAAATTGAACCTAGATAAAATAAAGACCACCTGACTTCACTGGGACAAAGACATTTAGCTGACTGAAGGTAAAAAGGTTCTTGTGGTCAGTGAGAATGAAAAAAGAGTGTTGTGCCCCCTCCAACCAGTGTCTCCATTGATCAAGTGCCAGTTTGATGGCCAGGAGTTTGCAATCATATTTCATTTCAGCTGCGGTCGATTTCTTAGAAAAAAAAGCACAAGGATGTAAGATGCCTTTGTCCTTGTGGTGCTGAGAGAGAATGGCACCAACACCGTGGCCCAAAGCGTCAACCTCCACAACAAAAGGAAGGGTGGGATCAGGGTATTTCAGAAGAGGAGCAGAGGTAAAAAGGCATTTTAAGCATCTGAAAGCGTCATCGGTTTGAGGGCTTCCGACTGAGAACTGTAATGGGAGCCACTACTGAACTAAAATTCCTAATGCATCTCCTATAAAAGTTAGCTAAACCCAGGAAACGTTGTAAAAGTTTTTTGGGGTAGGCCAATTCGTAATTGCAGAGATCTTAATTTGGTCCATCGTGACCCCTTGAGGTCACAAGATATAGCCTAGGAATAGGCTCTCAGTGACATCAAATATGCATTTTTCCTTCTTAACATAGAGTTTGTGATCAATCAGATGAGACAGGACCTCCCTTACATGAGATATATGTTCCTGAAGGTTTGTGGGAAAAATTAAGATATCATCATACAAGGAGGCATTTCTCAATGAGATCCCAAAAGATATCGTCTGTAAATGATTGAAAGTCTGCAGGCGCATTTACAAGACCGAAGGGTATGATGAGATATTCATAATGCCTGTGATTGGTAAGAAAAGCAGTCTTCCATTCATCCCCCTCACATATTTTAAGGCTGATGGAATGAGTGGGAGGGGATAGTAATTTTTGATCGTGATTGCATTTAGGCCTAGATAATCAATGCATGGATGGAGGCCATTGTCCTTCTGTCCTACAAAAAAAAATCTGGCACAAGCCGGAGAGGAAGAGGGGAGTATGAAACCCGCCTTAAGCGCCTCCTGGATGTATTCTTTCAGGGCCTCCGATTACCCATTTGAAAGGGGATAAATTCTCCCCCCTTTTGACACCCTGGTGGCAGATCTGGTGGAGGTAGCGCAGGAGATCTTCCGCCGGGGGAAACTCGGAGAAACCATGAGGGAAGGCATCATCTCCCTGCTCTTCAAGGGAGGGGACGCTGCAGACCTCAAGAACTGGAGGTCGATCATGATGGACGATGGACGTCAAGATTCCTGTCCAAGCTACTGACTGGAAGACTGAGGACCGCCCTGCCCCACATCATCAACACCGACCAGACGTGTGGGGTGGAAGAGTGATCCATCGGCTGGAACTTCCAGCTCACCAGAGACGCCATCGTCTGGGCTGAGGACTGGAATGTACCCATGAGTATCACCAGGGTGATCGCAAAGCTGGGTCTGTGGAAAACACGGTCGCTGCCCTAGACAGGGAAAGTGATGGTGTTGAAAGCAGACATCCTGCCGGCTTTGGTTACCTGGCAGTGGTGTACCCACTGTGGCCAGACTCAGATGAGCGCTGGGATGATCTTCAGGTTCATCTGGGGAAGCAGCTACGAGTACATCAGAGGAACCGGATGTGCCAGCCGGTTGAGGAAGATGGTAGAGATGTACCACATTTCCCCCTGAAACTCGACTGTATCCTATTCTTTAACCTCTGTCAGGCTCTGCGGGAGCCCATCCACCACAAGTACCAGTACTTTGTCAGGCTTTGGTTCTCCGTCACGATGAGGCACCTGGTCCACCAGTGGACAAACACTAGACTCAAAACAGAGAGGTGACCCGCTCTGTCAAGTTGAGCCAGCGGTACGAGGTCACGAGACAGCCAGAGCTCTGCACCAACCACAGAGCCCTGTACAAGGAAGTGGTTACCGACGAAAAGCTGTGGGTTCCCAGACAGGTCTGGGAAAGGACGCAGCCAAAGGAATTGGACAACAAGCTGAAGGACCTCAACTGGATGGCAGTACACAAGAGGCTGGCAACCAGAGAGGTCCTGTATAGACACTCAATCACCAGGAATCCACATTGCCCCCGGGATACATGTTTCGATAAGGAGCATGTGTTCTGGAGCTGCCCCTTCGTTAAAAAGGTGTGGGGCAAAATGGACAACATTATACAACTCCTGGGAGTGGGAGAGGTGCTCAGTTACTAGTGCATCCTGCTGAGGTTGGCACCAATCGGATTGGACAAGGGGACACAGTTCCTGCTGTGGCTGCTGCTGTCCCTCACAAAACTAGGCCTGTGGAATGCGAGAAACACTCTCATCCGGCACAATGCAGAGTGGGGAGCAAGGGAGCTGGAGGAGAGGATCCTGGAGGACCTCAGAAGGAGGATAAAGCGTGACATCGTGAAAGGGAGCACTAGAAAAGACTTTGGGCCCTAACATGGAAATCCCTGTTCCCTGAGCTCCTGCTCCGCAGTTTTAGAGCCGGGGCAGGTAAATGGACTAAAGAAAGTGGTAGGGCTTGGAGGGACTCTTTCATTGCGCAAATTCAACCCCATCATCCACTTGCATTGATTGATAATAGACAATCACCTTTTTTGGAAAGTTTTTATTGTGTGTTAGTTTGACATTGTTAGAGATTGTATAGATTGAGAAAGGGTTTACATTTGTGGAATGTTTTTCTACGGAACAAGTTTGTTTTGATAGAGGAAAAATTCTCTCCTTTGTGGGCAAAACACTCGGTAGGAGATCAATGCCACAATTGTAGGACCTGTGGGGAGGCAGGGACAATGCCTTTTGTTTGCTGAAGGCTTCAGATCTGCGTAATATGCAATAAATTCAGGAGAGTTGCCTGGAAGGAGTTTAATGTGATGGTGACAACACAATGTTTAACACTGAGGACCCCAAGCTAGCAACTAACCCCTAGTCCAGGAAATCTGAGGATCATGCTTTTGTAACCAGGGGAACCCCAAGACCAGAGGGTGATGTGGTGTTTCCAGGAGGTAAAGTTGTATAAGTTCCTGATGAAATGCTCTGACTTGTAAAGATAATGGTGAAGTCTGCCAGCTAATGACACTTGGGGAAACAGGGGATCCATTGAGGGTCTGGACACGAAGAGAAGGTTGAACAGGAATTAAGGGAATATTCCATGAATGGGCCAAGGAGAGGTCTAGAAAGTTTTCCCTGAATCAATAAAAGCGAGAAGGTTAAGTTTATACAAGCTCCCCGGAGAGGGAAGCAGGAACAGACAAGGCATTAGTGGAGATAGCTAAATGTTTACTGTGTCTCACCAGCTGACTGGGTTTAAACAGGGGGAGCTGTGGTGGGTGGGAGGGACAGTCCGACCGGTAATGTCCCAGACTTCCACAGTAAAGTAACAACCATCCCATCGGCGTTTCTCCCTTTCCTGCGGAGTGAGGCGTGAGTGAGCGATCTCCATAGGATCAGTGGTGGGACGGGGGTTGAACTGGGAGAAATGAGGGTGAGAAGTCGAGTAGGTGAAGAAAGGCTCCGCTCTTCTTCGTGTTCCTCTCCCACGAAACCTATCAGCAAATCCAATTGCAAAGGAAATCACTTCCTCGAAGGACTTTCTTTTAAGAGGCAAGAGAAACAGATTGTCTTTAATTTCTTCTAAGAGCCCGTGCTTTAAAAGGGAGATCAAAGCCTCATCATTCCAGGATACCCCCCCCCCCCCACAATAACCTGGAATTCCAGCGCGTAATAAGCCACCGATCTCTTACGCTGCTTCAAAGCCGTCATCTGGAAGGTGCATCCTGAGATGTAGATGAGTGGTGAAATACTGCTCTCAAGGCCCCCTGAAAGATTAAAATCTGAAATTTCAGGAGCTCGTCACTCTTAGAGTTCAGATGCCCATTCAAGAGCTCTTCCACAAAAAAAGGGGGAGATAATAAAAGCTACCTTAGCCAAGGAGAATGAAAATTCTTCAGGATGGAGATGAAATACCAGAAAGCACTGAGCTAAAAATACCCTACACTTGCCAGGATCTCTGTCAAATGTCTCCGGGGTGATAAACGGTGCTACTCGGGAAGTATGGGAAGCTGTGGGGGGGGCGGGAGCATCCTCCGGTAACATTAGTGGAGCTGCAGATGCTGTTGCCTCTGCTGGGGCTGGTGCTGCTGGGGCTGGTGCTGCTGCTGCTGCTGCTGGAGCTGCTGCTGGCTGCGCTGACATACTAGCCAGGTGAGCAGTAATCTGCTGGATTGATGCCTAGGTTGAAGCAATAGGTTTTCCAGAAACCACAGCATAAATTAACAAATCTTCACTATTATACCTAAGTAAGCCTTTTCTTTCTTAAGAACCTGCAGTGTGGAGTCCATTACAATAAATATCAGATAACACTGAGAACACTAGAGAGTCTAATATCATTTGACGTGTCATATTTTTTTAATACGGAACACCGTTCAAAACTGAGGATCATCCTCAGTTACAGTAGTACACTGTTTTCAGTTCATTGCAAATCACCCCTTGTGGAGGTGGTGCAGTCCTGGCTAGTTGATTTCAATAGGAATGGCCTGAGCCCTGTTGAAATCTACTCTTTAATATGGCAGGTTTGATGATTTACAATGAAGTTAAGTAACCTCAGTAAACAATTTGGAACACCCTTTGATCATTTATAGTATGTCTTAATAGGCTGGGCAAACGATTTTTAAATTTTTTAAAAAATAAATAAATAATGAGATATAATGATGTGTTCCTGCTTAACTTAGACATTGCACGACTTTAAAACATATAAAAACAGGTTTCGAGAGATAAAAACCACTTTTTATGCGCGAAAAATGGGTGATTTTTCTTCCTCGTGATCAGCTCAGAATCTTTGTGTACGCTGTAAGGTTTTTACTTCTTAATTAAACGTTTAAAATACACGAATTTCATAAAGACAACACACGTTTCGAAGAGAAAAAATCCCATTCTTTTCTCTTCCTGGTGTATGAAACTGATCAGCAGGTCTTTTTTTCCCAATCAGAGGCTCTGAAAATAGCGTACCGCCCACTGCGCTCCGTCAGAGAGGGGCGCGGCACCGAGAGAGGGAGGAGGCGCGGAGCGCAGCAGTACAGAATGAACGTTCTACTGCCTGGAGCGCTTATGGCAGCGATCGCGTCTGCATTTATAACTTAGTTTTTAAAATTAATCAAGCAATATGAACCATCTCTTTTTACTTTTAAGTCACTTAATTATCATTAAGCACAGCTTTCTCACCACTTAGACTACTTTTTGATACCATCCTTAGACAAAGCAGAAACTTCTTGTTCTGTCTAATGACATTACAAGTGGAAAGATTACAGATTTTAATAGTCTTTAATTTTGTTACGTTATACATTTTAGAAACGTTTCATTCATACAAACACCACAAAACTATTCTCGATTGTATTTCTGAATGGTATGTTACACTTAGTTCACTGTTTTAAATACATCTAATTAAGAAAGTTAGGTGTTAGCATAAACTATTAGCAATCAATATTAAATTTAGCACTGTAATAATTTGTTGCACTTTCCCCCGCATCTTGTAAAAATATATTTTCATTGTTCAAATATACATTAAATCTGACTATCATATAATAAGTTAAATACAAAACTAAAGAAAAATAGGGTTAAATATAATTCAAAATATTTTGCTAACAATGTTAACTGTTTATAAATAATAAATTGTATTAACTAAAGAGTAGGATGGCACAGTTGTTAGTATGCTTTTTGTTTTGTTTCTTTTTCATAAATACAACAGTAGTACCTGATGTCTCAGTGGCTTTCAAAATTAAATTTTGCATGCAAACCTGTGAACTAGAAAGATAACTAAGATATCCATCCATTTATAATGGTGGCAAAGTGGTTAGCATTGCTATCTTGGAGCACTGGGGTCCCAGGTCCCATCCTGTGTGTGTGGGGTTTGCATGTTCTCTCTGGGTTACATGGTTTTTCTCCATATGTGTGATATGACTCCCTCTCGCACTCCAAAACATACTGGTAAGTTAATTGGTTTATGGGAAAACTGGCCCTGGTGTGTGTGTGTTTGTGTCTGTCTGTCCTGTGATGGACTGGCGCTATGTCCAGGGTGTATTCTGCCTTGTGTCCGTTGCTTACTGGGATAGGCTCCAAATCCTCTGTACTGGATAAAGAGATTAGAAATGGATGGAAGTAAAGGCACTGTGTGGATTGAACTATACACAGTGTTAGAAACCCACTATGAAATGGCAGCATCTCACTGAGAATAAAATATTTTATAGTGCTGGCTTAAGTAAACAGCCTTTCCACCTCTCTTGCACATCAGTATCCATACCTAGTTATTTAAACAAATTGCCTCTAATTATAAACATCTTAATATGCTGGCTCTGTGGATCCGCATCAGCGATGTTTGCCCATTCCTTCAATTCATGTGCATCCAACACACAGTTCAATGCTAGCAACTACACAAAATCTAAAATACAATCCTCATTTCAGTATCTATGTAAACATACAGTCTGTTAACTTCATCATCTTCATCAAAAGTATGCCTAACCCCATTAGGAAGTGTTCTTGTTATCAGTGTATTCCTCAGCTATCCCAAAATTATCTTCTTACCAACATCTCTAGTTTTTTATCCTGCAATAACTCAGCCAACACTTAAATCTCGAAAAGCTGCTTGTGTTCATTTCTTTAAATCACAAATATCATGTGTAAATACTGTCCATGTAATACTCTGCATTGTGGAATAATAGTTTATTTTAAAGGGAACTAGAGAAACTAAGAACTAGAGAAATCAAGAAAGGCTTTTTTTTCTAGAATTAATAAATGCACATCCTGTTCACTGGGAAAATTAAATCCACACTGAGCAATCTTCAATATGTTCAGAATATGACAGCGAGAATCCTATCAGGGATGCATTACACCTGTTTTCAAGTCCTTGCATTGGTTACCTATCAGGTTTCGAGTCAACTTCAAAATCCTCATCCTCATTCAGTACCTACAGTATATGGCTTATTATCTGTCTACTCCCCACCTTTGTCCGTCTGACTCTGGTCTTCTAGCTGTCCTCAAGAACATCTACATTCTGTGGGTGACAGGGTCTTCTCTAGCTGCACCCCAGAGCTCTCAATTTGTATTCCCAGTGATATCAGTCACGTACCCTGAGTGCATTTAAATCTAACCTCAGAACCTTTCTTTTCAGAAGACTTAGTATCTGTATCTGCTTCATTTTCTAATTTTGGTAGCACCTCTAACTGCTTTTCTTTCTTATATGTATTTACTTTGTAATCTGTGGTCCTTTTATCTGTTTTTATATCTACTGTATTGCTTTGAGATGCCACTTTTGAAGGTGATATATAAAATAAAGTTTTTTATTATTGTTATAGAGAAACATGATCAGTTTTCCCTGGTCCAGATAAAAAGATCTAAAGCATACTAGTTTGTCACTCTTCTCATTCCCTTTGCTAAATAACTTTTCATACTAATCTGATCAATCTAACTGCCTGTTTTCTGTGTTTTCTCTATCCTGCTAGATTTGCAATTATTCTGAACATTTTCTTCTTGAAATAACTCATTTCTAAATACCTTTTTTCACTGTTAACATCTTGCAGCAACGCTGCGACAAAATATACACTTAGCACAGTTCATCCTGCTACCAACATTGAATAACAAAATCTTAAGATTTCTATATTTATGTCTTTATTTAGTGGTTTCATTAGTGACAAAGGCTAAACTTTCTTGGAAAAATGTCTTTTATGTGTTGCAGAAAAAACTGACTTGCTTTGACAAAGTATGTTTACAAATCCTTTCACCTGGCAATCTACCTGAATGCCCAACTATCTGAGAAGCCCTCCATGAAACCATGGTTGCTATTAATTCATTTAGGGCTTATTGACAGAATTGCTGTTTTTTATGCATGCTAATTTTCTGATTCCTCACTCTGTTTCATGTTTATAGATAAGACTTTATTGATCGTGAAGGGAAATTGATGTACATGATGAACATGTTTGCATGTTCTTTTGTAACATACACCTTGTGATTTTTTTTGTATATCTAAGCAAGTGTTCCTGCATCCCTCTTCTGCACTTTAGTCATGGCTTTTTTTCTGTTTGCTTATTTCAAAGCAACACCTGCTCCATTTCTAAAACTTTTTACTCATGTGCATTTTTGTATTTTTTACACCTCTAGCACTTTAACATCCTGAATTTTCATTTGCCTTACTTTGTAGAATGAACTTGAGTTTTAGCCGAAAGAAGTTTTCATTATCTTTTGTTTCTTGTCCTACAACTGTTATTATTGATCACCGAATTATTGTTCTTAACATGACTTCATTCAGCCTTTCCTGAACGTCTATGACAGGCAGAGAGAGTGCTGTTTCTGGTGCGATCTTTTGCAGCTGACATTTCACGGTTTTAAACGAACAAGAAATTAGATTGCTCATAAGTCACTTATCCTATATAAACACAGCGTAATTGCCCTCCGAAAATCCTCTTTTTCTTGTTCGTTTTAGAGACCTTGATCAAAACTGATTTTAGATGTCAGAAAGGATTTCTTTTCTCTGTATTTCCTACATTGCTTTGTCGAGATTTTAACTTTATATCTAACTTTATATCTAGGCTCAGATTTCAACTATAAATCGTACAGTAATTAATAGCAGTAAATACTGATGTTTTGCGCCCTCTTACCACAAAAATATATATGTTTTGTAGCTGGGATGAACTTTATTTCGTACGCGTAGCTACTGCGATTCGGACACGGACGGTTAAACATGGCGGCAAATCAGACACCCAGAGAGGGGGGGGGCGTCTTCTCGCCTCCATAACTAAAATGCCAAATAGGAGTGGCTTAAGCGACATACACAGTCGTGTAACTGACAGTTTGAGGTAGCCTATCGTGTAAATTTCGCTTTGTTGCTGATAGGTTAAGCTTTCAAAACTCTGCCCCAAAGTCATGTGACTGATTTTTCGCCCCGTTTCGTTGGTTAAACGCAATGATCACAAGCACCACCGTGGTAACTGGGATGTGTAGTTTTTAATTCTGTTTGAATTATAACTGTACGTACTGTCTTCGTATTTGGCCAGGGCTTTAAAGAGAGGGCGCGCCAAAAATTTTCGGTGCCGTCGTCTCCGCTTTAAAGGTACCCCCGTCGCGGAAGAATTTGATCTCGGGACATTTGCCCAGCGTAGTCTTAATCCATATTAACTGTCCTCATGAACCAGGAACAGATCTACAGTATGTACTGTATACAGTTTACACTATAACCATTGCTCAGAATCTTCTGAACAGAATAATCAATCTAAGAAGCTGAAAGCATTGTTAATTTGTCTGAAATTCAGCTGCCTTCCAAGATGGTATTAGCCCACTGGTCACTGTTACCTTTTTACAATTGTTATAATTAGTAGTATCTATCTTTTTCCTTCTTGACCTCAGTACAGCTCTTGACACTGCTAGCTATGACATCTTACATTCCCATCTTGAGATTGGGTTTCTGACATAACCCTAAAATGGTTAAAATGGCTAAAGCTCTGGTCTTACTGATCGCCGACACTTCGTTTCTCCTGGGTGTTCATGAAGTTGGGTTTGTATAAAGCTGGTGTTCCTCAAGGCTCATTACTGGGTCTGCTACTTTCATATTACCTCTTAGTCAGCTATTAAGATCACATGGTCTGAATGATCATTTCTATACTGATGATCCTCAGATATACGTTCATTCTAAACCTCTCACTGAAGTGGTTATCTCAGCACTCTCTAATTGCATCTCTGACATAAAAACCTGGATGACTCAAAATGTCCTTCCCTTATACTGAAAAGACTGAGAAGCATGTTTCTTGGCAACTCCCATCAATTGGCACTGTACTTGAAAGATTGGGGGTGATATTTGAAACGGGCTTATCCATGGTGTACACCATCCTATCCATGGTGTATTCTGCGTTGATTCTGTTGCTTGCTGGGATAGGCCCCGGGTCCCCTGCGATCTTGTATTGGATAAAGCAGTTAACAAATGGATGAAAGGGTAATAAGTGATGCAATTAGGCTTCTATAACCTCTTTAATAAGGTGTTTATTAGAAGGTTTAGTAATGTAGGAACATTGTTCAAAAACTGAATAAAGAACAGTATACAGTAAAAAAAAGATTTAAGGGTCATCACCTCTAATTTGAGTGATGTGAGCTGTGTCAAACACACCATTTTAAGTATAGTTAGCAAGCTAGTCAGATTTTAGAAATGAAAAGGCAAAGTATAGGAGCATTGGCAAGGAAATCATAAAAAAGCTTACTGGGAACACACTTTGTAAATTAAATAGAATGTCTAGAAATGCAAAGGGATCCACATAATTTTTCAGAGACACGTAATTTACAAATGAATGATTCTGAGCTGCAGGAAAGCAGTTCACAACAGGTTCAAAAGACCAATTGGTCCTTGAGATCAGATTTAAAAACTTTCTTGGTGCTGGACTCTCCACCATCGTGTAGCACCATTTCTTCAAGCTCCTTCTTATCCACTCCATAAAATATACAGTGCCTGGCGAAAGTATTCGGCCCCCTTGAACTTTTCAACCTTTTGCCACATTTCAGGCTTCAAACATAAAGATATAAATTTTTTATTTTATGTGAAGAATCACCAACAAGTGGGACACAATTGTGAAGTGGAACGAAATCTATTGGATTTTTGAAACTTTTTTAACTAATAAAAAAATGAAAAGTGGGGCGTGCAAAATTATTCGGCCCCCTTGCGTTAATACTTTGTAGAGCCACCTTTTGCTGCGATTACAGCTGCAAGTCGCTTGGGGTATGTCTCTATCAGTTTTGCACATCGAGAGACTGAAATTCTTGCCCATTCTTCCTTGCAAAACAGCTCGAGCTCAGTGAGGTTGGATGGAGAGCGTTTGTGAACAGCAGTTTTCAGCTCTTTCCACAGATTCTCGATTGGATTCAGGTCTGGACTTTGACTTGGCCATTCAAACACCTGGATACGTTTATTTGTGAACCATTCCTTTGTAGATTTTGCTGTATGTTTGGGATCATTGTCTTGTTGGAAGATAAATCTCCGTCCCAGTTTCAGGTCTTTTGCAGACTCCAACAGGTTTTCATCCAGAATGGTCCTGTATTTGGCTGCATCCATCTTCCCCTCAATTTTAACCATCTTCCCTGTCCCTGCTGAAGAAAAGAAGGCCCAAACCATGATGCTGCCACCACCATGTTTGACAGTGGGGATGGTGTGTTGAGGGTGATGAGCTGTGTTGCTTTTACGCCAAACATATCGTTTTGCATTGTGGCCAAAAAGTTCGATTTTGGTTTCATCTGACCAGAGCACCTTCTTCCACATGTTTGGGGTGTCTCCCAGGTGGCTTGTGGCAAACTTTAGACGAGACTTTTTATGGATATCTTTGAGAAATGGCTTTCTTCTTGCCACTCTTCCATAAAGGCCAGATTTGTGCAGTGTAAGACTGATTGTTGTCCTATGGACAGACTCTCCCACCTCAGCTGTAGTTCTCTGCAGTTCATCCAGAGTGATCATGGGCCTCTTGGCTGCATCTCTGATCAGTCTTCTCCTTGTCTGAGCTGAAAGTTTAGAGGGACGGCCAGGTCTTGGTAGATTTGCAGTGGTCTGATACTCCTTCCATTTCAAGATGATCGCTTGCACAGTGCTCCTTGGGATGTTTGAAGCTTGGGAAATCTTTTTGTATCCAAATCCGGCTTTAAACTTCTCCACAACAGTATTACGGACCTGCCTGGTGTGTTCCTTGGTCTTCATGATGCTCTCTGCGCTTTCAACAGAACCTTGAGACTATCACAGAGCAGGTGCATTTATACAGAGACTTGATTACACACAGGTGGATTCTATTTATCACCATCAGTCATTTAGGACAACATTGGATCATTCAGAGATCCTCGCTGAACTTCTGGAGTGAGTTTGCTGCACTGAAAGTAAAGGGGCCGAATAATTTTGCACGCCCCACTTTTCATTTTTTTATTAGTTAAAAAAGTTTCAAAAATCCAATAGATTTCGTTCCACTTCACAATTGTGTCCCACTTGTTGGTGATTCTTCACATAAAATAAAAAATTTATATCTTTATGTTTGAAGCCTGAAA
Organism: Lepisosteus oculatus; assembly: GCF_040954835.1. Classification (NCBI taxonomy): domain Eukaryota; kingdom Metazoa; phylum Chordata; class Actinopteri; order Semionotiformes; family Lepisosteidae; genus Lepisosteus; species Lepisosteus oculatus. The sequence goes on from NC_090713.1 coordinate 3,733,186, forward strand.
TGTGGCAAAAGGTTGAAAAGTTCAAGGGGGCCGAATACTTTCGCAAGGCACTGTACGTAGTGGCTTCCTAGTGGCATTTTGCCACATGGAGTTTGGAGCTTGGCCTTGCAGATCGTAGGTTAATTGTGACATTTCCACCGGCATTAAATAAAGATACAGATGAGTTTGAAAGTACTCCAGCTCCCATATTGTCTTTCTGCCAAAACTGTACTGAAATATAGAGACAGATATCAGTAAATTAAAAAAAAATCATGTTTGTACAGAAGAACAATATATGACACAGTCATTGTGGAGAAGAAACATGTAACGCTGCTCTGAAGAGGTGAAAAGGATCCGATGCAGATGCAGGAGTCGATGGGAGGTAAGTAAGCGAACAGAGCAAAACCAGGAGCTGAGTCGTAGTCCGAAGGCGTAAGGTAGGTCGAGATCCGGTAAAGGCACTGGTGGCGAAATGTGGCCAAAATGTGAGACAGAATCGTGGTCGAAATGAGAGCGGCAGGGTCAAATCCGAAACAGACACAGATAGCAAACGACCCAAGGGGCGAGACGAGATCCGAAGGCCGAAGGCAAAAGGTGTAGACAGATTTCCAGGAAGGCAAAAGGGTAAGAAACGCTAAGCAGAGCAACAAGAAGTCAACTCAATACCGAGCACCGGCAAGTAGGTTAGAATAGTATAAATAACCCGGCGTGCCGCACGGTAGAGCAATTGCAGGTGTGTTAACTTGTACGGCGGCGCTTGTTAATAGTAACCCGCTGCTGGTGCTGATTATCTTGCTTACGTGTTGATCTCTGCTGGCTGGTGGTCGTGACAAAACAGGAACCTACAGTTGTGAGAAAAAAGAATGTGAACCCCTTGGAGCTATCGGTATTCCTACATTAATTTTTCGTAAAGTGTGCTAATTTTCATTAACTCATAATAATAGATAAACACAATCTGATCAAATAAATAACACATAAACAATTATACCTTTTCTTGTCTATATTAAACACATTCCTTAAACATTCTTTGTCTATGTTCAAAAAAGTATGTGAACCGCTTGGATAATGATCTCTATTAAAGGGGGTTATTGGAGTCTGGAGTTCCCATCTGTTACATCCCAGTGTGTGGTCTGTGTTTTTGATGTTATGTTCCACACTGCTGACCCTTGATTGTTCTCCCTCCCCCATTGGCCCACCATTACACCACTGTTTCAGTATGACGTCATCATCAATCAGCTTCTCAGCCGACCAGAACACATCTTAATCAGTATATAACATGGAGGTTTTCTGAAGGAAGAGGCATTTCGTTTGACTTAGGTCCTGCTTCGCTTTTGGTTATTATTGCTTCGGCTTTGTTGGTTTGTTGTTTTGCTTTGTATGTGTGCTATTTCGTATAGCTTCGGCTTTGTTGTTTTGTTGGTTTCTGTTACGTTCTTTGTACTTTCGTTTGTGTGTGTGTTTATAATAGTTTTGCCATTACCTTGCCCAAACGTCTTACATGTTCAACTTTTGTGTTTTTTTGTACCCTGTTCCTGTTGATTACTCTTGTTCTCCCTTATTTGTATTCCTGGTTCACTTGTGTTTTAGTGTGAACTTTTTTGTATAAGGTTAGTTTAGGTTGTTGGGTACACTTTACACACTTAGTTGACTTTGTATTAGTAACACTAGTTTAGTACAGGTGAGTGCCATTTGTCCTGTATGGTTTTGGGTTGTCAGGGGAGGTTAGTTAGGGTGTTGAAGACGCCGAAGACCATGTGTTTCGGGTTTTCTTTTGCAGTCAGGTTAGCTTTCCTTCACTTTCCTAGCCAGTTCCATTTTTGTTTGTTATTTTCTTTTCTTTGGCACAACTCTAGTTCCTTACCCTTGTCATCACGCTT